>NW_026712262.1:9069048-9741201 GCF_030504385.1 Musca domestica
TTATTTCCTACTGTCTCACGTTTCTTTCGGACACCAAAGATGTTGACTTATGATTAGACATGGAAAATCTAACCCGAACTTTGTTGTTGTAATCGCCAAACGCTACAGAACGATCACAGAAATAGGCTATGCCAGGGACGTCGAGCAGACTAAGAAAGAGTTAAACTTAATATCCATAGATGCAGACGATGCGCCACTGTAATTTAAACTTAAAACATAATAAAAAGAAACACCTTCAAACCTGCCTGATCTGACTGGCTAAGTGGACTTTTGTCCGCTGAATTCGTTTTAGAAATGAGACATTTTTGCTGTTGTTCCTGTGCAAAGGGTTCAACTCTTCGTGAACTTTTAAGCAGAAGCAACACTCCGCGCCACCCTCCCCAACCATTGACAGTCAGTCACCTGACAATTGCTCATTCAGCAGATTCGTTATTGGGAGCCGTCGCCCTCGTCGCCTCCTCATAAAATGGCAAGCGATCTATCGCGCGGAAAGAAAGGTCATATGCATGACACAAAACTGTGGCCACTAGTACCTTTAAATGTCAGTCTCTCGGACTCTCCCTATTGTTGCGGCAGAGCATTGAGTTAATAAATGTGAATTCTATTCTTCGAAAGCTGATGGTCCACTTAACGTCCAGCAAGCGTTTCAATCCGATGCTCAAGAATGAAACAATGAAAACGTGAGCATTTGACTTTTTTATTTCCCATTTTCTGTTTTTGGAAATCGTTTAACTGCCACATTCAGCAGCACAGACGCTAATGCAAGCGTCTATGAATGGTTTGCATGAGTCTCCCATAGTGTTTAGAGATATTTGGAATCACTTTCCCAGTTCATGCAGACTCATGTTAGCCCGTTTAAAGTCCGTTCAATTTGACTACATAAAAACGATTGTGTTGTGACAATTGTAGATGGCATCCATAAAGTGGACCTAATTGTTGTTTATACACTGATGTTGTGGACAGTACAAACAAAAGACGTAAGTTCGAATTTCAGTCTGTCGTTGACGTGACACCGGGTGAATGAAACAACTGAAATCTGTGAACAGTTTCCCAATAACGGCTAATTTTAATAAAAGTGTATGGTTAAGAAGTTAGTAGCGCTTTCTTGTCCCAAACCCAGGATAAAAGGTTACCTTCAAAAGCAGATGCTCAGCAAAACTTATTTAAACGTAATGAAATCAAACTACCTTTAGCCATTCGCTTGAACATATAATAATAACTTTATTATTATTTATTATTTTCCTCATTACCAAATAATGAGTGTCCGCCTTTACTCATTATTTAGTAATGAGGAAAGTAATAAATAATAATAAAGTTATTATTATATGTTCAAGCGAATGGCCGACTTCACTGGCTGTAAGTTCGAAGAGTCACGAAAAATGGCTACTTAAAATTCGGTTTTTTGTTAAATAGTTCAATGTTTGATCCAGAGTTTTCAATAAAGTGGACAATAGAGTTCATGCAATTTCAAACACAATTGTTAAAGCTTCAATAAAAGTTTAACGTTTAGTTATCATCCGCACCTCGTTGTCATGTTTTTCAGCAGTATTCAATCGTTTTTATACCCTACAACTCATAAGGGTAAGGGTATTATGCCTTTGTGCATTTGTTTATAACATGGAGAAGGAAGCGAAATAGACCCATAGTTACTTTTGAGGACCTTCACAGAATCACTTTCTAAGTCGTCTGTACCTCCGTCAATGTATTCTTGTGATACATCAGTTACTGCTCGAAAATGCCTCTGTCAAATTTCACTAAGATCGGTTCAGATTAGTATATAGCTGCCATATATATCTTCAACCGATTTCGGGTTAATTGAACACAAAATAGCCAATATATGTCCAAATGACGTGCATTTTGGTATATTCGGCCGAATTCAGCCTAAGAGCAAGTACATTAAATTTAAAAATCGCTCCCATATACAGGGTGAGATGAAAAAACTTCAACCAACTTCAGACTGCTGTCATTTCTAAGCCACTTGTTCGACAACTGTTAAAATTATTCCCGTGACAGCTCATTATCTTGTTTACAAGCGTGCAAAAGCTTTTTGGTGAGAATTTTCCAGAAACAAAGTTATTCGTGATGGAATTCAAGCGTGATACTTTGAATTCTTTTATTTGGCTGAAAAATAACAAGTGACTATCGTTAGAGCACTCAAGCATTTAAATGTGAATAAATCTTTTGTGTCCGTGATACTGGTAGCGTAGCCCGACGTCAAGGAAGTGGGCGGAAGAAAACAGCAACATCAGCAGAAATGGTTCGAAAAGTAAAGAAGCGACTTGACCGAAACCCGCTTCGCAGTGGTCGAAAAAACTGCTCGTGAGCTGATTCCATTCGGCAAATATTAAACAATGAGCTCGGGGTAAAGCCATTGAAATTACAAAAAGTGGAAGAACTTACACCGCAACAGACAGAAAGTAGACTCAAAAGAGCTAAATAGTTGCTTCGCTTGGCCGAAAGTGGTTTTCTCCGATGAGAAAACATTCGTTGTCCGGCAGTTTGTAAGCAAACAAAATGATCGCGTTTACTTGCCAAAGGGGTCAGTTGAAAATTTGCACCTTCGGTTGGCCACCAGAACTCAAGCGCCGGCCATGGTGATGGTGTGGGTCGCCATAACAGCCGATGGTCGTTTTCCGCTCGTATTAATCGACCGTGACATCAGAATGGGATAAAATACCGCAGAGCAACATTTGGGCAGCGTGTGACGGTTTCATTGGCCGTTTGAAGCCATAATTGGTGACCAATAAAATTAAAAAAAAAATAAATATGGTGCTTTTCTTTGTTGCAGTTTTTTTATCTCACCCTGTACTTTCCGTGGTATTTTATGAATATTTAAAAACGTTTCGAAAAGAAACAGAGTCTCTTGTTAAGGACATAAAGTAAGTGTAGTTCGTTTCAATAAATAGACACTCGAAACGTCTTTCATTTTCAAGTTTACAGAGAGAATTTTATGTTTATACCCTGCATCATGCATACTTTTGATCATGGTAAAGTTCTAATTTGATTTAAACATGTCCATCCTACCATTCGTCTGTTGCAATCACGCTAAGGCCCAAATGATTTTTGATAGGAAGCTGAGATTTGTGCAGAATTGTATTTTTGCTGCAAGCGGGTCAAGTTAGAAGATTGAAAATACCGGTCCACGATATCGGGTTGCTCCCATAATAGCACTCCCGATGTTCGGTGGTTTGATTTTCAGCTGAACTTTCTAACATAGTTGTTACAATTTGTATTTAGTGTTTCTTACAGGATCTATGATAGCACATTGCCACATTTTGCAACGCATTTGTTCCAAATTTGGTATTTAGAAACTGTATAAGGCTCTTATTCCTGTGGCTCAACATCATCTATTTATGCCCACGTTTTCGCATAGTCCCATATTACCGGTATCTCGGGATATTCCTTCATTGAATTGAAAATATGCCTTAATTTTCAACGGAATTGTTTAAAGAATGGTACTTGAAACACACAATATATAGCAACTCCAATAGCTGAAAATTGTCAATTTAGGTTAATGTATTTGTATAGCCCTATATAACGGCACCGTCCACTTTTTGATCATTTAAAGGCTTTAACTGCGTTCTACAACTGATGTTTGAGGCAAATTCAGTTTAAAATATACCTTAATTGAATATTGAATTCCGATCCTTTTCAACGCGGCCGAACTTGTAATTTTTTGAACTTTTTATACCCTACACCATAGTATGGAGGGTATATTAAGTTTGTCATTTCGTTTGTAATACCTCGAAATATACATTAACAATATAAACTCACAAAGTATATTCTTGATCAGCATGAAATCTATGTCGATTTAGCGATGTCTATCCGTCTATGCGTCTGTCCGTAGGTTGTAGTAGTAGGTTTTACTCAAATGTATATTATGCCTGCAGGACTTTCGGTATTGAAAATGGGCCATGTATGTCCACGTTTTGGTATAGCCCCCATATAATGGTACCTCCCTTTTTTCTGTATTCAAATTTCGTATTTGAAGTTCGCAATGGATACTACACCATATGACAGAAAAGAGTCTGTGCAGGTCCACATTTTGCTATAGCCTCCATGGTAACTCGCTACATTTGGTATTTTAATGATTTTAGCTACATTATTCACCGACAAAAGTTGCCTATACAGGTCCACGTCGTCGTATAAACCCTAATATAACGGCTACATTCGGTATTTTTAAGATATTAACAGAATTTTTAACTGATTTTATTTTTTTCAAAATTGCCAAATTCGTTTCAAATGGTGGAGGGTTTTCAAAGTTAGGCCGAACTTACAGTTTTTTTACTTGTTACAATAAAAATCTATACATTCCCATTCTGTACTGCTGGTAAATTTTAGTACGAATAAAGAAAATGGGTAGAACACAAATGCCTATACACACGGTAGTTATCGATCCCTTTACACAAGACTGACCCGCATGCCAAGCTTCGAATCTTAGCTAAACATTTTCGCATTAGTATTGGTACTTTGTTAGTACCCAATCAGTAAGGAAAGCTTACCACTATGCATATTAAGTAGAACTCTCGTAAAAGAAAGGTTTATATTGCAATTTCTGAGCTCTATGACATATCTGGTACAAAATATCATTATGGTAGAGTGTATATTCCGAAAGTTGGAGATTTAAAAACCAAATCGGATGAAACATATATATGGAAGTAAATTTGAAATTCTTCCTTCTATGCTAAACTCGGTTGAATTTCGAAAAATCAATATATATGGCCGAAAAAATATCTGAGCCGAAAATTGAAAACAGCTATTTCTTGGATGCATCTGATATCTGGTTCCAAATATTATTCTTGTATCGTGCACCAAATTTGAAGTACTTATTTCTATACTAAATTCGGTCTGAAGTGACAAAATTCACTCCATTTGGACTGATATTAGCCATTTGGTGCACAAGAAACCTAAATCGGATGAAGATATATGGGAGCTATATCTAAATTTGGACCGATTTTCACCAATTTCAAGAGGGTTTGTCCTTAAATGCGACTTGCATTTTGTTTACAAAAATACATGGACAGACGGACGGACAGATATGCATAAATCGACTCAAAATCTGATTCCATGGTGATCACCAAAAGGAACTATGGGTCTATCTTGTTTTCTTCTCCATGTTACAAACAAATGCACAAAGACATAATACCCTTACCACTATGTGATGTAGGGTATAAAAAATTCTTAATAAACCCTCCATACCATGTATGTTGGAGGGTATAAAAATTACAACTAATTAAATCGAATCGAACGTTCTAATTTAGTCAGAAGGCACCACATATCCATGTTTGATTAGCGCAAATTGTTAAATTTCCAACGGCATTTTTAATACATTGCAGCATATACGGGGTGAGATAAAAAAAAACTGCAACAAAGTTAGACGCCATAATTTTTACATATTCTTTTTTTTAATTTTATTGAATGAAAGCAAAAAATGTCGGAAATAGCAAATTTTAGAATAAGGTTTAGATTTGTTCGAACACATTATGGCCTTTAAACGGCCAATGAAACCGTCGCCCGAATGTTGCTCTGCGGTATTTTGGCCCATTCCCGGGAAGCGCTTGCTTGAGGTAGTTTTTAGTGACAAATTTGCTTTCCAAAATACTCCAGACACAACAGTCTAAAGGATTGGTATCCGGAGATTTTGGTGTCGCTTCTTTACTTTTCGCTTCTCTTTCAATTAATACAGTTTCAGTAAAGTATAGAATTACTCTCCAGTTTATTTTTATTACGAATTTCCAAAAACGTCTTTAGAAGCAAAAATCGATAGTTCCATACTTTTTAAAATTGCATTAAAATTAGCGTTCATTATCTATTTCATGATAGCTGTAAGTGTTTATTTTGATAATTTTACGTGAAATTCAGATAATATACTTATTCGTACAATGATGACATTTTCATCATTAGTTATAGTCATAAGTTCTATAGAATATGAACTGAAATCGTTTAGAGCAAACAGAGGGATAACCTTAAATATGATTGTATCTTATGCTTACAACTATTTACACCATTCACAAGTTGTTATGAAACTTCTTTTATATCAGATTTTGTTTTAAAACAGTTTTAGTTCCAGTCACCAAAACTGCATTGGTGTTATTAAGCAACTAGTGGTGAATGAGTGAGTGACTGGCAGGATTCTGCCGTTCGTCTTCAGCATCGTCATTAACATCATGTTCAGTGTCTTCGACGTCATTTGGAATGTTAATATTTTTATTTGTGTCAAGTAGTTTACCTTCGCACAGCAACATAGCCATCACTAGAGGCTAGCCAACAAACAGTCGGTAGCGCTGCGCCAGTTAAACAATTTACTTTTGGTTATCAGGGACACTGAACAAATGATACCTTGGAAGCGGGATGTATAGATGAGTGCCAGCGACTTAGCGACCGAAAGTACCCACCATACCTCAACCAACTTGCTGAATATTGCATAGCCCAACAAGTTCACATATCTACGAGCAATCATACTACCTGCTGACTGTTACAAACAACAACAAATGCGACAACACGAAACCTATGATGCACATCACAGACAACGTGTATTACTTTGAGTTTAAAATGCATTTTCGTATTCCAATTCATATGGAGACCCCACTCAAGACACACGAGGAAAAGAGACTGGTCAACTGGAAGGCTAAGTGGTCGTGTGTCAATGCCACATTCTAAGGGTGATCCTTTTGGATGTGCCACAAACCGATTTCTTGCAGTGCAAATAAGTTCATTGTTTCATTTTTGGGCATATAACGTTGTTTTTAGTGACTGAGTTCTCTCTGGTTACTTTTCCTCTAAGAATTGCTCAGTAACTTTTCTCCCAGAGAGTAATGCAGTTTTGTTATCGCTTGAAAAAAAAATTTAAAGTAACATCATCCCTGCAAAAACTGAAGCAAAAATGTTGTATTTAATCTATATATATAAAAGGAAGTTGTGTTAGTTACTACGCTTATAACTTAAGAACCGCTGGACAGATTTTCACGATTCAAACAAATTCGGAATTGTCTCTTTTCCGAAAAGGATAATATCCAAAAAAATCGCGTAAAAATGTGATATATTAACATTTTTATTTTGACTTTTGAATTGTACAATAGTAATGTTTTATTTTGCATGATTTTTTTTCCATTTTGACTTACTTTTTTCTAATGCACATTTGTAGTGTTTTTTTATATTTTATTTTTGAATTCGAATATTTATACCAATTTATTTAATTGGCTTGATTTCTTGAGAACTGAAATTGATGGCGGGTTACATGGAAGTGTAGTAGCGAATTATGTGGTGGCGAAACGGAATAGATGATATCGAAATAATTTAACGCGGTCACACCAAAGTTAAAAGATAATTACTTTTTCTAAATCGCTGAAAAATCATGAAAAAGAGATCTCATTGCAAAAATCAAAAAAACATTTTCAATGGAATCGAATTTTAAAGTAATAGTACATTTTTTTTGTGAACAAAATAAAGAATAATTTTTCACTAAAAAAATTGAATAAGTGCGAAATAGGATGTTAACTGACATCTACCTTTCAACTCCAGGGCCTACATCGTGGGTTAGCTGGAAGATGCGAACACGTTTAAACAAACAAAAATGACCGAAAAAGCTTAATGGGGCTCATTTCAAAGCGTGACAATGATCCGTCCAATGAGAGCTCAAAATGCAAAATTCTTTGGGAGAATAATAAGTAATATACCAATATTGAAATAAAAGGTGCAAAATAGTAGAGCGAATGGGACTTTTAGTAAGAAAAGGTTTTATATCCTTCCAGAAATTCTTCCCAAACATTCAAAATACCTAAAATCACTTTTGCAGGTCTTTATATCGATCATAACTCATGGATAAGGGAACAACCCGATTTCATATTTATACAACCATCTATGATTTAAGTTATTTTTGGGGTCTTGGCCGGCCACTTTTTTCATTTTTTGGCCCTTATTTGACATTTTTGTTTCTAAGGGGGTAGATAACCTCTTCGCATAAAATTTGAAATTTTCAGAGTAGGGCCCATATTGGTATTGACCAAATTCATCAATTGATTTGGCTAAAAAATTTTATTTATGCCACCCTGGGGTAGGGAACCATCATACAGATAATTGCCACATAGGAATTTATTTAAGTAAAGTCCCCACATTGGAGTATCCCCAAGTCCACTTTCACATCTAATGTGTGGTCAGAAAAGAAAATTTTGTATTCTATTGAATTTTTAACCCCCAAGAGAATATTGGTTGGGAACGTAGATTTGGGATGTGCATCCATATGAAATAAATTGTGGAAACATGAACAAATTACAAATATAAGAAAGTAGCACGGGACCGAATATTTGTTTAATCATCATTGAATTATCCTATGATGAAAAATATGGACTTTATGGGGTCTCCAATTTACAATTTAAATGGAAAATAAAAAAATTCCCATCTTACGGTAATGGGTGTGAAATACCTATAATTTTGAGTTGGCCTCTATTTGCCATATTGGATTATAAGGGGTAGAAGAAAGTTTTCAAAGTAGGTCGATGTTTCGGAGTAGTGCCCATATAAAGGTACCTCCTGATTTTACCATATTTCAAAGGATTTGGCTAAAAATGTGTATTCGGGGGGTGAAAATCTTACACAAAAATGTCAACATATTCACATATTTTAGAATTTTCTCCATGCAATAGTATCCCCTCAAGTCCACCTTTTGGCGGACAAACAGACCGACATGGTTAGGGGGACTTATGAGGACTCTAATGCACAGTCTAAGGTGCTAATGGGGTTAAAAAAGTAATTAACTTTGGCTATTCTTAAGCCTATTCTCAGCCCTCAATTATGAGGTGTACAAAATACAGTAAATTCCAAATTGCTTCTCATTTGACTGTAAAATTTTTCTACGATTTTTACCATACTAAAAATTAATTTGATCCCTTACATGGGGATAAGATTCATATACACTTTTTAATAGATTTGTATAGCACATCCACACATTTGAAGCACACGGTTTAAATATTGAAGTCCACGGCTTATAAATGGGTACAGATATTTTAAAACACTTTTAATCGACCAGTACGCAAACACTTACACCAGTCATATCTGTGAATAATTATGCTTTTAAAAATATGCATAACAAACAAAAACTACGGGCCGGCAACGCGGACCGGGCCAGCTAGTTGAACATAAAAAAAGAAAACGAGCCAAAACAGAAGGAATTTCCCCATTTTCAAAATTTGTTCTCCAAAACACAAAACAATTTCTTACTTAGGTATTTGTCGAAATAATAATTCAATAATTTAGTAGAGCTCCACATAATAATTAAAAGTTTTTATGGGAGAATTCCATCATACACGCTATAATTATAATTTAAAGTTATATTCCCCTAAATAACGTTGTTTAGGAGTACATATTACGGCTGTGGGTAACAAATATAACAAATCTGATGAACAGTATATATGGGAGCTATAGCTATATCTGATATACTAGCTTCTAGACTCAATTCGGTCGTAAGTGCCAAATTCCATGCCATTTGGACAAATATTAGACGTTTTGTGCACAATAAAAGGTAAATCGGACGAAGTAATATATGGGAGCTATATCCAAATCTAAACCGATCTCGATAAAATTTGGGCAATGATATTTCTGAGCTGTATTTGATATATTTCCCCAATAATTGTTGTTACAGAGTTCATATTACGGCTGCGGAGGACAAAAGTAACAAATCGGACGAACAATATATATGGCAGCTATAGCTACATCTGAACCGATTTCGATCAAATTTGGCATACTTATTTTTAGGCCCAATTTGGTATGTGCAAATTTCCATACTATTCAGGCTGATATTACACGTTTGGTGCATAATAAAAGCCAATCGGACGAAGACTTATATGGGAGCTATATCTAAAGTTTTAACCCTTATTTCCAAGTTCAGTAGGGTTCGTGGTACAAAAATACATGGACAGACGGACGGACATGCATAAATCGACTCAGAATGTGATTCTATGCAGAACATGAAAAGGAACTATGGGTCTATTTCGTTTCCTTTTGCATGTTACAAACAAATGCAGAAGGACATAATACCGTGAACACCTGGTAGCGGATAACAGATATATATATATATATATATATATATATATATATATATATATATATATATATATATATATATATATATATATATATATATACTAGCTGGCCCGGTCCGCGTTGCCGGCCCGTAGTTTTTGTCTATTATGCATATATTCCCAAGCATAATTATTCACAGATATGACTGATATAAGTGTTCACGTACAGGTCGATTTAAAGTGTTTTAAAATACCTGTACCCATTTTTAACCAGTGGGCTTCAATATTTAAACCGTGGGCTTCAACTGTGTGGATGTGCTATACAAATCTATTAAAAAGTATATATCAATCTTATCGCCATATAAGGGATCAAATTAATTTTTAGTATGGTAAAAATCGTAGCAAAATCTTCCAGTCAAATGAGCAGTAATTTGGAATTTGCTGTATTTGTATACTACATAATTGAGGGCTGAATGATTTAAGAATAGCCAAAGTTAATTACTTTTTTAAACCCATTAGCAACCAAGATTGTGCATTAGAGTCCTCATAAGTCCCCCTAACCATGTCAGTCTGTTTGTCCGCCAAAAGGTGGACTTGAGAGGGTATTATAACATGGATAAAAATTCTAAAATTTGTAGATATGTTGAAATTTTAGTGTAAGATTTTCACCCCCCTAATACGCATTATTAGCCAAATTCTTTGAAATGTGGTTAAATTAGGAGGTACCTTCTTTATATGGGCACTACTCCGAAACATTGACCTACATTGAAAACTTTCTTCTACCCCTTATAATCCAAGATGACAAATAGAGGCCAAATCAAAAATATAGCAGAACAATATAGCATGTCATAGCATTTCGCGTGATTTAAATAAGTAAAAATGGTTTTATCCACCTCATAATTGAGGGCAGAATGATAAGATGGGAATTAATTTTATTTGCCATTTAAATTGTAAGTTGGAGACCCCTTAAAGTCCACATCCCAAATCTACGTTCCCAACCAATATTCTTTTGGGGGTTAAAAATTCAATAGAATACAAAATTTTCTTTTCTGACCACACATTAGATGTGAAAGTGGACTTGGGGATACTCCAATGTGGGGACTTTACTTAAATAAATTCCTATGTGGCAATTATCTGTATGATGGTTCCCTACCCCAGGGTGGCATAAATAAAATTTTTTAGCCAAATCAATTGATGAATGTGGTCAATACCAATATGGGCCCTACTCTGAAAATTTCAAATTTTATGCGAAGAGGTTATCTACCCCCTTAGAAACAAAAATGTCAAATAAGGGCCAAAAAATGAAAAAAGTGACCGGCCAAGACCCCAAAAATAACTTAAATCATAGATGGTTATATAAATATGAAATCGGGTTGTTCCCTTATCCATGAGTTATGATCGATATAAAGACCTGCAAAAGTGATTTTAGGTATTTTGAATGTTTGGGAAGAATTTCTGGAAGGATATAAAACCTTTTCTTACTAAAAGTCCCATTCGCTCTACTATTTTGCACCTTTTATTTCAATATTGGTATATTACTTATTATTCTCCCAAATAATTTTGCATTTTGAGCTCTCATTGGACGGATCATTGTCACGCTTTGAAATGAGCCCCATTAAGCTTTTTCGGTCATTTTTGTTTGTTTAAACGTGTTCGCATCTTCCAGCTAACCCACGATGTAGGCCCTGGAGTTGAAAGGTAGATGTCAGTTAACATCCTATTTCGCACTTATTCAATTTTTTTAGTGAAAAATTATTCTTTATTTTGTTCACAAAAAAAAAAAATTGACAAAAAAAAGAATAACAAATTGAAAAAGTCTTCAACTTTTTCGCTGATTTTTTACAGCAAATGTTTTAAGATCCTTCCTTACAAAGTTTGTCAATAGAATGTACTATTACTTTAAATTCGATTCCATTGAAAATGTTTTTTTTTTTGATTTTTGCAATGAGATCTCTTTTTCATGATTTTTCAGCGATTTAAAAAAAGTAATTATCTTTTAACTTTGGTGTGACCGCGTTAAATTATTTCGATATCATCTATTCCGTTTCGCCACCACATAATTCGCTACTACACTTCCATGTAACCCGCCATCAATTTCAGTTCTCAAGAAATCAAGTCAATTAAATAAATTGGTATAAATATTCGAATTCAAAAATAAAATATAAAAAAACACTACAAATGTACATTAGAAAAAAGTAAGTCAAAATGGAAAAAAATCATGCAAAATAAAACATTACTATTGTACATTTGAAAAGTCAAAATGAAAATGTTAATATATCACATTTTTACGCGATTTTTTTTTGGATATTATCCTTTTCGGAGAGTAGACAACTCCGAATTTGTGTGAATCGTTAAAATCAGATCAGCGGTTCTTAAGTTATAAGCGTAGTAACTAACACAACTTACATTTATATATATAGATATATATATATATACTAGCTGGCCCGGTCCGCGTTGCCGGCCCGTAATTTTAGTCTTTAATGCTATTATATCATCCACCTTGGAAAGGAGAGTGTATTAACTTTTCATTCCATTTGTAACATCACTAATGTTCGTCATAGACCCCATTAAATATGCATATATATTCATAATCAGCGTAAAACTCTAAGTCGATTTGTCCGTCTGTATGTCTGTTTGTTTAAATTACGATACAGCCCACATTATTTGACGTATAGCGTCAAAATTTAGCCGAAAAATTTGTATTGTGTATAGGATGGTTGGCATTGAAAATGATCTATCGGTTCACGTTTTGGTATAGTCCCCATATAAAGGTATCTCTCGAAATTCGGTATTTTGATGATTTTTGCCACATTTCTCCTCGGATTTGTCTAACACATATAACGATACCTGCCTATATTGGGTATGTTGATAATCCACACATTTACGCGTATAATTGTTTCAAATTTGGTATTTTAGAAAGTTTGATAGATGACAATCCTTGAAGTATAAAATTGTCCACAGAGGTTCCCGTTTTGGTATGGCCCCATATAACGGCCTCATTCACTTTATGGTTTTTTTTTGATAAGTTAATTCAAACAGTCTTACTGGTATATGAAGTTTAAAGTGAAACCCGCTTGAATTTAGATACTTTTATATAAAAATGTTTCCCTTACCCTCAGATGGATGATAGTAATAATTCTGCCCGGCCGAACTTCATTTTTTTACTTGTTTTTAAAGTAATATGAATTATTTGTCATTGAAATTGCGCGTTGGAGACCCCATAATTTCCATATCTTTTATCATAGTATAATTCAAAGACGATTAAACAAATGTCCGGTTCCTTAAATCATATGATGGTTATACAAAACGTGATCAGTTTTTGCATAGATGGTTTCTTCCCAAATTACCAACATTTCCCGAAATTAGTATGAAAATATGGTTAAAATGTAAGATATACTTGAAATCGGGTTGTATCCTTATCAGGGGGTTATGGACCATATCATGAACTGCAAAAGTGATTTAAGGTATCGTGAAAGTTTAGGAAGAATTTCTGAAAGAATAGAAATCCTTTTCCCTTTATATTCGGTATTTCACTGATTGCAGTCCCAATGAATTTTGCATATTGAGTTCTCATTGGACGGATTATTGTCATGTGATAGAAGTAGGTAGGTCCACGTGTTGAAATGAGCCCCATAATGTTTTGTCGGTTATTTTTGCTTATTTAAATGTGTTCGCATCTTCCAGCTGAAGCACGATGTAGATCCTGGAGTTGAAAGCTAAATGTCAATTTCAGATATGAAAGATCGCCATTTAACATCTGATTGCGTACTATTTCATTTTTGATATTATTCATTTAGAATTCAAAACAATAAAAAATGTACACTTCTTCTATATAGTTTTTAAATTGAAAAAAATTCACGCCAAAAGGATTTCTTCTTTTATATTTTTATTGGCATATTTTACGCAATTTTTTTTGCAAGATTCCATTCCGAAGTTGTATGAATTGTGAAAATCCGTCAAAACGTTCTTGAGTTATAAGCATAGTAACTAATAAACAAATTGAAAAAAATCTTAAACTTGTTCGCTGGATTTTTACAGCCAATATTTAAAGGTCCTTACGAAGTTTGGTCCTTACTATTATTTTGAAATTTGATTCCATTGAAAAAATGTTCTCAGTTGTTCCCTATTTTGGAGTTTTTGCAGTGCAATATGCTCTTTTTGTTTTTTTAGCAATTTTTGTTTGACCACGTTAAATTATTTTGACATCATCTATTCAGTTCCGCCACTCCATAATTTTCGTCGCTTTCTACTACCCAAAAAGACTACACATCATATTAGAAATAAATAAATAAAAAAAAACACTACAAATGTACCTTCCGAAATTGTAAGTCTAAATGAAAAACAAATCATGCAAAATAAAACATTACTATTGTACACTTCAAAAGTCAAAATGAAAATTTTTAAATTTCACATTTTTACGCGATTGTTTTTGGATTTTATCCTTTTCTGCCAAGAGAAAATTCCGAATTTGTGTAAATCGTTAAAATCAGATCAGCGGTTCTTGAGTTATAAGCGTAGTAACTAACACAACTTCCTTATATATATAGATAGATTAGAAATATGCGTGGTCAGTTCCCTGGCGCCCAAATAAATTCCTAAGTTTGGAGGGAAAGTCAACAGTATCTCGTGTAATAATTTTCAAGCCGATATCTTCATTATCTGGCAAATATAAAGATTTTAGATAAATCAAGATAGTGGGCGTAAAAGTAGGCGTGGTCAATATTTTTTTCTTTAAGAACCTAACTCGGGGTATGACGAACGTTTGTACAAAAAATTATGCAAATCGGTCCAGCCGTTTTCAACTGATTCCGTTACCAACAAACAACAACTGATTTTTATATATATAGATTGGGTATTACGAATAAATACATAAAATCTATAAATAACAGTTTTATCCGTTATGGCTTTATACTACCCAAAAAAACCTACACATCATATTAGAATTAAAAAAAACACTACAAATGTACATTCGAAAATAGTAAGTCAAAATGGAAAAAAATATGCAATATAAAACATTACTATTGTACATTTTAAAAGTCAAAATAAAAATGTTCAAATTTCACATTTTTACGCGATTTTTTTTTTTGGATTCTATTCTTTTCTGCCAAGAGGCAATTCCGAATTTGTCTAAATCGTTAAAATCAGACCGGCGGTCTTTATGTTATAAGAGTAGTAACTAACACAACTTTCTTTTACATATAGAGAGATAGATTTAAAAGTAGGCGAGTTCCTCAGCCCCTAAATAAGTACTTAGGGTTGGATGGAAAGCCAACAGCATCTCGTGTAATAATTATCAAACCGATATCTGCACTGTTTTGGCAAATATAAAGATTTTAGATAAATCGTAATAGTGGGCGTAAAAGGAGGCGTGGTTAATATTTTTTTCTTTAAAAACCTAACTCGGGGTATGACGAACGTTTGTACAAAAAATTATGCAAATCGGTCCAGCCGTTTTCAACTGATTCCGTTACCAACAAACAACAATTGATTTTTATATATATATATATATATATATATATATATATATATATATATATATATATATATATATATATATATATATATATATATATATATACATATATATATATTACACTTTTGTGCACAATAAAAGGTAAATCGGGCGAAGATATATATGGGAGTTATATCCAAATCTGAACCGATCTCGATAAAATTTTGGCAGAGGTATTTCTCGGCTGTATCTGTTATCTGCTATCAAATATCAATTTTGTAATGTAAGGGACTTAAACACCAAAATCGGATGTAACATATATATGGGATCTACAGCTATATCTGAACCGATTTTCGACAACCGACAGACAGACGAACATCGCTAAACCGACTTAGAATTTTACGCTGATCAAGAATATATATACTTTGTTGGGTCTGATATGAGTATTTCGAGGAGTTACAAACGGAATGACAAAGTTAATATACCCTCCATAGTATGGTGGAGGGTATAAAAATTGTAAATTGTAAACACCCCATTTTTATACCCCATATAGTCAGAGTATTATGTCCTTGTGCATTTGTTTGCAACAGGCAAAAGGGAACGAGATGGACCCATAGTTCCTTTTGATGATCTGCATAGAATCACATTTATACACATCCGTCCGTACGTTCGTCTGTCCGTCTGTCTGACCTTGTATTTTTGTATACAAAGTACAGTTCGCATTTATAGCCCTATCCAGATGAAATTTTGCACAAATCATTTGTTTGGCCCAAGGACGAACCCTATTGAAATTGGAGATAATCGGTCAAAATTTAGATATAGCTCCATATATATCTTTATCGGATTTCAAATTAATTGTGCACCAAATGGGCAATACAAGTCCGAATTTAAAAGATACAAATGCTTCGGCATATTTAGTTCTTTGAACATTAAATTATAATTATAATCATAGCGTGTATGATTGAATTCTTCCATAAAAACTTTTAATTGTTATGCGGAGCTCTACTTAATTAACAAAGTGGTTATCATAAAGTCGGCCACGCCCGACTTTAAGATTTTCTTTACGGGTTTGTATGTTTGTAATTTATGGACTCGAAAACCAAGTATACTACAACATATCTTGAAAGTAACATCTATATATATATATAAAAGAAAGTTGTGTTAGTTACTACGCTTATAACTTGAGAACCGCTGGACTGATTTTAACGATCCATACAAATTCGGAATTGTCTCCTCTCCGAAAAGGATAATATCCAAAAAAATCGCGTAAAAATGTGATATATTAACATTTTCATGTTGACTTTTGAAATGTACAATAGTAATGTTTTATTTTGCATGATTTTTTCTATGTTAACTTATTTTTTTCTAATGTACATTTGTAGTGTTTTTTATATTTATTTTTGAATTCGAATATTAATACCAATTTATTTAATTGACTTGATTTCTTGAGAACTGAAATTGATGGCGGGTTGCAGGGAAGTGTAGTACCGAATTATGTGGTGGCGAAACGGAATAGATGATGTCGAAATAATTTAACGCGATCACACCAAAGTTAAAAGATAATTACTTTTTCAAAATCGCAAAAAAAAAACACGAAAAAGAGATCTCATTGCAAAAATTCTCAAATCGGGAAAAAACCGAAAAGAATTTTCAATGGAATCGAATTTTAAATAATAGTACATTCTATTCTATTGACAAACTTTGTAAGGATCTTTAAACATTTGCTGTAAAAAATCAGCGAACAAGTTGAAGATTTTTTCCAATTTGTTATTCTTTTGTCAATTTTTTTTCAATTTGTATTATCATATTGAATTCAGTGGATAAGAATAAAGAATAATTTTTTAATATATACAATTTTTCACCAAAAAAAAAAAAAAAAATAAAATAAAATAAAATAAGTGCGAAATACGATGTTAACTGACATCTACCATTCAACTCCAGAGCCTTATCGTAGTTCAGCTGGAAGATGCGAACACATTTAAACAAACAAAAATGACCGAAAAAGCCTAACGGGACTCATTTCAAAACGTGGACCTACTTCTTTCATGTGACAATAATCCGTCCAATGAGAGCTCAAAATGCAAAATTCTTTGGGATTACAATCAGTAAAATACCAAATTTAAAGGGTGTAAAATAGTAGAGCGAATGGAACTTTTAGTAAGAAAAGGATTTCTATCCTTCCAGAAATTCTTCCCGAACACTCAAGATACCTTAAATCGCTTTTGCAGGTCATGATATCGATCATAACTCACGGATAAGGGTACAACCCGATTTCATATTTTTATAACCATCGTAAGATTTAAGCTATTTTTGGGTTCTTGGCCACTTTTTTAATTTTTTTGCCCTTATTTGGAATCTTTGTTTCTAAGGGGGTAGAAAACCTCTTCGCAGAAAATTTGAAATTTTCAGAGTAGGGCTCATATTGGTCTTGACCACATTCATCAATTGATTTGGCTAAAAAATTGTATTTATGCTACCCATCATATAGATAATTGCCACATATAAATTTATTTAAGTAAAGTCCCCACATTGGAGTATCCCCAAGCCCACTTTCACATCTAATGTTGGGTCAGAAAAGAAAATTTTGTATTCTATTGAGTTTGTAACCCCCAAGAGAATATTGGTTAGAAACGTAGATTTGGGATAAACATGTATATGAAATAAATTGTTGAAACATAAACAAATTACAAATATAAGAAAGTAACACGGGACCGAATATTTGTTAAATCGTCATTGAATTATACTATGATGAAACATATGGACTTTAGGGGGTCTCCAACATACAATTTAAATGGCAAATAAAATTAATTCCCATCTTACGGTAATGGGTGTAAAATAGATATATTTTTGATTTGACCTCTATTTGTCATATTGGATTATAAGGGGTAGAAGAAAGTTTTCAATGTAGGTCGATGTTTCGGAGTAGTGCCCATTTAAAGGTACCCCCTGATTTTACCATATTTCAAAGGATTTGGCTAGAAATGTATTTAGGGGGACTTATGAGGACAGAAATGCACAATCTGAGGTGTTAATGAGTTTAAAAATGTAATTAACTTTGGCTATTCTTAAATCATTCAGTCCTCAATTATGAGGAGCACAAAACACTGCTCATTTGACGGGAAAATTTTGCTACGATTTTTACCATACTAAAATAATTTGATCACTTACATGCATATAACTACGGGCCGGCAACGCGGACCGGGCCAGCTAGTAGGCTATATAAATTGGAGATATAGCATCAGAATCGGAGGAGTTGAGCTGAATTTATGATTTGGCATGAGACTCACTTCCTGTGTAAAGGGCTAAAATGCTAAAAACTGTGGGTTTGTAACTCTATATTTATCTCAATAGTCTCTATGTTTAGTTTTGTGTTATTGTGGGTTCAAGAAATGAGATAAGATGGAATTTTTGACCTATTTGCTAAAAATTAGCAAATATTAGAGCTAGAGTACGGAAATGTTGTAGTTTTTTCCCTTCGAGTTGAAATGTTCTTAGAAATGAGATTTCTAAACGCGTACTTTTTGGTACACAAGTTGTCCTGATGTTAAGATGTAAGAAGGCGTAAAGCCTGGTTCAATAATGGCGGAGTGTGTGTAAATGAATACTATAAATTTTTTGAATTATTCTTGAATAGTCAATCATTGCAGAGTTTGTGTAATAAACTTGCTTTTAATTAATAAACGGTTCCTAAATTACTTGATTCAAGAAAAAGATAATAATAATAAATAACTGAAATTTAAGTCTTTGAAAGTCCCAAAAAGTTTAAATGTAGGTTGTTTAGAGTCCGCACTAAAATTATGCTAAAACAGGACATACTTCTGTATTCGTGGAATTGTGCTTAAAGGGTCATATTTGTGAAATTGTAGTTCGTATTAAAATCCACCAAAAGTACTTAATGTAACTTTGAGATTTGGATAAAGAGACCGAGAGAATGATTTTGTTTAAAATTCGTATTTTAAAAGTTATAAACAAATTAAAGGAGTACAAAATATTACTTCCATTGGTTTTCTTCAGATTCAATAGAAGAATAGATATGGATAGATTCATTTTTGGGTATTTGTTTCAAAAGTACTAAATTAGAGTTTGGTGAGTACAACTGGTTAAGTTCTATTTCCTATTCTTTTCTTCGCCACTCTCAATCTTTTTCCATAATACTGAAAAAGGTATACATCTGCATTTGGGGTTCCAAATCGTTTTTCAAAGTTGGAGGTAACTTAATATGAGAGGCATACCAATGAGTGGGACCTTTTGACAATTATTTGCAAGAAGGTATATTTTCCTCGAATCGGGGAGTACTGTTATATGGGGGCTATACCAAAAATATGTCAAATATTAAAAACGTTTGGCACTTCAGTTCATTACCCTACTCGAAGCATGGGTTTTAAATTTCAGCAAAATCAATTGAGAAAAACTATAGCAAAAATCCTTCAAAGAATTCAAAACGGGTTGGTAGGGTTGGTTGTTTGGGAGCAATATCAAATTGTGGAACATCATTGACATTTGTTTGCAAGCACAGCAGGCACCCATTAAGAACAACCAGTGCCAAATTATAGTCAATTTTAATAACAAATATACCCCAAATCTTAAAATTTCTTTAAATCGGAGGATATGAATAAAGTTTGGACAATCTTCAAAATTTTTTGGTTATATTAATTTAATCAATTCGAAACTTCTCCAAAAAAATCGATTTTTAAACAAGTAAAAAAGCTTTTTCGTCTCTTCCTGGCCGAACTTTTTGTACCCTCTACCAGTTGGAAAATAACTCAAGTGATAATAAATTTTTCGAATAGCGTCACTTCTGTCATTGGGAACTTAAAATCCAAATTTCAAGCAATTCTACAAAAAAATGTGGCTAAAATCAGAATACTACGGAATATCAAAAAGTATCGTTATATGGGGGATATAGGAAAACATCAACATATATGGACAATGTTATGTCACTGTAGGTACAGCAAATTATGAGCAGTGACTTCAGAATATTATACCATAACGTTCAAATCTGATTTTAAAATGATGAAAATGGCGAATATGGGAATGTACTGTTATATGTGGGCTATAGGGAAACATGAACCCATGTAGACAATTAATCAAAATACCGAATAAAAGGAGGTACCGTTATATAGGGGCTATATGTAGACAATTTTTTCCCACAGTAAGTAGAACCTTTTATGAACACACAAATACGCAATTTAAGCTATTCCGCTAAAACGGTGACTAAAATCGTCTAAACACAGAAAATGGGGAGGTACAGTTTTGTGTGAGCTTTACCAAGACGTTGACGAACTTGACCTGCCTGCAGACATAATACAACTCCATGCTCAAACTTTCTTACTTCCTATCACTTGCCGTTTGGACTCTAGCGTGATTCAACAAACGGACACCCGTCCACCGTACATGGCTAAATCGACTTAGAATTTAACGTTGATCAAGAGTATATGTAATGTTTTGGTCTAAAATGATTATTTCAATGAATTATTATGATTTAAAAATGGAATTATAAACTTAATAAATATTTGTTGCTGCCAAGATATACACGAACAACGTTGAAATATTAATTTTAAAATCCTCTTTGTCATTTTGTTTGTAACTCCTCCAAATAATCATGATAGACCCTACAAAGTACACATATTCCGGATCAGCATAATATTCTAAGACGATTTAGCGATGTCCGTTTGTATGTCCGTCTGTTGTAAGCACGCTATCTTCCGAATGAATTTAGATAGAAGGTTCGACGTCTTCGTATATTCGTCGTTCGGCCCGGTCGGCTTAGCTGCTTTTTTACTTGTTTAAATATACAATTTAATTGAATTTTCTTCATTTCTTTCCTTCGAAGCAGATAACCAGAAATGGTCTCGTGTACTGCTGTGTAAAATTGGATTGATAACAAGCATATATTTCGAAAATTTAAAATTTTGTTAACTTGCTAAATCAAACTTTGTTTTAAATTTCATACACCGTTTGCTTTAACACAAAAATAAGGTACGGAACTCATCTTTCGACTATGTGAGAAGTGATCACAACATTTGTTTCGTGATTTAAGTTCGACCTTTTGTGGCCACTTCTCCACAGATGAAAATGCGGACCATCCCAGAAAAATCAGCAGTGGTCATTGGAAAGATATTTGCTCGAATGTGTAGAAACGATAACAAAAGCAAACTATTCAAGTCCATCCCGTCTAAAGCAACAATTGTTCTGCTATTATGCAATTATGTACCGGTCTGAGTGGATGAGAATATGTTTGTACAACCGCATACATGAACGTAAATACTGCAACTCTTTGTGAACATGTCGAAAACGTGCCTTAGCTTTTGGTCTTTCAGCTGAAAATGGTCAAACAATTCAATATTGAGGTGGCAATATTAGATTAAAGTCATAACAACAACAGTATTGCATTGTTGTCTCATTCCAGTTCCATCAATTTGCAAACGCTTTTAAAATAAGGCATAAAATACAATGGTTGTGTGTAGTAGGGTGGAAGCAAATGATTTCAGTTTAAAATAAAAATAATATGCTGAGACCTATGGGGCTACTAAACGATGTTTATAGTAAAAATCGGAAATGATTCCAGCAGAACAACATGCTACCAGAGATATGTTGCTGGCTTGGACGTATTCTTCTGGTACCTCCCTTAAAACGGGTCAACATTTTGAATACTTATACCTCCCATAACTTGCGACAAGAGTCTGCGATTCTTTTCAAATATCTAAATATTTTTCTCAACCAGAGATCGAATATGTATATAAAAATTTATCGGTCCATACCTTCTGGTACCTCCCCTATAAAAGGTCTAAATTTTGTTTAGATTATTCGCATAAAATTTTAAATAAATATTCGATTTTCTTTAAATTTTGAACATCGCAACATTTTTATAAATATTAGATTAATTGGAATACCTCGGTCTTTTCCAAAACTCAACACATATTTCTCAAACAAAGTGGACAATATTGGCCCACCCCCACGGAACCACGCCCATAAAGGGTCATCAGTTTAAATAATTATAAGACAAATCATAATATATTTAAATAAACGAAAATTAACTGACTGATATGTCGGTAAAACTGACTGATACTTTTTAACTTTGTTTTGTTTGTTGATTTCTGCGGTATAAGAATTTCAGATTTTGAAATATTACAATAACAAATTTTAGATCTTAAGACTTAAGACTTTGAATGTCTAAATCATATACGAATTGAAGTGAAAAACATAATCCTTCACCACTATTTTCCAACATACACTAATGCTATTTTTGTTCCGAAAGATTGCGAATTTCGCATTCATTCAATTATGATAAAGACCCGGTAATAAATACATAATAAATACATAAATAGTACAACATACACGTACCTATTTCTGCAATGTGCCCAGGAAGAAGTCTTAAATCGCGAGTGGCTCCCCAACAAATGGGATTTTTCAAAAAATGCATTGATATATACCAATGTTAAAAATCACATGTTCTATAATCCTATAAGTAAAATATAATCCTGTATGATTTATAAAATAAATTTTGAATTGCGCTTTGATTATTAAAAGGTTGGCCCTTTATTGGTATGATGCTGAAGGAGTGTGCCAATATTTTCAATTACGTATCTGACCTAAGTCAGACATAAATATTACAACGTGACAGATTTGGACTACTCCAACTACTTCCTTCATAAGAAATTTTTCGTAATTTTTGTAAGATTTTGAAATATGCGTGGAGTTCCAAATATAGTGGACATTCAATATTCTTTTACTGACAAAAAATGGGATGAGCAAAATTTAAGGAATATCTAACAACAATTTTATGCGAATATTTGTTAATTTGTTGAATTCCATATTCAAATCACATCTCTGAGAAAATTATGAGAAATGTAAATATTAAAAATTGTGACCCTTTGTGGAGGAGGTACCAGAAGGGGTGGGCCGATAATTTTTAAAATAACTTCTGGGGAGAATATCCCAGACAAAAAACAAAGGAACGGATGAGGATTGGTGGCTCTTTCCGAAACCTAGGTATTTCCTGCCTTACCCCATGGTAAACATTACCATCGTTCTCCACTAATAAACAAACGTTGTTATTATAAAAACAACAATAAGTATATATATGCTTAGATCAATCTTACTTGTGTTTGTATTGAAGTATATATATGCTTACATCCAAACATATATATATATATATATATATATATATATATATATATACTTGTATCCACGCATAACTTTACCTGCATCCATACATATACTTGCATCTAAGCATATATTTACATGTAGTACCCGAACATATTATATGTTTGAGACTGTAGCAAACATATATATATTTGGAGACATATGTTAGAAAGGCAATTTTTTCCCTCCGTGTAAAAATTGGTGTTTGTAGTTCGTAGTGGGTTGTAACGGCGATGAAATATTGTGTATATAGGTCCACGATTTCGTATATACACCCGACATTTGGTGTTTTGGTGGTTTTAACCTTTTTAACATTTCTCACTGGTTTGTGAAAAATTGGCATTTGTAGTTCATAATGGCTTCTAGCTCCTGCGGCAAAACATTGTGTATGTAAGTCCATGTTTTGCTAAAGCTCGCATGTAACGGTACCTTCGGATATTCGGTATTTTGATGATTTAAGCCACATTTTTAACGGATTGTTATACAATTTGGTGTTTGTAGTACACACTGGGTTCAAAAAGCGGTGTTAAACACTGTTCATATTGGTCCACAGTTTCCAGTCAAATTTGCCCACGGAATTGTTTAAATTTGGTCAATATATGTTCCCGCTTTGGTATAGCCCTCACAAAGTTCGGCCCGGTCTTTCTACTTGTTTTACATTAACAACAACACAGCTTTTGGACACATAATTCTTAATGATCCATATTATGAGATTCCGATTCCATGGTCCGCGTTACTTTTAGCCTTTAATGCATATTTTTTAAAGCATATTAAATCACGATCTGACTTATGTAAGCAGTACAATTTATATTAATATTATGACTTATTTATAATGACTCCATAGAAATTTCTAAATAGAAATAAATATTCATGACAAATATTATAATAGATGTTCACCTACCATTGGTTTTATGTTTATCTTATTTTTCATCCATAGGCTTTAATTTGAGTGTAAAAAACTATACGATACGATATACTTTTGCAATGAATAGCCCATGTGAAAACTCAACTCAATTTTCGGTATTGTAAAGAACTTAGCATTTTTAACAATGATTACTTTTTTACACCCATTACCGTAAGATGGTAATTAATTTTTTTGTCATTTAAATATTTATCATCGTAGTATAATTCAAGGACGATTAAACAAATGTTAGGTCCCCTGCTACTTTCTAATATTCGTAATATTTTTCATGTTTCTGCCACAATTTCCGATGGAATGAGTCCCAGTTTGACATTTCGATTTTTTTTTTCATATATACGTTCATCTACGTTCCCAGCCAATATTCTCTTGGGTATTACAAATTCAATAGAATACCAAGTTTTCTTTTCTGACCACACATTGGTTGGGAAAGTTTACTTGGGGGTACTCGAATTATCTTTAAGAGTAGCCTAAATACAAATCAATATTTGAATGGTCAAGACCAAGATGGACCCTACTCCGAAAATTGAAACATTTATACACGCGTATATAAGATACAGATGGGAATATTCTGAAAAGATTTACACCCGTTGTTGGTATGCAAGTTTTTTTGATTGGTGCCCCAATCACGCAAACCCCGCTAAACGAATTTCCGAAATTTTCGCAGAAGGAAGATAGCCTGATCTTATTTTTCAGCCATAGGCTTTAATTGAGTGTTAAAAACCTATATGGTATAAAACATCTATAATAGCCCCATGTGGAAACTCAGCTCAATTTTTGGTATTGTAAAGAGCTTAGAAACATTTTCCATTCAAATGAGCTGTACTTTGGGATTTGTATTTACATCGTTTAGAATACTGTGCTGTGTGGTATTTAGTATTGTCCACCTCATAATTAGGGGCAGAATGATTTCAGTTTTTTTCATGTTTCTGTCACAATTTTGACATTTCGTAGTTTGTGCCATAGAGACGTACATCCCAAATATACGTTCCCAACCAATCTTCTCTTGGGGGTTACAATTTTGACATTTCGTAGTTTGTGCCATAGAGACGTACATCCCAAATATACGTTCCCAACCAATCTTCTCTTGGGGGTTACAAATTCAATAGAATACAATATTTTCTTTTCTGCTAACACATTGTTTGAGACAGTGGACTTGGAGGTACACTAATGTAGGAACTATACTCAAATAAATGCCTATAAGGACAATTATCTGTAAGATGATTCAGAGTAGCCTAAATATAATTTTTAGCCAAATCAATTGATGAATGTGCTCAAGACCAAGATGGACCCTACTCCGAAAATTGAAAATTTCATGAGAAGAGGGGGCTATACGATATTGTGGACCTATATAGATAATTCTCTGCCGAGGTATAAAGTACCCACAAGGAACTACTTGTGTGGATTTTCAGACAATTCCATTGAAAAATGTGGCTAACATCATCAAAATACCGAATATCGGGTGTACCGTTATATGGGGGCTATACGATATCGTGGACCGATATAGCCCATCTTCGAACTTGACCTGCCTGCAGACAAAAGAGAGATCTGTGCAAAGTTTTAGCTTCCTATCTTAATTCGTTTAGACTGTAGCCTGATTACAACAGACGGACAGACGGACGGATTTTTAGATTTAGAATTTTACGCTGATCAAGAATATATATACTTTGTTGGGTCTAAAATGATTATTTCGATGAGTTACAAACGGAATGACGAACTTAATATACCCTCCATACCTTTTTTGGTGGAGGGTATAAAAACAATTGAAAATGGAAAAAAATCTTCACCTAATTCGATGATTTTTTACAGCAGAAGTTTAAAGGCCTTTTTGATGTTTGTCAAAAGAATGTACCATTATTTTAAAATTCGATTCCATTGAAAGTTTTTTTTCGATTTTTTCTCGATTTGAGAATTTTTGCAATGAGATCTCGTTTTTCGTGATTTCTTATCGATTTTGAAAAGTAATTATATTTTAACTTTGATGTGACCGCGTTAAATTATTTCGATATCATCTTCGCCACTACATTATTCGGTACTACACTTCCATGTAGCTCGCCTTCAATTTCAGTTCTCAAGAAATCAAGACGATTAAATAAATTGGTATTAATATACGAATTTAAAAATGAAATATAAACCGGTAAAGAAAGTGCTAAATTCGGGCAGGGCCGACTTTATGACACCCTACACCACTTTGCTAATTTAGTAGAGCTCCACATAACAGTTAAAAGTTTTTATGGGAAAATTTAATCATACACGCTATGATTATAATTATTATTTAAAGTTCAAAGGATTAAATATGCCGAAGCATTTGTATCTTTTAAATTCGGACTTGTATTGCCCATTTGGTGCAAAATTAATTTGAAATCAGATAAAGATATATATGGGAGCTATATCCAAATCTGAACCGATCTTCACCAAATTTGACATACTAGCTTCTAGACTCAATTCGGTCGTAAGTGCCCATTTGGACAAATATTAGACGTTTGGTGCACAAGACGAAGTTATATATAGGAGCTACATCCAAATCTGAACCGATCTCGATAAAATTTAGCAAAGGTATTTCTGAGCTGCAATTGATATATTTCCCCAAATATTGTTGTTACAGAGTGCATATTACGGCTGAGGAGGACAAATATAACAAATCGGATGAACAATATATACGGAAGCTATAGCTATATCTGAACCGATTTCGATCAAATTTGGCATACTTATTTTCAGGCCTAATCTGTATGTACAAAATTCCATACTATTCGGACTGATATTACACGTTTGGTGCACAATAAAAGGCAAATCGGACGAAGATATATATGGGAGCTATATCTAAATTTTTACCGATTATCTTCAATTTCCATAGGGTTCGTAAAGTAACTATGGGTCTATCTCGCGTCCTTCTCCATGTTACAAACAAATGCACAAAGACATAATACCCTTACACTATGTGGTGTAGGGTATAAAAACACTAAAAATGTATATTAGAAAAAAGTAAGTCAAAATGGGAAAAATCATGCAAAATAAAACAAAATAAAAAAAAAACAAAAAATTTCAAAAGTCAAAATGAAAATGTTAATAAATCACATATTTTTTTTTTTTTTTTTGGGGTATTTTATCCTTTTCGGCCAGGAGACAATTCCGAATTTGCATTTGGTCTTATCACTGTAAAATTTTTCATGTCTGAGCCTTTAATATTAAAAGTAGACTCATCCCGAAACAAAATGTTTTTTCCTTGTGCTGGATTCCAATTAATATTATCGTTTCCGAAAACCATTTAATTATTTTAATTTTTATTAATTTAATTATTTTAAAATAAAAAAATCAAAAAGTTGGGTCATTTTAGTTTTCCATATATTAAGTTTTCTTTGAATATTATTCTTCTATTTTCATTTTTAATTTTTTTAAGTATTTGTTTATTTTAGTAAAAGTTGCAGTTTCAGTTGTTTTAGGTTTATCCACTAGTGTATATTTCAAGGTGGGAAATATCAAACTGATTAAGTTGTTAATTGTAGTTGGTGTATCGATAATACTTGATATTTTGTGTGTTGACATAACTAATAACATCATCAAAGATCCCTAAAAATTATGTGAAACCATTGTGGGTGGACAGAAAACAGCCCATCGCTACAAAATAAGTAACCGATCTGAAAAAGCTTTGCTTAAATGTCAAAAAAATTCATGTCATCCACACCAATCGATCATTTTCTATTTAGATTGAGCCAGATACTATAATCGTGGTATTAGTACACTATAATTCTCTTGACACTTCCGGAAGTAAAGTTTGGAACCATAATACTCGTATCTATTCGAACCACCCTAATACACAAGTATCATCTCACAAATATTGTATTAGGTGCTTTAAAATGGATGGGGAAACGAGTTAAGTAGCTCTTTGTATTTTGGCAACGGCATCTTGCACAAGCAATGCTCATCCCCATACTTCGGACCAGCTCTTTATCGCTTCCAATGTCATTCTCAAGAGTGCAGGAGGATCGACACTTAATGTTGAAACTCTTCTTCTTAACTCATTAATTTTATTAAGCTGTGTGGGTGATCAAATAATTGGTTTGACAAGAAACAAGAGTTTGTGACACAATTCATGGGCACTCGTGACGCTGGTCATAGAGAACAACATTGTGTGGCAAATCGATCTAACTGAACGTTTAGTTACTTCCGCTTACCAACTTTCCTGTGCACACATAGTGCAGATATGTGAGAGCTTCGTGCCAATTTGAGACTCATAGATCATACGGGCCAAAATTGACTAATGGCAATATTCACTATTATTATAGAAGAGCCGAATTGGTCCAACACGCACTTGATGATTTACAGCAAATATTTAAGAAGGCCAGGCAGTTGGAACTCATTGACGCCACGAATACACACACACATATTAATACTTAACAGTTTAGTACACGTAGGAAAAAATAATGTCAAGCTCACTTTGACATTAATCCATAAGGATTTCGGAAGATTCAGTTCGTAATTACACCCAAGTTTTTGCAGGAACTACATTAAACTCATAAAATATCAAGTGTTGCAGAGTTAATTTTAATGATATTCTTAACATTTTATAATTCAATAAAAATGTGAGAAAATAAAAAATAAGATCATGTAAGTAAAGAAAAAAGTCGGGCGGTGCCAAGACCACCATGGACATTAAGTAGAGTCACCTGTAGCAAATAAACGTTTATACTTGCAATTTAAGCATTACTTGTGTATTAAGGCTTTAGAGCGGTTTAAATATGAAATCGGTTGATACTAACCTATGAAAGCAATATCTTAATCGATTTCTACTAAACTCGACTGAAGTAAATGTATGTTGTGTCTGACCTCTCGAGCCATATATCATTGCTATGGAGTGTATGTTATGACTTTCAGAATTAAATCGGATGAAACAACTTAATTGAACAAATGTAGCGTTCTTGGTTTATTATTTTTTTTTTATTAAATTGGAGGGAAATATATTTGGCTGGAAAACTACAAGTGGCTATCGTTAGAGCACTCCAGCATTTAAATGTGAATAAATCTTTTGTATCTCGTACCATCGCTCGTTATCGTGATACTGGTAGCATAGCCTGACGTCAAGGAAGTGGACGGAAGAAAACAGCAACATCAGCAGAAATCGTTCGAAAAGTAAAGAAGCGACTTAATCGAAACCCGCGTCCCAGTGGTCGTAAAATAGCTTGTGAGCTGAACATATCGCAATATTCCATTCGGCAAATATTGAAAAATGAAAAATGAGAACTTACACCGCAACAGAAAGAATATAGACTGAAAAGAGCTAGAGTTGATTCGCTTGGCCGAAAGTGGTGAACTGCCGAATTTAGTTTTCTCCGATGAGAAAACATTCGTTGTTCAGCAGTATGCAAACAAACAAAATAATCGTACTTACTTGCCAATGAAGTCAGCTGAAAATGTACACCTTCGGTTGGCCACCAGAACTCAAGCACCGGCCATGGTGATGGTGTGGTCCGCCATAATAGCCGATGGTCGCTCTCCGCTCGTATTAATCCACCGTGGCATCAGAATAAATGCCGAATATTATCGCGAAAATATTCTGGTGGGCGTATCAAAGCCTTGGGCTGCAGACCTTGGACATTCCAACAGGACTCAGCACCATCGCACTCAGCATGCGTCACCCAAGAATGGTTACAAGATGAGGTTCCACGATTTATTTCCAGCGCACAATGGCCACTCCGGATAGCAATCCGTTGGACTATTGTGTCTGGAGTATTTTGGAAAGCAAGGTTGGCACTAAAAAATGTCGATCCCCTCAAGCAAGCGCTTCGCCGGGAATGGTCCAAAAAACCACATAGCAACATTCGGGCTGCGTGTGATGGTTTCATTTGTCGTTTGAAGGCCATAATTCGTGCTAAAGGTGACAAATTCGAACAAATCTAAACTTATTCTAAAATTTGATGCTATTTCCGATATTTTGTTGTTTTTTATTGTTGACCTGTATATTGTTTCTTATTAACTTTATTTTGGCTTAAGGTCAATTGAAAAACATCAGTGTTTTATTTTTATAATTTTGATTTTTATTTTCCGATCAAAATTATAAAAATAAAACACTGATGTTTTTCAATTGACCTTAAGCCAAAATAAAGTTAATATTTCCGATATTTTTACTTTCATTCAATGAAACTAAACAGAAAAAGAAATTAAAAATTATGGCGTTTGACTTTGTTGCAATTTTTTTATCTCACCCTGTATATCCAAATCTTAGTCGTTCAAGATAAAATTTGCAAAAATATTTCAGAGCTCTATAAGATATCTGATACCAGATATTATTGTTGTCGAATGCATATTACGAATGTGTGGAACTTAAACACCAAATCGGATGAAATATATATATGGGAGCAATGGCTATATCTGAACCGATTTTTTGATGTATTTGCTTCTAGACTCAATTCGGTCGGATTTACCAAAACCCATCTGAAACGATGAAAGTGATTCTATGAATATCCTCGAAAGTAACTGTGGGTCTATCTTGTTTCCTTCTCCATGGACATAATGCCCTTACCACCATCACCACCATGTGGTGTAGGGTATAAAAAATCGATATGAGAATCACATTTTTGTAATTATTCACAGAACGTTTGCGAATAATTTGTAAAAAATGTAGTTCTTAACAATAATAATACGGTCTATACTCCGATGCGAAATTTTGGCAAACTTTATTCTTAATATCAGCACATATCTTGATGTAGTACCTGTACGATGTTTTGTTTTATTTACACCGAAATCATAAAATTGATTTTGAAACCTCAGTCATACTTTGTAAAATCTTTAGTTTTTGACAACTACATTTATTGATTTTTCGTTACCACAAATTCGAAAGTAAATTATCTGAATAATAACCATTCATTGATTTCATTTAGCAGCCCTCTCTAAATATTAAATAATAAATGAATGAACCTTTTTACTGGTTATTGCAACGCAATAGGCCGCATTTCAGGATTATCCATAAGGATTTTTTAGTGCTCCGACTGTTGTAAAGTACGATTATCGTTGTGCTCCGGTACACTATCACAAAAATATTTTTTAAGGGTTGTGTTCCTGTACGGTACATTATAGTAGTGTACAACTCCACTTCGGTACGGTACAGTACCATAGTGTTTATTTTCGAACGCTGATCAAAACATGTAGATAAATCGTAAAGGATCGTAAAATATGCCCATAAGATACAGACGTAATGACAATCGTAACATACTCTTCATACTTTATATGGTGGATGGCATAAAAAGATTTGCAATGAGCGGAATTGTAACAAACACGATGACTATGTTGTTTTGTTAGAATATAATTCGGTAAGAAACAACATATTATTAATATTTCTCTCAGTGCGTTTTTTTTTTCATCATTATATTGTCGGCATAAGTTTCACTTCTTGGTCGTGAGCGCATTTCTCTTAGATTTGTATGTTGCAGCAAGTTTTTAGGACAGCGTGCCATTCTTAACATTCACTCGACCCATACTCAAAACCATAGTCCGTCACTGCGTTAGATAATGAAGAAATATGACGTTCAGAACCACCAACTCTAATTATTGCTCATTAATCAATAAAATTTATTTAAAGCACGATCCGGTTCGAAGAGTAACGTTTTCCCCATACATATTCAGATAGAATTCAGCAACTTTAAATTTAAAGAATAAAGTTTATTTTGTTATTGCCAGACCAGAGTAAAAATAACATGACAGTACAATTATTTGAATGTTCGTTTATACCTAAATCTTCATGTAGATGATTGTCGTTCGTTTACTCTTGTGCACACATATTTTAGTCATCTAATTCGATTTTAAAGATGTGTTCCGGTCAGTGGCGTTAGTTGCTTAAGTGAGCGCAGGGAAAGTTCCTCTTATGACTATTCTCAACGCGTGAAATGGGCTTAACCACTGCCACCAGGCAAATTATGGTTATTCAGACCGAATCGACATAAGTAGTGTTCCACACCAACCGAAAGAAATCGCTTGTTAAATGTGTTGAAACATTTCTTCACTAAGCCATTTGCGACAATTGCCGCACAACATTGGGGGGAGACTTTAAAGTTCTTAACTGTAGACTAAGGAAGGAAGCATAGGTAGATAGGTATGCATACATACAAGGCAAAACTGAACACTTCACGATTTCTTGACGTTTAGGTGTTTTATGTCTGTGCTGCAACTGACCATTTCATGTTCTATCCATTTAAAACTTGTCAACATAAGTTGGTTCACGTTTTTGTGTAATTCTATCGTTGTAAGGGGTTGGGAAAAATTTCAAGTGTTTATGTATCCTTATGAAAAAAAAACGGATGGTGTCCATTCAAGATCAAAACATACGCATGGTTTTTATATGTGATATATTAAATTTGTTATTCCGTTTATAACCCATCGACCCAACAAAATAAATATACTCTTGATTAGAGTAAAATTCTAAGTCGATTTTGCCAAGTCCATCCGTCTGTTGTAATCACGCTAAATCACGCCAGTCCAAACGGCATTTGATAGAAAACTAAAATTGTTGAAAGAGTTGTCTTTTGTCTGCAGGTCAAGTTTGAAGATGAGCTATATCGGTTAACCTTATCGTACATACTCTATATTTAGCCACACTTTCTAACGGAATAGTTAAAAATTTGGTATTTAGAGTTTATAGATCTACCTCCTGTGACAGAACTTTGTCTATATATATTCACTTAATCGTATAGTCCCTATATAATTGTATCTCCCGATATTCAATATTTTCACTACACACTCACACACACACTTTCTAACGGAAAAGTTTATAATTCGGTATTTAGAGCCAACGTTTTTCAATAGCCACTATCCTCCCGATATTCGGTATTTTGATGATTGTAGCCAACTTTTGTTTAAAGAATTGTATGATATTTGGGCTGGATGTTCCTAATAACAGAAGAGACACGTACCCTCAAATACTAGAATTTCGGCATTTACAGACATATTTTTAAAGACGTAAATTTCCAAATTGTGGAGGGTAAAAAACTCTATACCCTACACCACCAGGTGGTCAGGGTATTATGTCTTTGTGCGTTTGCAGACTCACTTTCTGAGTCTATTATGCATGTTATAAAGGTCGCATTTATTATCCGATCTAGATGAAATTTTTCACAAATCATTTTTTTGACCCAATGATGAACCCTATTGGAGATAATCGGTCAAAATTTAGACATAGATCTGAACCGATCACGATAAAATTTAGCAAAGGTTTTTTTCTGATCTGAATTTGATATAATTCCCCAAATATAGTCGTTACAGCTTGCATATTAAGGCTGCGGAGAAAACAAAATATATGGTAGCTATAGCTGTATCTGAACCGATTTCTATCAAATTTTACTTGCTTATTTTCAGGCCTTATTTGATCGTATGTGCAAAGTACCATACTATTTTAGCTGATATTACAAGTTTGGCGTACAATAAAAGGCATATCGGACGAAGATATATGTGCGACCTGTACTTTGTTTACAAAAATACATGGACAGATGGACAGACGGACATGTATTAATCGACTCAGAATGTGTTTCTATGGAGGTCATCAAAAGGAAATATGGGTCTATCTCGTTTCCTTTTTCCTGTTACCAAAAATGTACAAAGACATAATTCCCCGACCACCTTGTGGTGTAGGTTATAAAACCCGTTCGTACGTGGTAAAATATTTATTTTGTTGTTCATAGCTTCTTTTGTAATCGGTCAAAACACATAATTGTTATTCGAAATTCAAAGAGAATAAAATGAAAATACTGCAAAAAATACTAAGTTCATTGTTGCCCATGTCCAAAAAGAAAAAAACCTTGAATTACAGTGAATTATCAAAAAAACTTGCAAGTAAAGTATGGATTGTAATGTCATAATTACTATAAAAAAATGCAACAAGTCGTATTGTATCAAAAAAAAAAAAAAAAAAAAAAACAAATTGTTGCATTTTGAATAAATTAAAAAAAAACGCGATATTAAAATTTCTTTTCGGAATGAGAGCTATATATATATATATAGTTCCCCAGCAGTAGGATATTGAAGTATTGTTCAAATATTAGATGGAAAATTGACTAAGTTCATTTGACAGTCCGGATATTCACTTTTACTGGCTGGATGGAAATTCACAATCGGATATCGAACGAATGAGATTATATTTTTTTTAGACCGGTACTACTATTGTGACAGTAATTGTCAACAGGGATTTGGGTTTTCTTTGCATAAACGGAGCAATGAAACTGTAAAATGCATTTAACATCGAGAAATTAACAAAACGTATTTATGCATGAGTGTACTTTTTCTTTGTACGTTCACATGCATTCACGTACACACACACACACATACCTATGCGTGTAGCATTCTGCATACGGACAAGCTAGTATGCTACCACCTCTGAATGAAGGCTTTTTCACCCAAGCATTCATTCATAGGTGGTGGTAGCTGGCGAAATGATATGTACGTACGTTTGTACTTCGGAAAGTTAACATTGGACTTTAATTTGTCATCGCTTCGTCATAATGAGCGCTTGAAATCACCGGGCAATTTGAGGCTAGTGGAAATTTACTTCATACAATATACGTAAATATGTTTGTCTATTAAATATATTGGTAGCTGCGACTTACGGTTAGTAAGTACACATTTCCCGGCGAGTTGTTTGACAGATAGTGATCGGCAAGGTAAGGTAAGGTAAGGAAAGGTAAGGTAAGTGGTAGTAAGTGTTTTTGCGCTGATGTACAGTGTGATTTGGTGGGCAGCAAGCGTGGAAACAGTTGGAAAATGGCATGCATGCGACATTTACAACAAAGTCCATGTGTGGGAAGCACAAAGCGTTAAGTTTTAGCCGTTTCTGACAGTTTTAATACGACACGACACAGTGGCGACAATTGCTGTAAGAAATAAATCACGAATATCAACACGATGCTCTCCGTTTTCTGCTTTTCCCTTGGTTTCAGCGCCCTTTTACTCCACGTTTTTCTGTTGATTTCATTTCATTGTTGAATACAACTGCCATTCATTTGAAATATTTAGCCGCTTTTTGTAAGCATTTCCATGTAAGCAGCCACCAAGGCAGACTTGTCTGATTCCTTTCGCCAATAACAGAATCTTCACATCATCGCTTGCCGCTGTCCCGCTTCCTATTGCAGAGCCCTGTTATCCGTAATTCGTTGATTTACTACAGTCCGATATTAGTCTGCCAAAATCACTGGCGCACTCTTCTTTGTGAACAATGTGGCGATGTGTGTTTTCTACAGATACCACCTCATCAACTGCTCATTCGTATTTCCTACTGTCATAATCATCACCATCAGGCGCAGCCTCAGAGACGGTGTTTGCGTCTTTTCCAATATTTGAAAATGATTTACTTTCGACTTTTGCCGAACTCACGAATGGATCTGAGCATCTTCAGCAGCACGATCCCATCCGATGAATGCAACACTTTCAGAAACAAATAGACGTAGTTAAACACCCTCAACCATTCTGCAGAAAATGCATTAACAACTTCTTTTTTGTCATTTATATAGAATCCAGACAGAGCGTTGTGAACGACAGCAACGTCAGTAGCCACTGGAAATAGTGTTAAATGCGATGCTCAGAACTACGGCAACGATCACCATTTCATTGACTTGTATTTTATCGTTGAAACATTGGCGGAAATGATGAGAGCCGTTTGAATAAACAAATTTGTACAGAAAACGATTGATTGATTGTAAATTAAGTTTCCATTAAAAATATGGGTATTCAAATGCAACAATACATATGGAAAATTTATGTTTAATGTGATAATTGGTTACCAATCAATATTTCCCCATATGTATATATAAAATAAAGTTATGTTAACTACTACGCATATAACTCAAGAATGGCTGGCCTGATTTTAACAATTCATATCATTTCGCGTAAAAATACGTCAATAAAAATGTGAATAAAAAATTATTTTTGTAATATATATTTGTTTAATTTTTCGTAATTTTTTATATCACATGAAATTTATTCAATTTGTCATGTTATATTGATGTGTACATTTTTATTGATTTTTTGTTTTGAATTTTGAAAACCCAGGACCTACATCCTGCTTCACCTAGAAGATGCGAACACATTCAAACAACCAAAAATGACCGACACCGCTGTATAGGGCTCATATCAAAACGTGAACCTACTTCTTTTACATGGCAAGGCGCTGTAATATGCGGCCTATACAAAATGGTAGAGCGAACTGAAAATTTAGTGAGAAAAAAAGGTAATTAGATTGTGCAACAGCCTATCTGGCGGTTGGATAATTCTAAGTGGATAGTGTTCGGTTAGTAGATTAAAACCCTAAAAGGGTTTTTTGAAGTTGCCTTTTGGAGTTTTTAGATTAAACATATGTAATATCTAAATAAAAAATTACTGTACTTTTACAGGGTGAATCATAGAAAACCGCAAAACAGTTAAAAGCCATAATCTTTACTTTTTTTCTTAAATTTTATTGAATGAAAACAAACAATGTCGGAAATAGCATCAAATTTTAGAATACATTTAGATTTGTCCGAATTGTTCACCTTTGGCACGAATTATGGCCTTCAAACGGCCAATGAAACCGTCACACGCTGCCCGAATGTTGCTCTGCCGTATTTTGGTCCATTCCCGGCGAAGCGCTTGCTTGAGGTGATCGACACTTTCGTATTTTTTTAGTGCCAACCTTGCTTTACCAAATACTCTAGACACAATAGTCCAAAGGATTGGTATCCGAAGATTTTGGTGGCCATTGTGCGCTGGAAATAAAGCGAGGAACCTCATTTTGTAACCATTCTTCGGTGGCACGTGCTGAGCGCGATGGTGCTGAGTCCTGATGGAATGTCCAAGGTCTGGGGTCAAAATGTTTACGTGCCCAAGGCTTTAATACACACTCCAGAATATTTTCGCGATAATATTCGGCATTTTTTCTGATGTCACGGTCGATTAATACGAGCGGAGAGCGACCATCGGCTGTTATGGTGGCCCACACCATCACCATGGCCGGCGCTTGGTTTTGGTGGTCAACCGATGGTGCACATTTTCAGCTGACCTCTTTGGCAAGTAAACACGATCATTTTGTTTGCTTACAAACTGCTGTTTTCTTCCGTCCATTTCCTTGACGTCGGGCTATGCTGCCAGTATTACGGAAACGAACGATGGTACGAGACCCAAAAGATTTATTCACATTTAAATGCTGGAGTGCTCTAACGATAGCCACTTATGGTTTTCTAGCCAAATATAAGGAAATCACACTATCACGCTTGAATTCCATCACGAGTAGTCTTTCTCAACAAAATGCTTTTGTACGATTGTAAACAATATAATGAGCTGTCACTGGAATAATTTTAACAGCTCTCTGACGAGTGGCTTAGAAATGACAGCAGTCTGAAGTTGGTTGCAGTTTTTTCATCTCACCCTGTATCTGAAATTTAAAATATTATATATTATCAAACTTTTCATATTATAACTCCCACCAATCTAGTCTCAAAAAGTAGAGCATATTGTGGAAAACTGGCTGACTCATATATCTCAAAATACCTAAAATGACGTTTGGAACAGTTCGGCTTGTCATTGACAAGAGAAGAAGACATGCTAGTAACATTATGGTAACCAAAAAAGCATCATCTAGAAGAATTACCAACAAATCTATCAAATAACTGAAGATTAGAATGTATACTGCAATACAACGTTGAAATTAGAAAACATAGAACGACGATAAATTTCTAAAATAGTTGTATTTAAATCTTTGCAGAAATGCTGGAGAAAAATAGTCATTCAGCCAATGTTTTCAATCACCTAATAAGAAATATTAACATAAACAAATAAAAACACGTTGAATTTTGAACAGGCCGATCTCTAACAAATCCTCCATCATTTAAAAAGAAAATCTCTTTTCAAAATGCGTTGTGTACAAAATAGCAACCTTCTCACCATAATAAAGAATTTGTACGGCCTCATTTCATGTCAAGTTCAAAGTTGAACTTTTTGAACAATTTTGGAAGGAGTCTAATTATTTCTAAAATATGTATACAGAATTCAAGCGGAGGAACTGTGCGATATTCTGGATCTATAGAGAATGGATACACGAGATTTGGTACCCATTACGAATTTCCAAATCAATTGCATTGCTTTTTGTTCTTCTTTTTGTAAGCGCGGTATCTCTGACGTATTTCTCATTATTACAATGACAATGAACCAATAACATAATATCTTCTTCATTCTAAAATTCTATTCCATCTTCGTAGCATTTGCCCAATATTTGCGCCCTATGTCGTGTATTCATTACAATTGTTTCAAAATATATAGATTCCTCTATATGATTTCCTGTATCTCTGATAATTGACTATATTCGACAACGAAATCAGCATCAATGTGATGGTCAGAGGAGAGCTTTTCATGTAATACCCTCCACTATAGTATGGAGGGTATATTAAGTTTGTCATTCCGTTTGTAACACCTCGAAAGACTCATGTCAGACTCAACAAAGTATGTATAAATTCTTGATCAGCGTAAAATTCTATGTCGATCTAACGATGTCCGTCCGTCTGTGGAAATCAATCTAGCTTCCGAACGAAATGAAGTAGGCTGGTAAAATTTAACTCAAATGTATATTATGTCTGCAGGACTTTTGGTATTGAAAAGGGCCATGTAAGTCCACGTTTTGGTATAGGCCCCATATAATGGAACCTTGATGATTTTAGCGTCATTATTCACCGAAATTATTTCTATGACAGAAAATTGTCTGCGCAGGTCCACGTCTTCGTATGGCCCCCATATAACGGTACCTCCCGATATTCGTTATTTTCATGATTTTAGCGACATTATTCACCAGAATTGTTTCAAATTAGGTATTTGAATTTCGTAATGGATACTACAGCCTAAGACAGAAAATTGTCTGTGCAGGTCCACGTCTTCGTATGGCCCCCATATAACGGTACCTCCCGATATTCGTTATTTTCATGATTTTAGCGACATTATTCACCGGAATTGTTTCAAATTAGGTATTTGAATTTCGTAATTGATACTACATCCTAAGACAGAGAATTGTCTGTGCAGATCCACGTGGTTCACCACAAAAGTTCAAACCGGCCAAAGATATATGTGGGTGCTATATCCAAACCTAAACCGATCTTGAAGAAATTTGGCAGGGGTGTATCTGATATCTGGTTCAAAATATCATTGTTATGTAGTGCATATAACGAAGGTGTGGTACTTAAACCACAAAGCCGATAAAAAATATGTATGGGAGCTATAGTTCTATCTGAACCTATATTTTGAATGCGATCTGTACTTTACATGGACAGACGGACGGACATGTGTAAATCGACTCGAAATGTGATTCTATGAAGATCATTAAAACGAACTATTTCGTTTCCTTTTGCAACTTCATAAAATTGTAAAGACTTCCATAATACATGGAAAAATAGTTTATGTAAAAACAAGTAAGCAAAGGCTATAGTCGTGCGGGGCCGACCATGTAATACCCTACAACACTACAATATGTTAAAAGCCCCCTTATGTCCAAATCCATTTTGGAAGATTTCGCTTTTGCAATTATATCACGCAGTACTGCCCAGATATTACCCTTAGTATTTTGACCAGGAACATCTGCACAATATTTACGCACTCCGTCGTGCTGTCAGTTGCTGTGGTCCATTTTACAGCTAATAATCCAATGGTCGTAAAAAATGCTAGAATTCTTAAATGTCCTTAACTCATTTCTCAGGCGAGTCGATTGTGTGATTAGGATTTTTTTTCTGTTTTTGGTTCATTTGAACCCCAAAATATTTTGCGATCACCTCCAAAAGCAAGAGGCCCTTCTGTTTCTCCAAATTTAGACTCATCTATATGATTTGCTGGTCTAAGATATGTGGCTATATTCGTCAACGAAATCAGCATAAAAAAGCCAGAAGAAAAAGGATATCGCCTGTAAGTAATTTTGGTATTTTTTCACACAAAAGTAGTGGTCCATGCTACCGGCTGTCCTAAATTCTAACTGCATGTGATATTTCGTGTCCTTTGGTTTCTATTTGTGACTTTTATATACTAACCCGAACCTGTGTTGTAAGGTGAAAAATATTACAAAATATACACTTCAATATTATAAGTCAAATTGGAAAAGTAGCATGCGATAAAAAATATGAAAAAATAAAAAATCTCACAAAATACTACAAAATCTATATTAACATCATTATTGGCATCTTTTTATGCGTTTTTTAAGATTTTATTACTTTATGTCCAGGGGGCATTCTGAAGTGCCAAAACTTGTCAAAATCGGTCCAGCCATTCTTGAGATATAAGCTTTCTAGCTAACATCCCTTTCAATTGTATATACTCATTGTATATATTTCGCTATATATATATCCAATATATTTACTATCGGCATCTACGTAATGGTCAGAATTGACCTGTTCCTCGATTTGTGATTTTGGCGGAATTAAAAATATTCGCGGTTTAATAGAAAATTTGACTTTTATTTAACACAAATGTTATAGTATATTTCACCCACTAAATATTACCCGATGGCCAGTAAAATTGGAAGGCTTCTGCTCAGCCCTAAGCTCATGCTAACTTCCGTTTCAATTGGTCTATAATTGCGGCCTGTAGAGCAACTGCAAAATCAGGAAATTTTTCAGTTTTTGGGGCTTTAGCCCCACCTCCATTCTAAATTTCGTGAAGGTCGGGCCATAATTCCACCTCTAGGGTGATTACAAATTAACAGGGATAGGCGGACAGACGGGCGGACGGACATACATTTCTAGATCGACTCAGTTCGGCGAGATATGAAGATCCATATATACTTTCCTATGTGGGAAGATAATATTTCGAGGTGTTACATAATTTTTGGCCCAATCAAACAACACATAGTGTTGTAGGGTATAAATATATAGAGGCGCCTCTCCCAACAGAGACATGTTAGCACAAAAAGCTGAATTACAGAGCAGTTTTACCAATATCATTTTCTGTGAACCAAAAATTTCGGTTCAAAATTGAATTCCATCGACGTTTTCAACTTTTGAAATTTACTTTTTTTTTACTTGCTGTTGAAACTGCTTAACATCGAATAGAATGTTGTTATGACATCGTAACAACAGAGGTAAATCCACCTGGTGACTCTAAATTTTCCTATATTTATACTTCTACTAGCTGGCCCGGTCCGCGTTGTCGGCCCGTACTTTTAGTCCTTAATACATTGTCATTTAAATTGTGCGTTGGAGACCCCATAAAGTCCAGATTTCTCATCATAGTATAATTCAATGACGATTAAACAAATGTTCCGTCCCGTCCTACTTTCTTATATTTGTAATTTTTTTTTCGTGTTTCTGCCACAATTTTCGAATGAATGACATTTCGGAGTTTATTTTATTTAGAAGTACATCCCACATGTATGTTCCAAACCAATATTCTCTTGGAGTTACAAATTCAATAGAATACAAAATTTTCTTTTCTGACCACACAGGTTGTGAAAATGCACTTGGACTTAAATAAATGCCAATATTGACAATTATCTGTAAGTTGGTTCTCTACAACAGGGTAGCTTAAATACAATTTTTTATCCAAATCAATTGAAGAATGTGGTCAAAACCAAGATGGGCCCTTCTCCGAAAATTGAAAATTTTATGCGATTAATCCCTTAGAAACCAAGGGGCCAAAAAATGAAAAAAAAATGGCCAAGACACTGAAATTAGCTTAAATCATATGATGGTGATACAAAACCGTGATCATTTTTTGTAAGGATGGTTTCTTCCAAATTACCAACATTTGCCGAAATTAGTATTAAAAATATGTTTAAAATGTTAAATATACTTCAAATCGGGTTGTACCCTTATCCGGGGGTTATGACCAATATCTTAACCAGCAAACTCGATTTAAGTTATCTTGAAAGCTTAGGAAGAATTTCTGAAAGGATAGAAATCCTTTTCTTACTAAACGCCCGATTCGCTTTACTATTTTGGGCCCTGTATATTCACTGATTTCACTGATTGCAGTCGCAATTAATTTTGCATTTTGAGTTCTCATTGGACGGATTATCGTCATATGAAAGAAGTAGGTCCACATTTTGAAATGAGCCCATAACGCTTTGTCGGTCAATTTTGTTTGTTTAAATATCTTGTTTAAATATCACATCTTCCAACTAAAGCAGGATGTCTTGGGGTTAAAAGCTTGATGTCAATTTTAGACATGAATGATCGCCAAATAAATTGAAAAAAAAAATCTTCAACTTGTGCGCTGATTTTTACAGCAAATGTTTAAACTCCCTACGAAGTTTGTCAATAGAATGTACTGAAGTAGTCGCATTTTTAGTTTTTTTTTTTTATCGATTTATCGATAAATTATTTCGACATCATTCATTCAGTTTCGCTGCCACATGATTCGGTATTACACTTTTATGTAACCCGACTGCAATTTCAGTTCTCAAGAAATCTAGACAATTAAATTAAGTTAATTGAATTGAAAAAAGCGTTCGTACATTGAAAAATATTGATTTATTGTTCATAGCTTATCCTCTTCTGAAATGATTTTATTCGTATAGTTTCACGTATATATATATATATATATATATATATATATATATATATATATATATATATATATATAGGTATATATATATATATATATATATATATATATATATATATATAAAATCATCAAACACAGTACATAGGGAGTACTACCAGATTAGAAACAATTCCTATACGAAGACGTGGACCTGCATGGATAATTTTCTGTCTTAGGCTATATTATCCCTTGAAACTTCAAATACCAAATTTAAAACAATTCCGGTAAATAATGTCGCTTAAATCTTCAAAATACCGAATATTTGGAGGTAACGTTTTATAGGGACTATACGAAGACCTGGACATTCATAGACAACTTTCTCTCATAGGCTGTAGCATCCATTACGAACTTTAAATACTAAATTTGAAACAATTTCGGTGAATAATGTCGCTAACATCATCAAAATTCCGAATATCGGGAGCTACCGTTATATGGGGGCTATATGAAAACGCGGACCTACATGGCCCTGCCTACTGGCAAAATAAACATGTCTGCAAAATTTTAGCCTTCTATCTCCATTCGTTCAAAATATAGCATGATTACAACAGACAGACATACGGACAGGCAGACAGACAGACAGACGGACATCGCTAAATCGACATAGAATTTTACGCTGATTAAGAATATATACTATATATACTGTTGTGTCTTACATGAGTATTTCGAGGAATTCAAACGGAATGACAGAGTTAATATACCCTCCACAGTATGGCGGAGGGTATAAAAACGAAGTGCAAAAATAATAGCCAATTAGGCTTGCGATTCCAAAAATAAAGATGTTATGAAATTGCTTGCCCAAATAAGTAATAAAATAAATCACCGGAAGGAGAATAAGAATAGTTGCAAGCGATTGCAAGAAGAAATTTGTCCGTCAAACTCTAATTAAAAGAACACTCAAAATCGCCCTCTCGAAGCCCTCTTATTGCAGAACGTTTGTGGTAACAGACGACTTTCAGTAACAATTTGCAACAATTATTACAAAATTTTAGGGTAACTAGACACACCTATATTGTTTGGTTGTTGTTGCTTCTTGCTTGTGTCTTTGCATGTAACGGAAACTTTGTCCTGAACCGGTTAAGCGAAGTGCATACATGTGCAAAACGTAATTTGTTGTACTATTAATTGATATGTATTAAAAAATATATCATTTGGTTGACTAACTGCATTTAAACAAATATATTTCACAATGTACAGCCTATGTTCGGAGCAACAGATGACCACTAAATGCGATCATACGCACCGTTACCCCATGTCGATGTGGTGTGTTCCATAAGCAATCGCCAATGCCGTACAGACGATTACTTAAAGGTACAAAACGCCACATATGTTCGCCATGTGTTTTTATTCTGGAACACAGCTCAATTTTCAGACTCAGATTGTCCATGGCATCGAAAGATTTAATATGATTTGAAAGTGTATGTGAGGATTTGTAAGACCACTGCATTGGCATTCAACTGTTGCTGAGAGTCAATTTTGTACATCCTGAAAATGTTGTTGGCATTTTTCAAATCACCGTTGGTGAGATGGTGTTGTCTTCTTAATTTATTGTGTTTATTTTATAGGGATTTTTTTTTGTATTAAAGAATTCTATTTTTAAACGCGATTGCGGGGACATACTCTCGACCATTCAGTTATTCAATGAGGAGCGAGAAGTAAATGTAACACTGGTGTTTTCACTTTCAAAGACGAAAAGTATTTTTATTTTATGTTAACATTATTTCAAATTTCAATTATATTTTACAATTTCATTATGAAACAAGTAAAACAGGTGTATGTTCGGCCGGACCGAACTTTGAATACCCTCCACCATTTGGTATAAATTTGGAATTTTCAAAACAATAAAATCCGTTAAAAATTGTTTTAAAATCTTAAAAATACCGAATGTAGCTGTATATTAGGGTCTATACGACGACGTGGACTGCATAGCCAACTTTTGTTACAATATTCAAATTACAATATTCAAATGCGAAACTTGAAAAATATCTGTTTATAATGTAGCTAAAATCATCAGAATACCGAATATAGGGAGGTACCATGGGGGTTATAAAACGTGGTCCTACATTGAAAATTTTCTGTCATAGGCAAAATTTGAAATAATTCCGGTAAATAATGTCGCTAAAATCATCAAAACACCGAATATCGGGGGTACCGTTATATGGGGGCTATACGAAGACGTGGACCTGTACAGACAACTTTCTTTCATAGGCTGTAGTATTCATTGCGAACTTCAAATACCAAATTTGAAATAGTTCCGGTAAATAATGTCACTAAAATCATCAAAATACCGAATATTGTCGGGTACTGTTATATGGGGGCTATACGAAGACGTGGACCTACATGGCTCATGTTCTGTCTTAGACCGTAGTATCTATTACGAACTTCAAATACCGATTTTGGAATAATTCCGGTATATGATGTCGCTAAAATCATCAAAATACTGCAAATCGGGAGGTACCGTTATATGTGGGCTATACGAAGACGTGGACTTGCCAAATACCAAAAGTCCTACATACATAATAAACATTTTAGTAAATTTTTATCAACTTACTTCATTTCGTTCGGAAGCTAGATTGATTTCCACAGACGAACGGACAGTGCTAAATCGACATAGAATTGTATGCTGATCAAGAATATATATATGTACTTTGTGGGGTCTAAAATGTATATTTCGAGGTGTTACAAACGAAATGACAAACTTAATATAACCTCCATAGTATGGTGGAGGGTATAAAAATAAACAAAAAAAGCGAACACATCAATGATTTTCGTACATGGGTTAGGAAAAATATTTTGGTTTCAAATCTATTTGCATTCACAAAATTAGATGATACGCCCGAGTTTACAACGGTCCTTATTATCTTGTGAAGAAAAATTTATTTAAACTCGTTATTAACTGTAAATTGTTAACAGCATTTTTATCAATCCATAATATGCCCAAAATGTTTATTTCATTTGCGGAAGACAAAATCTTTGAAAATGCATTAAACTTATTTGAAATCAGGGCAAAATCTAGACAACGTCAAGAGATTATGAAGTCTGGCGTTATTACTTGTATTTTTTTGCAACACGATCAAGGAGAAACAAGTAAAAAAGCAGATAAGTTCGGCTGGGCCGAAATCTTAATACCCTCAACCACTTGGACTAAGGACCAATATCACAGTTATATGGGGCTATACGTAAACATTGACCTCTACAGCCAATTATCTGCCAGGGAATGTAATGCCTATTACGAACTCCAACCCCAGCTTAAGATAATTCTGTAGCTAAAATCGTCCAAATTTTCTTAGGCAATTTTCTGTCATAGGAGGTAGTACCCATTACAAAGCCTAAATAACAAATTTGAAACTATTGGTGTGAAAAGTGTGACAAATATCATAAAAATAACGAATATTTGGAGGTACCGTTATATGGGGGCCATAGGAAAACGCAGATCTCTATAGAAAATTATCTGCTAAAGTATTGCGAACTTCAAATATCAAGCTTGAGCATAGTTCTGCTGAAAAATGTTGCTAAAATCCTTAATATACTGAAGGCACAGTTATCTTGTTTGATTTGTGACTAAAACAACCAAAATACCTTAAAACTGGCGGTTCAGTTATATAACGACCATGCTAAAAAGTGGACCTACTTGGCCCATAAAACCTTAAATGGTTAAAAATTGTATAGGTTGCCAATTATAAAAAAGCGCAATCAATTTAGAATGCCTCAAAAATACGTCAACAAATGTATATTTGAAAACTATCCGTCAAGAACTGCGAATGTGCCACCCCATTCCATCGCTAGGTTTCATATCACATATAGAATAGGGTACTAGATCAGCACTTGATGTACATCGATCGACATGTGTATATAATATTATAATCAATTCAGTTCATAAAATTTCCGCTTTAAAATATTTGTATCTTTTTAGGTAGATGCATCGAAAAATCATAAGTTTACATCTATTCAGTCTAAATTGAGCACTTAAATTCCTTTTTTTTTTTTTTTTTTTTTTTTAATTTTTCCTTTATTGAAAATAAATAATAAGTAACAATTCATGTGTCCTGCGAAGCTTTGGGCTTGTCTGCAGGATAAACTTAATTATGAGTGAATATGTACAATTTTTTATATTACAAATGGTATAGTTCAGTTGGGGTTTTTAATATATAACTTTTTTGACAATTTTTTTTTTATATTTTATTTTTTCGAAACTAAAAATAATAAGATAAACTATTGAGAGTTTAGTAGGTGTATTTTAAATACTTTTTTTCTTTTCGGTTTGTTTCTTATACAGAGGTAAGGTACTGGCAGTTCGTTCATAATTGCTGGGAGACTAACGGCTAGGGTTCTTCTGCCATATTCATTTCGGAATCTTGGGATTCGGTATCTTCCTTAACTCGTCTTCTTGTGTTTTGGGTATGATTGAGGTGTTGTAAAAAGACTGTATCTTCGAAAAATTCATTCAATATTGTGGATTTGTATAGGTTTGTAATGTTTAATATGGATAGGATTTTGCAAAGTCTGTTCACGTATTGCAATTGGCTGTTTGTTGTAGAACTTCTGTTATTGTGATTAGTAGTAAAAAGTTGGTTCGAAGGTTGGTACGTGTCAAGTGAAGATAAATCTGGTGTTCGTATTAGTTTGTATACATTTTTTAGAATACTATTTTGTGCAGCTTGCAATATTCTACAGTTCGCAGCATTTCCCCATGCTGTAAAGCCATGTCGCAAGTATGATTCAACAAGCGAGAAGCAAGCTTGCCTTACAACATGATATGGTGCACAATTACTCAGATGGTATATGGCATACGAGGATTTGCGCAACTTATTCCGAACATTATCAATTTGTGGTCTCCATTTAAAATGACTATCTAGGATAATGCCAAGATATTTGTATTGATCGACAACTTCAATTTTGGATGTACACGTGTCTACATAATCGTTCAAGCTATGATTTTTGTGTAAGCAATCGTAATTATGGAAGGTAATTGGTATTTCTCTTTTTGGAATGTGTTTTGGTCTAAAATGCATAAGTTTTGTTTTATTGGAGTTGATTACTAAACCATTATCATGACACCACTTCGTAACCAAATTCATCTCACTTTGCATTCTTAATTCGGCTCTTTGGATTGACTTATCTGCTACTATTATTGTAGTGTCATCGGCATATGAAAAGGTTATGCTGTCTTTGAGATATTTCACCATATCGTTGGCGTAAATAATAAACAGTATGTGTCCAAGCTTGGATCCCTGCGGTACTCCATACGCTGACCTATATTCACTGCTTTCATGGTTATCTATCTTAACCCTGAAACTACGGCAATATAGGTAGTTCTCAAACCACTTCAAGCTGTGTCCTCGTATTCCATTTTTTTCAAGAATATCCAATAATTTTGCATGTGACAGCGTGTCAAAAGCTTTGCTAAAATCAATAAACATCGCTAAGCATTGCTTTTGTTCGCTTAAATTTTGGTTTATTACGTTAGCAAAGTTCCCCAATAGCTGATTAATATTTTTTCCTTTTTGGAAGCCATATTGATTTCTGTTGATTATATTGTATTTTTCAAGAAATTTGCTAAGTCTTCGTGAAATTATTTCTTCTAATACCTTCTCTATGATTGGAAGTATTGCTATAGGCCTGTAATTTTCAAATGCTGATTTTATGCCATTTTTATATATGGGTCTTATTATAGAAATTTTCAACAAGTCTAAGCACAGGTCTGTGTGGTTCACATAGAAAACGGTAAATAATATTAAATACATATTGGCTTGAATGCATTTTCACTTACTTATTTTCATTAACAACAACACTATATTCCGAATATATTACTTTTAATGGTCAATTTTATTGAATTTTGACTTGTACGTGTTATTTCAGCAAACTACAGGGTAGACCACATTACTTTTTCTTTTTAAAAATACTGCAAGAATAGAACTACGGAATATTTTCTCAAAAATTACAATCTTTCTATCTATCTATCTATCTATCTATCTATCTATCTATCTATCTATCTATCTATCTATCTATCTACCTATCTATCTATCTGTCTATCTATATATCTATCTTTACATAAAAGTTACTACGCTTATAACTCAAGAACCGCTAGTCTGATTTTAATGATTCAGACGAATTCGAAATTGTCTCTTGGGAGAAAAGGATAAAATCCAAAACAATCGCGTAAAAAAAATTTGAAAATTTTAATTTCGAGTTTTGAAATGTACAATTGAAATGTTTTGTATGATTTGTATGCCAAAAATAGGCAGGTACCATTTATGGGGGCTGTACCAAAATGTGGACCTACATGGACCATTTTCGATACCAAAAGTCCAACAGACATAATACTTACTAAGAAAAGGATATCTTCCTAAACTTTCAAGATACCTTAAATCGCTTTTGCAGGTCATGATACGGGTCAAAAGCTTCGGATAAAGATACGACCAGATTTCAAGTATATTTTATATTTTAACCATATTTATACCCTACAACACTATGTGTTGGGGGTATTATAAGTTTGATTGGGCCAGAATTTATGTAACACCTCGAAATATTGGTTTCCAATATAGGAAAGTATATATGGATCTTCCTAGCTCGCCGAGCTGAGTCGATCTAGCTATGTATGTCCGTCCGTCTGTCCATGTTAATTTGTAATCACTCTACAGGTCGCATTTATGGCCCGATCTTCACGAAATTTAAAATGTAGGTGGGGTTAATGTCAGAATAGAACCCTATTTCTTTTGGAGATGATCGCCAAATGTTTAGGTGTTAAAATGGACCAAATACTGAAAAAATGTCGGATTTTGCAGTAGCTATACAGGTCGCAATTATAGACCAATCGACGCGGAATTTCGCATGTAGCTAGAGTTTAGGGCGGGGAAGAAGCCTACCAATTTGGGTGGTCATCGGATGATATTTAGCAGGTAAAATAGACCATATCTTTTTGTATTGAAAAAATTCGAAATTGTTCATTAAACCGCGAATATTTTAAATCCCGGCGAAATCACAAAGCCATGACAAGGTTACTTCTGATCTTTACATTGATGTTAACATCCAACAAATCGGATATATAGCAAAATATGTGCGATATATGTGTCTATCAAAGAAGATATGCTTGAAAGATCTCTTATATGTCGAGAACGGCTGAACTGATTTCGACAGTTCTCATTAATTCAGAATGGCCTATCGGCAGGAAAGAAAAAACGGCTAAAAAATCGCATAAAAATATCTCTCTAAAGATGAAAATATTGATTTTGTAACATTTTCTCATATGTTTTCAATTTTGTCATATTTTTGGCATATTTTCATTTTGAATTAAACATTTGGTAATATTTCTACAGCTAAAAAAGTAAGTAGTTAGGATATAAGGATATCATATACAGATCGCATTTATGGACCGATCCTTACGAAATTTTGCATGGGGATAAGATGAGGGTCAGAATAGAAGCCTGCTCTTTTTGGAGATGATCGCCATATATTTAGGGGTTGAAATGGACCAAAAAACTGCAAAATTGTCAGCAGGCTGTAATTATCGCCCGATCCTCACGCACATTTGAATGGGGGTTACCGGAGATTGCAAAAGCCAAGCAGTTTTGGATGGCCATCCAAAAATATTCCATGTGTGAAATAGTTTGCCAACTTTTGTAGGCAAAATGCGAAAATGTCCGTTCCAGTGACTTTTTGGAGAATTCACAAATACAGGAAAGACGCACTTCTGGCTATTTCGTTAACGCTGATTTCATTGAAGAATATAGTCAAATAACTGTATCTCATATAGATGCGTTTCAGTCAAAAACCAATAATAAATGTTAATCTTTTGCCACTTCTGAGAGATTATAGGTCTTTGGGAAATATTGGTTCCAGATCTAGGAAGACCATGTAAGTGCAACATCTACCAATAAATTGGAAATGAGCAAATTAGTTTAAGTTGCTATTATTCGAAAATTAGAGAACGAAACCTGATGGTTTTTTTATTATTTGTCACAATATCTTGTGGAATTCTTTCGAGTGTCTCGCCTATATAAACTGGATCCTTTATTATGGTGTTGTAGGGTATTCAACGGTCGGCCCCGCTCGACTGTAGCCTTTGCTTACTTGTTTTTATACTTATTTCGGCAAATGTTGGCAATTTGTGAAAAAACCATTTTTGACATCATATGATTTAAGCTTTTTTTTTGGGTCTTGGACTCTTTTTTCCATTTTTTTTTTTGTATTTAGTCTACCCTGGGGTAGAAAAACATCTTGCAGATAATTGTCCACATAGGTATTTATTTAAGTATAGTTTAAGTATAGTGTATTCTATTGAATTTGTAACCCCCAAGAGAAAATTGGTTTGAAAGTAGATTTTGGATTTACGTCTATATGAAATAAACTCCGAAACTCTTGCAGTCGGAAATTGTGGCAGAAACATGAAAAAACTAGGGATATTAGAAAGAAGCACGAGGCCGAACACTTGTTTAATAGTCATTGAATTATACTATGATGAAAAATATTAACTTTAAATGACAAAAATAAATAATTTCCATTCTTACGGTAATGGGTGTAGAAGTGTAATTATCTTGACTAATCTCAAATCATTCTTCCCTTAATTATGAGGTGGACAAAACTAAATACCACACAGCACGGTATTCTAAACGTTGTAAATACAAATCCTAAATTACAGCTCATTTGAATGGAAAATGTTGCTAAGCTCTTTACAATACCAAAAATTGAGCTTAGTTTCCACATGGGCTTATTATAGATGTAGAATTATAGATATAGAATATAATATAGGTTTTTAACACTCAATTAAAGCCTATGGCTGAGAAATAAGATCAGGCTATTCAAAATATCTAAAACCGACGGTAGGTGAAAATCTATTATAATTTTTGCCATAAATATCTTTTTCTATTTAGAAATTACTATGGAGTCATTACTTATAATAGAAATATGATCTGCTATGAAAAATATGCATTAAAGACTAAAAGTACGGCCCGGCAACGCTGATCGGGCCATATAGTATATATATATATATATATATATGGCCTCGATCAGCGTTGCCGGGCCGTACTTTTAGTCTTTAATGCATATTTTTCATAGCAGATCATATTTCTATTATAAGTACTGGACTCCATAGTAATTTCTAATAGATAATATATATATAAAAGGATGTTTTATTAGTTACTACGCTTATAACTTAAGCACCACTGGTCTGATTTTATATTGATTCAGACAAATTCGGAATTGTCTCTTGAGAGAAAATCGCGTAAAAATGTGAAATTTTATTTTTTTTTATTTATTTATTTCTTAATGTTCAATTTAAATGTTTTATATTGCATGATTACTACTTACTATTTTGAAATGTACATTTGTCGTGTTTTTCCTCTTTGAAATTCAATATGACGTGTAGTCTTGTTGGGAACGGAATTTGCAGGCGGGTTGCATTGACGTTAAGTACCGAATTATGTGTTGGCGAAAATAGATAGAATAGATGATGTCGAAATAATTTAACGCGGTCACACAGTTATAGGATGTTTACTAATTTAAAACCGCTTGAAAATAAATTCTAATTATTTAGAATAATTTATGCTAATTGCATAAATTCTAAAATCGGGGAAAAAGTCGAGAAAAACATTTTCAATGGAATCGAATTTAAAAAGCCCATTCGATTGGCAAACTTGATATAGACCTTTAAAGATTTGTTGTAAAAAAAATTGGAAAATGAATGTATTTATTATTTTTTTCTTTTTTCAAATAGTTTTTTTTTGTCAATTTTATATAATGTAGGATTTTTTTCAATTTGACGTATCATATTAAATTCAAATTCAATCGTTTTTTGTTTGTGAACAAAGTCTCAAATAACTCAAGAACGGACCATTTGGGTATGGGCTCTTTGTTATATATATACTATTTTTTTAATTTGACATGTTATATTGAAGTGGTAATTTTTTTATTGTTTTGAATTCTGAATGAAAGATAAAGAAAATAAAATTAGTACACAATACGATGTTAAATTGTGATCTTTCCTGACTAAAATTGGCATCTAGCTTTCCAACCCCAGGACTTACATCGTGCTTCAGCTAGAAAAGCGAACACGTTTAAGCAAACCAAAATGGCCGACACAGCCGATTGTGGTTCATATCAAAACGTGAACCTACTTCTTTTATATGGTAATAATCCGCCCAGTGAGAACTCAAAATGCGGAGTTCGTTGGGACTGCAATCAGTGAAATACAGAATATGAAGAGGCACCGTTATATTCAGACTACACAAAAAAGTAGAGCGAATTGAATTTCGAACCCTCAATGATACCTTAAATCGCAGGTACCGTTATACGCTTGCGTGAGTAATTACACTGTGCAACAGACAGATCTTTGGATTGGGAAATTATAAGTAAATCGTATTCGGTTAGTAGATAGAAATATAAAAAGGATTTTGGGTTCCTGGGCCTGTTAAGGGGCAGATGGCATCAAATATTTTGCTCTGTACCCCTCAAAAGTTATGATAGAGTTTTAATTTTGATACAGGGTGAGATAAAAAAAACTGCAACAAAGTCAAGCGTCAAAACATTTACATTTTTTTTAATTTTATTGAATGAAAGCAAAAAATGTCGGAAATAGCATACAATTTTAGAATAAGTTTAGATTTGTTCGAATTGGTCACCTTTGGCACGAAATATGGCCTTCAAAGGCCAATGAATCCGTCACACACTGCCCGCTCTGCGGTATTTTGGCCCATTCCAGGCGAAGCGCTTGCTTGAGGTGATCGACACTTTGGTATTTTTTAGTGCCAACCTTGCTTTCCAAAATACTTCAGACACAATAGTCCAACGGATTTGTATCCGGAGTGGCCATTGTGCGCTGGAAATGAATCGAGGAACCTTATTGTGTAACCATTCTTGTGTGGCGCGTCCTGAGTACGATGGAGGTGAGTCCTGTTGGAATGTCCAAGGTCTGCGGCCAAAATGTTTGGGTGCTTTAAGGATTTAATACACCCTCCAGAATATTTTCGCGATAATATTCGGCATTTATTCTGATGCCACAGTCTAATACGAGGGAAGAGCGCCCATCGGCTGTTATGGCGGCCCACACCCACATCACGGTGGCCAATCGACACAATAATTTAGCTTGTTTACAAATTGCTGGACAACGAATGTTTTCTCATCGGAGAAAACCAATTTCGGCAGTTCACCACTTTCGGCCAAGCGAAGCAACTCTTAAAATCTTTGGAGTCTATTTTCTTTCCGTTGCGGTGTTCTAGCAATTTTTGGAATTTCAATGGCTTTGCCCGAGCCCATATTTTAATATTTGCGAATGAAATATTGCGATATCACAAATAACTTTTTTTCTGGAAAATTCTCACCAAAATTCTTTTGTACGCTTGTAAACAATATAATGAGCTGTCATTGGATATTTTTTTAAGCTGTCGGACTAGTGGCTTAGAAATGACAGCAGTCTGAAGTTTGTTGCAGTTTTTTAATGTCTTCCTGTATATATGGGAGCTATATCCAAATCTGAACCGACTCCAATATTCTTTGGCAAATTTGTTTTCTGATCAAATCCCGTCAAACATCGTGTTTGGTGCATCAAATAAATAAAATTGGTCGAAACAATATGGGAGCTATATGCAAATCTGTTCCGATTTCTATATAATTTGTAAAATTTAAAATATTTAAAGTTCGGCCCGCCTGAGCTTAATGATTTTTTACTTCTAAAGCAAAATCACATTAAAGTTAATCACTTTCACCATGTATCTTATTCACGAGCTATATCTTAAACCTAACAAAGAAACATTTTTTCAGACAACAAACACGTTCGATTAATTTGAACGGAATCAGTTTTTATTTTAATATGATTGTGTAAGGATCTCTACGATTTTTGTTAAAAATTAATCTCAGTTCTTTAAAAGCAGCTTCTGTTGCTACGACACTACATACATTACGATCTGATCAGTGTAAATATCTGTGTAGACATGTGGGGGATATCATTTATATGTACCTCCAAACTGACGCACCTACAGATACGTACAATTGCGTCGAAGGCAATTGTTCAAATGCCTCAAGGTGTGTCACATTTCATAATTCATCGAAACACACCACAACGACGGGCGGACATTGTTTGGCCAATCTCATGACGTTCGTTTAGTTTCATTTGTCTTATGCTTTTGATAATGATGTTGTTGGTTTTTGGAATTCGATTTTGGTGGGGGTTGTGGCGTCGCCGGCCTGCTCTGCGAGGCAGATCTTTTCAATAACACAACCACATCTCCAGTCTTGCATGAATTGCAGTCATCTTCATTCTTTAAGTAACGAAACCCAAAGAGCAATTGTTGAAATTGGTTCGCATGCCTCAAAAACAACTAGGGCCACGACAAGCACACGATCGACAGCGAAGTTGTATAAATGTAAAACAGTGAACAACGAATGCCAGCTTTGAGTGCAATTACTAACTTAAAGACCACAAATCTATCTCAATTCTCAGCGTTTTTCATCTTGCTATCCTGGGCGATGATCTACGATCATGAATTGTGTGGGCAATTATGTTATTGTTGTAGGTGACACTAGTGTCGCTATAGTATTATCTACACACAGACTCACTCCGAATCGGCGATGCATTAATTCTTTCATAAATGAATTGATTTGTGTATTTCGTTTTATAAGAAACTAGCTGACCCTGTCCGCGTTGCCGGCCCGTAGTTTTAGTCTATTATGCATATTTGTCAAAGCATAATTATTCAAAGATATGACTGTTATAAGTGTTCATGTACTGGTCGATTAATTTTTAGTTTTTAGTCAAATGAGCAGTAATTTGGAATTTACTGTATTTTGTACACCTCATAATTGAGGGCTGAATGATTTAAGAATAGCCAAAGTTAATTACTTTTTTAAACCCATTAACACCTCAGATTGTGCATTAGAGTTCTCATAAGTCCGCCAAAAGGTGGACTTGTGGGGGTACTATTACATGGAGAAAATTCTAAAATTTGTAGATATGTTGAAATTTTTGTGTACGATTTTCACCCCCCCAAATACACATTTTTAGCCAAATCCTTTGAAATAAGGTAAAATCAGGAAGTACCTTCATATGGGCACTACTGCGAAACATCGACCTACATTGAAAACTTTCTTCACCCCTTATAATCCAAGATGACAAATAGAGGCCAAATCGAAAATATAGCAGAACAACATAGCATGTCAAACTGAAAAAAATTCACGTGATTTAAATAAGTAAAAATAATTTTATCCATCTCATAATTGAGGGCAGACTGATTTCAGGATAATCAAATATAATTACTATTTTACTCCAATTACCGTAAGATGGGAACTAATTTTATTTGTCATTTAAATTGTAAATTGGAGACGCCATAAAGTCCATATTTTTCATCATAGTATAATTCAATGACGATTCAACAAATATTCGGTCCCGTGCTACTTTCTTATATTTATAACTAGCTGGCCCGGTCCGCGTTGCCGGCCCGTAGTTTTTGTCTATTATGCATATTTGTCAAAGCATAATTATTCAAAGATATTACTGTTATAAGTGTTCACGTACTGGTCGATTAATTTTTAATTTCTAGTCAAATGAGCAGTAATTTGGAATTTACTTTGTACACCTCATAATTGAGGGCAAATTGATTTAAGAATAGCCAAAGTTAATTACTTTTTTAAACCCATTAGCGCCTCAGATTGTGCATTAGAGTCCTCATAAGTCCCGCTAACCATGTCGGTCTGTTTCATCGCCAAAAGGTGGACTTGAGGGGGTACTATTACATGGAGACAATTCTAAAATTTGTAGATATGTTCAAATTTTTGTGTAAGATTTTCACCCCCCAAATACACATTTTTAGCTAAATCCTTTGAAATATTGTAAAATCAGGAAGTACCATTATATGGGCACTACTGCGAAACATGGACCTACATTGAAAACTTTCTTCACCCCTTATAATCCAAGATGACAAATAGAGGCCAAATCGAAAATATAGCAGAACAATATAGCATGTCAAACTGAAAAAAAAAATCACGTGATTTAAATAAGTAAAATAAGTAAAAAAAATCCACCTCATAATTGAGGGCAGACTGATTCCAGAATAGTCAACTATAATTACTATTTTACTCCCATTACCGTAATATGGGAACTAATTTTATTTGTCATTTAAATTGTAAATTTGAGACCCCATAAAGTCCATATTTTTCATCATAGTATAATTCAAAGACGATTCAACAAATATTCGGTCCCGTGCTACTTTCTTATATTTGTAATTTGTTCATGTTTTCACAATTTATTTTATATAGATGTACATCCCAAATCTACGTTCCCAACCAATATTCTCTTGGGGGCTACAAATTCAATAGAATACAAATTTTTCTTTTCTGACCACACATTAGATGGGAAAGTGCACTTGGGGAATCTCCAATGTGGGGACTTTAGTTAAATAAATTCCTATGGGGCAATTATCTGTATGATGGTTCCCTACCCCAAGGTAGAATATATACAATTTTTAGCCAAATCAATTGATGAATGTGGTCAAGACCAATATGGGCCCTACTCAAATTTTAAATTTTATGCGAAGAGGTTCTCTAAATAGAATACAGTGGCCAAGACCCCCACAATAGCTTAAATCATACGATGGTTATATACATATGAAATCGGGTTGTACCCTTATCCGTTATCATGACCTGCAAAAGCGATTTAAGGTATCTTGAATGTTTGGGAAGAATTTCAGGAATGATAGAAATCATTTTCTTATTAAGCGTCCCATTCGCTCTATTATTTTCCACCCTTTATATTTGTTGTTTTACTGATTGTACTCCCATTTTGAGCTCTCTTTGGATGGATTATTGTCACATGAAAAAAAGTAGGTCCACGCTTTGAAATGAGCTCAATTAGACTTTTTCTGTAATTTTTGTTTGTATAAATGTGTTTGCATCTTCTAGCTGAACCACGATGGAGTTGAAAGGTATTTAATTTCTTTGCTGAAAATTTGTATATAGTGAAAAATTATTCTTTATTTTGTTCACAAAAAATCCACTGAATTCAATATGATAATACAAATTGAAAAAAATTGATTTTGTTTTTTGAAATTTGTTCGCTGATTTTTTACAGCAAATGTTTAAAGATCCTTACAAAGTTTGTCAATAGAATGTACTATTATTTTAAAATTCGATTTCATTGAAATTTTTTTTTTTCGATTTTTTCCCGATTTGAGAATTTTTGCAATGAGATCTCTTTTTTTGGTAATTTTTAGCGATTTTGAAAAAGTAATTATCTTTTAACTTTGGTGTGACCGCGTTAAATAATTTCGATATCATCTATTCCGTTTCGCCACCACATAATTCGGTACTACACTTCCATGTAACCCGCCATCAATTTTAGTTCTCAAGAAATCAAGTCAATTAAATAAATTGGTATTAATATTCGAATTGAAAAATAAAATATAAAAAACACTACAAATGTACATTAGAAAAAAGTAAGTCAAAATGGAAAAAATCATGCAAAATAAAACATTACTATTGTACATTTCAAAAGTCAAAATGAAAATGTTAATATATCACATTTTTACGCGATTTTTTTGGATATTATCCTTTTCGGAGAGGAGACAATTTCGAATTTGTATGAATCGTTAAAATCAGTCCAGCGGTTCTTAAGCTATAAGCGTAGTAACTAACACAACTTTCTTTTATATATCTATATATATAAAAATCAATTGTTGTTTGTTGGTAACGGAATCAGTTGAAAACGGCTGGACCGATTTGCATAATTTTTTGTACAAACGTTCGTCATACCCCGAGTTAGGTTTTTAAAGAAAAAAATATTAACCACGCCTCCTTTTACGCCCACTATTACGATTTATCTAAAATCTTTATATTTGCCAAAATAGTGAAGATATCGGTTTGATAATTATTACACGAGATGCTGTTGGCTTTCCATCCAACCCTAAGTACTTATTTAGGGGCTGAGGAACTCGCCTACTTTTAAATCTATCTCTCTATATGTAAAAGAAAGTTGTGTTAGTTACTACTCTTATAACATAAAGACCGCCGGTCTGATTTTAACGATTTAGACAAATTCGGAATTGCCTCTTGGCAGAAAAGAATAGAATCCAAAAAAAAATCGCGTAAAAATGTGAAATTTGAACATTTTTATTTTGACTTTTAAAATGTACAATAGTAATGTTTTATATTGCATATTTTTTTCCATTTTGACTTACTATTTTCGAATGTACATTTGTAGTGTTTTTTTAATTCTAATATGATGTGTAGGTTTTTTTGGGTAGTATAAAGCCATAACGGATAAAACTGTTATTTATAGATTTTATGTATTTATTCGTAATACCCAATCTATATATATAAAAATCAGTTGTTGTTTGTTGGTAACGGAATCAGTTGAAAACGGCTGGACCGATTTGCATAATTTTTTGTACAAACGTTCGTCATACCCCGAGTTAGGTTCTTAAAGAAAAAAATATTGACCACGCCTACTTTTACGCCCACTATCTTGATTTATCTAAAATCTTTATATTTGCCAGATAATGAAGATATCGGTTTGAAAATTATTACACGAGATACTGTTGACTTTCCCTCCAAACTTAGGAATTTATTTGGGCGCCAGGGAACTGACCACGCATATTTCTAATCTATCTATATATATAAGGAAGTTGTGTTAGTTACTACGCTTATAACTCAAGAACCGCTGATCTGATTTTAACGATTTACACAAATTCGGAATTTTCTCTTGGCAGAAAAGGATAAAATCCAAAAACAATCGCGTAAAAATGTGAAATTTAAAAATTTTCATTTTGACTTTTGAAGTGTACAATAGTAATGTTTTATTTTGCATGATTTGTTTTTCATTTAGACTTACAATTTCGGAAGGTACATTTGTAGTGTTTTTTTTTATTTATTTATTTCTAATATGATGTGTAGTCTTTTTGGGTAGTAGAAAGCGACGAAAATTATGGAGTGGCGGAACTGAATAGATGATGTCAAAATAATTTAACGTGGTCAAACAAAAATTGCTAAAAAAACAAAAAGAGCATATTGCACTGCAAAAACTCTAAAATAGGGAACAACTGAGAACATTTTTTCAATGGAATCAAATTTCAAAATAATAGTAAGGACCAAACTTCGTAAGGACCTTTAAATATTGGCTGTAAAAATCCAGCGAACAAGTTTAAGATTTTTTTCAATTTGTTTATTAGTTACTATGCTTATAACTCAAGAACGTTTTGACGGATTTTCACAATTCATACAACTTCGGAATGGAATCTTGCAAAAAAAATTGCGTAAAATATGCCAATAAAAATATAAAAGAAGAAATCCTTTTGGCGTGAATTTTTTTCAATTTAAAAACTATATAGAAGAAGTGTACATTTTTTATTGTTTTGAATTCTAAATGAATAATATCAAAAATGAAATAGTACGCAATCAGATGTTAAATGGCGATCTTTCATATCTGAAATTGACATTTAGCTTTCAACTCCAGGATCTACATCGTGCTTCAGCTGGAAGATACGAACACATTTAAATAAGCAAAAATAACCGACAAAACATTATGGGGCTCATTTCAACACGTGGACCTACCTACTTCTATCACATGACAATAATCCGTCCAATGAGAACTCAATATGCAAAATTCATTGGGACTGCAATCAGTGAAATACCGAATATAAAGGGAAAAGGATTTCTATTCTTTCAGAAATTCTTCCTAAACTTTCACGATACCTTAAATCACTTTTGCAGTTCATGATATGGTCCATAACCCCCTGATAAGGATACAACCCGATTTCAAGTATATCTTACATTTTAACCATATTTTCATACTAATTTCGGGAAATGTTGGTAATTTGGGAAGAAACCATCTATGCAAAAACTGATCACGTTTTGTATAACCATCATATGATTTAAGGAACCGGACATTTGTTTAATCGTCTTTGAATTATACTATGATAAAAGATATGGAAATTATGGGGTCTCCAACGCGCAATTTCAATGACAAATAATTCATATTACTTTAAAAACAAGTAAAAAAATGAAGTTCGGCCGGGCAGAATTATTACTATCATCCATCTGAGGGTAAGGGAAACATTTTTATATAAAAGTATCTAAATTCAAGCGGGTTTCACTTTAAACTTCATATACCAGTAAGACTGTTTGAATTAACTTATCAAAAAAAAACCATAAAGTGAATGAGGCCGTTATATGGGGCCATACCAAAACGGGAACCTCTGTGGACAATTTTATACTTCAAGGATTGTCATCTATCAAACTTTCTAAAATACCAAATTTGAAACAATTATACGCGTAAATGTGTGGATTATCAACATACCCAATATAGGCAGGTATCGTTATATGTGTTAGACAAATCCGAGGAGAAATGTGGCAAAAATCATCAAAATACCGAATTTCGAGAGATACCTTTATATGGGGACTATACCAAAACGTGAACCGATAGATCATTTTCAATGCCAACCATCCTATACACAATACAAATTTTTCGGCTAAATTTTGACGCTATACGTCAAATAATGTGGGCTGTATCGTAATTTAAACAAACAGACATACAGACGGACAAATCGACTTAGAGTTTTACGCTGATTATGAATATATATGCATATTTAATGGGGTCTATGACGAACATTAGTGATGTTACAAATGGAATGAAAAGTTAATACACTCTCCTTTCCAAGGTGGATGATATAATAGCATTAAAGACTAAAATTACGGGCCGGCAACGCGGACCGGGCCAGCTAGTAAATACATAAAATCTATAAATAACAATTTTATCCGTTATCGCTTTATATGAAAATTCTAAAATCGGGAAAAATCGACAATTTTTCAATGGAATCGAATTTCAAAAAAATAATAGTACATTCTACCGACAAACTATGTAAGGACCTTAAAAATTTGCCGCAAAAAATCAGCGAACCATTTGAAGATTAGTTTTCTTTTTTCTATATTGAAGCGTACATGTTTTTATTGGTTTGAATTCTGAATGAATAATATTTAAAATGAAATGAGGGCGTAATACGATGTTAAATGCTTTCTACTCCAGGACCTACATCGTGCTTCAGCTGGAAGATGCGAACACATTTAAACAAACAAAAATGACCGAAGAAGTGTTATGGGGTTAATTTAAAAAAGTGGACCTGCTCCTTTCATATGACAATAAATTGTCAAATGAGAACACAAAATGCAAAATACATTGGGACTGCAATCAGTCAAATACCGACTATAAAGAACGCAAAATAGAAGTTCTTCCTAAACATTCAAGATACCTTTAATCGCTTTAGCAGATCATGATATGGGTCATAACCCCTGATAACGGAACAGCCCGATTTCAAGTATATTCTACATTTTAACCATATTTTTCGTACTAATTTTAGCTTATGTTGATAATTTAAGAAGAAACCATCTTTGCGAAAAATTATCACGTTTTGGTATCACCATCATATGATTTAAGTTATTTTCGGGGTCTTGGCCACTTTTTTCATTTTTTGCCCTTATTTGACATCTTTGTTTCTAAGGGGGAAGAAAACCTCTTCTTATAAATTTTTATTTTTCGGAAAAGTACGCATCTTAGTCTTGAGGCTACCTGGGGTAAAAAAAACCTTGGGGTAGAAAATCATCTTACAGATAATTATCCTCATAGGGATTTATTTAAGTATAGTCCCCACATTAGTATACCCCCAAGTCCACTTTCCCAACCAATGTGTGGTCAGAAAAGAAAATTTTGTAATCTATTGAATTTGTAACCCCCAAGAGAATATTGGTTGGGAACGTAGATTTGGGATGTACGTCTATATAACGTAAATTGTGGCAGAAACATGAAAAAAATACGAAATTATAAAGTAACTTTATTGGATCTCCACCGCACAATTTAAATGATAAATAATTAATGCCCATCTTACGGTAATCGGAGCAAAAGAGTAATTTTTTTGGCTATTCTGACAACATTCTGCGTTCAAGTATGAGGTGGACAAAACTGAATACCACGCAGTACGGGATTTTAAACGTTGGAAATACAAATTTTAAATTATAGCTCATTTGAATGCTTTTTACAATATCAAAAATTGATCTGAATTTTGACATGGGGCTATTATAGATGTTCTTTATCATGTAGGTATTTAACACTCAAATTAAAACCTATATCTGAAAAATAAGATCAAGCTATTCAAAATATCTAAAACCGACGGTAATTATAATTTTTGCCATGAATATTAATTTATATTTAGTCATGGAGTCATTACTCATAATCAAGTCATTACTTATGATTAAAATTGGAGTAATTATAATGGAGTCATTACTTATAATCAAATTGTGCCGCCTACATAAGTCAGATCTGTGATTTATTATGCTTTAAAGACTAAAAGTACGGGCCGGCAACGCGGACCGGGCCAGCTAGTATAGATATATTATTTAAACGAAAATTTGAAATTTCCTTTAATAGGAAACATCATTTAAACGAAAACAACTACCATTTCTTTGGCATTTTTTCTAAATCTAAATATAGCAGTAATAATCATTTAATTTAGATGTTAATGGATTACCTTGCCTTAACTCCCGGTAAACATAACCATTTTCCCCACAACTAAAAGAAGCGTTGGTATTAAGCATGACTATTTTGCCACAACAAAATCTTCTTTTATATCTATATATAAAAGAGGAAAATGTTTGCATGTTTGTTTATAATTTATGGACTCGAAAACCGCTGAACAGATTTTCCTGAAAATTTCCAAAAATACTATAACATCGCCTGAAAGTAACATAGGCTATATAAATTTTTGAAATTCCACTTGGGGTTACCTCCTAAAAATTTAGATTTTATATACACATATCTATTGATAAATTACAGATACAATTTTCAAAATTTGGAATGCATAACGAAATTTAGAACAAAAATAAATTTGCCAAATTGTATTGAAATCGGTTTAGGTATGGATATAGCTCCATATATATATTTTTGGCCGATTTCATGTATTTGATGCATTAAACACGCTGTGTACGCCACATTTCAATGAAATTTGGATTGTGTGATGGAATTTGTCTAAAAAAATTATTTGCCAAATTATATTGAAATTGGTTCAGATTTGGATACAATTCCTATATACATATTCGGCAGATTTCATGTATTTGATGCTATGTATCTCTAATGTCAATAAAATTTGGAATGTTTAACGGAAATTATATACAAATTATATTGAAATCGGCTCAGATTTGGATATAACTCCTATATATATTTTCGGCCGATTTCGTTTACTTGATGCACCAAACAAACACGATATGTATGTTCTATTTTGATGAAATTTGGAATGAGTGACGGCATTTGATTAAAAAATAAACTTGCAAAATTTTATTAAAATTGGTTCAGATTTAGATATAGCTCCCATATATATTTTTGACCGATTTCACATATTTGATGCTCCACACACGGTACATACCAATTTTAATGGCATATGGAAGGTGTGACGGAATTTGGTGTAAAAGAATATTTTGTCATCGGTTCAGATTGGGATATGATTTTATTAAGAAGCATTGAACTACAACGCCTTTGCAATGGTATTAAGCTAATAGTAAAGAACTACACAGCAATTTAACTGAGGGTAAGATTATTAAGGGGAAGTATGTTGCTACCTTGAATTATTTAATTGCAACAGATATGCCACTCAACTTCAAAAGATTACAGTTTCATGCACGCTTGGAATTTGCTATGAAATTAAAAATCCGAAGGACAAACCATTCGTGTATGCGGACTAAACTTTTCATGTCCCTGCTTTTCTCATGGTCAGATGTTCACGCGTTGATAGACGGAGCAATTTGTTTGTTAACGCATTAAAGAATTATAATAATTACTTTTTTTTACATTTTTTAATTTGTTTTATTTTTTTAACCAATATTGAATATAAAATTTTGAATGCATATGCATATCCAAATATGAACGGACTAGCACTAATTACACATGGGTTAACTATCGGGTACTACAGATGGTAGATGCGATCTGTAAATTACTTCCAACAATACATGGACACTTAATATGTGATTCTAAAGAGATTCAAATAGGTCTATGTCGTTTCCTTTTCCACGTTACAAGCAATTGGTCGGGGACAAAACACCCTGAACTATAGATTAGTGTTTAAACAAGATGAATGGTGCCTCGTCAACTCCCAGACTAACAGCACATTTACATACAGTCATGAATAGGTTAAATTCAGAACAACGCTTCAAAATCGGGGAAATCTAATTTCAATGTTCCCTCAAAAATCGTTATTTTTATGGTACACAGTGATATGGCGCATTTTTGATTGAATGTCATATTTGAAGCCAATATAATCCAATAGGCGCTCAAGAATTACTAATGCATCCCGATAAATGTAATGTTTGGTGCGGTCTGCAAGCTGAATCATAGGTATTTATATCTTTAAAAATGAGGAAGGATTGCTCGTTACCGTGAGTGAAAATCGATACACAATTATGGTCAGTGAATTTTTGTTGCCAAAACTTCAAGAAATGGATGAAAACGAAATGTGGTTCCAACAGGGTGGTGTCACTTGTCATACTGCGGGCGATATAATGGACTTCTTGAAAGAACATTTCAACGACAACTTTATTTCGAGAAATGGTCCGGTGAATTGGCCTCCGCGTTCGTGCATTTTCGACGCCAATCGATAATTTTTTGTGGGGATACCAGAAGTCATTGATTTACGTGGATAAGCCAGTAACAATTGACGATCTGGAATCCATTATTCAACCTGTCATTGCTGAAATACGCTCTCTCTGGTCTCTGGTCTAATTTTAACGATTTAGACAAGTTCGGAATTGTCTCTTGGCAGAAAAGGATAAAATCCAAAAAATCGCGTAAAAATGTAAAATATCAAATTTTTCATTTTTACTTTTGAAATATACAATAGTAATGTTTTATTTTGCATAAAATTTTTTCTATTTTGAATTTTTATTTTCGAATGTACATTTTGTAGTGTTTTTTTTTCTTTTTGAATTTTAATATGATGTGTAGTCTTTTTGGGGAGTATAGCTGCTCTTAAGTTATTAGCGCTACAACTAATATATCCTTCTTTTATATTTAGAAAATAATTGTTTATTTTATATCCTCTTCTGTATTGATATTATTCGTATAGTTCCACTTAACCAATAAATACATAAAATCTATAAATAACAGTTTTGTCCGCTGTCGCTTTGTACTACCCTAAAAAGACTACACAATATATTAGAAGTCAAAAAGAAAAAAAAAACACTACAAATGTACATTCGAAAAAAGGTAATTAAAAATGGAAAACAATCATGGAATATAAAACACTACGATTGTACATTTCAAATGTACATTTCAAAAAGAAGTCAAAATTTCACATTTCTACGCGAAAAAAATGCATGAGCTTGAAAATAAAACAAAAATAAATTCTTAAAACAGGCCCTGACGGCGTTCCAACGTACATTTTAAAATCTTGCGCTAGTGAAATGTCTGTACCTGTCACTAACATTTTTAATTTCTCCCTATCTAAGGGATATTTCCCATGCTATTGGCGATCGAGTTTTGTTATTCCCATGCATAAATCAGGAAATAGGAGTGTCATCAATAATTATAGGTGTATCGCTAATTAAGCGCCATTCCTAAACTCTTCGAACTCTTGGTATCACGAAGAACATTACACTACATAAAGAGCAGAATTTCACCTTGTCAACGCGGTTTCATGAAAGGTAGATCTACAATTACTAATCTATTAGAATTTGTTTGTCAAGTTCAAAAAGGTTTTCTGAATAAGCAACAAGACTGACGTTACTTACACTGATTTTAGCAAAGCTTTTGATATGGTAGTTCATAAGCTCTTGCTTCAAAAACTAGACTTAATGGGTTTCCCAACATCACTTTTAAACTGGGTATCCTCCTACTTACATAATCGTACACAAAGAGTTATTTTTTAAGATGTCTCCCCGAAGAATATCATTGTTTCATCTGGTGTACCCCAGGGAAGTCACTTGGGCCCATTACTGTTTGTTTTTTACCTAAATGACATTCCAAACGTAGTTAGTTTTTCCAAAATTTTAATGTACGCTGATGATGTGAAGCTTTTTCTTCACACAAATTCACTTAGCGATCAAATCTCTTTACAATATGATTTATACTCACTCTTAAGCTGGTGTAGTGCAAATGGTATGACCCATGGTACAATAAGGAGGTAGAACAGCTTCGTAAAACTACAGAAATACAGCCCTAAGGCTATGCCCGCTTCCTGTCAGACTCATTACTTTTTTTTTGTTTTCATACTTTCCCTCTTTTTTAAAATAAGTTAAATAGCGCCAGAAATTAAGGAAATGCCTGGATTTTATATCAAAAAAGGATCCTAAGTGTTCAATCTTTCAATTTTATTAGTAAACTGGTTAATAGCTTTAATGCGCGAGCCGCCATGTATGTGTCTTCCAATCATTGGTTTTGAAAATATTCTGTTTTCATTTTTCAAAACAATAAATACATACACAAAATTGGCGGAAGTCGGGCAAACTAAAAAAAATGTAATCAGCTGAAAGCTCTACCTTACCTTTTTATTGTACCATGGGTATGACCCCTTATCTAAAAAAATGCTAAAAGGTGTCTTTCTTTCGATCCCAACCTTTATTATCTTTATTGGCTAGCACAAATTGGATAATGTTGATTCTTTCGTTGATTTGGGCGTAATATTAGATCCTAAGCTTCGGTTTCATTTGCATATTGATTCTTGCATTAATAAAACGAAATCTTTACTAGGATTCATCAAGCGCTAGTCTCAAAAGTTTGATGATCCTTACGTAACTAAAAGATTATTTGTTAGCTTGGTGCGTTCAGTATTAGAATATGGCTGTATATTGCGGGGACCATTTTATAAATTTTAATCTGATAAAATTGAATCAGCACAAATTCAGTTTTTAATTTTCGCTTTACGTGGTTTAAACTGGAACGTTTCCGAACCTCTTCCTCCTTATGAGAGTCGGTTATTATTAATTGACGCGAAAGAACACGTTTTATGTTAAGAGCACTATTTACCATTAAACTAGTACGCGGTCTCATTGATTCTCCATTTCTTATAGGTGAAATATACCATAATGTTCCTTCTCGCAGAACTCGTAATTTCGAACCCTTAAAATTAACGTTTGCGAGAACTATGAGCTTAACAACCCTGTGAGGTCACTTTGTGTTATTTATAACAGTTTATTTAACACAATTTGCTTAAGTAATCCATTAAATACAATAAAGAACTATATTCTTCATATGTAATTTTATGTTTGTTTAATGAGTATTCGTTAATTGTTTCATGTTTTTGTTCTTAATTCTCCAAACTCATTTTACGGCATCTTATCTACATCTCCCCATCTCTCCCATACATCTCTAGTAGAACTCGCCTTTGAGTAATAGTTGTAAACAGTAGATTGAAATTCTGTTATAAATTACTAAGCTGCTTGATCATCTGGCACTTGATCTGCATTTCACTTTGCCGTACAGTAGACACAGCCAATGAGCAGCGATTTTAAAAATTTGTACCTTGTTAACTTATGTTTACTAATCTGTGTGTGTCTTTTATTTTTATTATTTAAATTCACTGCCTGATGTAGTTTCTGTAGCCGGTGTGAAACCATTGCTAACCCGCTTTAGTCCGGGCCTTGGGTGTGTACGCGCTCTCTACATATAGGGAGGTGGCCGCCACGGTCGGCAGGGGCGGGAGTAAGAGGCTTGGGAACGAACAAAGTTTACTTTTACACCAAATTCCGTCACATTTTTCAAATTTCATTAAAATTGGTGCGTCAAATATGTGAAATCGGCCGAGAATATATATATATTTCTAATTAATTTGTCAAATTTATTGTTTTAACAAAATTCCGCCACACATTCTGAATTTCATTGGAATTCAGAATGTGTGGTCCCGACATATATGGGACCTATACCCAAACATAATTTTTATATAATTTGGCAAGGTTTTGTTGGTACCAGACTTCGTTTTCTGTCCGTTACATATCGCGTTAAAATCGGCCGAAAATATGTATGGGAGCTATATCCAAATCTAAACCGATTTGAATATAATTTGACAAATTTATTTTTGAAATGATATGGAAGCTATATCCAAATCTGAACCGATTTCAATATCATTTGACTAACTTATTTCCTCATCAAAATCCCGTCACAGATTCCAGATTTCATTGGAATCGTGTTTGGTGCATCAAATGAACGAAATCGGTCGAAAATATATATGGGAGCAATATCCAAATCTGAACCGATTTCAATATGATTTGACAAATTTATTTTCTGACCAAATCACGTCACTCATTCCAAATTTTATTCATATCAAATACATTAAATCGGCCGAAAATATATATGGGAGCTATATCCAAATCTGAACCGATTTCAATATAATTTGGCAAATTTATGTTTGTTTCAAATTCCGTTACGCATTCTAAATTTGGAGAGTGTATCTGTAATCGATCAATAGATATATGCATATAAAATCTAAATTTTTGGGAGGAACCTCCGATTCAGATGCCATATCTCCAGTTCCAAGTGGAATTTCGGAAATTTATATAGCCTATGTTACTTTCAGGCGATGTTGTAGTATACTTGGAAATAATAGTATACTTGAAAATCTGTTCAGCGATTTTCGAGTCTATAAATTACAAACAAACATACAAACATTTTCCTCTTTTATAGATATAGAAGATATATATAGGTATAAAAAAAAATCTTTGTGAAGGGTCTTATTCCATCGTATTCACATAAGAATCGTGCAACAAGGTGTTTTAGTTATTCTACATTACTCAAAATTTTATAAAAGTAATTGTTCACGCATTTGTTCTTCTATTACATAAACTACTATAGAGAAATCAATCAATTTTTTCCTTGAACATTGAATGGCCTTATTGTTTATTGCATGCCCATAGGACACTACTGGCCATGCACTGTATAAAACTCCAACTCATGTCATATTTAAGGTCACATTATCAAAAATTACATGCATACCTGGAAAAATTGCACCATTACTTATGTTTCACACATCAGAAAGTCGCTTAATTCGCTAGGGACCGCCAAAGGGATCATAATACTGAAGAAACGAATCTTACCATCAAGATGGTATTACTGCATGGTCATTGCACAGCGTTTCATGATTTGCACTTTGTCTACGGTCACAAGGGACAGTTCGCCCTCAACATCTGGCGGTCAACGCATTCGGTTAGGAATGCCTGTTCCTGAAACGTTTGCCTGTGCATCGTAGGCCTCAAGACAGTGCAAAAGCGGTCATACAATTATGAATGAACTTTTTTGTGTGCCTTTCAATTATTTTTTCGTTTTTTTTTTTTTCAAGTGTTTAAAAAAGTCATGAAATGATAAAGACCATACAGAACTCACTCTGGAAAATAGTTAAAAATATAAAAATAAATCCATATACCAGCTAACCAATTTTTTGCATTTTTTATTTAAATGCTTTTAATATATAGACAGTTCTCTTCCAGGGGATAAAGTACTCACAAGCAACTCCTTGTGTGGATTTTCAGACAATTCTGTTGAAAAATGTAACTAAAATCATGGAAATACCGAATATCGGGAGGTGCCGATATATGGTGGATAAACGATATCGTGGACCTATATAGACAATTCTCTTGAAGGGGAAAAAGTGCTCATAAAGAACTCATTGTGTAGAATTTCACACAATACCATTGGAAAATGTGGCTAAAATCATTAAAATACCGAATATTGGGGGGTACTGTTATATGGGGGCTATACGATATCGTGGACCGATATAGCCCATCTTCGAACTTGACCTGCCTGCAGGCAAAAGACAGATCTGTGCAAAATTCCTATCTTAATTCGTTTTGACTGTAGCGAGATTACAACAGATGCACCGGGCTAAATCGTCTTAGAATTTTAGGCTGATCAAGAATATATATACTTTATTGGGTCTAAAATTATTATTTCGATGAGTTACAAACGGAATGACGAACTCAAAACGAACTCCATACTGTGTACGGTGAGAGTATAAAAATATATGTGCCATAAAAATATTCATTAACTTATACATACCTAAATTGGGTTACAATTGTTTTATGTTTGACTTATAAACAGTGTGGAGAATTGTTTTCGGTTGCTTGGCAGTTGTCATGGAACCGTATTGCCGATACGTGGGCATTTGTCCTTGATAAACAATCACAGGTTGTTTGAAAGGAATATAAACACTGACATTTAAGTGGATTGACGCTCCTTTTCCCAGCACATGATGTGGTCGGCCAAATACCACGTGTAGGGTATGAAAATACTATAGAACATGTTTATTTTGGTTTCTATGGTAGTTAGTCAGTAGGTAAAAAAATGAAATTTTTATGTATATGCATAAGCAGTTATTTAAAGTAATAAGAACTGCAATTTTCAAACTCAAATTTTGTTTCAAGTCATTTTTATACCCTCCACTTTGGACAGGAGGATATATTAACTTTGATGCTTTTTGCCAATTTTTTCACCGATTTACCTGAAAATTGGTATTTGTAGGTCATAATGGGTTCTAGTTCCTGTGGCTAAACATTGTATGTATAGGTCCATGTTTTTGTATAGCTCCCATATAACGGTACCTCCCAATATTCGGTATTTTGAGGATTTTTGCCACATTTTTTCACGGATTTGTCTGAAAATTGGTGTTTGTAGAACATAATGGGTCCTAGTTAGTGTGGCGAAACATTGTATGTATATGTCCACGTTTTGGTATGGTCTCCATATAACGGTACCTCCCGATATTGGGTGTTTTGATAATTTTTGCCACGTTTTCCCAAGGATATGTCTAAAAATTGATATTTGTGGGTCAAATGTTTCCTTTACCCAAAGGTGGATGGTATTAATTTAAATTATTTATTTGATCCGTCCGGTAATTTTTGGCGAACAAAATAGTTTTGAGGTATATTTTCCCTGCACTCTTGAGAAGTCGCAGACATGCAAATAATATCTAAGATATCTGTTTTTTGTGCGGGTATATTAGTTGGCACAAGGTTATTTTTAATGATTGTATGACAACTAAAATTATCTTCCACGGCCAAATAAAAAGTTTGATAACTACTATCAACCGCAACTATTTACTAATCAACCTACTAAGCCATTATTTCTATAAGGAATCCGTCTAAGTTGTTCTTATTTGGCAACTAAATGTCGATGTAAAGGGTGATTTTAAGCTATGATTTTTTTAAACACTAGCTTAAACATTCTGGTTTCGACAAGACGGTGCCACATGTCACATATCACTCGTAGCAATAAACGTATTTCACGTCCGGGGGCGGCCAATTGCATAGATCGTGCGATTTAACGCTGGCTGGGCTGGGCATATTGACGTAAAATTATATAGAACCAGTAAAGAAAGTCTTAAAGTTGGGCGGGGCCGACTTTATGATACCCTACACCACTTTGCTAATTTAGTAGAGCTCCACATAACAATTAAAAGTTTTTATGGGAGAATTCAATCAAATTTAAAGTTCAGAGGACAAAATATGTTCAAAGGACTAAATTCGGAATTGTATTGCCCATTTGGTGCACAATTAACTTGAAATCGGATAAAGATATAAATGGGAGCTATATCCAAATCTGAACCGATCTCGATAAAATTTGGCAAAGATATTTCTGAGCTGTATTTGATACATATTCGATATTCAGGGATATCGTTGTTACGGAGTGCATATTACGGTTGTGGGTAACAAATATAACAAATCGGATGAATAATATATATGGAAGCTATAGCTATATCTGAACCGATCTTCACCAAATTTGACATACTAGCTTCTAGACTCAATTCGGTCGTAAGTGCCAAATTCCACCCCATTTGGACAAATATTAGACGTTTGGTGCACAATAAAAGGTAAATCGGACGAAGTTATATATGGGAGCTATATCTAAGTCTGAACCGATCTCGATAAAATTTGGCAAATGTATTTCTGAGCTGTATTTGATATATTTCCCCTAATATTGTTGTTACAGGCTGCATATTACGGCAGGGGTGGACAAAAATAACAAATCGGATGAACAATATATATGAGAGCTATAGCTATATCTGAACCGATTTCGATCAAATTTTGCATACATATTTTCAGGCCTAATTTGGGTATATATGCAAAATTCCATACAATTCGGGCTGATAGTACACGTTTGGTGCACAATAAAAGCAAATCGGACGAAGATATATATGGGAGCTATATCTAAATTTTGACCGATTATCTCCAATTTCAATAGGGTTCGTCCTTGGGCCAAACAAATGATCTGTGCAAAATTTCATCTGGATAATAAATGCGGCCTGTACTTTGTTTACAAAAATACATGGACAGACGGACATGCATAAATCGACTCAGAATGTGATTCTATGCAGATCATCAAAAGAAACTATGGGTCTATCTCGTTTCCTTTTGCCTGTTACAAACAAATGCACAAAGCCATAATACCCTGACCACCTTGTGGTGTAGGGTATAAAAATGACGGCAGGATTCTACTACGGCTCTGGTATGCCTTTATGATTTGTCACAAAATATTATGCCATGCGAAGACTTCAAGCTGCTTTTGTACTCACACCTTAAGTTTGCACAAACAGTCTTGTGATCACATTGATTGTGCCTGTTTTTTACCAGTCCACTTTACAAATTATCTAGGTTATGATTTAGTATTATCTAGTATTATCTAGGATACGTTTTCCGTCTATAAAAAAGTTCAGCTCGTTCGAACTGAACCCTTTATTCACTCTCCAGAAATAATGTCAAAATACGAATTTCACATGAAACAGCATTATTTACATACACATTTTGTAGAATTTTTGGGGGAACTTGGATTTGAATCAAGTTTGTGTGTGTCTTGTACGTAAACGCGAATGCATAACACAGGTGCCACAATATATCCGTTACTTACTCACTTATTATTCGCAATTTACTTATTTTCATGATTTCTATAAGAATCAACACGGCATTAAGATGTTTTCCGCATTTTTCGTTGTTTCATGCAGAAGCTAGCGAAATCGACCAATAACTTCTGTTGAATGGAATTGACGTTCTCGTACCCTTAGGGAGCAAACTAATTTTTAAAATCACTTCAGTTTTGTATGCCTTGGCCAGTGGTGAACATTCTATTCTGTAATGTCCACTGTTGGTACATTGCAACTGTACACTATTAAAAATTATTTCAACCAACTATTAAAAATAGGCACTAATGATTTTCCAGTAGTGAGTTTCGGAAACGTTTGCCTGTGCAACGTAGGCCACTAGACAGTGCAAAAGCAATCATAAAATTATGAATGAACATTTTTAAATCGACTTAGAATTTTACGCTGATCAAGAATATATATATATTCTGTTGGGTCTGACATGAGTATTTCGAGGAGTTACAAATGGAATGACAAAGTGAATATACCCTAAATAGAATGGTGGAGGGTATAAAAACATTTAAAAAACATTTATATATATATATATATATATATATATATATATATTTATATTATTAATTATGCATGAGGTTAGAGATTTGGACGGAAGAATGTGATAAAGACAAAATCCTATTCATTAAATCGAAAATTACAAATATTTTTTTTATTAGTGTTGTAGGTCGACCCCGCACCGCTGTAGCCAAACCAAAAAAAGTGTCTACTTAGAAAGGTTCATGTCATTTAACAATATATTTATTTTTTTAGAGAACGCATGCAATGCAATTTCTAACCAAGATAGCTCTAACTTGGCGATTAAGTTTCTTAAAGGGTCCAAACCTTCGAATTTTTTCCAACCACTGTGGTACCACGTTTCGCATTCGCAAAAAGATACCAGATACTTATATATATATATATATATATATATATATATATATATATATCTATATATATAAAAGAGGAAAATGTTTGTATGTTTGTTTGTTTGTTTGTTTGTTTGTTTGTAATTTATGGACTCGAAAACCGCTGAATAGATTTTACTGAAAATTTCCATATATACTGCAACATCGCCTGAAAGTAACATAGGCTATATACATTTTTGAATTTCCAATTGGAACTGGAGATATAGCATCAGAATCGGAGGTACCTCCCAAAAATTTAGATTTTATATGCACATATCTATTGATTGGTTGAAGATACAGTCTCCAAATTTGGAATACGTAACGGAATTTGGAACAAAAATAAGTTTGCCAAATTATATTGTAATCGGTTCAGATTTAGATATAGCTCCCATATATATTTTTGACCGATTTCGTTCATTTGATGCCTCAAACACAATATGAATGTTCTATTCCAATGAAATTTGGAATGTGTGACGGGATTTAATCCGAAAATAAATTTGTCAAATTATATTGAAATCGGTTCAGATTTGGATATAGCACCCATATACATTTTCGGCCGATTTCAAGCATTTGATGCACCAAACACGCTATGTATCCCCAATTTCAATGAAATTTGAAACGTGTGATAGATTTTATCTAAAAAATTGATTTTCCAAATTATATTGAAATCGGTTCAGATTTGGATATAGCTCCCATATACATTTTCGGTCGATTTCATGTATTTGATGGACCAAACACGACATGTATTTCCAATTGTAATGAAATTTAAAATAAGTAACGGAATTGGGAGCCAAAATGAATTTGTCATATTAAATTGAAATCGGTTCAGATTTGGATATAGCTCCCATATATATTTTCGACCGATTTCATGTATTTGATGCACCAAACACGCTATGTATCTCTAATTTCAATGAAATTTGGAATGTGTAGCGGAAATTAAAACAAATATACATTTGTCAAATTATATTAAAATCGGTTCAGATTTGGATATAGCTCTCATATATATTTTCGACCGATTTCATGTATTTTATGCACCATACACGATATGTATGTTCGATTCCAAAGAAATTTGGAATATGTAACGGGATTTTGATTAGAAAATAAATTATTCAATTTATATTAAAATCGGTTCAGATTTGGATATAGCTCCCATATATATTTTCCGCCGATTTCACATATTTGATGCACAAAACACGATACGTATTTCCGATTCCAACGAAATTCAAAAATAAATTTGACAAATTATATTCAAATACGCTCAGATGTGATTATAGCTCCCATATATATACTCAGCCGATTTCACATATTTGATGCACCCAAAGCGAGAGAGACAAAATCTGGCACCAGAAAAAATTGCCAAATTATATTGAAATCAGTTGAGGCCGATTTCATACATATTATGCACCAAACACGATATATATGACCGATTCCAATGAAATTCAGAATGTGTGGCGGAATTTGGTTATAATAAATGTGATAAATTAATTGGAAATTAGTGAAGATTTGGATATAGCTCCCATATATATATATATATATATATTCTCGGCCGATTTCACATATTTGACGCACCAATTTCAATGAAATATGAAAGGTGTGGCGGAGTTTGGTGTAAAAGTAATTTTTTTAAAATTATATTTAAATCGGATCAGATTGGGATATGATTTTAATAAGAACCATTGACCCACAACGCCTTAGGCTAACACTAAAAAACAACACAACAATTTATTTGAAATACGCTTATTACTGCGAAGTATGTTCCTATCTCGAATTCACTAATAGCAATAGAAATGCCACTCTACTTAAAAAAATTGCAGTTTCCTGCACGCTTGGTATTTGCTATGAAATAAATAAATCCAAAGGACAAACCCTTCGTGTATGCATGTCATGTTACTGCTTTTGTAATGATTTTGTTTATTAACGCATTAAATTAGTGCAATATTTTTTTTTAATTTTTAAATTTGTTTTTTCTTTATCCAACATATATTCGTAAATAAAATTTTGAACATATATAAAATCAAAAGGGGTAGCGAAGCGCACCGGGTTCAGCTAGTATATATATATATATATATATATATATATATATAAATGTATATATATATATATATATATATATATATATATATATATATATATATATATATATATATATATATATATATACATTTATATATATATATATACTAGCTGAACCCGGTGCGCTTCGCTACCCCTTTTGATTTTATATATGTTCAAAATTTTATTTACGAATATATGTTGGATAAAGAAAAAACAAATTTAAAAATTAAAAAAAAATATTGCACTAATTTAATGCGTTAATAAACAAAATCATTACAAAAGCAGTAACATGACATGCATACACGAAGGGTTTGTCCTTTGGATTTATTTATTTCATAGCAAATACCAAGCGTGCAGGAAACTGCAATTTTTTTAAGTAGAGTGGCATTTCTATTGCTATTAGTGAATTCGAGATAGGAACATACTTCGCAGTAATAAGCGTATTTCAAATAAATTGTTGTGTTGTTTTTTAGTGTTAGCCTAAGGCGTTGTGGGTCAATGGTTCTTATTAAAATCATATCCCAATCTGATCCGATTTAAATATAATTTTAAAAAAATTACTTTTACACCAAACTCCGCCACACCTTTCATATTTCATTGAAATTGGTGCGTCAAATATGTGAAATCGGCCGAGAATATATATATATATATATATATATATGGGAGCTATATCCAAATCTTCACTAATTTCCAATTAATTTATCACATTTATTATTATAACCAAATTCCGCCACACATTCTGAATTTCATTGGAATCGGTCATATATATCGTGTTTGGTGCATAATATGTATGAAATCGGCCTCAACTGATTTCAATATAATTTGGCAATTTTTTCTGGTGCCAGATTTTGTCTCTCTCGCTTTGGGTGCATCAAATATGTGAAATCGGCTGAGTATATATATGGGAGCTATAATCACATCTGAGCGTATTTGAATATAATTTGTCAAATTTATTTTTGAATTTCGTTGGAATCGGAAATACGTATCGTGTTTTGTGCATCAAATATGTGAAATCGGCGGAAAATATATATGGGAGCTATATCCAAATCTGAACCGATTTTAATATAAATTGAATAATTTATTTTCTAATCAAAATCCCGTTACATATTCCAAATTTCTTTGGAATCGAACATACATATCGTGTATGGTGCATAAAATACATGAAATCGGTCGAAAATATATATGAGAGCTATATCCAAATCTGAACCGATTTTAATATAATTTGACAAATGTATATTTGTTTTAATTTCCGCTACACATTCCAAATTTCATTGAAATTAGAGATACATAGCGTGTTTGGTGCATCAAATACATGAAATCGGTCGAAAATATATATGGGAGCTATATCCAAATCTGAACCGATTTCAATTTAATATGACAAATTCATTTTGGCTCCCAATTCCGTTACTTATTTTAAATTTCATTACAATTGGAAATACATGTCGTGTTTGGTCCATCAAATACATGAAATCGACCGAAAATGTATATGGGAGCTATATCCAAATCTGAACCGATTTCAATATAATTTGGAAAATCAATTTTTTAGATAAAATCTATCACACGTTTCAAATTTCATTGAAATTGGGGATACATAGCGTGTTTGGTGCATCAAATGCTTGAAATCGGCCGAAAATGTATATGGGTGCTATATCCAAATCTGAACCGATTTCAATATAATTTGACAAATTTATTTTCGGATTAAATCCCGTCACACATTCCAAATTTCATTGGAATAGAACATTCATATTGTGTTTGAGGCATCAAATGAACGAAATCGGTCAAAAATATATATGGGAGCTATATCTAAATCTGAACCGATTACAATATAATTTGGCAAACTTATTTTTGTTCCAAATTCCGTTACGTATTCCAAATTTGGAGACTGTATCTTCAACCAATCAATAGATATGTGCATATAAAATCTAAATTTTTGGGAGGTACCTCCGATTCTGATGCTATATCTCCAGTTCCAATTGGAAATTCAAAAATGTATATAGCCTATGTTACTTTCAGGCGATGTTGCAGTATATATGGAAATTTTCAGTAAAATCTATTCAGCGGTTTTCGAGTCCATAAATTACAAACAAACAAACAAACAAACAAACAAACATACAAACATTTTCCTCTTTTATATATATAGAAGATAGATATACTAGCTGAACCCGGTGCGCTTCGCTACCCCTTTTGATTTTATATGCATTCAAAATTTTATTTACGAATATATGTTGGTAAAAAAAACAAATTTAAAAATTAAAAAAAAAAATTATTGCACTACTTTAATGCGTAAATAACCAAAACCATTAGAAAAGCAGTAACATGACATACATACACGAAGGGTTTGTCCTTCGGATTTATTTATTTCATAGCAAATACCAAGCGTGCAGTAAACTGCAATCTTTTGAAGTTGAGTGGCATTTCTATTGCAATTAGTGAATTCGAGATAGCAACATACTTCGCCGTAATAAGCGTATTTCAAATCAATTGTTGTGTTGTTTTTTAGTGTTAGCCTAAGGCGTTGTGAGTCAATGGTTCTTATTTAAATAATATCCCAATCTGATCCGGTTTAAATATAATTTTAAAAAAAATTACTTTTACACCAAATTCCGCCGTACCTTTTATATTTCATTGAAATTGGTGCGTCAAATATGTGAAATCGGCCGAGAATATATACATGGGAGCTATATATCTAAATCTTAACTAATTTCCAATTAATTTGTCACATTTATTATTGTAACCAAATTCCGACACACATTCTGAATTTCATTGGTATCGGTCATACATATCATGTTTAGTGCATAACATGTCGTACCTTTATATACGCCATCCCTTTGATATTTCATTGAAATTGGTGCGTCAAATATGTGAAATCGGCCGAGAATATATACATGGGAGCTATATCCAAATCTTAACTAATTTCCAATTAATTTGTCACATTTATTATTGTAACCAAATTCCGACACACATTCTGAATTTCATTGGTATCGGTCATACATATGATGGCCGAAATATATATGTTAGCTATACCCAAACCTCAACTGATCTCAATATAATTTGGCAATTTTTTCTGGTGCCAGATTTTGTCTCTCTCGCTTTGGGTGCATCAAATATGTGAAATCGGCTGAGTATATATATGGGAGCTATAATCAAATCTGAGCGTATTTGAATATAATTTGTCAAATTTATTTTTGAACCAAATTTAGTCACTCATGCCGAATTTCATTGGAATCGGAAATACGTATCGTGTTTTGTGCATCAAATATGTGAAATCGGCGGAAAATATATATGGGAGCTATATCCAAATCTGAACCGATTTTAATATAATTTGACTAATTTATTTTCTAATCAAAATCCCGTTACATATTCCGAATTTCTTTGGAATCGAACATACATATCGTGTATGGTGCATAAAATACATGAAATCGGTCGAAAATATATATGAGAGCTATATCCAAATCTGAACCGATTTTAATATAATTTGACGAATGTATATTTGTTTTAATTTCCGCTACACATTCCAAATTTCATTGAAATTAGAGATACATAGCGTGTTTGGTGCATCAAATACATGAAATCGGTCGAAAATATATATGGGAGCTATATCCAAATCTGAACCGATTTCAATTTAATTTGACAAATTCATTTTGGCTCCCAATTCCGTTACTTATTTTAAATTTCATTACAATTGGAAATACATATCGTGTTTGGTCCACCAAATACATGAAATCGGCCGAAAATGTATATGGGAGCTATATCCAAATCTGAACCGATTTCAATATAATTTGACAAATTTATTTTCGGATCAAATCCCGTAACACATTCCAAATTTCATTGGAATCGAACATTCATATTGTGTTTGAGGCATCAAATGAACGAATTCGGTCGAAAATATATATGGGAGCTATATCCAAATCTGAACCGATTACAATATAATTTCGCAAACTTATTTTTGTTCCAAATTCCGTTACGTGTTCCAAATTTGGAGACTGTATCTTCAATCAATCAATAGATATGTGCATATAAAATCTAAATTTTTGGGAGGTACCTCTGATTCTGATGCTATATCTCCAGTTCCAAGTGGAAATTCAAAAATGTATATAGCCTATGTTACTTTCAGGCGATGTTGCAGTATATATGGAAATTTTCAGGAAAATCTATTCAGCGGTTTTCGAGTCCATAAATTACAAACAAACAAACAAACAAACAAACAAACAAACAAACATACAAACATTTTCCTCTTTTATAGATATAGATATATAAGTATCTGGTATCTTTTTGCGAATGCGAAACATGGTACCACAGTGGTTGGAAAAAATTCGAAGGTTTGGACCCTTTAAGAAACTTAATCGCCAAGTTAGAGCTATCTTGGTTAGAAATTGCATTGCATGCGTTCTCTAAAAAAATAAATATATTGTTAAATGACATGAACCTTTCTAAGTAGACACTTTTTTTGGTTTGGCTACAGCGGTGCGGGGTCGACCTACAACACTAATAAAAAAAATATTTGTAATTTTCGATTTAATGAATAGGATTTTGTCTTTATCACATTCTTCCGTCCAAATCTCTAACCTCATGCATAATTCCGTGACGATTGTTCTGCGGTTGTTACCTCTAGAATTTTGGGTCAATTATAACCCCCTGTTATGACGCTGACCAACATGAATCATCACATAGTGTTGTAGAGTATAAAAAATAATACAAAATGTACAATTCAATATTGTAAGTCGAATTTAAAATAGGTCATGCGATAAAAAAAATAAGAAACAATATGAAACAAGTAAGCAAAGGCTACAGTCGAGCGGGGCCGACCGTTGAATACCCTACAACACTATAATAAATGATACAGTTTATATAGGCGAGATACTCAAAAGAATTCCACAAGATATTGTGCCAAATAATAAAGAAAACCATCAGGTTTCGTTCTCTAATTTTCGAATTATAGCAACTTAAACTAATTTGCTCATTTCCAATTTGGCTTTTGCAATGTCCGGTAACCCCCATTCAAATGTGCGTAAGGATCGGTTGATAATTACGACCTGCTGAAAATTTTGCAGTTTTTTGGTCCATTTCAACCCCTAAATATATGGCGATCATCTCCAAAAAGAGTAGGCTTCTATTCTGACCCTCATCTTATCCCCATGCAAAATTTCGTAAGGATCGGGCCATAAATGCGATCTGTATATGATATCCTGATATCCAAACTACTTAGTTTTGTTAGCTGTAGAAATATTACCAAATGTTTAATTCAAAATGAAAATATGCCAAAAATATGACAAAATTGAAAAAATATGAGAAAATTTTAAAAAATCAATATATTCATCTTCATAGAGATATCTTTATGCGATTTTTTTAGAGGTTTTTTCTTTCCTGCCAAGAGGCCATTCTGAATTAATAAGAACTGTCGAAATCAGTTCAGCCGTTCTCGACATATAAGAGATCTTTCAAGCATATCTTCTTTGATAGACATATATATCGCACATATTTTGCTATATATCCGATTTGTTGGATGTTAACATCAATGTAAAGGTTAGAATTAACCTTGTCATGGCTTTGTGATTTCGCCGGAATTTAAAATATTCGCGGTTTAATGAAAAATTTTGAATTTTTTCAACACAAAAGATATGGTCTATTTTATCCGCTAAATATTATCCGATGACCACCCAAATTGGTAGGCTTCTTCCCCGCCCTAAACTCTAGCTACATGCGAAATTCCGCGTAGATTGGTCTATAATTGCGACCTGTATAGCTACTGCAAAATCCGACATTTTTTCAGTATTTGGTCCATTTCAACCCCTAAATATTATGCGATCATCTCCAAAAGAAATAGGGTTCTATTCTGACCTAAGACCCACCTCCATTCTAAATTTCGTGAAAATCGGGCCATAATTGCGACCTGTAGAGTGATTACAAATTAACATGGACAGACGGACAGACGGACAGACGGACAGACGGACGGACGGACATACATAGCTAGATCGACTCAGCTCGGCGAGCTAGGAAGATCCATATATACTTTCCTATATGGGAAACCAATATTTCGAGGTGTTACATAAATTCTGGCCCAATCAAACTTATAATACCCCCAACACATAGTGTTGTAGGGTATAAAAATGTAATAAAATAGTCACTTTTTATTGGAATATTTGCATGCATTTTTTTATATTATCCTTTTCTGCCGATAGGTCATTTCGAATTGATGAAAATTGTCAAAATCGATGCAGCCGTTCTAGAGTTATAAGCCTTGTAACTAACATTCCTTATTTTTATACATATTGATAGATTCTACATAATTTGTTATATATCTAGGACTATTCGTGGTTCAATGAAAATTTTATGTATAACCAAGAAATAGAAAACTTAAATATAACAAGATTTCACCGCTTACCAAATACAGAAGTATTACTCTTCTGAATATATTGAATACTAGCTGAACCCGGCGCGCTTCGCTAATCCTTTCGCTTTTATATGCATTCAAAATTTTATTAAAGAATATTTGTTGGTTAAAAAATAGAAATAAAACAAATTTAAAAATTTTAAAAACGTTATTATTGTAATACTTTAATGCGTAAACAAACAAATAGCTCGGTCTTCCAACGCGTGAACATGATAGGAACAGCTGACCATGAGAAAAGCAGGAACATGGTAAACTTAGTTCGCATACACGAAGGGATTGTCCTTCGGATTATCGGATATACTAATTATTAATTTCATAGCAAATGCCAATCGTGCCGGAAACTGCAATCTTTTGAAGTTGAAAGGCATTTCTGTTACAATTAGAGAATTCGAGAATTCAATTAAATTTTGTGTAGTTTTTATACTTTCCACCATAGTATGGAGGGTATATTAAGTTTGTCATTCCATTTGTAACACCTCGAAATATACATTTAAGACCCCACAACGTATATGTATTCTTGATCAGCATAAAATTATATGTCGATTTAGCGATGTCCGTCTGTCAGTCTGTGGAAATCACTCTAGCTTCCGAACGAAATAAAGTAGGTTGATTAAATGTAAATCAAATGTATATTATGTCTACATGATTTTTGGTATTGAAAATAGACCATGAAGGTTAACATTTTGGTACAGTTTCCATATTACGTTACCTCCCGATATTTGGTACTTTGATCATTTTAGAGACATTATTCGCCAGAATTGGTTCAAATTTGATATTTGAAGTTCGTGATGCATACTACAGCCTATGACAGAAGATTGTCTGTGCAGGTCCATGTCTTCGTATACATTCTGTATTTTTAAGATCTTAACACAATTTTTAAAGGATTTTATTATTATTATTATTTTTTTTTTAATTGCCAAATTCCTTCCAAATGGTGGAGGGCATTCAACGTTCGGCCCGTCCAGACTTACAGTTTTTTTACTTGTTTACTGTTTGTGTTATACCATTACAAAGGTCCTAATAAAATCATATTCCAATCTGAAACGATTTCAATATAGTTTGACAAAATTTACATTTATACCAAATTCCGTAACACCTTCCATATTTCATTGAAATTGGTGGTACGTAGCGTGTTTGGTGCATCAAATATATGAAATCGGGCGAGAATATATATGGAAGCTTTATCCAAATTTTAACCGATTTCTAATTAATTTGTAAAATTTATTATTGTAACCAAATGCCGCCACACATACTGAATTTCATTGGAATAGGAAATACATATGGTGTTTGGTACATAACATTCATGAGATCGGCCGAAAAATATATATGGGAGATGTAGCCAAACCTCAGCCGATTTCAATATAATTTGGCAAATTTATTTTTGTACCAAATTAAGTCACTCATGCCGAATTTCATTGGCATTTTGGTGCATCAAATATATGAAATCTACCGAAAATATATATGGGAGCTTGGATACAGCTCCCTGAACCGATTCCAATATAATTTGACAAATTTATTTTTGTACCAAATTAAGTCACTCATGCCGAATTTAATTAATAAAATTTAATAATAATTTAAAATACATGAAATCGGCCGAAAATATATATATGGGAGCTATATCTAAATCTGAACCGATTTCAATATAATTTTTTTTTATAATTTTCTGATCCCGTCACACATTTCAAATTTCATTGAAATCGAACATACACAGCGTGTTTAATGCATCAAATACATCGGACGAAAATATATATGAGAGCCATATCTAAATGTGAACCGATTTCCATATAAAATGGCAAATATATTTTCTAATTATATCCCGCCATTTATTCTAAATTTGGAGAATGTATCTGTAATCAATCAGGCGATGTTGTAGTATACGTGGAAATTTTCAGGAATATCTGTTCAGCGGTTTTCGAGTCCATAAATTACAAACAAACAAACATTTTCCTCTTTTATAGATATAGATAGAGAAAATTTCAATAACTATGGGAACCAGAGCTGATATACTCCCTTTGAATGGAACTAATAAGGAAAGGCATACAACGCAAGTTTTTAATACAAATTTAACTGTAAAATGCCAATATTAAAAGAGCTAAGGGCTAGATATTCAGAATGGATATATGAAAATGAATGAGAAATGGGAAGAACAAGTATGCAGGTGTAATAGTCGGCCGGATCGACCGAGATCTTATACCAATAAATTTTAAGTTAAGTTTAAGATGGACTATATAATTGGTATCTTATAAAATTTCCATATGTCATGGTTCGTTCTGTAATTTCGAGTTTGTAAGTGTCTTCATTTTATCCCCTAAGTATTTTACGATCATCTTTAAAAATCCTTACCCTTATTCAGTTCAAAATTTCCTAGACCATAATTACTAGTTGGAAAATTGATTACAATTTAACATAGACAGATGGATACATATAGCTTAATCGACAGCCCTCGGTGAGATATTAAGATCGAAATACTGCAAGATAGGTCTAGGATCAATATTTCAGTGATTGCAAACACTCTGTCTTAATTAAACTTATAATGCCATCAAAACATAGTGTTGTGGGGCACAAAAACACATTTATATTGTTGCTATAACGCTTAAGAAATTTAACTAATCTGCTGACAGACAGCATTGCATAATTTTAAGAATAGTCAAAGATAATTACTCTTTTAACCCATTACTGTAAGATGGGAATTAATTTTGCTGTCATGGTGTTTCTGACACCATTTCCGACTGAATGAGTCCCAGTTTGAAATTTCGAGTTTATTTCAAATAGACGTACATCCCAAATTTTAATTCCAAACCAATATTCTCTTGAGAATTACAATAGAATACAAAATGTTCTTTTCTGACTACACATTGGTTAGGAAAGTTGACTTGGGTGTACACATAAAGTGGGGACTATTCTTAAATAAATTTTTTAGCCAAATCAATTGATGAATGTGGTCTAAACCACGATGGGCCCTACTCCGAAAATTGAAAATTGTATGTGAAGAGGTTTTCTCCCCCTTAGAAACAAAGATGCCAAAAAGGGCCCAAGATGCCGAAAATAGTTTAACCATCATATGATGATGGTTATACAAAACGTGTTCAGTTTTTGCATGGATGGTTCCTTCCCAAATTACCAACATTTGCAGAAATTAGTACGAAAATATGGTTAAAATGTAAAATATACTTGAAATCGGGTTGTACCCTTATCCGGGGGTTAAGACTCATATCATGTCCCGCAAAGCGATTTAAGGTATCTTGAAAGTTTTGGAAGAATTTCGGAAAGGATAGAAATCCTTTTTATACTTATATTTTGCGCCCTTTATATTTGGGATTTCAGTGATTGCAGTCCAAATGAATTTTGCATTTTGAGTTCTCATTGCACGGATTATTGTCATGTGAAAGAAGAAGGTCCGCGTTTTGAAATGAGCCCCATAACGCTTTGTCGGTCATTTTTGTTTGGTTAAATGTTTTCGCATTTTCCATATGAAGCAAGATGTAGTTCCTGGAGTTGCAAGCTAAATGCCAATTGTAGACATGAAAGATCGCAATTTAACATCGTATTGCGCACTATTTCATTTTTGATATTATTTATTCTTGAGTTATAAGCATAGTAACTAATATAACTTACTTTTATGTGGTGAAAATAATTCTTTATTATGTTCACAAAAAAACGATTCAATTTAATATGATAAGCCAAATTGAAAAATATCGTACATTATATAATATTGACAGAAAAGAAAAAACGTTTTGTCTATTTTTTCCCGATTTTAGAAATTTTGCAATGCGATAACCTCTTTTTTGAATTTTTATCGATGTTGAAAAAGTAATTATCCTTTAACTATGGTTTGATCGCGTTAAATTATTTTGACATCATCAATATCATACCTATGTACTATGAATCTTTTTTGAATGAGTTTTATGGCTTTAGAGCAGTTACAATTTGGAATCAGGATGAACTAATATATGAGAGGTATATCCAACTCTGAATCGATTTCCACCAAATTTCACGGTTTGAATGTGGCATAACCCACTTAAATTGATATTACACATTTGGTGCACAATATCTGAACCGATGGGCTGTATTTGATATGCGGTTCAAAATAGAATATTTGGAGAGTGCATATTACGAATGTACGCACAATTAAACTGAGTTAGGATGAAGATATATATGGGAGCTGTATCTAAATTTGGATCGATTAACACCAATAGTAAATTTCATCTCAATCGGACAATAATAATTGTTTACAAAAATATATGGACAGATGGGCGGATAAGCGGTAAGTAATTCGAGTCAGAATGTGATTCTGTGAAAATAATCAAAAGGAACTATGGGTCTATTTCGTTTCCTTCTGCATATTACAAACAAATGCACAGTGTGGCGTTGGGCATAATATATAACAATATTTTTGGTAAATGCCAACGAAACATTGATACAAGAAAATAATATTTGGATATTTCATTTAAACTAAAATAGCATAACGTTACAAACTTTCGATTTTTCTGCATGTGTACAACAAGTGCCGATAAATTCGTTACTTGTATTAGGTTCCGATAATTCTCTCAGCTTGCTTTGGGCACGAGACAGAAAGCACTAAGCGGTGGCAGTGGCTATTTATTTCGACTACATAAAAAAACGCTTCAAGGAAACAACATCCGAAAAATAAGTTCATAGTAAACGATATCGGCCAAAACTGTTCTCACATCTCCTAATCAAGCCATGTAATTACGTCGACATAGCAGGGGTGATTTTATCAAACCCCTTGCCGACCACTATCAAGCATTGGTCTGGAAATATTTACGTGATCGTTCTTAGTTGAGATTGCAATGCCTTTAGACTGTAACTCCAATGCGGGATTGGAGTTTGTGCACAAAAACAAGAACGTACGATGACTGCAGCTAAAGCCAGTCTGTTATGCGTACGCTAGCTTGTCCGGATGGATAATGAGTGGATAACTGAATGGGCGCTTGCACTGGTGTTGAGTTTGCCCATTGGAGGTTTTGTTTGCCTCTCTCGGTCACGAGCCAAACGATTGCCTTTAGATTGTAATGTAGCCATCACTGCTGGCCACCAATTACAATTACAAAAATCATTGATTATATTGATGCTGATATTGATGGTGATGGGTGATGGCGTACTTAACGCCGCTGGTGACCTAATGCCTTTGCATTAGATATCAAGTGCTACTATGTACCGCTGTTGTCGCAATATTTTGCGGCCATCATGTCTGTGCTTTGCTGTTGCGCCGAACCCTCTTCATTCATTTCCAATTCGATGATAGAACTTTTAGGGTCACCACAAACATAACTGATAAAGAGCTGCGGGTAGTTATTTTCATTTTGAAGGAAGTCTAAGTCACTGGTACACTGGCATAAATTCACAGTGAACATTCGATCGATTAACTATATTGAAATATTGAATGTATGGTACGGTATGGGGTATGGAATAAAGGACAGAAAACTTAACACGATCAGAATTTTTTTCTGAGGTACACATAAGATTTTAATTCATTTATCTGTAGGTCTACCTCTTAAAATATAGATTGAACGTTCTATGCACATTCAATTTCAATTTCAACTCACATCATGACATTTCAACTCACATCTTGAAATTTAATATTTGAAAACTTAGCTCTGTTCCAGAACTGCAAGAATGTTGAGGTTTGTACTACGATATCCGACTTTTTCTTTAAGATACTGAGAAAAAATGCAAAACTAGAAAATTTTTTCATGTTCTGGAACAGAGCACATATTATGTTGAACTTACAGGGTGAGATAAAAAAACTGCAACAAAGTCAAACGCCATAATTTTTACTTTTTTTTTAATTTTTTTTTAAATGAAAGCAAAAAATATCGCAAATAGCATAACATTTTAGAATAATAGGTTCAAACGGTCAATAAAACCCTCACACGCAGCTCGAATGTTGCTCTGCGTAATAAGTTTAGATTTGTTCGAATTGGTCACCTTTGGCACGAATTATGACCTTCAAACGGTCAATAAAACCCTCACACGCAGCCCGAATGTTGCTCTGCGGTATTTTGGCCCATTCCCGGCGAAGCGCTTGCTTGAGGTTATCGACACTTTGGTATTTTTTAAGTGCTCTCCAAAATACTCCAGACACAATAGTCCAACGGATTGGTATCCCAAGATTTTGGTGGCCATTGTGCGCTGGAAATGAAGCGAGGAACCTCATTTTGTAACCATTCTTGGGTGGCGAGTGCTGAGTCCTGTTGGAATGTCCAAGGTCTGCTGCTAAAATGTTTGCGTGCCCAAGACTTTAATATACCATCCAGAATATTTTCGCGATAATATTCGGCATTTAATACGAGCGGAAAGCGACAATCGGGTGTTATGGCGGCCCACACCCACATCACCATAGCCGGCGCTTGAGTTCTGGTGGCCAACCGAAGGTGCACATTGTTTGTTTACAAACTGCTGGACAACTAATGTTTTGTCATCGAAGAAAACCAAATTCGGCAGTTTACCACATTCGGCCAAGCGAAGCAACTCTTAAAATCTTTGGAGCCTATTTTCTTTCCGTTGCGGTGTAAATACTTGCACTTTTTGGAATTTCAATGGATTTACCCCGAGCTCAATGTTCAATATTTGTCGGATATTGCGATGGGTTCAGCTCACAAGCCATTTTTCATCCACTGCGACGCGGATTTCGATCAAGTCACTTCTTTACTTTTCGAACCATTTCTGCTGATGTTGCTGTTTTCTTCCGTCCACTTCCTTGACGTCGGGCTACGCTACCAGTACCATGGTAACGAGCGATGGTACGAGACACAAAAGATTTATTGACATTTAAATGTTGGGGTGGTCTAACGATAACCACTTGTGGTTTTCCAGCCAGATATAAAGAAATCACACTATCACGCTTGAGTTCCATCACGAATAACTTTTTTCTGGAAAATTCTAACCAAAATGCTTTTGTAGGTTTGTAAACAATATAATGAGCTGTCACTGGAATAATTTGTAAAGCTGTCGGACGAGTGGCTTAGAAAAGACAACAGTCTGAAGTTTGTTGGAGTTTTTTCATCGCACCATGTAAATGTTTCGATGTATGAGGTAAACAGCCTGTTTTTGTAAAATAAGTTACTTTCACTCGAATCATTCGCATTCGTTTTTCCATAAACAATATGAATTTCGTCCATTACCGAGAAGTTTTGATATGTCAGTGTTTAGAATAACCATTATTTAATTAATTTTTTGATTGAATTTCATTAGGAAATGTGCTGTTTGTGGCAAACCCCAATAACTTCAAAATGTACTAAAAACTTTTTAAATAAAATTAAAAATTGTCAAGATGACGTAAAAAACATTTCCTCCAAAGACCCAAATAGTTTTTTTATTCGACAAATTTGCAAACGAATGACCGGTTGTATCACAATTCAAAAATGTTTCACTTCTACCTTCAAATACCTGTTATACTGTGTACTATGCAATACTACAAGGGTTGTTATCTATTGCGAGTCTTAAATACCAAATTTGAAACAATTTCGATACCAAATATCGGTGAGTACCGTTATATGTGCGCTATAGGAAAACGTGGACCTAGGTATTCAATGTCCTGCCACCGCGACTAGAACCCTTTACAAACTACGAATACCAATTGGCTAAAATGTGGCAAAAACCATAAAAATACCGAATATCGGAAGGTACCATTATATGGGGGCTATAACAAAACGTGGCCTTATATACTATGCTCCGCCACCCGAGCTAGAACCCATTGCAAACTACAAATACCAATGTTTGACAAATCCGTGAAAAATGTTTGTGGAGGAACCGTTATATGGAGGATTTATCAAAACGTGGACCGATATATCTCATTTTCAATACCAACCATCCAGACCCAATACAAATTGTTCTGCCAAATTTACGCTCTACGTTAAATAATGTGGGCTGTATCGTAATTTCAACAGTCAGAGGAACATTGTTAAATCAACTTGGAATTTTATGATGATTATGAATATATATATACTTTAAGGGGTCTACGACGAATAGTTAAGGATGTTATAAACAGAATGACAAAGTTAATATACCCTCCTTTTCAAGGTGAAGGGTATAAAAATATAGTTACATAAACCTAAAACAAACTCGGTCACAATGTTTGGGTTCATACCGCAACACACAGAAACTTTCAGCGTCCCTGTCGTTTTCTTCCAGACAATATTGTTTCTTCATCGACGCCTAACACAAAACAAATATTAACCGTTAGATCTGATTTACGTTATGTTTTATGTCATGTCTTATTTATACATGAACTGAGTCTCGAAATCACAAACTTAAGGTGTGTGCATATTAGCCAAAGACATAAATGATAAATGCTAGACAAAATGCATTCTGAAACAATGATTTGAGGCTATGCTATCTAGAATAACAGCTCTTGACAGGGGCATGTTAATATAAAATAAGTAAAAAAGGAGGAAGTTCGGCCCGGCCGAACCCCCCACCATTTGGAACGAATTAGAAAATTTCAAAAAATAAAATCCATTAAAAATTCTGTTAAAATTTTTAAAATATCTAATATCGGAAGGTGCCGATATATGGGGGAATATACGATATTGTGGACATATATAGACAATTAGCTTTCAGGGGTTAGAGTGCTCACAAAGAAATCCTTGTGTGGATTTTCAGACAATACCATAGGAAAATATGGCTATAATCATCAAAATACCGAATATCGGAGGTAGCGTTATATGGGGGATATACGATATCGTTAACCTATATAGAGAATTCTCTGTCAGGGGGTAAACTGCTCACAAAGAACCTCTTGTGTACAATTTCAGACAGTTCCGTTGAAAAATGTAACTAAAATCATCAAAATACGGAATATAGGTGTTACCGTTATATGGGGGCTAACGATGTGTACCTCTCTTCCAAGGTATAAAGTACTCACAATGAACTCCTCGTGTGGAATTTCAGACAATTCCATTGAATAATGTGGCTGAAATCATCAATATACCGAATATCGAGGGGGTACCGTTATATGGGGGATATACAATATCGTGGACCTATATAGACAACTCTCTTTCAGGGGGTAAAGTACTCAAAAAAAACTTCATGTATGGAATTTCAGACAATTCCGTGGAAAAATGTGTCTAAAATCATCAAAATACCGAATATCGCGGTATACCGTTATATGGGAGCTATACGATATCGTAGACCTATATATATAATTCTCTTCCGAGGTATAAAGTACCCACAAGGTACTCCTTGTGTGACTTTTCAGACAATTCCGTTGAAAAATATGGGTAAAATCGTCAAAATACCAATATCGGGGGTACCGTTATATAGGGACTTTACGATATCGTGGACCTATATAGATAATTCTCTTCCGAGGTATAAAGTACCCACAAGGTACTCCTTGTGTGACTTTTCAGACAATTCCGTTGAAAAATGTGGGTAAAATCATCAAAATACCGAATATCGGGGGGTACCGTTATATGGGGGCTATACGATATCGTGGACCTATATAGATAATTCTCTTCTAAGGGATAAAGTACCTACAAGGAACTCCTTCTGTGGATTATCAGACAATTCCGTTGAAAAATGTGGCTAAAATCGTCAAAATACCGAATATCAGAGGGTACCGTTATATGGGGGCTATACGATATCGTGGACCCATATAAATAATTCTCTTCCAAGGGATAAAGTACCCACAAGGAACTCCTTGTGTGGATTATCAAATTCCGTTGAAAAATGTGGCTTACAGACAGACAGACGGATCGTCTTAGAATTTTACGCTGATCCAGAATATATATATTTTGTAGGGTCTATTATGAATATTTCGAGGAGTTACAAACGGAATGACAAAGTTAATATACCCTCCGTAGAATGGCGGAGGGTACACAATACACAGTTGTAGGAAAGAATTACAAATAAAAGTTTGAATAATCAAAAATTTTGTTTCAAAATTATATTCCAAATTAATTAATTGCATATTGTCTTAGCGGTTTAAATCACTTAAGTGGCTGAAATTTAATATTTGAAATCTTAGCTCTGTTCCAGAACTACAAGAATGTAAAAGTTTGTACTATGATATCCGATTTTTTTTCTTTAATATATTGAGAAAAATTGCAAAACTAGATGAATTTTCATGTTCTGGAACAGAGCACTTATTATCTTGAACTTAGAGGGTGAGATAAAAACAACTGCAACAAAGTCAAACGCCATAATTAGCGGTTTAAATCACTTAAAATTGGTAAATATGTTGTTACGATATCATAACAACAGAGGTATTTAAACCTGGTGAAAATATTTTGATTCTGCCTTGTCCCATATTTATACTTCTATTTTGTGGCATATCATAGAGGGATGCCAGAGCCGAACTCGAATTCTGCCGCCGTTCCCTTTATAATTTGATATTTATATGCCTAGCCATGATGCCAAGCTGCTTATGTGCCACACCTTTAGATTTTGTCATGTTGGAATAATACAGGTAACATCAAGTATTTTATACAACAAACGTAACAACAACCGCATACAACTTTTTTTGTACGTAATACATATGTCAGAGTTATGTGTCCCAAAATGTAAACAAAACCATTAATCTATATGTATAAAATAAAGTTGTGTTAGTTACTACGCTTATAACTCAAGAACCGTTGCTCTGATTTTAACGATTCAGACAAATTCGGAATTGTCTCTTGGCAGAAAAGAATAATATCAAAAAAAAAAAAAAAAAAAAAGATCGCGTAAAAATGTGAAATTTAAACCTTTTCATTTTGACTTTTGAAATGTACAATAATAATGTTTTATTTTGCATGATTTCTTTTCAAATGTTTTTTCTTTTGAAATGTACAATAATAATATTTTATTTTGCATGATTTCTTTTCATTTTGACTTACTATTTTCGAATGTAAATTTGTAGTGTTTTTTTTTTTAGCAGCAACGGACAACACTGGTATTTATAAATTTTATGTATTTATTGTGTAAGTGAAACTATCCGAATAAAATCATTTCAGAAGAAGATAAGCTATGAACAGAAAAGATCTATTTTTAATGTGTACGAACGGTTTTTTTTTCAATGCAATTAACTTTGTTTAATTGTCTCAATTTCTTGAGAATTGAAATTACAGGCGGGCTACATAGAATATAGTGGCGAAACTGAATAGATGATGTCGAAAAAATTTTACGCGGCCACATAAAGGTCAAAGGATAATTACTCTTTCAAAATTGCTGATAAATCAAAGTAATATAAATAAAATAAATAAAAGACTCCCTCATTGCAAAAATTTTAAAATCGGAAAAAAATCGAGAAAAAAAATTTCAATGAGATCGAATATAAAAATTATGGTACGTTCTATTGACAAACTTCGTAAGGACTTTTAAACATTTGCTGTAAAAAATCAGCGAACAAGTTGAAGGATTTTTTTCTTTTTTAAAATGAGTGCGCAATACAATGTTAAATGGCGATCTTTCATGTATAAAATTGACATCTAGCTTTCAACTCCAGGAATAGATTTAAAGAAACAAAATTGACCAACAAAGCGTTATGGGCACATTTCAAAACGTGTAGAGAGAGAATTCAAAATGCAAAATTCATTGAGACTGCAACCGGTGAAATACCGAATATAAAGGGTGTAAGTAAGAAAAGGATTTATATCCTTCCAGAAATTCTTCCTAATTTTCAAGATACCTTAAATCGATTTTGCAGGCTAAGATATGGGTCATAACCACCGGATAAGGATAAGGGTACAGCCCAATTTCAAGTGTATTTTAAATTTTAACCATATTTTTGATACAAATTTCGGCAAATGGTGGCAGTAATTTGCGAAGAAACCATCCTTGCAAAAATCGATCACGGTTTGGTATCACCATCATATGCTTTAAGATATTTTCGGGGTCTTGGCCATTTTTCAGTCAATGCCTGAAAAATAAGATTAGGCTATTCAAAATATCTAAAACCGACGGTAGGTGAACATCAATTATAATGTTTGCTTGAATATTCATTTCTATTCAGAAATTACTATGGAGTCTTTACATATAACAAAAATTGTGCCGCTTACATAAGTCAGAACTGTGATTTATTATGCATTAAAAATTGACATTAAAGACTAAAAGTACGGGCCGGCAACGCGGCCGGGCCAGCTAGTTTTCAATAAATTACTTTAATTTCAAAAATATTCATTTCTGGAATTTGGATTATTAAACTTAAACTGCAAAAGAATAGTTAATAAAATATTTAATTTTAATGCTTTTATATCATTTCCCTGAATGTATAATGGTTAGCTGTAGGTTCAAATCTCCCAACATCTCTTTCAAATTGAAACCAAACTACATATATACATAAAGTATTCTTCATTTTGCAAGTTTAGGAAACATGAAATATATGACTTTATTACCTAATGAGGTGGTCGCTGTTCCTTAACCGCGAAAAATTAAATCACAAAACGTCATATCGAACTTAACACCAACATCACTTTGGGTTTGCCTGTAATACCTGTAATAATTATACCATGACATTTTGTATGAAATAACGCCCGCAGTCAGACCATATGGTCCCCGAACTATCGATGGATTATCATACGAGTAAAAAAAAAAGGACGAAACGGTCATATAGCATATAAGATTGATATCAAACAATTGACTACACGTGGCATTTTTCAACAGAGAAAAAATAACTTATTTTATGTGTATATTGCACTGCCGGTACGTATTGCTGGATTGTAGTTATAGTTTGTAATAATTTTTTTTGATTAACCCAAATAGACAAACCCAAATAGACAAAGATCTGGGACCCGTTTCAAATTCTAAGTACTGCATTTTAAATAATTCTGTTAGAAAATGTGATCTAAATCATTAAAGTGTGATATGAAAACATGGATCGACATGCGTACCGGCTAAATATACGTGTATGCAAAATTTTAGATTCTACCTCAATCTGTCCTAACGATAGCATGAACTTGAGCGATGGACCGAATGAGTGTAACAAATGGAACGACATAATTAGATAAACGACACAAATCCTCTTCAGAAAGGGAACTCAACAGGCCGATCCACTCAGTGAGCTAGATAGTCCAACTTTAAGCCAATAGTTTAAACTCTTACTAAACTTGCAGTATTCACACACTTGCGGAAGGTGTTTTGAAAACGCCTTCTTTACATTCGAATATTTTTTTGCAACAATCAATAATTAATCCCGGGACCACAAAATTTTTACTCTGTCTTTGTGAGATATTTTTCCACAAATGTCGGAATATATATTAAAATATTTAAGGAGAATAGAATATGTCAATGATTGAAACCAAACCACCCAAGTTTAAAAATCTGTAATATTTATATATGCTCAAGAACATTTGAAAATATCTTTCCAAAAACCCGAAAAGAGATTTACAAAGCAGTTTGATATACAACAATAGGGATATACCCCAACACAAATCTGAAAAAAAAAATATTTGAATGCAGCAATTCAAACACGCCTGCAACATTGTTACAGAGAGAACAAACCCAAAAATTAAAAAAAATATATACTTTGTGTGATGATTTGATTTCTACGCTCGATTATGCCTATGGACAACAAAGACGCCGATATTATGTCCAAGTGCATTTACTTGCCGGCATCAACTTCACCAAAATAACTTAAGCCCGAGCGTATGTAATAAGGTATAAATTGCACTTAATGGAACGGTGTGTATTTGCCTACTCTTGAATGTTCGTCAAACTGAAACACTTGAGATCAGTACTTCTCTGAAGTAATGCTACAAAGAATGTACTCCAAATGCATCTTTGTGTTTTGCTTTTTTCAATTTAAATTATTTCCTTTGCGAGATGCCGACACGTTGACAAAACATTGCAAAATGCTGTTGCAATATTTAGAAAAAGTTCATTGCGCTTATAGAGGTGGGCATATTTATAATTTATCAAATGTTACAAATACCAACATTATACGATTTTTAACAACAAAGATGCACGTTTGATAATTCTACATCTTCATTTTCACATTGTTGATATGTCCGTTTTTAAATCTATTTTTTACATGAATCGAGATTAGTTAATGAAATATGTGGATGTTGGTTCATGCATGTTCCAGTCTTCACACTTTGCGTCACACTCAGTCCAATTTTTATACCCTCCACCATACATAGTATGGAGGGTATATTAAGTTCGTCATTCCGTTTGTAACTCATCGAAATAATCATTTTAGACCCAACAAAGTATATATGTTCTTGATCAGCGCAGAGAATTATCTATATAGGTCCACGATATCGTATATCGTATAGACCCATATAACGGTACCCCCCAAATATTCTGTATTTTGATGATTTTATCCACATTTTCTAATAGAATAGTCTGAAAATCCACACGAGGAGTACTTTGTGGGCACTTTACTTTTGAAAGAGAATTGTCTATATAGGTCTACGATATCGTATATCCCCCATATAACGGTACCCCCCGATATTCGGTATTTCGATGATTTTAGCCGCATTTTTCGACGGAATTGTCTAAAATTCTACACAAGGGGTTCCTTGTGAGCACTTTTCCTCTGGAAGGGAATCGTATAACGGGGGGTTTGGAATGGTCTGAAAATGCGCACAACGAGTTCCTTGTGAGTACTTTATTCATTGAAAGAGAATTATCTTTATAGGTCCACGATATCATATAGTCCACATATAACAGTACCACCCGATATTCGATATTTCGATGATTTTATCCACAGTTTTCAACGGAATTGTCTGAAATTCTACACAAGGAGTTCCCTATACAAGGAGTTATTTGTGAGTACTTTATCCCTAGACATAGATTTGTCTATACATAGGTCCACAATATCGTTTATCCCGCCATATATCGGCACCTTCCGAGATTTTAACAGAATTTTTAATGGATTTTATTTTTATTTTTTGAAAATGTCCTAATTCGTTCCAAATGGTGGAGGGACGAACTTACTGCTTTTTTACTTGTGTATTTTGTAGCAGCTCAACTGCAGAGAAACTGAAAAATGCAACTCTGTGCTGAAGTTTTATAGTTTCAAATAGATTTTCAATGCAACAGTTGGCTGTGTTTATTTTTAAAATTTTAACCAAATTCTTATATTGGGGAAACCCCGCGAAACAAGAATGAAATTTTGGGGTTACTCCACAAGATTGAATATAAAATAGTAAGACAATACAGTTTTATCCCAAAATTGTACAATGTGTTGGATATTCATGTCGAAAAAATGAATTTGTTTTGCAACCGATTTTGAGCAGATATTCCATTATAAGCTAATTTTTTAATTCTTTAAATAAAGTCTTCTACAGTAGACTAAACGTCTTATAATTATAAGCCCTTCTGCAGTCTTCTACTAATTGAATACACTTCTCGTTCATTCACATCTTTGCTGATGAAGTCCAGTTCCACTATCATTGTAGTTTTTAACTATTGTCTGACGGTATTTTAAAGCTTAATAGCTACTTTGGTTTTTGAAGTTTTTTTTAAAAAGCTTGCTCCTATTTTTAAGCCATGCGCTTTAGTGTGAGAGTTAGGAACCTAAATGTGTGGGTGTGCTATACAAAATCACTAAAAAGTATATATCAACACTTTTTAGTATTGTAAAAATCATAGCAAATGTTTACACCTCATAATTAATAGCCTGTTCAGCAAACTTATTTTTCTTCAAATTGCAAGGCAAATGGCATATAAATATAATTTTTGGTTTTCGTACGTAATTAAACAGAAAGAGCTTTTTTCTATAGGCAAATGTTAGTTCAGCTAACCCCAACACAAACAAAACGAAGTGCCAGAGTAGACAATCAAAAAATATCAATCGTTCATTCACAAAATTTAAACAAAGTTAAATATTGTGTTTGAAAATGGATATTTCACACAAAAGGTATAGTCCATTTCATCCACTGTGCTATGTCGGTCCCAACAGACGTGCTTCTTCGCTGTTCTAAACTCTAACCCCACGCAAAATTATGCGCCAATTGGTATTTAATTATGACGTGAGAGACTACAAAATCTGAAAAATCTCTTGTTGGTCCATTTCAAGCTCCAAAGGTTTTTGTCTGATCCTAACTCTGATTCAACGCAAAATTGAGGTTTACGTCATAAAAATGGGCAGACTGGTAAACATAGCTAAATCGATTCAACTCGGCGAGATAGTTAGATGCATCTGTAAAATCGTGGGTGTAGAATGCGGTTTTGTGGCATCACCTAACATTTGGCTGATTAGGTTGACATTTTCGCCACCCCATTGGCGAAACCGGCGCTCGGACGCAATCCCCATTGCAATTATGAGGATTATGACCTTTTTCGATCATAATACCCATAATAAAGGGGGTATGACCGTTTGCTGTGGGGCCTACTTACAAAAATTTTTAAATGTAGTAAACTTGGGTTCGCGTTAGCCGGTGCCGGACATAACCAGAGGAGAAAGTCTTTGAACATATCCATTATTATGGGGGTTATATCAGGTACTTTATGTGGTTCATGAACGTTTTTTTTTTCTTTATGCGGTTTCGGCCATAATACACAGAAAGTTGGGGACATAATCCATCCATGCCCAAAACGATTGGGTGTGGGAAAAAATTGATATTTTCTCCTCTGGGAATGTCCTGCACCTAAATTTAATAATTTTTGTAAGTAGTAAGTATGTTCCACACAGGCTACCGCTAATCAAAGATTAGAAATCAAAGATTTCTTAATTATTTTTGAAAATAGTCCACAACAAACGATCATACTGCCTAAGGGGATTGTGTCCATTTTGGAAGCCGGACACCGACACGGCAACTCCAAAACCAACGGACGCAATCATTTTTATGAAAATAAACAAATTTTCTTTTTGTATATAAACAAATTTTTGACAGAAGGGCAATAGGTAAAATGAGCTTTTATTCCCAGACGAAAAAAGTAAATGAACTGAAATGAAAACTTAATTGTTTGGGTATTCATTGTTTGTCTGCCTTACACAAAAGTTCTGTGAACAGGCTATAAGGGCAGAATGATTTAAGAATAGCCAAAGATAATAACTGTTTTACACCCAGCGCCTCAAATTGTGCGTTGGAGAGTATTCATAAGTCCCTCTAACAATGTCCGTCTGTGTGTCCGCCAAAGCGTTATAGATCGATGTAAGCTTTTCACCCCCAAAATAGCCCAAATCCATATTTGATAGAATGGTTTTACATGCAACCCATACGACAATATCAAATTTGAGCTCCATCGTATATTCTGGGAAGTAAAGAACAAAATAATTGAGGCCTCTTTGTGTCATGTCATATGAAAGAAGTAGGTCCACATTTTTATATGAGTCCCATATAGCTGTCTCGTCCCATATAATAGTCTCCGCCACATAATTGGTTGCTACACTACACCGCATGCAATTTCCGTTCTCAGAAAAATCGATTCACTCCAAAAATGTTAATAAAATAGAAAATACCGTTCGAACACGATAATTTTTTTTTTTTTTGATTTTTTTTTTCATGTCTTATCCTGTTCTGAAATTATATTACTTGTCGCTTTATAATACCCAACAAGAGACTACACATCATAAAGGAAAAAAAAAACAAGTAAAAAAGCTGTAAGTTCGGCAGGGCCGAACTTTGAATTCCCTCCACCATTTGGAACGAATTTGGCAATTTTCAAAAAAATCCCTAAAATTCTGCTAAAATGCTAAAACTACCGAAAAATTGGTGAATAATGTAGCTAAAATCATCAAAATACCGAAAATAGGGTGGTACCGTTGTATGGGAGCTATAAGAAGACATGTACCTGCACCGATAATTTATACCATACCATATAACGGTACCTCCCGATATTCGGTATTTTGATGATTTTATCGACATTATTCACCGGAATTGTTTCAAATTCGTAATGAATACTACAGCCTATGACAGAAAATTGTCTGTGCCGGTACATGTCTTCGTATAGCCCCTGTATAACGGTACCTCCCTATATTCGGTGTTTTGATGATCTTGGCGAAATTATTCACCGGAATTGTTTCAAAGTTGGTATTTGAAATTCGTAATAGATACTACAGCCCAAGACAGAAAATTGTCTGTGCAGGTCCACGTCTTCATGTAGCCGCCATATGACGGTACCTCCGGATATTCGGTATTTTGATGATTTTATCGACATTATTCTCCGGAATTACTTCATACTTAGTAATTGAGGTCCGTAAAAGATACTACAGTCTAAGACAGAAAATTGTCTGTGCAGGTCCACGTCTTCTTATAGCTCCCATATAACGGTACCTCCCTATATTTGGTATTTCGATGATTTTAGCGACATTATTCATCGGAATTGTTTCAAATTTGGTATTTGAAGTTTCTAATGGATACTGCAGCCTAAGGCAGAGAATTGTCTGTGTAGGTCCACATTTTGGTGTAGCTCTCATAAAATTGTACATCCTTATATTGATGATCTTAGCTACATTATTCACCGATGTCTTTTTTCAAGGTTCGCATTTGAATATTGTAATGGCTTGTGAAAAAGGTGGTCTATACAGGTCCATGTCGTCGTTTAGACCCTAATATAACGGCTACATTTAGAATTTTTAAGATTCTAGCAGAATTTTTAACGAATTTTTTTTGTTCTGAAATTTGCCAATTTCGTTCCAAATGGTGGAGCGTATTGAAGGCTCGGCCCGGTCGAACTTACAGTTTTTTTACCTGTTTATTTTTTTTTTCTACCAAGAGAAAATTCCGAATTTGTCTGAATCGTTAAATTCAGTCCAGCGGTTATGAGGTTCGTAACTAACACAACTTTCTTTCAAGATATAGGCAATGTTCGGAAAAAGTAAGTCGAGCGCATGTCGAATTTGAACTTATTCTATTTGAAAATGTGATTTAAATTTTCAAAACACGAAATAACGGGATGTTATATTGGGGCTAAAAAAACGAACCTAGGGTAAGTGCGCCTAAGTTCGGCATGTCCCAGTAGTCGGCACTTTTTATTTTTAAGCTCAAATAAATGAAACTATTATAACTAAATGTATTTTGTCTACTTCAAATATATTGTCAGCTATCTTTGTGTACAATTTCGCTAAGAAAAGATGATTAATTCTAATAAAAATTAAATTTTTGTCTGTGAAGGTCCTCTACAATCCATATTTTTAAGAAAAGTACAATAAAGACATCGAATCAGTTTAACTAAACAAAAATATTATATTTTAATAAATTAATGTATTATTATTATTAATTTATTATTATTAATTATTAATTTATTATTATTATTAATTATTCTTACAAAAATTTTGGTTGACGACTGTTGGAACATGCCATAACGACAATTAGCAAGTGGTGCCGACTACTGGCAAAAAAGCATTGTTTAAATAAAACAACAAATTTATGAAATTTAATAAAAAGTTATGAAAACTTTATTTATTATTGCAAAAACTATACAAAATTTCGAATCTGAATAAATTAACTTTGTAATAATTGAAAAGTTCCACTCAGAATGGTGAGCGATTAAAAACGCGAAAATCCTAAAAGTGCCGACTACTGGTACACTTCCCTATATAGTCAACGTTGTGCCACAATGGCACAATTAATTTTCAACATATGTATTACATAATGTGATCTAAGTTGTAAAAATACCGAATATCGAGAAATAAATTTAGGCTACAGGAAAACGTGGATATTTATAGACATATTTTGCTACAGTAAGTATGACCGATTATATAATCTATTAACCGAATTATGAGCGAATCCGTTTAAAATATGGATTACATTCTTAAAATGCGGAATATTGGGAGCTATGAATATATGGATATATAGACAATGTGTTGCTATAGGAGCTATAACCAGTTACAAACTCTAAGTACCGATTTTTAAACAACTCTGTTGGAAAATGTATTCTAAATAAACAAAATATCGAATATCGGAATGTATTGTTATATAGGGGCTATACGAAAACGTGGACCGACATGGCCCATTCGTGAACTTAAACTGCGAATAAAATACTGATGAGTGCAAAATTTTAGCCTTCTAACTCTATTCGTTCCAAAGATAGCATGACACAACAGACAGATAGACCGACATCGCTAAATCGACTTAGAATTTTACGCTAATCAAGAATAAATATACCTTGATTGGTCTAACATGAGAAGTTACAAACGTAATGACAAAGTCAATATACTCTCCATAGTATGGTGGGGGACATAAAAAGAATACAGCATACCCGTCACCTGTATGTACTGGAAATAGCTTTTGCATAAAATGCAAAGTGAATGTTACATTGATACCAAACTTCTGTAATGCTTCATATATGTAACATATTGGGTAGTTCTTCCAGCTATAAGTTTCGGTTTTTAATGGTTGCTATTTAATATATTTTGAAATCATATCCCTAACGTATAAACCAACAGATGTTATTTGAGCTCGCCATACATCGCCCGGTTAGAGTAACCCTTACAATTTGGTTCGTAGTATTTTCAAATACAGTGCCTTAAACTGTTCTTTCAAAATTTCAATGTCGTTTATAATTACAGGGAATATTCTGGACCCAATTGGACAAGAATACAATAATACTGGCCGAATAGTTTTTGTGCGTAAAAGTAATTTAGTTCTAGAGATCTGTAAAATGTTTTTTTTTTTTTTTTTTTGTAATTCAATATAATTGCAAATTTTCACTCTGAATTGCGAACGATTGAAGACTTGGAATTCCTTAACGTTTTTTTTAATATTGATCAAGTTTGATGGTTACGGAGTCGGAAAAATCCTTAAAAAATCGTCAAACAAGACAAGGCTACACTGCTAACTTGTATTAAATATAAATAAAGTAAGAACAAAAGGAGCAGAACATGAAACAATAGTTTCATATAAATATTTACAACATGTAGCAATATTTACAACATTTAGTTTTGACAAATTGATGTATGTTAAGCCCAGCGACAGATCAATAAATATAAATCGCCACAAGTTTGCGCTTAGATAGGCCGAGTTAAACCATTCACTGAACGACACAACATAGAATGTCGTGTTGAAACGAGCACAAACACCAACCAAAGCTCTGTCAAACAAAAATTGGGCATCCCTAGCAGCAGCGACAGTGCAAAACACCTGGAAACCGTGAACGGAGAGGAAAAACGAGTTCTCTCTGGCGTGTGGCATTTACTGCTACAGTGGTGTTGGTGTGTACTCTTCACTGTGTTAGTGTTCTCAGTTGGTTGTTAAGATGTTTAAGAGCGAACACGAAAGAGAAAAATCGCGAGAGAACATACCCTTTGGTGACAGTACATAATTAATTACGTGGTGATGGCGTTGACGGTCGGTGGTGGCGGCATCAGAAACAGTTGACGGTGGTGGCACGTTTGTGATATGAGTGGGTTCCTTGTGTTCATGGCTACATACATGAACATGTATACAAATACCTTTGAGGTGGACTATTACATTCAGAGACCGGCGGTCTCAACCAGTATGACTATTTACTTGATGCTTAGTTTGAGTACAAGTGACTCTTTCGCCATCGATGTGATGCAAAGTATGTACATAAGAGTTGGTCTCCTTTTACATGACATAGAGATGGTCGGCTGGACGTAGCGAATATCCATAGGGTTGTAGGGGAACATAGAAGAAAGGGTTAGACCATTGTGTTGATGTACTAAAATTAAGTATCTCTATGGTCAAGCATGTTATGGGGGAAGAAAGTGTTTGAACCTTTCCTCATGCCAAATAAACCAAGGGATGCCTAATTCGTGCACTGTATACGAACGGGGAAGTAAAGGTTTAAAAGTTTATATATGATCCTTGGGTGCTGAAATATTTTGTAAGCCACAAAATTCAAGAATAATGTAAGTAATCTTAGAATCAAAAAGCAATGTGGGTATCTATATAATTTAAACACCTACTTATGTTTGTTGGTAGAGAAGGTGGACACGTATGTATGAACAATCCTTTCTGTGTACATATGAATTTAACTACTTTATATACACGCATATGTGTGTGAATTGCGATTGTATTGAACGGATACTCATATGTTGCAGCGGAAATCGCTGCCATCACCCACTCAGGCAGTGACCAACGTATGTGAGAACTTCGATGCCAACGACACCGTCGAAGTTGCCGCAACGCACAACGAGTAAAACTTTAACACAACACAACATTTGCAATCTACTTACCACAATACCATCCTCACTACCAGCACCACCACTACCCACCACCAACATACAAACCAAACAAACTCCCGTATTTTGGGCCAACACTCAGGCCAGTAGAGTGAGAAAGAGAGTAAACTATTGTGAGAGAATGAAGAGAGTCCCAGAGAGGATGATTGCGCGAGCTTACTGTAAGTTCACCTACGCCGGCGTTATCTTTATTTTTTCTCTTGAAACTGGATGTCATACATCCCCCCGCTTTAACACAACACAAAAGCGCTCAACAAAAGAGTAAGGTTGACATTAAACCAAAACAAAACAGAACTAGCAACACACAGCAAATGATAAAAAACAAACTTCTCATGGTTAAATGAAGCACTGTGGCCGAAGAAAAGCGTTGCAAGCTGTTTGGTTTGTTTAATTCGCATTGGAGAGAAGCAGCACTAGTAAATGGATACGTATATAGATATGTATGTATGCATGTACGGACGTTGTGTGGACAGACGGATACGTGTATGGACGGATGAATGAATTGGTTGGCTGGCTGGCTGGTTGGTTCGGTCGAATAGATTGGATGGACAAACAAAGAGCTTCTTAGATGTAAACGGTTGGTCGCGTTGCGAGGACGTGATTTTGCTTATTTCGAATGTGAGTAACCGTCGCGTTTTGTGCTTTGTGTTTTCATATCGTGTTTTTCTATTATTACACCACGCATCACAAACTCGGCACTCCCCCACCGCAGATAGCATACAATCCATTTCTCAAAACATACTCTATTTCAAATCTTCGAATCAGAAACAATAACAAAACAACTAAAATCAGTGCGCCGGAATTTCTAAAATTCAAGTCGCTATAACTGCGATAGAACAGCTTAGAACTACAGCAGCTTCCACACCAACAGTGGCTACACAACGTTCAAGAATTGCCCACTTCCACACCCAAGTACGGCACGCACTCAAAGGAGCATTTGAACATTTCAGATTCGCAATATTGGTGATTGGCGTTTATTTACTATTGCCGCCGCTCTGCACATTCAGTCAGTGTCTTTTGTTTACCCAACGCTTTTTACACAGTTTTGTTTAGAGGTTCATCATCGACGTTGGCGTTTGCGGTGGGTACGTTACGCATAACGGTAACTCATGTGAATACTACTGTTCATAAAGTTTGCTGTGAACATCGCTGTTGCTGCGCTGCCAGCACAGCCACTGTCACTGCTGACGTTTACCATCAGCACCCTCCACCGCAAAGCTACTCCACACTTCCACAGTTCACAACAACAGACATATTAGCCGCTATCAAAAGACATTCGTGTTCTGAACGCCAAGTGCTTTAGACGGAAGAGCGCGCGCGACTCTGTGTCCACCCACAATAACACACATCGCTGACAAAGACAAATTTACCAAACAACAATAACACATCCGTATGTTCGACAACGCGTTCTCATATGGAAAGAACAATACCACCTGCCTGTTCGTTGCTTCCTAAGTTCTTATCAGCATTAGGAGCAGCAGTCAGCACTACAATAACACACAACCCTCTCCCGCGCATTCGCCCTCTACCTTGCCACCCAACCCCACCGCAGCTGCCCCAACAACGCAACCCCCGCGCGTAACCAACAAAACAAAGTCACATTACAAATTCGCATCAATGCTTCTAAAGCGCCGAAAATAAAATTGAATTATCTTCACGTATGTGTCCGCAGTCACTCACAGGACATCGACGTGTTCGGACCTCACAAAACCGCCATTGGACGGACTGTTTACATTAATTGAATCTGCAGTAAACAAAAACAAGTAAATCAAAACACCGCCAACACCCACACTTACCCACCTCAGCTCGCATAAGCCCGCTCCCTACCCCTCGCTTCATAGCCAATGTCCGCGCGTATTATCATTCCAGAGTGTTTCAATAATAATCGCGGCGTCGTTAGTCAGAGCCAATTCGCGATTCACAACCCTTCCACAAACGAATACAATCAAATTGTTAGTGACAAAAAAAAAACGATTTCACAGTGCAAATTTAAAAATCTCAGCAATCAAAAAAAAAAAATCCTACGAAAGAGCAAATAAAAGAACACTTTTAAATCTTACCAAATACGTTGTCGCCCGATATTACATGGATAAATTTTGAAACAAAGTGTGCAAGGTTCCTATTGTCTATGTTCTCACTTTAAAAGAGAAACGAATAATATTCATAAATCAATTTATTTTCTAACTATGCCATGGAAAAAATAAAACAAAACAAGAATAACTTTCAAATTAAATAAATCGATGCAATAAAACAACAAAGAAAAACAATTAAATAAAGAAATAAAAACATAAATAATACAACCGAAACGCAACGAAAGTGCCGTCGCAAATACATTTAACAGACCACGAGGATACTTGTCGCAAACTCGACTCGCCTGCAGCCACAAAATCGTCAACTTCAAAAACAATTTGCTTGGATGAATACATCGTGGAGGTGCCGTCACCTCACTCTCTCGCCCATCTGCTGCTAGTGAAGGAGTGACACCTTTACAGACCCATTTTCAAGTTTTGACAAAAAATGCGAATTAAAATGCCAGCCGTGAGAATTGCGCAAGGTTAGTAGTTGCAAACATACCTGTTTCTCATTTGGATAGTTTCTTATTTTACAAAATATCGCTAGACATTCTTTAAAATTGAAATGAGTTATTCGTGAAAACCACTCGATCATCCATGTCGACGAGTGACCAATGGCCTTCAGGACGATGACAGCCTCTTTAAAGTTTGTAACGAGTTTATTTCCCTTTTACAAATACAATTTAATAGATTGGAGAAGAACAGATTAATCGTTTCGTTAAACCACATCAGCGTTGCGTAAAATTCGAAAGTTATTCACAATGCGTAAGCCGCATCAATTCTTAGTGTATGCGCTACCCAAAAAATGTAGCCAACTTCACTTGTCCTGCTACAAGATTAAGCATAATTAGATGTGTAATACGGCAAGGAAAATGCTTGCCATGGGTATTACCTCTTTTCAAATGAATTAACGTAATGCAAAGAGTTTTGGGCAGATACCAACATTACGTTTTGACTGCGTATCGGAAATACATATAGTGCACAATGTTGAACAAAATATGTGAACATTTCGATATAATGTCAAATTTTTGGATATATTGACTTTAATTTACAGAATACGATACTTAAAGTTATATGACATTAGAATGGATAAATGAAGTAGAAACGGCAATAAGTAGGGAGGACTCATTCAGTTGGAAATGATAAAAAATTTTTCTTTTCGAACTGATTGTATCAAGAATAAGAGGAAGGTGCGTTAATTTTCCTTTTTATTATATTGCTTTGTTAAAGCTATAGTTAGTCTGACATTTTCTAATTCATATCTGTAAAGGTGTATTGAATGTGAAACCGTTCTATTTTTATCCTTTTGGAAAGTATCAAACAGTTGTTGCTGAAAAAGCTAGTTTTTGTTGTAAATTGTTGCTGCCGACACTACCTTGTCAAAATTTAAATATACATAATTAAGGTTTAAGTAAACAATAGCGTGACAATTTTCGCCGTTTGTTACAACCGTTCCAAGCAGTCGATTAAATATATCTATTCTGAAAGATTAAACAATATAACTAACACATTTTACCCTGGTAAACCCTGAAATCCTTTCCATAACATCCCTACCTAATACCTGACGCACAACTTGCTCACTTTTTTCTTCCGTTTGTAACACCTCGAAATATTCGTGGAGACCCTACAAAAAATTTATATTTCTGATCAGAATAAAATTATAAGGCGTTTTAGCGATGTCCGTCTGCTTGTTTAAATCAAGATAGAGTCCACATTATTTAATCTAGAGCTTTGAAATTTGACACAAAGGTTTGTGCATGTTAATTGGTATTGAAAATGGGCTTTAGTGGTCCATGTTTAGGTATATCCCCATATAATGGGACCTCCCGATTTTCGGTATTTTGAAGGTCTTTGCCACAATTTCCAACAAAATTAGTTGATAATAAGGGTTGCACTATTTGGGGTATATTATATTTTAATTAAAATTTGGTCAGACTTAATCCTTTATTGTTGTTTTTATAAAAACAACATTTGTTTATTAGTGGAGAACGATAGACAAGGCACGGTCGACGAAGGGGTTTTTGTTGTAACAGACAAAACCAACTTACATGGTTATACTACTTCGTTCAGGTAGAACGAAAGCATAACAAGTGGAGAAAGATGTAAATGTTTATAAGTGCGGTTGTAAGATTTAGAAGATTTTCCAAAAGAATTTTAGTTTTATTTAATTCTTTGGTTCTTCTTCTATTGAACTTACGATCTCGTCACTAGGGTAAAAAAGTATTTTTTTGTCATAGAAGTTATTTTTAAAATAACTTCTGGGGAGAATATCCCAGCCAAAAAACAAGGGAACTGATGAGGAGTTGTGGCTCTTTCCGAAACCTAGGTATTCCCTGTCTTTCCCCCTGGTAAACATTACCATCGTTCTCCACTAAAAACAAACGTTGTTTTTATAAAAACAACAATAAAGGGATTAAGCCTGACAATTTTGCAACAACAAAATACTATGGTATCCCGAACAAACAATGCCAATACTGTTCTAAAATTGATTAATATTCTAAGTTAACATACACTACTCTTTTCATTATTTCATTTTACTTCGATAAACATAGTGGTGGAAGGTAAAAAATTCCTTTTATAACCTCCACCATTCTATGGAGGGTATATTAACTTTGTCATTCCGATTGTAACTCCTCGAAATATTTATAATAGACCCTACAAAGTATATATATTCTGGATCAATTTCAAATTCTCAAATTCTAGCGATGTCCGTCTGTCTGTCTGTTGTAATCACCCTATCATTCGAACGAATCGAGATTGAAGGATAAAATTTTGTATACATGCATAGTTTACCAGTAGGCAGGTTAAGTTCGTAAATGGGCCATGTCGGTCCACGTTGTAGTATAGCATCCATATAACGGTATCCCGATATTCCAAATTTCATATTTAAAGTTTGTAATGTGTACTACAGCCTATGACAAAACATTTTTGTATACAGGTCGTCGTCTTCGTATAGCCCCCATATATCGGCAGCTCCCGATATTCGGCATTTTGTTGATTTCAGCATCATTATTTACCGGTGTCTTTTCAAATTTCGTATTGGAAGATCTTAATGGTTACAACAACCTATGGAAAACATATCGTATCCAGTCCACGTCTTCTTCTGATACTTGATATTTTCAGATTTTTGCGACATTAATTTCATATTTGAAGTTCGTAATGAAAATAAAAAGGGATTAAATGTGAATGTGTGCTTACGAATTTGATATAATTTTATTTAGTTGCGTGATTGTGTTTTATCATAGTGGGGAAAGTAGGTATTTTTGAACGGTGCGTCGACTATTAGGTAGGCATATTATAAATAAATTCCGTTTTTGATATTTTTCAGTTTTCTTTTTTACATTTGTCAAAACGTCTTTTTTAATAATATAACACATTATATGTCTAAGACGGTGAGAAATCACACTTCTTTCAAAATTGTATTTATTAACTCCTTCACAAACTTTACACAATTCCAAAAATTCACTTTTTCTCATTTAAAACTCAATCTATTTAAAATACCCATACTTGCCAGCTGAAATAAATAAATGAAACATGGATTGTTTTTTTTCGCAAGATATCAAGCGTAATTAAAGTGTATAACTTTTGGTTTAAAATTAAGATACAAACCGAATTCGGCACAGTTTTGCTTCAAGTTTCAGCTTGATAATTTCTAATAATAAAAATTATTATATAATATATAATTATAATTATTACAAAATGTTCGATAACTCAAAAGTTCGGTTAATAAGAGCGAGTAAGAGAGAAATTTTGACAGGTGAGGTACGCAGAGTTTGTAAATTGTTACTTTCCAGTTCCATAAGATGTTCGAAAATCATCTATTTTTTGGCCGATGTGAAAATGTTGGAATTTTTTTTTGCAATGATTTAATTATTTTAATATTTTATTCAGATAATAAGATTTCAAAATATACAAAAATAAATAACAACAAACGAAAAAAAGATATTTTTATGAAGTGTCCAGCAAATATCGGTGTAGAAAATTTTCTAAAAATCCGACTTTTAAAAATTTTAACCATCCGAAAAAATTTTTTTTTCTACTTCTTTTTGTCGGTTTGTTAAAAAAATACATGTTTTACTTATCTATTGACACTAGCACTAAATAGTGTCATTATACATTTACCGAACTGTGGATAAAATCAACTACAATCGCACAATAGATACATTTTGATAACTGTTCCGATGCGCAAATAGGTGTGTTTTGATTGGAACGAAATCACGCCAATCTCAATTACGAAGAAATAAAAGAAAATCTCTCTTTGGAGTACCGAAACCATGATACCTTTAGCCGTAAGTGGCTTGGTTTTATATGCTTCATATCAAAGAAAAGACACAGTTCATACTAATTCATACACGTTGTCGTAAAATAATAATAAACCAATAAAAAAAACTTAAAAAGTGTTTTGATGGCTAGCACACCTATTATTTACCATTCCCTTGGTTTGAAAACAAGGTGTGTATTGGTCACGGTGATACTGTTCTTATCAGACTGACGTACTTGGTGAGACTAATGACGTGGGTCAACAATGCTCTGGAAAATTTAGATGATACCAATGAACAAGCAATCGGACAATTGTCATTTTGCAAAGGACACACTATTTCATACGAAACATACATTTCTTTGGAGAAACAAAGTTCAGTGGTTACATTAGTTTATTGGCTCCAGCTCAAAGCTGCTCAGGAGCCAGACCCAGTTCACTAGTCCAATTTCTCTTAGCTCGTTGAAATCATCATCAATAAATTACATTTGTTTTAACGTTCTACAATAAAAATATGAAGATAGAAGAAAAACCCGGTCTATTTCACTCATAAAACATTCTGAAGCTAATATCAAACCCTATTAGACCATATTCAATTTAGATCAGGCTAAAAGTCAGTTGAAATTGAAGCCACGTTGTCTTTTGAAAGAAGTAGAGTAAATTGATTTACAATTATATTCGTCCGCATTCCAACTTTTATGAAGGTTTTTTTATATAGTTCGGCCCAATATTTAGTATTTGGATGGGGGTCTAATCGCTAATTTGATTGTAATTTGCTATTTTAAATTATTAGTGAGATATACAATTGATTGAAAAAATTGCCAGTATGATCCACTCTTTGACATAGCTCGCTATTCGATATTATGAAGACATTAACCAAATTTTCTCTTCATCACATTTTTTATCACATATAAGATTCAAGCTTGTCGATCCTATTGGTAGGAATTTTAATTTTTCATTTTTTACTCAGATGTGAGACCAGGAAAATATAATTTTTTCTCCTATAAAAATTATGCTAAAAACTAGTAAAGCGACAAAAAAGAAATCTGAGAAGTGCATGTGCAATTTGTTGCGTGTTGCATTGCTTGCATTCGGAGAGTTTTGAACTAATTAAATGTTGAATTCCCTGAACTCCTTATCGAATGGACGAAAAATGGCGGCGATGAGCCCTTGTCGGTCTCATTTCTTTATTTTATTTTTTTATTTGCATTACAAACCAAAGCCAATAATAAAATTACGACAAATATCGTACAAGTGAGATAAACGCAGCAAACAGCACACGTTAGAATCAGTGCGTGCCGCCGACGACGGTTTATCGCTGAAAATGTAACAAATTGAAATGTTTATAAACACACACACACATACATAAATAGCACCTTGCGTCTTGCCATGATAGCCACCCACTCATACGTTCACCAACATCCATGCGCTTTAGTGTTCCTACGTCCTATGTCCACTTTCTTGTCGTATCAAAAAATACACATTGAACCCTCGTTTAGACATTTCATATTTATTTGTTAAACATACGTCTGTTCGTTTATACAATTGGTCTTACTTTAGGAAAAAAACAAAAACAAAAAACATTCCATTAGATTCATGTTCAAATGTATGTCGGCGTATTGGTATTTGTTTAGCTGCGTTGTCTTATCACTGTGCTTGGTAGGAACCAAATGCCAGTTCAAAATGAATGATGTTTGGAAGCGAGTACCACGGTATCTGGGTTTGTAGTCCAAATTACTCTTGTTCGATTGGAGGTACTGAAAGGAATGTTTCAGATGCCATGAACACCAAACTATCTAATAGAGTCGATATCTTAGTATCGTAGTCGAAAGCCACATAGCCGATGTGTACCTAAGAAAAAATCATTTCGGTCTAAATTGTCAACAAATAATTGTTTTTTTTTTTTTTTTTGTTTTTAGGTTTTTAGCGGCCATAATTAATTGTTCTCGAATGATAACTTTATAATTGTTCGAATGAGAAATTCAAGTCCCAGTCGAAACGAGTCAGACAATTGACTATCTATCGATTGACTAACACTATTTACCTGTAGAAAATGAATTTTTCTTCTTGTTATTTTATCATTTGTATCTTAATCTAGATTCATTGAACAATTCAATGATGAAAACACCTCTAGTTAAAAACAATCATATTTCGATTTTCATTGCATTTCAGTTTAGGCTACGAAATGCTTTGTAGTCTCATTTTGAACAACCGAATCATGTTCTGATAAATTTCTGTTTTGATTGTTACCCAAAAATGATAAAAAATTAATGTCCAAATAATGAACATCGCTAATAACAGATCACTGTAATTTGTCATGTACTGGAATAATTCATACCAAAATATGATCGTATTATAAAGATAAAGCTTCGAATCAGATCTATTTGTTGAACTTCATCAAAATCGAAGATGAATGAACTAAATTGCAACCCTAAAAAGTTGTAGAACATTACGAAAAAAAATAAGTAAAAAAGCTTTAAGTTCGGGAAAATAAAATCCGTTAAAAATTATGTTAAAATCTTCAAAATACCGAATGTAGCCGTTGTTGTATTGTCTAAACGACGTGCACATGCAGAGGGAACTTTTGTCATTAGCCATTCGGTGAATAATGTACCTAAAATTATCAAAATACCGAATATAGGGTGGTACCATTTATGGGGGCTATGGGGGCAAAACGTGGATCTGCGCAGACAATTATTTGTCATAGGCTGTAATATCCATAACGAACTTCAAATACCAAATCTGAAACAATTCCGGTGAATAATTTCGCTAAAATCATCAAAATAGAGAATAAGGGAGGTACCGTTATATGGGGGCTATACGAAGGCGTGGACCTGCACAGACAATTTTCTGTCATAGGCTGTAGTATCCATTACAAACTTCAAATACCAAATTTGAAACATTACCGAGGAATAATGTTGCTTAAATCACCAAAGTACCGAAAATGGGGATGTACCATTTTCAATACTAAAAGTCCTGCAGACATAATATATATTTGAGTAAAATTTTATCAACTTTCTTAATTTCATCCAGAAGCTAGAGTGATATCCACAGACGGGCAGACGGACGGAATTTTATTCTGATCAAGAATATATGTATACTTTGTGGGGTTTAAAATGTATATTTCGAAGTGTTGCAAACGGATTGACAAACTTAATATACCCTTCATACTATGGTGCAAGGTATAAAAAATTCCTGAGGGATATCGTTAACTAACGCAATATAGTATTAAAAGGCTGCACCAAAAAAAAAGAACGGACCTAACGAAAGCAAATCATTATTTTTGAGTTCAGTGTTCCTTATAAATATGACATGTGATAATAATCGCATACTTATACATATGTAGTAGGATTTTCCAACTCATTTTTTGAGTTTGACATTGGTACCTATCGATAGGTCTTAGCGTCTACATTGACTGCGTCGTACTGATGTTTTTATATATAGACAATTATATGGGCAATGTTCTAATAATGTTGAAGCATTATAATTAACATTTATTTTTGTTTTATTAGATACAATTACAAAAAAATATATTGGTAGGTTACAATTAAAAAATACGTTTCGATTAGCTGACGAGTGTTTTAATTAAAAAACACAAACCTAGAAATATATTTCTGAAATATGCACAAAATATCCACACTCTGAGCTGAATAGTTGATCATGTTCAAATTCAGTCATGGCTGAAGTCAATATTGAATAGCAGTTGCACAGTAAGGCTAATTTCAATAGGTATTGGATGCTTTTGAACCTTACGGTTAGTTAAATTTTGGCGTTACGAACATTAAGTTGGAGAATTTCGATCTCGACTATGATATAGGCATATGAAATTCCTTTACTTTATGATAATTCGTGGCAGAAAGGTGAGTTCCAAACCTTTCAAAGGGATTGAAAATAAAAAAAGATAAACTCTTTGGTGTAAAATTAATCAGGTGTTATTGGCGCTTTGGGTTACCAACACTACAAATACCATGAGCCCACACCTTGTGCTATTGAAGTTGCAGATGTTCTTTTTGTTTGGATTGCATGACCAAAATGTTGTGGACTTATTCAATGACTGAAAGCACATCGACCGCTGACAACATCGTCGTCTTAATTTGATTATCGACCAAACGATGTCCATTAGCATGTCATGCCTATGCCTATTGAATGTTCTTGTGATTATTAAGCGTTGCTTGTGAAAAACTCATTTGGCTAAATTTGTTGCTTTTCGAGTTTTTTGGTTTGTTGGTAGCCATGACAACTCCTGTCTATTTACTCGAAAAAACATTGCAAACCCGCAAGGATAATAACAATAATACGAGCATAAAACACTGTTGGTTCACGAAACCGTCGGCTGTCAGAAGACATCGACGACAACAACATTGTTGACCCAAGGTTGCTTTGGAGATGGCCAGATGTGAGGCGATTGTGCCAAGCACCACAGAGCGTTGTTAGAAAAAATAACAACAGCCACTGTCACCACGTCACACTCCACGTACTGACGTGTTCAGAGCACACAACCGCGCTGGCCCACATACATAAATATTCGCATACACATGCATTGCCAAACAATCACTCTTACTCACGGCTACTAGCCGAACAATAACATTATAATTAAAAGCATCTAAAAGCCAGTAATGTATAAACTTATCACGAGCTGTCAACTTAAACTGCAATAAAAGAATTCAGAGTCCTGTCAAGCTGAACTCAACTCACCAACTTCATTTTTGTTTTCCTGTCGGACTCGGACTCTATTGAACAATAACTACTTGTAACTGCAACAAAAACGTCCTCGTACCACCATGCTGATGCTGCTGATTCCACTCCTGCTGCAGCAAGCATAATTATGGAAAGGACACAAGGGGCTAAAGTCCTTTGTTACGCACCAAAAAATAGCTTATTTTTTTCATATTTTCATTCCTTTTTCGAAGTCATACAGTTTCATACACGTTATAGAATTTGTATACATACAGACTTACATATATACGAACGTATGGCTGGCTCATACATATGAATGTATGCATGTATATAAAATACGGTCATACTCGCATGCATGTTGTTATATATTCAGTGTTTGTATGTAAAAAGATGTCCTCGTATGGACCACGGAGTACATAGTTCTTATTTGGTTGGGATGCTGGGTCGTACTTATGTAGTTTCGGGGTAAAAGACTGAATGTAGAATCCCAGGGCAGACAATTGTTTACGTCCGTAATGCCTTCTTCTACACATGGACTCCGTTGTACATACAACGAGTGTTAGTATACATTTGTTTGAGGCTAAGGAAGCTACTCGAGTAGAGATATCCTCTTGAGTGCGCTGCCACTAAAACAGTATATTGCTGTGAAATTATAGAATGGTCGCATTTTCGAAGTGACCATCCATAGCAAGCGTGTGCTTAGAGCTTTAACTTCGATAAGGGAATTGTTCAAATATTAGTTGTGTTCCAGTACTTTTTTCGTAGTAAAACTAGCAGAAGAGAGAACAGTTCGAAATGTCATTCTCATTTAGGTGTAATCAAAAAATAAAGAAACGGAAAATTACCAGAAATGCGATAAAATGTCAAAATTCCAAAAGTAAACAGTCTAAATCGGACTGGCGAAACCTTACTGAAAAGGACGCCAAAATTTAAAAAAATCAGTATTGAAGACGATAAGTTAAAATTAATAATCTATAATAATAATTAATAATCTGATTCCTCATTCAGCCAGTCCTCTTCACTGCTGGAATCATCCAAAAGTAAATGCATCAGTTGCTCCATATTTTCTCTTTTTGTTTTTTGCACGACAAATATTAGTTTTTCCTTTAGTTTTTAAGTTGATGATTTTCTTTATTTTTGTTGTGATGCACGAACATTGAAATGTATCAATAAATTTTTCAACCTTGTTAGCCCTGTCAATTAAATGTCAAAATTTCAATATGCACATTTCTGCTCGCCCAATTTCATGTAGCTAAAACAAGCAGAAATGTGCACCACTCAGCGTCATTTTTTTTTCTCGAGAGAGCTGCAAGTTTTGCTAGCTTTTGGAGTACGGGAACGCGTTGTAGCAGAATAAGTACAAATTAGTACTAATTTGTAGGTTCTGGAACACAACTATTGTAAATACACACAAAAAGGATCAAATTTCTGTATTTATTGGCAAATATGTCTTCACTCGAAGATCCGCACAGATTCATTCAGCTCTCAAAGCAAGTATGCTATAATAACATTTTTTAAATTTATAGAAGATGTACCTTAATTTAAGCTTGGTACTGTACTAATTGAGTTTTTTTGCACTCTGTCCTTGCGCAATGTTTGGTGCATGGGACATCTCGGCCACAAACTCAGATACGTACACACATATACGCGATATGTGTGCATTCACTTGTCTTTGGAATATGTGGTGTTGAAAAATATTTGCGGCAGGAGTGCTTCGCTTTTTTGTGGCTGCTGCATAATCAGCCGGTAAGCACATTGTAAACTGTATTACTTCCGTTGCGGCGACTGTGCAGCCTTCACACACTGTGATGCACCCGAGTGTGAACAATTGTTTGCCACTTTCTTTTGCTTCCTCAAAACCATGTGTCTTCATTGTTTTTCTTTCTTCGTTCGCTATAACCCTAGGGGTAATTCTCAATTCTTGGCCAACACCGAACATTTTTGCTGGTATATGTGTGTGTTTTTCAAATGCAGTTTCATTGAATGCCGAATATTGGTCAATTTGCTTCTAAATTGCAGTTTGACCTGAACTTGCAGCGGATAAGCGTCAAATTAGTGGTGTGTGTTTACCAGTTTATAATCGTCCTTTTATGCTTTGAAATGGGGGATACTTTAAGCGCTTATACATATTTTGACTGAATAATGTAATTTTCATTAGGTGTTTTGTTTTCGTCCGTGCCTTCGTGTCTTTGATACTATGCGATTTACTTCCAACTCAGTATTGCACTTTGCCGACTTTTCACTTTCAACTGGAGCCATACCATTCACTCTCCGTTACGATATGATTTTTCGCGCCATTCTCTTTGTGTGCTTCTGCTTCTCAAAAAATAAAAGAAGAAAAACAGAGAGAATGGTCCTGACTGAAGCATATAAGAGTGCGTTCGTGCTGTCTTCAGGATGAGAGTCAAAATGCAAAGTGCAAAAAATTAAAGTGTTTTTTCTTTGCGGTGGGGTGGTGTGTGGTATGCTTTTAGTATTAAAAAAATATGACATAGTTGATGCCAATGACTGACTAACTAAGGAAACAGAACTGAATGTTTTTAAAATATGTCTATCTGTTCACAGAGAATACACTCTACGGTGTTAATATTTAAACGAATTAGCTTAAAACCAAATCTATGGCAGTGCAACATTGAAAAAAAAAAAAAAATCAGTTACTCACGCATGCATATACATATGTATGTATGTGTTCAGTTGAATATTCCTGAACTGTTTGTTGGCTTGCTCATCTCAGGCAGCACGTGCCAACCCATTTGCTTCATGTTCTTTCTACACCGAACACACATACTCCCGTAACCAAGCCACTGCGCGGAGATACGTTTCATTTGACTCGAACGTTTGTCGTCCCCTACTGGTACCAGTTAAAAACTTATGGCACAAAGAAGGAGAGGAATGACGACAAACCGTAATACCATGAAATCTACAACAGTTTTTCAAACATACAGAAATATACGCAAACAAATTGAAGACAAAGCGATCAAGTTAAAGAAGAAATGAGCGCAGATAGAACTTCTCACCAAGCTTAAATTTTGGTTGCTTCAACGCAATGTAAATGTGTGTGCGTATAACCGCACATTAGAGTGCTGTGGATCATTTCATAAATTATTACTTTTTTTTATATACACAAGTTTAATAAATTCGATACAGATGCCTATATTTTATGCACACAGTTCCGTACCCCTCAGTCTCTGTTAACCAATTCCACGCTCATCTCAAAACTTAAATAAACAAAATTAATTTGTACATTTTTTAAAACGGGGTATTATTTGCTAGTATCGGAAATAATATCTCATGGTCGCGAAATGTTATACAGGGTTGCGTTTCTCTTCCTCTGTGTTGGAGATATGTTACGCTTTTGTAAAGTTTGGATATTTATAGCAGGAAATATATATAAATGTAGATAGCATTGGACAAATTTGGCAGCGAGCAAAACCTGGTAATTGTTAATTCAAAAGTTCCAATTATCTGAAGTTAATTTCAATAATTTTAAATAAATATATCGAATTCTATCGTTCCCATTTACATCAAATAATACAAATTTGCCTAACGTGAATTCCGCATAGTATTTTATTAGTAGTTACACTCTAATACTTGACCATCTGTTGTTGTACAAACAAACAACAGCAACAAAGAATAATATGTTTTGACCGGAATATACAAATTAGCTTACATGATTGACGCCGACCGCGATAGTTGTGTGAAGCGTGCTAATAAATTGAGATGTGTAGATACAAGATGATCATGTCGCTAAAGGTTCTTTCAATTTACCTTCAATTTACCCATACGCTTGAAGTGGAGACGCACCCATGAATTGCAGGTCGTCGCACATCAAGAAACGTGGATATGACAGATATGTATATCTGTAGTGATTTAATTTGATTGAATGTGCCTGCTCTTTAGTTACGTTTCGATGTTTGTTGCTTTATTCATCTTATAACCTTTGTTAATGCCGTCTGTTTTTTGTTTATTATGACCACAAACGCCCTCGCCTTAATTTTACCTGGAGGTCCAAAATCAATGGACGTGTCATCGTCCCAGCCGGAGCTTCATTTAACCGAATTGTTTAATTGCTGGCAATGCAATTACACTGGAACTACACACACACACATACATAAACATACACTCCTCTTTATTTTTTTTTTTTTTTTGGGATTGTAAAGAAAAAACAAAGCACACTTGGCCAGACTTAAAGATGTTCATTCATAGTTTGTAGTTATAATCATTGCGTCTCCTCCACGCCAAAATGAGTCAATGAAGATCTCCCCCTACAAGTGTGTGTGTGTGTGTGTGTGTGTGTGTGACTCCGTGATTGGAATCTGCCCACACATTTTGCAGGCCGCACCACAAGAGTTGGGCACGCGCTATAGAATCAAGCAATAATACGGAAGACTTCGTTTCCATTCCAATTGAATGCTTGAGACGTATGACATAGACAGACAACATCAATATTGCTAATGATAATCTCGCTGTGCTATTTCCAGAAGATCTCAGATCTATTTTGTCTTACGGACTGCGCTCATTAATTCATTTGGTGTGCAGCAGTGAACGTGATCGAGTATCTTGACTGGCTGGCTGGCTGGCTAGCCCTTTTTGCGAGGACAGGATATTGATGGTACACACCTATCCTCGGATGCACCGATGTAGGTGTATTTCACTTGTGGGCAGTAAGGTAGACTATACTCATTGCTTAATATCGTCAGTACATATCTCTCGTTGACCACAATAACTTATACAAAATCAATTTTTTTAATTGCATGAAATAATTATCTTATCAAAAAGAAGAAAAATACAGTTGGAGTTAACGAAAAATCTGTAAAATGTCATATTTTAATACCTAATAAGATAATTCTTTTCATGTTTACTAATTGTTCTTTCGAGTCGAGCAGAGTGATAAATTTTTTGCAATATTATATATTAATTTGCATACATTGCAGAATCGCTCTGTGTGAATATTAAAACTTTGAACGCGTAATAAATAACACGCGAAGAATATATTTGAGTTTCCATTTGTATGGAAAATTTACTAATATTTGTACAAATCGAAAACATTCGCCGGTTTTCGTTACCGATGAACGAATTGACTATCGTATACAAGTCTTAAACACTTTCATTATGGACATGGTTATAAAAAAAGTACATAAGACTATAAACGTTTGGTATGGACCATGAGTTACTCTACACGGTTATATATTTATGTATATTAAGTCTCTTCAGATCTGCAATCCTTTTGAAGCCATATTGGTATATATTTTTGGTCTCTATCCGCTTCAAAAATCTTACCCTAACCATAAGGCCATAATTGCAACCTGTAGAGTGATAGCTATTCCGACTCAGTTAGTCAAAATACCATGATCGAGTTGCTAGGGGTCTGGGACCAATATGTTTAGGCCCAATCAAATTTCTCCAAAGTGTAGTGTGAGGCATACATATTGATGGTTTTCTTATTGACAGAAATTGAAAAATAATTATATTGCTTTGTTTTATTTATAATTTGTTAATATTGCGAAACGCTTCCAAAATGAAAACTTTGTAATGATTACACTGTGCAACAGCCTATCTGGGGGTCGGAAATTCTACGTCCCAAAGGGGTTTGGGTTACCACTCAAACAATTTTTAGGGCCCATTATATAGCCTTAACCATGCAAAAAGGGTCTGAATAGAAGTTCCATTCTGCGAAGCACAGACCTATGGGCTGCATGTAGAATAATTTGTACAAAATGTGGGGCATGTCGGTCCACGTTTACTAAAATCGGTTCAAATTTGGATATAGCTCCGATACATATTTTCGACCGATTTCCTGTATTTGATGGAATTTAGTACGAAAATAAGTTTGCCAAGTAATATTAAATTCGGTTCAGATTTGGATATAGTTCCCATATAAATTTTCGGCCGATTTCATGTATTCGATGCACTAAACACGCTATGTATTTCAATTTCAATGAAATTTGGAATATGTAACGGGATTTGAAGCGAACATACATTTGCCATATTATATTGAAATCGTTTCAGATTGGGATATAGCTCTCATATAAATTTTCGGCCGATTTCATGTATTCGATGCACTAAACACGCTATACATTCCCAATTTCAATGAAATTTGGAATAGGTGATGGAATTTCGTCTTAAAATTTATTTGTCAAATTACATTGAAATCGGTTCAGATTTGGATATAGTTTCAGAATTCCAAAAATGTAACTTCTTATTTTCCAACCGAATTGGGCCCTTGTTGGATAAAAAATTCACCTACAAACATTATTCAATATCGACGCACCCTTTGACTACCATATATCGCCCATTGAAAAAGTCGAATCACATTGCAATTTTTTAATGGACAAGTTTAAAATTAAGAACAATTACTTTTAAAATAATAATTTTTTAAACTACTTTTGTAGTCGTTTTTGGTTGTGCTCCAAGAACGAATACGTATCCAACAAGTTTCCTTCCAACATTCAAAGGTGTGAATAAAACATGGTAAAATATCTCATAGGTTCATGGCTTTCCATCAATTTCTTCTAGATGTTTACAAATATTTATGCAAATCCTCTGAATGAATTATGGCTCTGTTGATGCCATCATTGTAATAACGCTTGTGTTCATCGCTCAGCTAGACACCAATCCCTCTTTCACGATCAGACGTTATTTGTATATATTTCTATGTATTGGTTTGACTGTTGTGCCTATATGGTGGCCAATCAAAAGCCCACCTTCACACATCTTATGTGACAAATGTATTTTCACTCACGGACATTATCTGTTGTACATAAGCGTGTATTTGGAAGATTTTAGCTTGCCAATTGCAGAGACTAACAACCATTTATGAGTCAACATGGTAGTGGGATAATGGTATGTTTGACTGAATGGGTGCCTTAAAGTACATGTAGATACGGAAGAGCAATGGTAGGCTAAAAATTAGAGGGGCGCAAGTCGTGCTATTGGCATCCAATTGTGGAGTCTTGTGGCATGTTGGAGCTCTTGCGGCTGTCGGTTGTAAGCACGAGACCATAGCGCAACGACCAGCATGTGCATACTCGTATGTGTGAACAAATATTGGTGTGTTGATCTTGCCAACACATGTTTGCCTTTCAATACAAGCAGTCAGTCAGGCACGCGTTGAAAAGAGAGCCAGGCAAATAAATCCAACTTTACCAATAAAAATTCCAGTTTGGCAGCTTGTCACACAAACATAAACACATAGCTCATGCCGTTGATTGCAAAGTGGATTGTTTGCAAGCGGATCGTAAGAGACGTCCGCACGAGGAGTTGACACTGGTATTTGGCAAGAGATTGCGAGCCGAACGTGCTAGCTTGCAATATAGGTACATACACAACTGAATTGATTCGTATTAATCCCCGTTGTATTTTCGTACTTCTTCGTCTTGAAATACCAGAAATAAAACAAAAGTGAGGATTTTGATGGGAATGATCGTGAAACTCATTCTCATACGCATACACTCAAGCTCACAAGAATACGCGCACCCAAGTGACGTAGCTTTGGCGAACGAGAGTAGAGTCATCTACTGGATCGCCGTGGTATTCGTCGAGAAAGGCGTAGCAATCGCAATACAACTACAATCGAAGCTCTGAGTGCGCACAACAGTGTACGCAAAATACCCAACGACAAACCAGATTCGACATCCACACTCTACTGGAGTAAATAAACAAACAACAGCAACAACAAAAACAGCAAAGTCAAAAACAACGATAACAACAACAACAATAATACAAAATGCCAGACCAGTTACCGAGTAAACGAATGGCAAGCACCGACCACACTAGACCCCAATATACATACATACCCACATCCACACTCGTACGACATACAAACAGGCATTAGTTATCAGTTTACGTGTTCGCAACGCTGGGGCTATACACAAAGGCAGACACGCTCTTAAAAAGGGGAGGCGTCAACGGCAATAAAGCCAATGATGATGACTACAACAACGATGAGAATAACAACATCTAGATATCGAGAAGGCACATTCAGTGATCGTTCAAATAACGTTTGAATGAAATTCAAAATCATCTCACCTTTACTGCTCGCAAATAGAATTGGTGCATTATTTCGCTTAATATAACATTAGAATATATATTTATAGCCTATTTTTATACCCTCAGCCGTACGGTTACTGTTTAGACCCTAGGTATCTTTAGACCAAATCTGTTTCAGAACATTTGGAGTCGATATAGGGGGTGTCCGTTCGTCCGCCTGTCAGGCTGGTGCGCACGATAACCATCGAAGGGAGCATTCGATTCGGTCTAAACTTGGTACATCGTAATATTATTGTCAAACTTAGATCGAGTTCGGAGATGGACAACTTCTTCTGGTACCTCCCCACAAAAGGTCAACATTTGGAATAATTATAACGCTTATAAAATGTCAAATAGGAGTCCGATTGACTTCAAATTACGCACATCCAAATATTTCTATTGACACAAGAATTAGTGTGAAAGTAGAATATATCGGTCTGTTCCTTCTTGTACCTGTACCTCAACGGGTCGAAACTTTTAATAATTATACCTATTGTAAAATGCGAAATTACCTTCAGATTCTTCTTATATTTCATGTATACCAATATTTTTACTGGTACCTCACGTTTTGCAATACTTATATATCTTATTATGGGCAAAAAACCAGATTATTCTTAAAAAAATTGGAAGATGTCAAATTTTCTTCAAATTCTGCACATCCACATATTTTAATCAGCATTAGATAAATTGGAAGGTTTTAGTTCAATATATTTGGTACCTCTCTCAAATTTAAACATTTTCCAAAATATATCACCTCTCTCAAATTTAAACATTTTCCAAAATATATCACATCTTTTATATAGATTTAAGGATGTAGATGAGAAGCTTCTTCGCAAAGAAAAAACCACTACTGCGCGCCGCAAATATATAAAAAAGACTTTTGTTCGCCAAAAAGTACATAAATATGCCAGAAACCTTTTGGGATAGAGTTATTTGGACAGACGAATCCAAATTTGAATTGAAGAATGAGAAAAGGAGGAAGCGGGTATGGTGCGAACCCTCAGAAAGGCTGAGGCCGAAGAATCTTATTCATACAGTTAAACATGGTGGAGGTAACCTTATGGTATGGGGGTGCTTCTCTACAACGGGAGTCGGTCGCCTAGTAAAAATTGATTGCAGAATGACAGGAAAAGACTACGTAAAGATTTTGAGTGAAAATATCGAAGAAAGTGCACCAGAAATGCAATTGGGATCGTTTATTTTTCAGCAGGATAACGATCCTAACATACTAGCCGAAAGGCAAAACAATTTTTTCAAGAAAAATCTATGAAAGTTATGGAATGGCCCCCTCAGAGCCCAGATCTTAACCCCATCGAACATCTATGGGCCATTTTAGATACCAAAATACCGATGGAATCGCGAACAAACGTTACAACATTCTGGGAAGCAATGCAAAGAGAATGGAAAAAAATTCCGAGTAACACTTTAAAAAATTTGGTCCGAAGTATGCCAAAACGGCTTAAAGCAGTGATAGACAACAAAGGTCGAGCGACAAAGTACTAAATAATATTAAAATATGTTTTTATTAAAACAAAAAATGAATTTGCACTTTATTTTGTCTAACTCTAATACGAGGTGAAATTATGTTTTTATGTTTTTTCTGTTTCTGAATGAACTACCAAAAATCGTTTTATATTTTTTATATACTATACACTATGACTTAAATTAATGTGGTTTAATTTGAATTTATAAAAAACCAAAAAACATTTTTTCATGTACTAAAATATTTTTTCGTCTTTTGCACTTTATTTTGTCCGATAATGTATATATATATATATATATATATATGATATATATATATATGTTCTATGAGAAGATATATATATATATATATATATATATATATATATATATATATATATATATATATATATATATATATATAAATAGCACATTTGGAAACAAAATAACGGATATCGGCATGTGCCGTTATATGGAAATCGTGGACCAATATGGACAATTATCTCATATCGCTTGAAGAATCCATTATATTATTATTTAGCGAATTTAACTAACGAATATCTGGATTCTATAAGAAAAGGTGGACATGTATATATAAAGTTCGATCAACGAAACTAGAACCCATTACAGACTACAAATAATCAATTTTAGATAAACTCGTTAGAAAATATTGGTTTAATCGTCAAAATACCGAATATCGGAAGTTAGGGGGCTATAGTGAAACGTTACGAACTCTTAGCAACAATTTTGAAACAATTCCGTGGAAAATGTGGCTAAAATCATAAAAACGCTGTATATCGGTGGGTACCGTTATTTGGGGCTATCCGAAAATGTGGACCGGTATACCTAATTTTAAATACCAAAATAGCAAATTTTATATGGTAAAGATAAGGGTAAATTTATTACATTTTGAAGGTTACAGCCAGCCCATATTTAATACTCAAAACTTTTTTGAAGTTGAGAAAAGCTGATTGCTTAAAACAAGTGAGCAAAGACTAAAGTCGGACTGGGCCAACCTCTTTCATGTTCGTTAAAGTTTCGGTAGTATATATCTGCAGATGTTTGTATAAATGTTGTTTGTCCATTTCACTGTGGAAATCATGTCATATTTAAAGTCGACTCCAATATCTGAAAATATATGTCTAAAGCAGCACATTACAGAAAAACCAACGGGAGCTATTGCAGTGAGCGGGTGCAAGAAAATAGAAATTATCCCTAACATTTAAATAGCTCAGCATTCAAAAAAAAAAAAAAAAAAAAACTGTAAAGAAAGTCTAAATGTCGACACCCTACACCTCGTTGCATATTTAGTAGAGCTTCATATAACAAATAAAAAATATAAAATCGGATGAACAATATATATGGAACCGATTTCGATAAAATTTGGCATACATATTTCCAGGCTTAATTTGATCGTATGTGCAAAATTCCATAATATTTGGGCTGATATTACACGTTTGGTGCATAATAGAAGGCAAATTGGACGGAAATATAGATGGAAGCTGTATCTAAATGTTGACCGATTATCTCCAATTTCAATACAGTTTAAACCTGGGTAAAACAAATGACTTGTGCAAAATTTAATGTAATATTACGAATGTAAGGGACTTAAACACCAAAATCGGATAAAACATATATATGGGAGCTATAGCTATATCTAAAGCAATTTTCACCAAATTTGAAGCACATGCTAATAGACTGAATTCGGCCGGATGTAGCAAAATAAATCTCGGATGAAGATATATATGGGAGCTTTATCTAAATTTGGACCGATTTTCACCAAATTCCAATAGGGTTCGTCCTTGAGTCAAACAAATGTTAAATAGAAAATTGCATCTCAATCGAAAAATAAATGCGACTAGCATTTTGTTTACAAAAATACATGGTGTAGGGTATAAAAACAGCACAAAAGCTACTGGTAAGATACGTAGCACTCTGCAACAACGATATTTGGGGAAATATATCAAATATAACTCAGAAATACCCTTGCTAAATTTTATCGAGATCGGTTAATATTTGGATATAGCACCCATGTACATCTTCGTCCGATTTGCCTTTTATTGTGCACCAAACATGTAATATTAGCCCAAATGGAATGGAATTTGGTACTTACAACCGAATTGAATTTAGAAACCAGTATGTCAAATTAGGTGGAAATCGTCTCAGATATAGCTATAGCTCCTAAACATATTGTTCATCCGATTTGTTGAATTTGCCCCGTATAGCCGTAATATGGACTCCGTAGTAACGATATTCGAGGAAATATATCAAATACAGCTCAGAAATACCTTTCCCAAATTTTATCAATATCGGTTCAGATTTAGATATAGCTCTCATATATATCTATCCCATTTCAAGTTAATTGTGCACCAAAAGGCGCAAATGCCTCGACAAATTTTGTAGAAACCGATTTAGAGGAGGATATTCCTCCCATATATATGTTCCTTTGGACTTTTAATTGATACTATAATCATAGTTGGTATGATTTAGTTTCCACAAATTCCCTATTAAAACTTTTATTTGTTATGTGAAGCTCTACTAAATATGGAAAGTGGTGTAGGGTATCATAAAGTCGGGCCCGCCCGGCTTTAAGGCTTTCTTTACTGTTTTACTTGTAAAAAATTCACAGCATATGAAATACAATAAAGATCGAGTTTTTATATTATTGATATTTTCATGAACGCAAATATTGAAAGAGCCTCTTAATTAAAGGTTATTTTAGTTATATGTTATATTATTCAACAATTTCCGATAGAAATTATTGGTGGGCTATAATTCTAAAATAAACTTCAATTAGCTGACGAGCTCAAATAAATGTGTGATTATTTGGTTGTGATTGACAAAACACAATCAAAAAATGTATTTTCGGCTGTTCATTTGTCTAAAACGAAAATAGTAGCTGCCGAAATCTGAGCTATTGCTTTTATTGCGTGCCGAATTTGTTGTTCATTGTCGGTCAGGACTAAACAAAAATAGCTAGTATGTCAAAGGTATTCTCTGACGTAAAAAACTGATTATGTGCGACTTTAGCCATGGCTGTCAATATTTAATAGTAGTTGCACTGCAAGGCTAAGGCTAATTTCAATAGGCGCTGGAAAATCTAAAAAAATCTAAACTTCAATCATAAGTTTTGCTTATCAACAGTATGGTAGTTTTTTAGTTGGTCCCATCTGAGATATTCTTTAAACAATTCTTACGATTGGTAGTGGGGTTTTCACCATAACGGAAACGACATTTAATTTTTCAAAATGTACGAAATTTAACAAAAACATTTCTCAAAAGAAATTATTAATTTTTTTTTTTAATTTGTGACTTCGTGCACGAAATTATGGATAGGGATTGTAAATCTGGTTGTTTTAATATTTTTTTTGTGAAATTGACATCCCAAAAAAGAACCCGATTTTTTCATTTTTTTACAGAAGCCAAGCCGAGTAAAAGACAGAAACAGACGGTTACCCAAAACCAAACTTAACTTTTTTCGAATATCAACCGAAATGTGTCCTTCGTTTGCTTCAAAGAAACAATCCAAAACAATCAATGTTAAATATTATTTTGCTAATTATTTGAATAAATATTAAAGAGTTCTTTAAAAGTGACGTTAGGGCACAGATGTAAGGATAAACGTGACTTCGTATATTGCGGATGGGTTATTATAATATATACAAATATAAGGTGAAATGATTAGAAATTTTCCACAAATAATTAAAATGCTTTGAAAACATAGCGCTAACATGTTCGCACAACTTTTTGTGATTGTTTGTACTGACGGCATTTGTGTAGACTTAATGACTACAACCAACCATTTAACTTTATCGAGCGAATTTCCTATTATCGAAATAGAAACTTTTCTCAAACTACGAAACTGGCCATACGAAAATGTCGACGTTTTTGTGTGTGTGTGGGCGGAGTCTTCCCATGATACATGTCCTTTATATATATGTATGTACATGTTTATATAAACATCTATACATACACCCATATGAAAATACATACTTACATATTTATGTTTGAATGAGTGTCAGTGCTTTTTTGTACAACGATATGTTGACCATTTTAGTAAAAAGCATTGTGCCTTGCTAAAATCAATATGTGTATATGTGTATGTAGCTATTAGAGTGTGTTTGTTAAAATATGCCAACGTCTCCACGCTTGTGTTGGTCGTCGTATTGGAGCAGACACTGCGGCGCACTCCACTAACAACTACTACCAGCTAACATCATTTCTACCCGTTCAGACTACGTACGTCGCATGGGAGACGGACAGAACAGCCGGTGCTTTTTTGTCCGTTATTTTTGTTGTTTTTCATTTTCATTTTCATTTTTGTAGGAATGTTCGAATGTGCTGGGGATAGCATTTCAACGTGCTGGAGATATATGGAGCATGTGAAATGTTACATGTTTTACGTGAGTGTGTGTATGCTTGTGTGGTTGTACGTGTGTATGCATTGGATATCCGTTGTCCTGTACAATAACAGGCAAAGGCAACTCATGTCCATGGTCGTTTAAGCGTATATTTGCGATGTGTGTGTATGTGCTGTGGCAGCATACATACAAATGAAAACTCTATAACAGATTTAACTACCCTGCGGCCACAATGAAAACTTTTATGGCAATATGTTGCAATAGTATCCCAGCAAAAAGCAGAAGAGCCAGTAATAACAACAAAACCGTTCGAAAATACAATTTTCAGACGAAGATGACGATGACGATGAAGAAGGAGGAGAAACACCAGAAGACGATGAAAGCAGACATTCGTGTGTTTGAATAGCATTTCTTTCCATTCGTAGTCATTGATGTCGAAAAGGGAAATAGTTGGAGGGGGGATGTCAATGGGCAGTGAGGTATGGAAGCTTCTATGATCTTGAGCCTGGGCCTTAACAGTCTGGATGGGGTTTCAGGAGTTTGTTGTGGTTGGCAATGGGTTTTGCCATTGCTGTGGCTCTTCTGGACACACAAAGATATAACCATTCGTACATAGTCCACACATACGAAGCAACGGGATATAAGTATTTATTTCAAACATTCGACCGGGCATTTGTGTTTAGCTTGTCTTCCAACTTGAAGATTCGCCAGTCCGAATGAGAGCCACTACAGCAGATACGTGTGCGATAGAACACGAAGTTGTAGGGATTCAGGCATCAGCATCCTTGTATCCTTTTCAAAGGCAAGACAATAAAACTCACATATACTTTTTGTACTTTTGGACAGACACACACACACATTCATATGAACATGGTATGGTTGGAAAGAATAATAAAAAGTAACCACTTGCCAAGAATGTACGCTGGAGCCATCGTGCGACATATGCACACAAACAACGGGTTAATCCGTGTGCAAGATGCTGGTATACACAATATTGCTCGTCCTAGTGAGTGGACTTGCCATTTTAGAAGTTGAGTTCCCAGAATTATGATTTACGAAAATGCTATCCAACTTTTGCCTTCAATTACCCCACGGAAAGGAGACTAATTGTTGATGGACACTCAACCCTATTAATTCTTCGAATGCCGTGTGAGGCAAGGACAAGTGCTCATGGGAAGGCCTATGTTTGACATTTGGAGAATCTCTGGATCTCTTAGTAGGGGGTCAAACAAAGTTTTCGGACAGAATTTTTAGTATATCTTGTTCTGATACCCTTTGTGCTGACAATGAGTTGGGCATCGTTTATATATGGGAGTCTTGCCAGTAACGAATGTGCTTTGGCTGGGTGATTAAGGCGTCGTACACTGTTGTGGTTGGGTACGACTCCAGTGTATGGAAACAATACAGTGGCAATAAACGACATTCGCCCGTACACCGATTCGCTTTAGTGTGAATATTTGTCATGGTGGTCCTGTTGAATGGTGAATGAGTGTCGAATTTTCGACATTTATCACAGTTCAAATGATTCCCACTATGCCTGTGGGCTTCTTTTGTTCATTTGTCACCAAACGCGCAAGTTGGGCATAGACGCACACATTCACACTCCCACCACTCCCAACTAACACCAAGGACATAAGATAGATGAATTTACCAATTGAGCATGAATGTTTGTTGGTTTCGTGTTTTGGCCATGTTTGGCAAAGGTACATGGGTACATTTGGCCATGACTAAGTTGAGGCAGATATGCAAATCTACTCATTGTGCCCAAATAATAAGGAAGCCCTTGCACATTCTCAAATTGTCCAGAATAACGAACAAAAGACCAATTCAATGAATGGAAGCAGTTCTGTATGAATTAGTCGAGATGTTTATGATGTCATACAGAAACAGAAATTATCTCTCTCTCTCTGGCTCCCGCTCTTAGATTGTTCTCCATCGTTGGTATGTACGATAGGAAATCAAAATGCACATTTCAAGACTTAAATATTCACACTATTCACAGATGGGTGATGGTCGTGTGTGCGATTTTCTTATCGACCCGACTAAACGAGAAATTATTCCAGGAGGCCCACGCCGATACATTGACCGAACATTGATTTCTGCAACACAACAATTGGAAGTTGCATGAACTCCTCCATTGTGGTAAAATGAATAATGAGACACTTTTAAGAATTTATGGACAACATTGGTTAACCACTTTCATACACTGGAACGCACACACACACGACGAACGGAACACATTACGCCAAACAATGCAGTGAAAACGACAATTGCTAGCCGTCATAATGCCAGCCGCAACATTGCTGCAACAGAGAAGTTAGTATTTGGCTATTGATCGGAGTAGGATCGATTGAATCGTTCGTTGATCAGTAGTTTGCATCAGCATGACATCAACCACAAAAATATCGGATGGTAATTACCACAAAAGTTCATTGTTCGGGTAAATAGTATGCCCACATCCCCCTGCACATGTTGCCAACAGCGCCGTCTGTTGCATAAACGGCCCATTCACCTACAGCAACTCGATGGCTATGCCGACGACAAAATCAATATGTGAAGCAGAAGAATTGAAATTGCATCAAATCTCCCCAGCGTTTTCTTTCCTTTGATAATAACGAGAATAACGAGAGATCGCTTACGCTTTACTTCAGTCTATCGTCTTAGATTACGTGCAAACTGGAAAAGTGTGTGATCGTGGTTACAAATCGATATCTAAAATAGAGCATTCTCTTGATTGCATATTTTACTGGCAATTGGCATACTGACGTCTGGGTGTTCGGTGGCTTGCGACCTACAGACCATTCTTTGGATGAGTGCCCATTACTGCAAGTCATTTAAATGGTTTCCTCTGACAAAACGTACACGAGGTGAAATACAGATACATTTTTTTGTTGAGTTGAGTAGCTCTTTAAACTCCCTGTTTAAAAGCCCTTATTTAGTTTAAATGTCCTTCTAAAGTTTTTTAATTATAAAGTAAATATTTTCTATTTGAAGCTATTAGCAAGTCATCGCCAAGATTACATATACCTGTTATCGGCCATTTCCACCATTTGACAATTATTTAAGTCTGGTCAATTGTAATGGACATTGTTCAATGTATCTGCTGTGGATACATTTTGCGGTGGCGTTTATTCTTTATTTCACATTTTAGAGGATTTCTCCACATGTTGATCATCTCATTTCAATCAAAGCTTGGACATTAATGACATTTCAATGGCATGTAACCAAATCGAGTTAAACATGACAGTAAAGATTGCTTACGCGGCAACTCGCCGACAATAGAAGCAGAGGATTCTACCGAATGGGCTCAAGAATTGATGCGTACTGTCTTCAATTCACGGTGATCCCAAATTAAAGGATTTGATGGAGCCGCTCCATGTCATCGATGATGTTGTAGGTTTGCTAATGAGATGTCCTCTTACATAATGACGACATGAATTGATTTACATCAAATTACATTATTTTGGGGGAAATGAATCTCAGTAATAGCAGATTGAGTATCATTATGGTCGACGCTAAGTCTTGACTTGAGTATGTATAGAAAAACGAAATTGGCCAAATGATTCAATCTTCTTCACACTTTGAATTAACAGTTGACAAGGAGACACAACAAATAGCCTTCCATGATCAGTCAATAAACTCATATGTATGAGATTTCATCTTTTGAACTCTGTTAAGGAGTCCCAAGTGTCCAATATCTGACAATATTACGTTAGCAACGAAAACAAAACATCAATGACTTTGCCATTTACCACCAATCCCATCGCAAAAACCCTTCGACTTCGACTCGTACCAAGTTGACTCAGTGACAACGGATTGTTTAGTTGTTCGACCAACCATCTTCATCTAATGTACATCCATCCATCCATTTAGCAGGCATCCGCATATACGTACACTACCTCTTCGCTGTAATGCTGTCCGTGTTCCACAGCAAATACAAATTGAAAGGTAATCACGACGAATGGACACGACTGATCCGACTGTGAGTTCAGTGCAAAATTTTTGTGAGTCATTTCCAGTTTGCAATTCTAAATTATTATTAAAATTCGTGGTTTTGTGGTGAAGGGCTTCTGGCAAAAAATGACGGGAACAACACTTTACTTTAAATAAAACACATGTATGTTTGACACCAACGCCTGCGAAGAATATCTACCATTGTGACTTCAATCGGCTCAAAGATCATACATATGTTTAGCTTGTATCTATTGTCCAGCTTTTGTGCTGGAGTATGTATAACCTGTGCAAATGTCGCTCTACGTATTTGTCGAGTCCTTGCAAGAAGAGGAATAAATAGGTACAATTGAATCACCTGGATATATGGTACAGTTGTCACCAACATCGTGTTGTGTTTCTGTACTGTCTCTGCATGTTGTGTGGGAATATTGTAGCCTTTGTTTGACCAACCAAACAGCCAAGCAACAACATCGACAACCCAGTCAGGTGTAATAACATTTCATTGTTTGCCACTGGGGTAACAACTACAGATGATGATGCTGTATTAATTGGCAGCAAGCGATCAATTGCGCTTCACTAAGGCCGAACTGATTGCAAGCCAGCAATTGTGGTCGGTCCGTCGTTTACTTCGAAAAAGTTCCAGGATGGTTTTAGATTTATTAAGGTTAACCTAAACTTTCCGATATCCCATGTTATTGGTTATGATAATAATTTCAAAGATATTGTAGTCTGTATCTGTTTTGTTGCTGATGTAAGAATGTAAATAAGTTATTATAAGAAAAGAAGTTTTGCTTCAGACAAGCTATCCAAAAAAAAAAAAAAAAAAAAAATAAAAACACGAAATACGAATTTTGCTCCATAAAAATTACAAATTTATTTCAATTTTTTCAGCAATTTGATATAAGTGTAGTTCTTGCGTTTTTATTTTTTTGCAAAATTTTAGTGTATGTTGTTAGATAAATTTTCGTGATATTTGTAGGTAGAAGTTATAGTTTTAGAATTTACTAAAAAATTCAGTAAAAAAATTATTTACATCGATTAAAATTCCGCATGGTTGAAATCCGAAATGATTTAAACAAACTGCTTCTTCCGATTAATAATCTTATCCGAAATCGATAATGATCGACATGTTTAAATGCCCTATAGAAAACCTTCTTATTTTGAACACTGCCTAACTTTGACTACTGCAAATGAGTTCAGCGCAGGAATAAATTGCAGTTTAAAAAGCCCTCATACCATCAATTAATATTATAAACAAACACACACACACATGCCAAATGAACGGAAATGTTTCAGTTGTTTTGGTTCGGTTTGCTAATGTTACTCTAATAGCGTTTACTATTGCAATACTCATCATTGGTAATTTCGACTTAAATCAGATCTCCTTGTTGTAACAACAACAGCATCAGAAACCAAGTGAAACCAATATCAAAGCCTAAACTGTTCCCAAGTGCAATTCCGCCTACAGTGTTTAGACTCTTACTTGGTTGGGTGGTTGGTTAGCTGGGCATATGTGAACAGGGCTCCCAGGAAATTCCAAACGAAAGGTATTTGGCTTAGCGGTAATGTGGTCGCCAAGCTTGCATTTGTGGCGTTAAACTGTTTCCATTCTTCGTTCAACTATCCCGTTTTCCATAGCGCTCAAGTGGTTGGCTTTTGTGTTGTGTCGACTTTTTATGGGGTTTCTTTAATTTGAGGTCGTGAGAATCTTTGCTAATTAATTGGCTCACTGCATGTACTACACGTAGCATTTGCAATGGATCCACCATCACTGCTACTTGCTTACTTAGTCTTGTCTTGCCTGGGACGGGACGGGACCATTCAGCCCTTCACTCCGCGGGCGTTCATAGAAAAACAATAGCTTTTTGCTCTCTTTTTTACCAAGGCTTCTTGTTGTTGTTTGTTGTATTAAGCTTCTGAAGAAGACCTCTTCGTAGAGGTGAGTTGCTGACTAGAAATTAAAATTGCACGTCGATGAGTACAGCTCACTGTTTAACCCGCAACAGACCAATAACAATAAACAACTCGTAAGACGAGTCCGCTCGGTTCTGGGTTCAAATATGCCTGTTCGAGCTCTGCAAATTTCTAGCATTTTGGTGATGAATGAATGAACGTGAATGAATGAATTCATTTATTGCGATTAGTCAGTTAGAAAACCACAAAGACGTAGCTGTCGTGAATATGCATGTGCATATTGTGGACGGACGTGGGAGATGACACACAACAAGTAGAACCACATAAACCCCTCGCCCGACCCACTTTCTGTTTTGTTATTCCACTATTTGCGAGCTATCAAAGGGCGCCTACGCCAAACGTCCAAGTGGCCACCACCACATGATTTTATCAGCGTGGCAATGTAAAGCGAATATTTTGTGTTATTCATCTTGATGATAATGATGTTGCCGAGGCCGTTCCCGCTGCCCGCTGCAGTTGGCAGTTAGCAGCGCCGTGTAGCCATCGTAAGACTGCACCTCATTTTCACGAGAGCGACATACGTGGGTACCTAGCTAGACGACCCATCCAACTACAAACACACACACACATGACATTATATGTAGTCGAAATTTGCCAGTTCCATTTGCTGGGATGCACAAGACAAACGACAAGCTATTTTGATTTTCTAATGCTTTGAACTTTCCATGCAACTAGCAACTAGTGCCACAGCGTTTGGGTTAGCGTTCAGTTTCTGGACACGACATGCCACTGCCACAACATTACAGATGCAGTAATACAGTCGTTCATCTATCCATCCAGCAGGGCATACATTCATATACCAAGCTGTGGTGTAATGCAGTTCAGTTTGGTTCACTTAGACGGACGAAGACACGAGACCGCGAGGTGCTTGCACTAAATATTGCTCTTAAGTGTAATCGTGTTTCCATGAGAACATTCTCACAATTGTTATGTTTGGACACCACAACTAGCCGTGCACTTTTCCAAATCGAATAATGATGATCCTCCACATTGCTGCTTGTTTGCTAGCTACCTCTTCCCTTTACCGATCTTTGGGAACCTTGTGTGTATAATACGTCCTCTTCCCAAAGTATGGGTGTGCATGAGGCTACTACGACTATGCTGCGGCTACTGTTGCCCATGGCTTGCTGCTAGTTTCCACTGATTTTCCATTCTCTTATCCCCCGCCTTATGACTTGTTCGCAACAGTTATTAGGTTTTCGGTTAAGGTGAAAATAGCGTTTATTTTGCAAATTATTTATTGTTTTTTTTTTTTTTTTGTTTTTGTTTTGTTATACGTGGCTATGTTTTTTAACATGACCAACACCACACCGGTGCTCCACGGTGTGAGTTAAATTGTAACCAAGAGTATATATGTACCATCTTGGGATAGTCTCACGATGAGAACTGTAGCATATGAGTACAATGAACGCAATCTAACCCGTTACTTATTGAATTAATGAGCTTCCCTTTAGTTTGTACCCAAGGAACATGTGAAGATTTTATTGTGTTTAATCGGATTTCAATTGTCATGTTTTGCTTTGCAGTTTTAGATGCAAAGATTGACAATGTTCGACATTACTGTTAAGACAACTATAGAATATCGGTCGAAATGTCATCGTAGAACTTCATACTGCTAACTAACATTTTGTTTCGTACGAGGACCCATTTTCGGCTGGACCGAACTTTAATGGGGATTTAGTATTTAAAAGAGTTTAATTTTTGCCAGTGAAATCGGTTGAAGATTGCATTAAAATTTTTCAAAAATACCATAAAGTGGACGGTACCGTTATATGGCTGATGCACCAATTCGCTGCTACAGAACTTTTATCTATTGCGAGATTCAAATACCAATTTTAAAACAATTTTGTAAAAAAAATGTGTTCGAAATATCAGAAATAAAAAATATTCGGAATATCCGTAATATATGGTAATATAAGATTCCGATAAAAAAAAAATTGGCTTAATTCATCAGAATACCCAATATCTAGAGATATCGTTATATGAAGACTGCAGACTGAACCTATATAGGCAATGTTCTGCCACAAGAAAGAGATCTCATAATGAAATTTTAAACCATTCCGTGAGAAAATTTGGATAAAATCATCAGAATACAGAATATGGGGAGATGCCGTTTTATGGGGCTTATAGGAAAAGGTAGACTTATTTCATTCAAACGATAGCGCGATTAAAATAAACAGACGTATAGACAGGCGGACATCACTAAATTGGCATGGCATTTTACGTTGATCAAGAATATATGTACTTTGTAGCGTCTAACATGATTATTTCGAGGAGTTACAAATGAAACGGAATGTACCCTTTATAGTCTTGTGAAGAGTATAACAATGAGTAAATTTTTCTCCGAGGAAATTGGCTATGACCTGATATTTAGAAATTGTAGAAAAATTTCAAATCGATTTATGGCGTGATATAGCAGTCATACAACTATTCCAGACTTAGTTTAAAGAAACCTCCCGGTATCAGGTATCACTTTACTTTAAACCCCTTTTCATGACAATTTGCTATGTTCCTATATAGGACTCTATATTAATATACCAAAAGATGTTTAGTATTTTGAGGGGTTCTAATGACATCATGAAATCGAATTAGTATTTAAAATCGTTATCAATTCAACAATGAAATTTAAAAAGCCGTGTTTAATATGGCACAGATATTTAGAATTGATATCGCAAAACCTCTTTGTTAATTATTAACTACACCGGTGTAATATATCTGAACTATTTTTTTTCTTAGAGGAGATGATAGAAAAAATCGCTTTTTTGAGCAGTATCTGGGCCTTTTTAATATGGCCCCTTGTATTATTATTGATATTCTGTGACCTTGTTGCAAATTATGATCTACTCGTATGTAGTTATATTACTTTGTGTTTTATTGTCATTTTAATTTGGTCAAGTCAAATTTTGATCAATAACTTAAACTATAATTTTCTCGAAACTGAATTTTTCGAGATGTCACGTTCTTTGAGTAAGTGAGCGATATATGAAAACAATTTAGCTCCAAACTATACTTAAATCTCTGGTCTGCAACACTTGTTTTTCATACGTCAAATTATATTGGAATCAAATTTCATGAGAAAATTTCAGTGCACAAAATCTCAGTGTTAGAAACAAGTACAAAGATAAGGATTAGAGGACAATAACCTCTGGCCAATTGCAATCCATGTCTTCGGTTTTGTGCGCATATCTTGTCATTGCCATTGATGATTTGATGACAGTTCTTATCCCAAAATGCAATCATGGGAACACAAGGCAGGTGCGTTCTAATAGGACGAACGAATGGGAATTATCTTTACAATGCGAATTTCAACTGCTGGTGTCCCTTCCTTTCGTTTCTGCTCGTCATCCTTGTTTCTTTTGAATTGATGTTCGTTGGTCTAATGGAATTTGCCCTGTTGAACTATTGTTTGATATTAAATCTGCTCAGCGTATTTTCGCAAATGCCATTTCTTACGATCGGGGGAGCGTCATGTTTCAACCTTAGTGTGCTTGTGTGTGTTCATGTACCTGTTCTCAAAATAGATTTGATGGAATACACACGTAAAACAATTGATCTAAATTGTACCGTTAATCGTTTGAGCAATTGCCGGAAAATATCTTTACACTTCTCTCCCCGTCAAAAACCTTAGGCCACGTTGGCGAAACTATGTGCGAGCGTGAGAAAAATGATTTACTCTACTTGCTACCGTTTGAGGATAGTCTAGAAGAATCGGCAATCGCAAAAGGATTAAAACTCCAATTCTTTTTAGATGCTAACTATGGAAATTGTTTGTAGTTGTGTCCTTTGGTTTGTTTGTGTGTTGGTCACCACAATGATTCAGCAGCACTCTTCGTCGATAAAGATCTTTTTCTCACGGCAGTTAAATCAGAAACAAAAAACAATTGTCAGCCACATCGAACGATGCAAGCGAACTAAATTCTTTATCATTACAAGCTTGAGCAGACCGACGTCCAGAAGCTGCTAGTGGTATAAATGTTTGCAATCGAATTTACAAGCATCGGTGAATCCTGTCTTCAGTGTTGCTAGTAGACAATAACAAATCTGTAGATATGCTAGAAGACCAACGTTCCCGCAAGGCGTTCAATTGTATTCTTGTGCTCACGTTGGAATTGCATTGCTTAGGACGTTTACTTATGAACAATATCATCAATTCTGGTCCAATTCAATGAAATCCATTTTCTAAAATTCATTCTCCCATTTTTGCATTTATTCTATAATTCTAAACCACAAAAATGTCACCTACAATGCATTTCAATTGACACCAACGAGGTCATTCATACATGATGAATGAGCAAGCCTGTAACAACACCGAAATGTTTTGGACCAGCGAAGAACGCAATTTTTTGTCACATGCACACGTAGTTTCTGTGGAATATTACAAAGCCGTGACGTTACAAAAGATAAAGGGTATAGTGGTCGACCCGATCGTGCTGACCATTGTATCTCAGGGGAAAAAGACCAACACTTCCTCCACGACTCACTTCGACCAAACCCCATTTGTGTGACGAACTCGCCATGAGTTACTTAAGCAAACAATGAAACATGTTGCACATGCTGATGTCCGCCCGCCTGTTCATCTACTAAACTGAACACTGAAGATGATGCCGCTGATGTGGTTTTGTTTGGTTTCATTCAAAAATTAAGCTGTACCTGACAATTATTCATGTGACATCTTTACGTAAAATCTGGATGAACAACGGACCGTTGTTGTTTTTTTATTTTGTTTTGTTTTTGACATTCGGACATTTGAAGATTCTCCAAACTGCAATGCATAGTTTTGTGTGCTTGGTTTACAGTTTGGTGCTGGTGAAGACAAAGGTTTTTCGTTGGCTGCCTACGTGTCCAGCATAGCAGATTTACATGCGATGCTGGCACTGACAAATAATATTCCACTATCGAGCTAACCCATCAAACGGGTGTGAACCTGAGAATACTGCCAAGACATGTGAATGTGGGCCTTGTCCGTACACTCGTTCGGTATGGCTGAACGACCATCTTTAAAGACGTCCAAGTCTCTTTCAAGATCACAATGGCCAAACGGGAGAGTCCAATGTCTTAGATCACTTGCTCCATATGTCGAAACGGAGTATGTCAACGCCTTCGACAAAACATTGTCAATATCCTTTTACGTTTGCCGCTAGTTTCACAAATACTTGCGTCGTTGTTCAGACATAGGCGGTACTGAAACTCTCCTATGCTGCGTGTCCTTTTGTCTATTTTGGTGTTCACACAGCGAGGGTCAGTTCTTGTTTTGTCAACATTAAAACACAAACTACTTCAACCACTTGCTAGCTACCTGTATCATCGTACATAATGCAATTCAAGCACATATAGAAGAAGGCAGGGCCATAAATTTGAATGACAAAATGAGTGGGCGACAAACATTGCCACGGTACATATTAAACTGTGGACCCTCGCACATCATAGTAATTTCGGATATCCTAATTTCTTTCTATCGCTATTGGTCACAATAAAAGAGTTGAACGCCCGCTGCAATTACACAAAATTTGTAATGGTGATGACGGTATTTCGCTCAACAAATCAATTCGCTGCACGGAAAGAGTTATGCGGGCGAATATGAATACGACACGAATTTACATCGTGTTGGATCATCACATATGTCCCGCATTGGTGGCACAGTGTAGTCGACAGTCAATTTAGTTGAAACATTACGCAATGTGACAAATAGTCAATTTTGTTGCGTGGGGACCGATTAAGCACTCGGCTAAGTTTAAGAAACATCGCTTACAAGAGTCTGCACAAAAACAGAATAAACTAATTTTATATCCTTCGCGAAGGCGTTTTGTATTAAATATATGACAAAAATCTGTTGATTCTTATGTATGACAGTAATTTACAACAAATTTTGTTATTGTATGCACTTCTCCTCCCAGTTCGAGTTATATTTATATATGAATGTTATATTTGTATAAGGACAATCATTTTAGCAAAAGTGGTATATTATTAAAATTATGTCGTTCACTATCCACTTGCGCGCTGTCCCTCATTAGTTTAATATAGTGCATGTAAATTGACCCAGTATGAAGTGTTCATTTACCACATTTTGCTACGTGTGCTAAATATAAGAATTTCGTTGTGTGGTAAGTTTCGATCACACCCAAAAACACATCCGAATATAATCAATTGCAAATAAAAATAGAGCAACATTGATTGCGGGAAAGTTTACTTGCACACTTGAAGAGAATGTTCTCTTCCCAACCAAGATTTCAATTTAGATAAAATTAACCTGAAAATTACACGCTTTTTGTCGCAGTCTCTTATTGCTCACCAAAAGCAATTTTTACTTTGCTATTATTTAATTCCTATTTGGACGCCGTTTTTTTTTTTAAATTTGTGCAGCTGGCTGGGTGGCTTACCTGAGGCTTAAAAATCTATTGCGTCACCTCTTACCAACTGTCTTCATTTTTAAGAAAAAATAAGGGACAAACAAAAAATAGCAGCCGCAACCTCTTTTTAAAAAGAGTACACATTTATCGTGACAGATATGCACAATTTTGAAATACAAAATCAATGCAATTTATTAGGGAAAAAAGTTGTTACCCGACCCCCAAGGATAATGAGCAATTGTCAGGGCATATGTTTTGGCATTGCTACCCAAATAAGTGAGTACATTGTATGGTCCTGTTTCCTATAGCACACCCTTGGAAAAACTTCCGCAAGCATTTATTTATATGACGTTTTTTAATATCCTCCCCATTTGAGGAGAGAACGTTTGTCTTTTTATCAAACCCTGGGAAAATGTTACCCACAAACAACCCAAGTCAGCGAGAAAAAAAGAAGAACGAAGAAAAAATCACACGCGCACATTCTTGTCTTGTGACATATGCATCCGAAGGCACTCTAAAAAAAACTATTTTCTTACCTTTGTTGTCTTCGGTGGTAGGACGAACATAAAAAACGCACACATATTTGCATAAAAAATTCCGTTACAAAGGGAGGATGGGACCAAGCAAAAAAGGCTGGGCGACGGCTTAACAATTATCACTACCTAGGAATGTTGTTGTTACGGATGTGATTGAAAACGGACGAAACTCACAATAATTTTGTGTGTAGTCCGTTTCTAAGATTCATCTCCGATGTTTTTGTTGTAGTCTTCTTCCCTCTGAATGAATTTCGTAAGATAACGTCAACGCATTCTGAGGGGTGAGATTTTGCACATGCATGCCTGTGTGTGTAACGCAATTTCTTTATGAGCCATCTCGTCTCGAGTTTGTGCTACTCTCGGCGACACATTGCCAAAAAGAAGCGTACAATGGAAAATCGTAAAAAACAATGATCCCTAAAAAACAGCAAACAAAAGAAATGCAATTTTTTGGATACGCAAGGATAAACACGTACAATAACAGAGGCTACCTAAGACATTATGCAAGGGGTCACAGAATAACTATAAAATCCGCAAACACAGACATATGCACATTTGTATGGATGTGGCCTCTCATACGTGAATATCCATAGACACAAGGGTACCGTCTGAGGCCCCAGCAGAAAGGATAAATATTCGTTAAGAAATTTATATACAGGACATTAGCAGCATCCTTTTCCAAACATTCCACTACATGTCCATTATACAGCTTTCTGCTTGTGGATTCGTATTTCGCCCTATTATAAATTGAAAATCTTAATAAAAAACGTCAGGGGTAACGAAGGAATAGGGCAAAGAAGAATCTATGATGTGTTGTCTAAAGATGTTGTTTTTTTTTTTTGTTTAGCTCACACGGCGTCTGCGTACATTCTCAGGGGTCATGATGTATAGTCCTTATCCTGATAAAAAAAATTAAAAACTACGAAATGTTAAGAAACCGAAGACAATAAACGATCTGCATGCATGCCAAGCTGTGAATCAGTCGCTCAATGTTTGCTTGTGTTTTTTGTATTACCATTATTAGGTTCTCCCGCTTGTAACTACGGCGACACACGGTAATACGAGTAGAAAGCAGCCAACAAATGATATAGAAGATTTAGAAAACAATAAAAAACGGCCATTTACTATAGGGGTTTGCTGGTTTTCTGTTTCACGTTCAAGTTTCTTAATTCTCAGGAAAATGTTTTATGTTGACGAAAATAACAAAGCATTTGCAGGAACCTTATACGCTGCCAATAGAAATTGAGGAGCTCCAATCTCTGAGCACTTGAAAAAAAAAAAAAACTGATTCAGATGCAGTGATAGCGGAAAAAGTTAGAGGCTGTACACATTTCCTGTCATTACATGGGTCCGCCAAATCGAAGAGCGGGTGGACGCTGCGACAAACAGCAGATGAGACAGTTTTAAAATCAAGATGAATGTTTATGACATGTCATCGAGTATACCTTTATCGCATTTTCTTCATTGTGGAGGATACGCACAATTCAGATCAGCCGAACTTAGACTTTTTCTCATGTTTTAAGATAATGCCTATACATGCATATCGATAGTATTTAATTTAAAAATTAGTGTAGCTGAGTACTAAGTATTTTTCTACAATTTGTACAAAATGTTACTGGCAGAGCATATGTATTTTGCTGGAAAATTGTATTCAGCAAAGTTTTGTTAGTTCGACACATATAAGACACATTACTTACAGAATTGATATAAGAGTGAGTAATAAATGTTAACTTAGAAATGGTAACCAATTTACTTCTGATTTAAAAACTAAAACTTTTCAATAGAAACATGAAAATTATTTATCTAAATTATATGTTAGTACACATTCTAGGTGTATTTTATGCGCATACATACATATTTTCTTTGTGTAACTTGTGTAAATATTTGGTTTTTGCCGCAAAAGAGGTACTAAATATCAAAAAACAGCGATAAGCGATCGATTTGTGTTTAATGTGGCGATGTGGAATATTTAGTTGTCTAAAAATGAATTAAAGTCGCATTCCAATATATATTATAAAGCTTTTAAATTCAAAAAATTCAAATCCCTGTCCAAGTAAGCAGAAGCCATTATTTACTATACCTGCTTTGATGTGCAGCTATGTAAGTGTCATCAAAAATACTGTAAAATGTCTAGGAAAAAGCGTGCTAGCGAAAATTTTAAATTACCTCACAGAATAATACCTCATTTACATACATTTATAGAAACATACATACACTGGCATATGCGTATGTTGAGCTGAATAGAAAAGTGAGAGAACGTTTTACATGCGTAAAAATAATTTTCCTACTTCTCCTTTTTTTAACCCTTTAATTAAAAAAAAGATGTTCCAAATATCGGTACAAGCTTCATCGCTGCTGCGCAGCGGACAAATAATGGATGAACGAAATGATCTACTCCACGGAAAACCAGGAAACTGCGCATCAAATTTGCTTTCTTAAAAAATCTCAATATTTTCGAATTCCTATTTGAATTTTGAGTCTCTTCACAGCATCACTGCCAGTGAAGGTGGTCAATGGAAGCATTGCTCAACACGACTAATTCATACAGATTTGAAGATTTCATCCCCCTTGTATCCGAATCCTCACACAGACCGATTTGTGTGTAACTCGCTCATCGATTGCTTGTGTGTGTGTGTACATTAGCCATAGGGATCTTTTGTGGCGGTCGTAAGTGTATGACAAATAAGGGAGACTATCGACATTAGAAAGTCTGTGCTCTATGCGTTTGTATTAGTGAGGACTCACATTTTTTTTATTTTTTTCGGTACTTTTGGGTCAGCCACACCATGCGTGTGTGTCTCAGTTACCGTCAAACATAGTCAACAGGACCGTCAAGGCATCGTGCAAGAAACTCTATCGTCAGTCCACGTGAAGTCTTTGTGGGGTGAACACACTCAGCACTCGCAAAGAACAACACAATACAGCTACACAAATAATTTGTAACAAAACTGAACCACAACATAAAAAAACAAACAAAACAAACTGTGAAGTTTACTAAAATAAAACTGAAAAGTGATTACAGATCCCAAAAACGAAGTTGTAATATATTTTTATTAAAACAACTATCCCAAATATAAGAAAGAAAACTGTGTAAAATAGTGCAAACTAATATTGATCAAAGACATCTTTCATTTGTATCGCGAGTATCGTGACCGTTTATGCAAAATGTACACCAAAATGCTTTCGATGAGCGAGGATCAAGGATTTCGTTCTCTGAGTCGTAAGTTTCCGTTTTTCGATAACAAAGTTTCGAAATTGTATCATAAAAATTTAAAATAAACGAATGTGACTATATGTATGTGAGCGTTAAAAAGTTCAAACTTATTGCGGGTTAGGAAGCCTTTAGGCCCATACCCTTCTCAGTACGATAAAACAATTATTATCTGAGTCGACGTAAGCTAATTTGTTTACATTCCATACGAGTGTATGTGTTTGCCCAATGACCATTCGTAATGAATTCAGGGCATTGGAATAACTGAGTTCACAATAGTGTCTTATCAGGTAAAACAGTGAATACACATTGTCGCTTAGTGTATCGTGACGTTGCGAGCACCCTCTCCATATAGCTTTGCTTCTACAGCTATCATTGTATCGCAAAGCTGACTATTTGCATAAGACTTGTCAGCTGTATGCGGGTGGTGTTATCTGTGCCATTTGGTTTGGACGCAACGGTTCGCTTCAAGCAGACACACACACAAGAATATTGTCATATCGCAAAGGTGTTTAACCCAAATATCCAAGCCCACGTATGGGCGAGATGGGACATATGCCTGCCCCTGATATGCTTAAATATTCTACAAACCCACATGCCTGATAAGAACGGTGCAAATAGCCCTCTGTTGGACGGGGGCTATGGGAAGTTTCAATCGGAACTCTCATTATCAGTAAAAAGTGTAGCGTGTAAAGTGCCTTGATCAGAGCCATAACCCCTCTCTGGATTAGCAAGTCAATGAATTGGGACGATCCAACTGTTCATTCATTATTGTAGTATTATTTGGATTTCTGAATGGCGTCAAAAATATCCTAAAGGGTCAGTAGAAATTTTACCTTGGGAATTGTGGTTAAGCTTTCGAAAACGGACTAGGCTTGTGATATTGTTAATGACACTGTCCCAATTTCAGCTAACAAACGAGTGTTTAAACTCTGGGCCGCTATGGCAAATATTTGCACAGTCGTTTTTTATCCATTTGGTTCGTACGGTCGTTTTCGGGCAGGGGGAGAATTCAACGTCCGTCTCTTAGTGTTTTTAGATAACCTTAATATTTTGTTATTATTTTGTTGTTCGACTGGTGTGTATTTGTTAAGACAACAATAAAATACGTCGTTTAAATATGGGATCTGGCCAAATAGTAAATAAGACAAATGACTTTTCTGGTCATGTGCGTAAATGTGTGTGCGTGACAGAGACTACACGAATACACAAACGATGTATATATAATTCATGTGTGTAGTTTATTCTCACCGGCCTAGAAACAATACATATTCTGCTTTCTTATCTCCATCACTTACTCAATTCTGTCTAAAACGATTGACGTACCCAAGTACGTGGAGTAATTAGCAGTGGTCCATTTTATAAAGACAACAATATCATAATCTCTGACAGCATCCAAAAAAAATGCCTCGTAGCAATGAAATTTGGTGCCTTGGTAAGTAGCTGATGGTAAATATTCGTAATTGGGCGCCAGTGTGCAATAAGAATCGCTCACGACTGAATGTAATGTGTCCAACATAAAGTCACAGACATAAATTACTCTTTGCTTGCCAAAAACAGCGAGTATGGTCTGATTACGGCACACTATTAATATGCTAATAGGGTTGCTGCCTCAGATGAAACTCTGTCGACTATCGATGCGAAACACATCGATACACATTAGTTGCAACCTTCCACCACTCGCAGCCCTTTACGATTGTCATAGGGATTTGGATAATAAGTGTGTATTCATATTTCCATATGAAATGGAAATGGACAACTTGCGAGGCCAGCAGATGACAGATTCTGTGCCGAATCATACGCAACTCATATCGTACATTCGTTGAATTAAGAACAGATATTGAACAGTTATCCAGCAAACAATGACGAAATAACAAAATCTCAGTAATCGTTGCTAATATCACGCATTTGAAGGGCCGTAACAAATGTTTCAATGGAAACAAAAGTTACTGGCGATGAGATGAGGGTGAAAGAGTTGATGATTTCATCACAATTCAATGTGGTACTGCAGTTTGGGAATTGCGGCGCTAAAGAGTTAAGTGGCCAGCTGACACTTGACATTTGCCCAAAGCCATCAAACATCAGCTGCGGTTGGCACATTTATTGGCAACAATGAAACGATCTGACATTTAGGTCTCTTGCTGCTGAGCGACAAGGGATATATTGCCGCCCTTATGGGCAGTTGGTAGGTGGTTACGTTTGCTTGTCATTTTACCTGTTCATTATAGCTTCCTATATTCCCTCGCACCACTAGCCAATCAAAGTGGTTGCCCACACGACCATATGCAACAACAATAACCTACTAAGCCGGTCATTGGTCAGAATACCACTTTAAGTGGCATTGGTATTGTATATTAGTCCGCCTCAATTGTTGGCGACGGCCGTTTGTAAGAAGTTATCAATATGTTGTGTCCTAATTGATAACCGCAATATCCCCTGGCCATTTAACGCTCAATCAATAAAAAAGTCTAAACAAGAACGCGCAACAGAAAATGAAATGAGGGTGTATACCCAGCTATTTAGGTTGTCATGATGCGTCTGTGTATTTTTTAGGGAAAAAATAAAATAATAATCACCAAAAACATGATAATAATAAACCCTAACTAATAAAAACGCAATCAGCGGAACATATCGATGTCTCACGGACTAACTGAATTGCAGAGCTCATCCCAGTCAATCAGGAATTAATAAGTCAACTATGTTTTTTGCGCCCTGTGTTTCCTTCTTGTCACCCCCAGGATATGACAATTTACACCAACATATAATAAATATAAAAAACAACAAGATAATAGACCGGGGAAAAAACAATAGGAAACAATAATTCCACTACTGACAAACCGCACAGCTTCAGGGTATCAAATTATGTGTCCGTTTGTTCATCTATATGTCCGGACACATACAAATGTTTGGGCAGCATATCGTCTATGTCTTTTTGTGTGTTTGTGTCGTTTTTTATTGATCATCAGAGTCTATAATTCTTTAGTGCCTGTTGGTGTTGTTGTTGTTATACAGCACCTAATTGACAACTGGATTATTGTTACGCTTCTTTAATGTGATTATCCTTGTTTTGTTTGTCAGGGGAAAGGAACTGGGCAAATTTGTTGGTCAGAACTTTTGTATGGGTGTGTGTGTGTGTGTGTGTGTTTAGAATTTTTTTGTTTTTATAAAGACAAAAATATGTGGCCAATGTTTCTGGCCTCAGTTATGGTGCCAATTTTGGGATCACAATGACAAAACTTTTACATATGTTGTGTCGTCTTCGAAGTGCCCTTTGTCTTTGCCTTGGGGTCGGCCTGCTTTATATGGACACAAGTACTAAACCAAAAATCAAACAAAGCCTTAAGAGCAGAAATAAAACTTTGCGGAAATTCTGTTTATAGAGTTATGTGAAGTTAACGCATACGGACCCACACATGCCCCGAAGTGCAAAGAGAACACGAAAAAAGGACATGAAGCCAACAAAGAGGGCAATTCAGACCCTTCGATAACCCCCTTTCCACATTTGCACTCACACTCATCTAGTCATCTATCCTAAGTATACAAACAACGGATTTCGCAACGGCCATGAAACGAAAAGGGACGAATTGTTCGAGCATATCACACTAGATATTGGGTAAATTGTCCATTAATAAACATTGATTGGAATTTATAAGTTTGGCCAATATTTGTTTGCTACTATTTAGACCGGCAACAAACACCTTCAATTGTCGCCTTTATGTTATGATGACGATGTGGTGATAAGACTGGGTGGGTGTGTGTGGGTTTGTGGAAATGTTATGAATAAATTTCCACAGGATAAATTGGCTTAGGTTAATGGGCAGGGTAGAGGATTAAATCGATGGGCGAAGGGAGGTGCAGCAACTATTTGCTACGGCCTCCTGCACTCCTCCGTCACAAGTTTGCATCTCATTATCAGCAAGCAAAGCAAATCAATACAAGTATTTGCGGGGAATTAATTACTTGCACGCATATTGCAAATTTATTGTCAGACATTAAGCGAAAACACCAACTTGGTTCTGGGAGCATGTGTATTTAAGGATAAAGCGCGAATGCTGTGCTATAAATTGAGTCTAACCATGAAGCACGCCACTGCTGTGGCATGAGACTGAAAGACGCCCAACAACTATTTAGTAAATTCGAAATATCACATGTTTATGCCAGTTTTATGTAGAGGAAATTTCGTTCGTTCGTTGGTAATTGGCAATTTAGAGGTCAGGCCATAAGCGTATTAAGATAAAATTTATTGAATAATTTATTATGGGTTACATGGCAGACAGTCACTGCGTAACAGTTTCTATTGCTTTGTCGGCGATATCAATATATTTATATCTGTCATTGTAGTATCGACTAACTGAGTGGTGACGCTTTGTTTGGTTTGTTTTTTAGATTCAGATTCCACCGAAGGTGATGCCCCAGCCCAGGATATCCTTACATGTGGTGCCTGCCAGAAGGCTTTTGCCCTCTCCGACATAGTCAAATTTATACAACACAAGGTTCTACAATGTAACAAGGAAAACTATGGCCACTGTTCAAACCAAGGTATGTTATAAGAAATTGGAATATCTATTGATGAAGCATTTTTTTTTAATTCGTGTTGCGTTCCCTAGGTCCTTCGAATGATAGAGCCGACACCGAAGATGGCAGGCCGTTGGGTGTTGCTAATCGCAGACCTTCGGTATCAGCTCCTATTAATGCACGCAAAACATCGGGAGGATCCCGCATTCACACACCACCGCCAAGCCCAGCGGACATGTTAGCCGACGGTGCCTCAAGTACACCCAAAAGACTTGTAGATGGTAAGTAATTTTGCAAGAAGAAAAAAAAAAACATCTAAAAAGGATCCTACTAAATGTATTACCTTCCATTATACAGAAAATGACAATACCACACCCAAGGAGGCAACCCAAGAAGACACCAAAACCTCAAACTCAGCGACAGAAGAGCTACCGACCATTACCACATCCATCAAGCAGGAACTTGATCGTGATGAAAATGATACAGAAACAATTGAGTGTCACAATAGCAGCAATAATGATAACACTAACGATAATGTACGCGAAAACGACGATGATTGCCAGCCCAAGACCAAACGACCCAAAATTGAGTTCGTCGATGCTGAGTCCAATACGCTGCAAACAGGTAAGCATCGTATAATTGGAAATTGTGCAGAGGAAGGGAGGGCGCCGGGTTTTCTATTTGTAACTGTAATTTAATTAAAATTCCACAATGACCATTACCCACGCTTTGACACATGTTCCGATGGTTGGAGTCCACAGCCTTAAGGGCAATAGTAGCTCAGAATTTTATGTCTCCGTGAGCGGTTCGTGTGTCTAACGCATCATCATATTCGACGCTATGTTTTTACTTCGAACTGCATCACACATCATAGCTCCCCTAGAACAAAGTAATTTTTGACCAAAACAAAATCCTTTTGATAAAAACCATGAAAATAAACAACAGTCCGTCCATCAACAACATCAAAGTGAAAATGGAACTTTGCCTTATTGCCTCATAATCGTTGATGTCACCGGCAACAAAAGCCCAGCGATAAGCTGACATCAACATGCCTTTCACCACACAACCGTTCGTCCACTCATTCATTGTACATGCATTCGAATTTTTTGTGGAACATTCGCAAATAAAGCACATCGAAATGAAATTCTTGACAATGAACATAAAACATTTGCGGAATACAAATCTAAGCGAACATAAATAATAAATTTCAACCCTATCTTTGTGCTGACCATCTATATTAGGGGAGGCACAAGAATTCCATGACATCAAGGAGTGACCACTCGATCTGACGTGCCGTGGATGCTGTTCGTGTAGAAAGGTCATTTTGATAATATTTTGACACGCTACTCAATGACCTTTGACATTGTACACCTTTGTCTATGTTAACAATTGTTAAGTTAACTAAAAATCCATTAGAGAGGACTGGTCAAATAACTGGGTGTCATAGAACTTTGGTCAAACGGCAAATGAAAAAAAAAAACATGGAAATCTTTTAATTTTTTTTTGTTAAAAAAGGTAGACACGCTTACATCTTGTGTCGACATACGTCAGTGGGTCCGCACACAACTATTCGACTTAGAATATGTCACGTCAAACAGTCAATGTAACCGACTATTCTTGAAAAGGTTCTCAAAACTGAATACGTTAAATAATGGAAAATAAATTGCGCAAAATGATTCGTCATGAGTTCGAAAGAGTTTAGTGGACACGGTAGAGTCAGGGGGAAGCAGATAAAGGAAATAAGTGGACGGCAACAAGAGTCAACGGCATTCGCGTGTAGATGAGAAACAAAGGTTGTATTATGAAATTCTCACATAAAGGAGCGAATGAGAAGAGAAAGAGTGCGACCTATTGTTTTGAGTCCTTAGATTGTCATTACATTCTTGCTTGGCTGACCTTCAATTGAAGACACTTAAGAGTTGACTGGCTGACTGACTGTTAAATGAAACCACACACCATAGTAAGTTCTTAAAGAAGATCTCAGGCTATGGTGAGTTGTAATCGCCTCTTGCTTGGACGTTTGGTAGGACTGCTGCAGATGATGGTATTCATAGAACTTCTTCAAGCTGAATCACTCTCAGTTTTGATAAGAAAACCAAAGGTCCAGTACATGGGGTCCTTTTTGTGATGTGTGCTGATATTTGTTTCCATTGTTTCCATTGTTTGCTTGTATTATCTTTTCTTTAGTCATAGCTTAATTTTTTATATGCTCTTCTTGTGTAGTTGTCAAGTTTATGTTTGCCTTTTCATGCTTGCTCGATTATTTATGTATATATATATTTCAGACATTCACATGTTTCATTCAAATACTCCTTTCCGCCAAAAAAGAAAAAAAAACTCCCTCCCCCGCCATAGTAGAGGACATATGATGTCATTCCTCATTCATTGTTTTACTCAGAAATCAAACAATGATGACTGCAGCGTAATTACAATTCCATGTCAAGTAGCCAGGCAAAGTGACAATTGTCACTGTTAAATGCGATGAAGATCAGATCGCTTAAATGAATTGTGGTTTCAGATGTAATTATGTTATATATTATATGTATAAACATGTATTTTCCGACCCATATACTGGTCGTCAATTTGGCATCTCTAATTGTAATTCCTTGCTGTTTCATAACGTCCCTCACCTTTGTCGTGGACGTAATCCGCAGAATGTCATGCTTGTTTTATTGAAAAGTGAAGCGCACAAAAAAAAAACTGAAAATCGGATCTGATGAAAATATAAACGCACATGTGTGTATATGTGACCTGGGTATAAATATAATCAAAAAGGGTTTATCTGATAGCCGGGTGACAGGAGGGGTAGTCTGCTAAACACAAATAAATCCTGCTATAGATGGAGGGCGGCAGGTGAAAAGAGTAATCCTGATGAGTTTAGAATATCTGGCTATTCAGAAATGTTATTATTTTAGGAGGAGTGAACCTGGCGCGTATCGACTTTGACAGTATTAGGAGGGACATTGGGATACTTTAAAGGGATAAATAATATCCATTCACGTATAAATTCTTTGATTATGCAAGTTCACGTATTTACCGTCTTGGTTTGCCCTTATTGTACAGAAGTGTGTGTGTGTGTGTGTGTGTGTATGTGTGTGTTTGTAACACGTTTTCGTTGTAATGTCCTTTGTTGCCTGGAGTGAGAGGATTATTCACAAAAATGGAAAACGACGGCTCTGCGAAGCGAATGTTTGCTAGATTATGAAATGTTAAAAAATAGACAAAATCCTTACCGAAGATGTATGGATGAGTGAACGAACGAACGAAACTGCTGGTGAACAACAAGCCAAAGCAAAGAAAAAGTGAACAGACATTATTATCACATCATGAAGTGAAGGGTTTTGACAACATATCAGCGGGCGGCCAATTGTTTTGTTTACGGCTTTCTTGTCAAATGCGGTCACTTATCCCCTGTGAGGCGTATAAGTGGAATGGGGGAGTGCCACTCTGGACGCTCGCTGTTGTTTCGAAAGGGTTGCTGTTGATTTGCTTGCGTCGTCTTGAGCTGCCAAAAACAGCACAACTTTCTCGTCTCGTCTTCTTAAGCATTGTTTTGGCAAATAACTAGAAGTCTTCATTTCCATATGTATGTGAGCGTACATGTGAGCAGTAGTTCACATGTTAGAGGTCTCATTCAGATACTAGAAATACATTTTGCAATAGACGAAAGAATGGAAATAATCTCTCTGAGACTGACCTCCTACCGAGAGCCCCCAAAAAATAATTTCTGCTTGCATAATAATATGTCCTCAGTCCTGTGTAAATGCACCAGACCGTAAGTCGTCAGGATGTCGCTCATCTACTTCTAGTATATCGTATGCATGCAGTGAACTTCCTGTGCAGCGGTTATCAGGCAAATAATCGGCTCGTGCTAAGCATGCGACAAATTGCGCAGAGACCAACAGGGAGATCTTCCGTTGTTTATCTTTTCGCCGTAAATACAATTCAGTTTTTTTTTTTTGTGGAAAATTAAAAAAAGTAAAAGTGAGACATCTACACACGCCATTAGTTGGCCGTTTAACCCCTTCTGCCATTTCCATTCAACCCTTACCACTTATCCAGGTAGAGAGGACACCAACAAAGCAGGAAGTTGTTTCCAATTGTATTGTCTTTTGTTATTGTTTGCCCAGATCACTTCTAATTCGGCATCATTTGCATGTGTAGTCAGTCATAGAGGTCTCTCGATAGGAATTGTGATCTAGCAGCCATCCTTTTTATGGAAGACAATGCATCCACGAGCCACTAGGTAGAAATAAAAGAAAGACATTTAATTCAACTCCTTGCTAAGGTTATACGATATGCGAATGCCGGCTTTCGATGATATGTATGTATGGGTTCCTTCCTGTTTTGTTATGTGGCCGTTGCATCTTTTCACAGCTGTTCACGTAAGACTTGAGATAACATGTTTTTTGGAAACGCTTATAGGCACGTATATTTTAAATTGTAATATTGCAACCCCCTCCCTTCGGTTAAAAAATTGTTCAGGGGGTTGGTATTGTGGTTGGGTGGAAGAGCTGATTTGTTCTACGTGCGGTCGGTTACACGGCAAATTTATTTATTTTTTGTAACTGCTACAGTTTTTTTTTTTTAAATTGCGAATTTTTTCTTAATCGAACGGCAACAAATTTGCAATTTTTCATTTCGGGCAACATATGGCGATGCCATCAAATTAGAAGAATAAATACCCAGCCTCGTGGTTATTGCTTCGTTGGTCGTGATGATTTTGCCTTGATGACAGTTATATGGCTCTCAGCGTCTTATCCAGCGCATGCATGCCTTGCACGGACATTTGGGAGACACCACAATACATGAGGAACATCCCAACCATGGGATGTCACACATGGGACAAACATTGAAGGGATGTGTATTCATTTTGGCTCTTGCTTGTTGCCGTATTAGTATTGATTATTTAAAATATTTCTGTGTAGCATTCGATACGCTTAGACTATTTCGGTTTGCTTTAGTATCCGATGGCGGTCATTTGTATGCGTGGCGACGGCCAAAATCTTATGGTTTTCGATTTTTATAAACTGTCCTTCTTGTCAGCTCTAAAAAAGACAGTGCAAAGGCGGAAGGGAAGGGACCGGTCGGGTTAGGTCGGCTGTATTGTCGCTTTGGTGACAATTTTAGAATTGGCTACTGTAGCATAGCATTGGCTAGTACGTTTTGGAGAAAACGGAAATACGGGAAGTACTATAGCCATGTAGTACAGCGTTGCTCTAACTCCATGTCTTTCTGTGGGTTGAAAACCATTCCATCTATATGCGCGATAATTGTCTTGGATGTACTGAATGAGTCTTGCCAAGTCTAGATCACAAAAATCAAGGTGTGTTGCGTGACGTTTCTTTTGGCGAACTTCCACGCCATGGATATTCTCACATTCGGAGCCACATCGGCAAGAGGGGGTACTTACATCAATTGACGACGAACTGAACGAAGACGAGAACGTCGGCGACAACACACCAATGGCTGAACGTTCAGGCGACTTTAAATGGTATTGGGAATCTTTGTTGCGGCCCACACAGAGTGGAGCGTCGACCGTCCGCACCTAGGATTCATTCATAAAGCTTGCACTTCAGCTCGGCTCATGAACAACAGCAACAACACGGAGATATGTAATAACAATATAAAAATACTTAAGGTGGGGAGGGACCAACGAAGATGAACAGCAATTCAACAACAGTCGAAAGAGCAACCAATGCAGGCTGCATCAATATATGGCATGATTGCTATCCGACAATGATTCGCATCTTCATGGCTAAAGCGGCAAACATCGATTGTCGCGTGGTTATGCGTGTGTGTAGCTAGCTTTGTGAGTGCAGCAACGGATTGCGTTTTCGCACACTATTAATTATATTAATGAAATCGCACACAGAATTGTAGAGAGCTTAATTTAGGGATAGGTTGAGCAAGTAATTTACATAAAACAATGCAGATAGTCGTTCGGTCTGTGGGATGACAGGATTGCCTGTTGTTTATTTTTTGTCTCACATTTGAATCTCTAGCCAATTTCATCATTTCTTACACTCGAATCTTTTCTTAATTCCACTCTTTCGCTTGTTTTACTTCCAGAACCCAGCAATTACACATGTTCGACGTGTAAGACGAGATACAGTTCAGCCTGGCGTTTAATTCAACATGTACAATACTCGCATGGTGTCAAGATTTACGTGGAAACCCCTCTATTTGGGGATATTGTTCAGTCTCCCAGCGATGGTTCTTCTGGCGTTCAGCCACCGCAGAGCAACCTAAGTAATAATAGTTCAAACAAGAGCAATGCGAATGAGTCCACATGTACGGTATCACCCATCGTCAGTAACAGCAACAACAATCAACAACAACAGCAACAACAGATTCATCAGCAATTGCAACACAGAGCGGCTGCTGTAGCTGCTGCTGCCGCTGTGGCAGAACACCAAAAACAACAGCAACAACAACATCAACACCAATCAAATTTAACGGCTATGCAAAATGCCCAAAATTTGGCAGCAGCTGCTGCCGCTGGCATGCGTCATCATCCACTTTTGCCACCACCTGACATGCATGCCACAAATCCTTTCAACTTGCTGAGAATGCCTCTTCCACCTGGACTTGGCCAGGCACAAGTAGTTCCTGGAGTTACTCCACTTTTTTCACGCCCTCATGCCGATCATTATCGCATGGAACAACTAGTATCAGAGCAGTTCCGCCACCACGGTCTAAACTTAGCTGCGGCTGCAGTTGCTGCGGCCAACTCTTTGGCCACTCCTCATACCCCAACGCCACAGTTTAATCCAAACAATTCTGTGCCTTCGGGAGGAGCTGTAGAACCACGACCACCATCCTCCAATAGTAGTCATCGAGGTTCATCGACTCCGGCGGCCCTTCCCCTCATGCCCGGTCAGCAGAGTTCGAACTCAAGCATCCAGCCCAATAATCAAGTTAACATGGAACCCCAGATGGATTTTTACTCGCAGCGATTGCGTCAGCTTGCAGGAACAACGAGTCCTGGAGCTGGAAATATTGTTAACTCGAGCTCGCCGAGTCCACGACAAAAGCAATCGCCGCATTTCGCGAGCCCATCGCCTTCTCATCAACTTCCTCCCACTCCGGTCACAAATAATACTCGTCCACATTCCTTGACCCCTCCCGAAAAGAGTGAACCATTAACTGGAGAAAATGGGTCACTCATCAATAGTACACCCCGTTCAGCCTCAACACCTCCGACTAAGCCCAGTCAAGATTCATCAGTCAATGCGTCTGTATTCACATGTTCGTATTGTGATAAGAAATTCCGTTTCGAAAACAGCCTAATCATCCACCAGCGTACACACACTGGCGAGAAGCCATATAAGTGCACTGCATGTGAATTCGAGTGCTCACACATCCAAAAACTTATGAAGCACATGCGCGTGCACCGGAGTCCGGCGGAGGATGGACTCAGCAATGCTGAATCGGCAGACACAAATGAGGGGGACTCGGATGTCGACCAGGATCCTGAGGAAAATCTGGACGAAGACGCCATGGAAGAGGATGACGAGGAATTGGATGACCAGGAGCAGGATGAAATTGACTATGAAGCTGAAGATCTAAGTGTCAGCAACAACCGAATGGATTTAAAAAGTGAAAGTCCTAAAGGAGCATCTGGTGCCACATCGTTAGTTGGCGAACTAATGGACAAGTTTGGCTTGTCAAACATTGCACAATATTCGGAGGCATACAAGCAAGCTCTACAAGAATCCGGCAACTATAAGCACATTTCCAAGGATATTGACAATAACAATGCCACCAGCTCGCCAATGCACCAAATGAATGACAAAATTAATGGATTTCCCGCTGCATTGCGTTTGCGCGAAGAATTTGCCAAGAATATGTTCCAAAAGCCCACCCAACAAGAAGGGAACTCACAGTCGTCACAGGTTCCAATCTTCAATCCTTTCCAAAATCCATTTGAAATATCAAAACGGATAAAAATGGATGGCAATGACTGGTGGAATATGCAGGCGCTTCATCGCAATGAATCGCTGTTTGAAAATTTGAAGCTGAAACCACTAGGGCTGGGATCCGCTAATTCTTTATTAGCTCAGAATTCCCTAATGAAAAAGGAAAGCCGGCAACGCAATGACACATGCGAATTTTGTGGCAAAGTCTTCAAGAACTGTTCAAACCTCACTGTACACCGACGCAGTCACACCGGCGAGAAGCCTTACAAGTGTGAGCTTTGCTCTTATGCCTGTGCCCAAAGTTCAAAGCTGACACGCCACATGAAAACTCATGGCCGCATGGGCAAAGATGTGTATCGCTGTCGTTTCTGTGATATGCCGTTCAGTGTTCCTTCCACGCTGGAGAAACATATGCGCAAATGTGTAGTCAACCAGGGAAAGGTTGCCGCGGCCAATGCCGCCAACGCCGTTGCCGCAGCGCAGGCGGCGGCTGCCGTGCAACTGCAAAATCATTTGCCCAATGCTCAGCAACTATCTCCGCCGACAAACGCTTCCTTCCCACCGCAGTTCGGTCTAGGTCCCGGATCCATGTCCCTCCCCAGCAGTATAGGCGACAACGATTCGAACGCGTCGACAAGTCTATCGTCACAACACGCCATATCGCTGAAACACGAGGCATGACTTTATCGAAACTGGAACAACGCTACCAGTTGCTTCAATTCGCCCAATACAGTTCTTCCGCCACCGCCGCCCCACCAGCAGCAACAGCAAGAACAATCGCACCATCTACTGACGCATGCCCAGCATCATCACCATCAACGTCCTCTCCCGACTGTGAACCGAATATTATCACGTATCTTCTAAAGATAGGCTTCTAAAGATAACGTTGGGATGGCCCGTGTAAATAATAGTATATTGTCGCATATTGTGAATACGTCTATTACCACAAAACCCTGAGGTCTCTTTGAAAAAGAACGATCTTACCTGCGCGTTTGTACATATATGACTCGACCCACCACCGACTCCATCAGGACATCTAGTGTAAATGCACCGCCGGAGCGCCTCCACGTATACCAAAGCAATACATCCATCGTCTCACTCCATGTCTGTTGCGCTCTTCCGCCTAATGCAGAATTGGCTGCGTTAAAATGTTTGTCTTCTTCCCAGTCTCATTCTCTAACAAAAAAAAAGAAACCTAGCTAATATCCCCAGTGTAATTCAGTGAATTCGAATTAAGTAGTAATTGTAACTGTATCATATTTAAATTTAAATGAAACCTTAGACAAATCTAAATACTTTAAATCGAAAATGCTTTGTCTGCACTCCGTCATCGGTAAAGGGCATTGCAATACATTTTTAGCGTTTAATCCCCACGTGCGAACGATTATATGATCGCTTCGCATTTACCCTTCCACTTTCCTCAACTCCTCACATCCCCAACAAACTGCAGACGTGTAAATGTCTGATTTTCAAGATCTTGTTTTGTGATTCTCGTTATTATTGTTAGTTCGTTACTTTGTGTTGTTTATTGATTGATTGATTTATCTATTTTGTTTGAGATCACATTCTGTGTATGTTATTAGGGTACACACAGACATGTTTATGTCCTTGTTTATTAGATATGGAAAGGGAGTCAATTAGGCCGGCCGGAGGAGATCAACCACACGCATTTGCACCTTCGATTGTCCGTCAAATGAAATCACGCCTATTTTGCTTGTAATTATGATTGATTTCTTCGAACTGTCCTGTACCCCCGTCTCCCCTGTGGCCCACTTAAACTAAGCCTTTTGTAAACTAGTATTCTTTGCCTTTTTAGTTCATAATTGTGTTTACTTAAATTATTAATCTAATTGCTAATGTATATTTAGATGTACAAAGGAACCTGGAAGACATCGCATCTACCCCTATCCCTGTATACACCACAATATTGTATTGAATAATTGATTTAGAATAAACATATGCTCTTAATAATAATAATAATAATAACTATAAAAATAAAACAGTTTTTTGAAATCAAAAACCCAGTTGCAATTCTTCATTTCCCACTTCCCTATCTCGCCTAGTCTTCATACCATTCCGAGTTGCTGCTGTCTTCCATTGCTGAGAAATGCGGGGAGAGCAATACATAATGCTCCCCTCGCTATTCTTGCGACATCGATGAAAATATATTGTATATAGTCACATTGAAAAGTACCGGCCGGGAAATACAGACTATCCCATACGACTATCGCACACTGTAGTTCAGTGACAAGTCGCTTCTTCTCTAGCGCTGAAATCAAAACGAAGGGAATCATTTGAACATTTGTGCAAATATATTTAAATGTATGTACGTATTAATTAATATCATGATTATTATTTATTCCGTAATAAGTAAGTAGAAAATTAAGAGTTTCTTATATAACAAACAAAAAATAGAATCTGAAAAAGGAGGAAAACGTATATATGTATGTGTTAAAATTTCGTAAAATAAAAGACATAAGAAAATGAAAACAATAGAAAATATGAAGAATGTCCAAAATGTATGTGTTTTTTTGTTGTTGTTGTTGTGATAATGATTTTTTGTTCATCTCAAATTGGTACAGTTATACAAGGTACATGGAAGCTTCGGAATTACAATTAATATACCCTCGACTGTACTTCAATATATATTTCTTGTCCATCTTCGGCATTCACGTTATTTTTGATTGAATCGATATATTTTTTCGTACTTTGATGGCTTGGAAATCCGGAACACTTTATCTGCATTCTCCAACCGATTTAAGTTTCTTTTGACTAAGAGATGATTCACGAACCGAAATATAATAATTCTCAAGACTACTTTTGTATTGATCCATTATTTTAAAGTTATTAATCTCCTTTTTATATACAGCATAAATAGATTAAATAGGTTTTCTTAACAAGGCAGCTTGAGTTCGGCCATGCGCACTTCAAAAGGATGCAATACGTCAAGTCCAAAGCTTCAAATATACCAAAGTTTTTATGATTTGTATTAATCGTTTGTATTTTCAACATAACCTTTGAAATTCTCTACGCTCGAAGTATTTCGGAAATATACATAACCTGTGTGGTGGAAAAGTTTGACATAGTTAGTCGAATTCTAGGTAAGTTCTAACAAATAATGAAGTACAGAAACTTGGGCGTAGACGGATTCTACAAGGTTGACAATTTTTTTGCTCTATTTGTTAAAAATTAAGTCAATGCTTGTACTTAGCATACACCACTCGAGTCGTTATTTTTCTAATATTAGTAAGACTGTGCACTGTTGTTTATTCTCTTTTTATACCTTCAGCCATATAGCTAAAGAGGGTATATATCATTTGATACGGTCAAAATGTGCCTAGTCGAAATAACGGTTTTAGACCCTAGGTCTCTTTGGACCACATCCGTTGAGTTTAGAGTCGATCTAGCGTTGTCCGTCCGTCCGTCTGTCTCGTGCTAGGTCAGGTGCAAAAATGGATAATATCGGTCCACTCCATTAATTACCTCCCCCACAAGGAGTCAACATTTTGAATAATCACAACTCTCAACAATTAGATGTAAAAGTCCGATTGTCTACAAATTTTACACATCACAACATTTATATTAACCCAAGTTCTGGTGTTAAGATGGAATATATCGGTTCACTCCTTCAGGAACCTCCTCCACAAATGGTCGAAATTTTGTATATCCATTAAGCCCATAACACGCGAAATTACCATCCGATTCCATTCAGACTTGGACCATCTGAATATTTCCATCAACACCAGATCTTTTATAACGATGGTAGAGATCGGGCCATTTCTTCTGATACCTCCCCCATATAGGGTTCAAGATTTTGAAAAACAAATCGCTCAAAGAAAGCGAAATAAGCATCCAACTCTCTTCAAAGTTCACACATACAAACATTTTTGCTAATACAAGATATATTTTATATCTGCGAAACCCTTCTGGTAGCTCACTCACCAAGGGTCACATGTTTCAATACTTTTAACTGTCATAACTTGCTAAACAATTCATGATTCTTTATATCTCTCTTAACCAGGAATCTGAGATGAATATATAATTATGATTTCCCATAAAATTGGATATAAATGTTAGATTGTCTTGTAATTTTGGCCATATCAATATTTTTATATGTATTAATTCGGTCGGCTATATGGTACCTCACGCACATGTTAACATTTTCCAAAAATTATCCCATATATAATGTAAGGTGAAGGAAGTTACCAATAAACATGGCACGTCGCAATATTTATATCGTATTTATTTAGGTCCGTTACGAACCCACTCCATAGATGGTCAAAATATATTTAAATAATCGAACATTGGCTGAGGGTATAGATCTGTCGGCAAAACAGACTGATACTTTTTAACTTGTTTCTCAAGCGCACTAATATCTAGTTATTACATTATGGAATTAAACAATTAAACAAGTAAAAAAGCAGTAAGTTCGGCCGGGCCAAACTTTGAAACCCCTCCACCATTTGGAACAAATTAAGAAATTTTCAAAAATAAAATAAATAAATAAAATAAAATCCATTCAACATTCTGTTAAGATCTTAAAAACACCGAATATCGGAATGTGCCGATATATTGGGGGATATACGATATTGTGGAGCTATATAGACAATTCTCTTTCAGGGAATAAAGTAATCAAAAGAACTCCTTTCGTAGAATTTCAGACAATTCCATTGAAAAATGTGGCCAAAATCATCAAAATACAGAATATCGGGGGGTACAGCTGTATGGGGATATAAGATATCGTGGACCTATATAGATAATTCTCTTATAGGAGATACGTGTGAGTACGGAACATCTTGTGAGAATTTTCTGACAATTTCGTTGAAAAATGTGGCATAATCATCAAAATACCGAATATGGGGGTACCGTTGTATGGGGGATATACGATATCGTGGACCTATATAAATAATTCTCTGTCAGGGTATAAAGTACTCACAAAGAACTCCTTGCGTAGAATTTCAGACAATGCCATAGAAAAATGTGGCTAAAATCATCAAATTACCAAATATGGGAGGGGGGGTATCGTTATATGGGGCTACACGATATCGTGGTCCTATATAGATAATTCTATTCTAGTTGATAAATTACTCACAAAGAACTCCTTGTGTGTATTTTTAGACAATTCCCTTATAAAGTGTGGCTAAAATCATCAAAATACCGAATATTGGGGGTATCGTTAGATGGAGGCTATACGATATCGTGGGTCTATATAGACCATTCTCGTTCAGGGGATAAAGTCTCACAAGGTACTCCTTGTGTTGAATTTCAGATAATTCCATCGAAAAAATGTCGGGGGGGGTAACATTGTGGGCGATATAGCCCATCTTCGAACTTGACATGCCTGCAGACAAAAGACTAAATCGTCTTAGAATTTTACCCTGATCAAGAATATATATATATATATGTATATATATATATATATATAAATATATATATATATATATATATATATATATATATATATATATATATATATATATATATATATATATATATATATATATATATATATATATATATATATATATATATATATATATATATATATATATATATATATATATATATATATATATATATATATATATATATATCTATATCTATAAAGAGGAAAATGTTTGTATGTTTGTTTGTTTGTTTGTTTGTTTGTTTGTTTGTTTGTTTGTTTGTAATTTATGGACTCGAAAACCGCTGAATAGATTTTCCTGAAAATTTCCATATATACTGCAACATCGCCTGAAAGTAACATAGGCTATATACATTTTTGAATTTCCACTTGGAACTGGAGATATAGCATCAGAATCAGAGGTACCTCCCAAAAATTTAGATTTTATATGCACATATCTATTGATTGATTGAAGATACAGTCTCCAAATTTGGAACACGTAACGGAATTTGGAACAAAAATAAGTTTGCGAAATTATATTGTAATCGGTTCAGATTTGGATATAGCTCCCATATATATTTTCGACCGAATTCGTTCATTTGATGCCTCAAACACAATATGAATGTTCGATTCCAATGAAATTTGGAATGTGTTACGGGATTTGATCCGAAAATAAATTTGTCAAATTATATTGAAATCGGTTCAGATTTGGATATAGCTCCCATATACATTTTCGGCCGATTTCATGTATTTGGTGGACCAAACACGATATGTATTTCCAATTGTAATGAAATTTAAAATAAGTAACGGAATTGGGAGCCAAAATGAATTTGTCAAATTAAATTGAAATCGGTTCAGATTTGGATATAGCTCCCATATATATTTTCGACCGATTTCATGTATTTGATGCACCAAACACGCTATGTATCTCTAATTTCAATGAAATTTGGAATGTGTAGCGGAAATTAAAACAAATATACATTCGTCAAATTATATTAAAATCGGTTCAGATTTGGATATAGCTCTCATATATATTTTCGACCGATTTCATGTATTTTATGCACCATACACGATATGTATGTTCGATTCCAAAGAAATTCGGAATATGTAACGGGATTTTGATTAGAAAATAAATTAGTCAAATTATATTAAAATCGGTTCAGATTTGGATATAGCTCCCATATATATTTTCCGCCGATTTCACATATTTGATGCACAAAACACGATACGTATTTCCGATTCCAATGAAATTCGGCATGAGTGACTAAATTTGGTTCAAAAATAAATTTGACAAATTATATTCAAATACGCTCAGATTTGATTATAGCTCCCATATATATACTCAGCCGATTTCACATATTTGATGCACCCAAAGCGAGAGAGACAAAATCTGGCACCAGAAAAAATTGCCAAATTATATTGAGATCAGTTGAGGTTTGGGTATAGCTAACATATATATTTCGGCCATCATATGTATGACCGATACCAATGAAATTCAGAATGTGTGTCGGAATTTGGTTACAATAATAAATGTGACAAATTAATTGGAAATTAGTTAAGATTTGGATATAGCTCCCATGTATATATTCTCGGCCGATTTCACATATTTGACGCACCAATTTCAATGAAATATCAAAGGGATGGCGTATATAAAGGTACGACATGTTATGCACTAAACATGATATGTATGACCGATACCAATGAAATTCAGAATGTGTGTCGGAATTTGGTTACAATAATAAATGTGACAAATTAATTGGAAATTAGTTAAGATTTAGATATATAGCTCCCATGTATATATTCTCGGCCGATTTCACATATTTGACGCACCAATTTCAATGAAATATAAAAGGTACGGCGGAATTTGGTGTAAAAGTAATTTTTTTTAAAATTATATTTAAACCGGATCAGATTGGGATATTATTTAAATAAGAACCATTGACTCACAACGCCTTAGGCTAACACTAAAAAACAACACAACAATTGATTTGAAATACGCTTATTACGGCGAAGTATGTTGCTATCTCGAATTCACTAATTGCAATAGAAATGCCACTCAACTTCAAAAGATTGCAGTTTACTGCACGCTTGGTATTTGCTATGAAATAAATAAATCCGAAGGACAAACCCTTCGTGTATGTATGTCATGTTACTGCTTTTCTAATGGTTTTGGTTATTTACGCATTAAAGTAGTGCAATAATTTTTTTTTTTAATTTTTAAATTTGTTTTTTTTACCAACATATATTCGTAAATAAAATTTTGAATGCATATAAAATCAAAAGGGGTAGCGAAGCGCACCGGGTTCAGCTAGTATTTATATATATGTGTATATATATATACTTTTTTGGGTCTAAAATTATTCTTTGGATGAGTTACAAGCGGAATGACGAACCTAATATACCCTCCATACTATGTATAGTGGAGGATATAAAAATTATTGTCAGAACACGATGACGATGAATTGACTTCATGTTTAATGTGAACAGGATTTTGGCAAATTCCAAGGACGAGTGTATTCTCACCTTAAAGTATGAGTGCATACTTTTTTTAATCCTTTTTCGAATGTAGAAGTGAATGTTAGTTCTCGTACTGAAGTTGATATAAACTCAACAACGTTATTTGCAATCCAACTACTATTGTAGTAAATAATACACAATTAAATCCTACAGTTGCTTGAGGACTTTAATCAATCGCGTTCTAATCAACTAATTGTCGTTGCGTCTCGAAAAATTGTATTTTTATCTAGGCTGCACCCAAATACTTCAACTGATATTATTCGTAACTACATAAAGTCTAAAATAACCGATCTATCTGATAACGATTTGAATGTATTTAAATTTAATTGCTCTCAACCACGTGATATTTCTTCTTCTAAACAAAATACGAAATACTATTAAGTAGTCAGTAACTCGATGGTATCGTGTGAAAGGAATTTGCTTTCAGAAAACGTTCAAAAACTCCTAGATCTGTGAATATACCAACAGTACCAAAAAACTAAATGATGCCATATCTATCTTATAACAAAATGCAAGAAGCCTTAACACTAAATTGACTAATGTTTTCTTTAAAAGTTTCTATTGTGAATATAAAATAATTCTTTTTACTGAAACTTGGCTCAAACCAGACATTCTTGATAGAGAGATACTTCCGGATAATTATCTACCTTTTGGAAAGGAGAGATTAAATACAAAATGTGGTGGGGGATTCGTTTGTGCAAAGTCACACTAATCTTATTGGTAAAGTGTCCTCGTTGCTAACAGGTAACTCGACTTTGATTTGCATAGCTGATTTTAATCTTCCCAATGTAACATGGGTTTCGGGTGATAATGAATTAAATTATGTACCCTTCACTTACCCAGTTATATTCGACGCTTTTTGTGATAAAATTTATGAACTTTGTTTATACCAAGTAAATTTAATACTCAATTAAGGAACATTCTGTCCAACACCACCATTGCCAAGACTTCATTGTGTTGATATAATTCGGAAAACTAAAAATTTAGTTCAAATGTGGCAGAATTTATTACACAATCCTAAGAGAGAGCTCTGAAATTTCCCTCAAGCTTGAAACTCGACAGTAAAGAGTCTTTAGGTAATCTTAAATTGTAATTTATTTGCAGAAATGTACAGTCTTCTTATACTCAGGGCACACCTATTGGTCCTTGCGAAACGCTTACCGCTAAATTATATCACTTCATCTGCATTATTTTAACTAAACACGAAGTCTTAAAGGGTTTAAGAATATTACTCTCCTCATCTACTCATGGTCCTGACGTATTCCAACATATATCTCAAAATCTTGTACTAGAGATCTGTACTTACCTTTGACAAAAATATTTAACTACTCCTTGAAAATATGTTAATTTCCAAGATTCTGGAAATCGTGTTTCATTGTTCCACTTCATAAATTGGGCAAAGATAGGAAAAGACAGAGTCAAAATATGGTAACCCTGTGAAAATACCTCTGTTGGTACGATATCATAACAACATAGTTACCAATGTTAACTGATTTAAACCGCTAAGGCAATATACAAATTATTAGAGAAGTTTATGGAATAGAATTTTGAAACCACATTTTTTGATTTTTCAAATTTTTATTTGTTATTTCCGTAATTTTGGTTTTTATATGAACATGTCTCAGTCATGAGCTATTACTCTATGTATTGCAGATACAAACCATTTGCTTAAAATGCATTTTATCCAGTCTTTACCATTTTAGGTCTTTGAATAGAAGATTCATAGATAACTATAGTTGTATTGCTTTAAGGCCTCTTAATCTGAAGAAATGCAAGCAATTTTCCTTGTTTAGGTCACAACCAATACGTTCTATCTACTTTATCGGTTCAAACAAATTAGAAAATGTTGATCCTAAACTACGTTTTCATTTACACATCGACTTGTGTATTAATTAAGCCAAGTCTTTTTTAGGTTTCATAAAACGGTCTAAAGAGTTCAGTGATCCTTATGCCACCAAAAGATAGTTTGTTAGCTTAATTCACCCAGTATTATAATACGGATGCATTCTGTGGAGTACTTCTTACAGATGCTATTCAGATAAAATCGAATCAGTTCAAGTTTAATTTTTGTCCTACGGGGCCTTAACTGGAACCCGTCAGCATTACGTCCGTCCTATGAAAGTCGTGTATTGTTAATTGATCTCCCAGGTATTGAACGGAGACGGTTTATGCTGAGAGCGTTATTATCATAATCGTCATTAACATAATACGCAGTTTGATTGATTGTCCTTCTATGTTTATTTAATTTGTAATTTAGCAATGTCCGTCCGTCCGTGAAAATCTCCCTAGCTTCCGAACGAAATGAAATAGGTTGATATAACTTTATTCAAATGTGTATTATGTCTGCAGGACTGTTAGTATTGAAAATGGGTCGTGTAGGTCCACGTTTTTTGGCATTTTTGTGATTAAGCGACATTATTCACCGAAAATGTTTCAAATTTGGTATTTGAAGTTCGTAAGTACTACTACAGTCTATGACATAACATAATAATCTTGGTTTTATTCTAACGGGACACTTCGAAAATAGCATCAAAAAAGAGAAAATGTAGTTAGTTGTTTTTTTTTTCAGTGGGATCAGAGAAAAAGTGGAGTAAAAATAGAACTGTATTACAAAATTAAATACATTTTAAAATTACAAATCTTGGCATTATTATTGAAAAGCAAGGTATTAACTTATTTTTAGTGCAGTAATTTGCGTGTTTAGTATATGTCTATAATATAGAAGATGTAAGAGTTCTGAGTTGCCTTTAAGATTAATTTTGAAAATAAAATTGGGTTTCAGTTAAAGTTTTAATTGTTTTCCCCCCTGAATCCTCCAATGTGATTTTTTTCACGCCATTAGTAATGGTCCTAAGATTCAAGAAGTGATAATTTAACTTTCAGATTTTGTCAGATTTGTATGTTATGCCCAATATACTGAAGTGACTTCGCTCCAATTTTGTCAGTTCAATGGTGCTAGTGACATAGAATATGTTTTTGTTGTTAGGGATTGATAAGGATGTAATTAAGGGGTGTTCAATGATGTTGCAAGCATTGTCCTCTGGGTATAATATATATGTCGAAAAATTTAAGGCCTTTGCACTGGAAACTGCTAAAGAGTTAACAAATTTATATCCATGGCACTATCTTCCAAGTTTCGACTAAATCATGCCCGAAAAAATTCTCGTGTTTCAACAAACACAGATCTTATTAACCGTCTTCTTCTGAGCTCTGACCCTTTTATAATGGGACAGCGAACCTTAACAAACAATAACCAGTAAAGAAAGTCTTAAAGTCGAGCGGGGCCGACTTCATGATACCCTACACCACTTTGCATATTTAGTAGAGCGTCACATAATAAAGGTTTTAATGGGGAAATTGTTAGAATTAAATCATACCAACAATGATTATAGTAATAATTAAAAGCCCAAAGGAACTAATATATGGGAGGAATATCCTCCTCTGAATCGATTTCTATTAAATTTGTCGAGGCATTTGCGCCTTTTCAATTCGGACTTGTATTATCCATTTGGTGCACAATTAACTTGAAATCGGATAGATATATATGAGAGCTATATCTAAATTTGATTTGGGCTAATATTACACGTTTGGTGCACAATAAAAGGCAAATCGGACGAAGATATATATGGGAGCTATATATATATCTGAAACGATTTCGATCGATTTGGCATACTTATTTTCAGGTCCCATCTGGTCGTACGTATATTCCATTCTATTTGGGCTGATATTACAAGTTTGGTGCACAATATAAGGCAATTTGGATGAATATATATGGGAGCTATACCTAAATTTTGACCGGTTATATCCAATTTCAATAGGGCCTTAAGTCAAACTAATTATTTGTTCAAAATTTATCTTTGATTTAATTTTACATTAAATTGTTATTTTATTTTGTTTATAAAAAATAATCAAATTTGGACTGGATTTGTATAAAAAGTGCTTCTATTTTTGGAGCTACCTTACAAGGGACTCTACCTGATGGCGGGCTGTTCCAAATAATTTTCAGTAAGATTATTTTTTAGCTCCTTAGAACGTAAAATGTCAAATAAAATTACAATCTGGTGTAGAAATGTGACAAGAATTGGGCAAATAACCCTTATTCGGGAGGTACGTTATATGGGGACCATGCCAAAACATGCATCGACCATATCCATTTTGTCACATTTTTTATATTTATCCCATCAAGGTACCATAACCAAAGATTCATATTGATATCTGCACTGAAAGTATTTTTGGCCGCTGTTCCCATACGACCTCGACCACTGTGCATTGGTGTGTACGCGCTCCCTACGCATGGAGAGGTTTGCCCCTCGGCCGGTGGGAACAAACGAAAAAATTTTTGAATGTCAAATATATTTCTAAATCCTTTTTAAACTTCTGTCTTGTTCGTTTCAATTGTGAGCCATGGGACAATAAGTAAAGTAATAAGTTTATAAAAAAAATAGAAGGGTTATTGAGGCTACGCCCGCGTTCTATCAGAATTATAGAATACCACTTTGGAACAAACCAAAAAGTGCAAAAAACGAATGAAATACGAAGGTATTCTTTTAGAAATGGGATAAAAACTGTTTAATTCGTCAATGCAGTGGCGAACCGAATAATTTCATATATGCATGCTCAATATTGATTATTTCTGATTATCATTGATTTTGATACATTTTTATTTTCTAATAATATTAACTCAGTAAGTTCTTTCGAGAGAGTAAGCCTACTCATCCATTGCAAAAAGTAAATAAAAGAAATGTTTTGAAAAAGTGCAGAAAATTGTCGTTCTTTCGATCTTAACTATTATTATCTGACTAGTTATTGGCTCCCTCACATTGGATAATGTTGAATTTTTGGTGATTGGGCGTAATCTTAGATCCAAAACTTCGGTTTGATCTATTCTGGCCTTAATAAAGCAAATTCTTTACCAGTCTTCATCAAGCGATGGTCCACATAGTTTGAAAATCCTTACGTAACAAAAATATGATTTATATTATATTTATTTAATTATTTATGTTGTTGAGACCATTTTTAAATAAATTTTAAATAAATATTGAATCAATTCACAGTTTTTAATTTTCGCTTTCCACCATATGGAAGTCAGACGTTTCATGTAAAGCGACTTAGTTATCATTAAACTAATACGTGGTCTGATCCATTTCTTACAGGTAAAGTAAACCATAATGCTCCTTCTCGTAGAACTCGTAATTTCGAACCATTAAAATTATCATTAGCGAGAATTTATTATGAACTTAATTACCTACTTTGTGCAATTTATAACAGCTTATTTAATACTATCTGCTTACGTAATCCGTTCAGCACAATAAAGAACTCTATTCTATATATGTAATTTTATATTTGTTCAATGACAACGTTTTATGTTATCTCAGCTGTCACTTTTTGTTCTGAACACTCCAATCATATTTTGGCGGCATATTATCCAGTAGAACAGCTGAGTAGTAGTTGTAAAAATTAGTTTGAAAGTTTGTTTTACTTTGCTAAGCAGCTTAATCCTGTGGCATTTGGTCCACAATGAGCATCGATTATTGAAATAGTATAACAAGCAGCTAAAGCAGAAACAGTATAAAAAACAGCAAATTTTAAAAAATTCCGAATTTCTGGTGTAACAATTATATGGGGCAATACGAAAACCTGGTTCTCTGGAGCCTATTACGAACACCAAATATCAAGTTTGAGATCATTCTGTTGAAAACTTTAGCTAAAATCATAAAAATATCGAATGTGGGGCTTTACCGTTATATAGTGACTATACAGAGGCGTGGATGTGTACAAGGAATTTTCTGTCATAATAGGTAGTACCCATTACGAACACCAAATACTAAATTTAAATCAATTCGTTATAATGGGGCTCAATTCAAAACGTGGACCTACTTCTTTCACATGACAATAATCCGTCCAATGAGAACTAAAAATGCAAAATTCATTGCGACTGCAATCAGTGAAATGACGAATATGAAGGATGCAAAATAATAGAACGAATTGGTCATTTAGTAAGAAAAGGATTTCTATCCTTTCAGGAATTCGTCCTAATCTTTTAAGATACCTTAAATCGCTTTTGCTGGCCATGATATGGGTCATAACCCCCGTATAAGGGTACAACCCGATTTCAAGTATATTGTACATTTTAACCATATTTTTATACCCTCCAACATACTATGGAGGGTATATTATGTTTGTCCTTTGCTTGTAACTCCCCGTATATTCTTGATCAGCGTAAAATTCTAAGTCGATTTAGCGATGTCTGTCTGTCTGCTGTAATCACGCTATCTTTCGAACGAATTGAGATAGAAGGCTAACATTTTGCACACATATTTTATTTTGCCAGTAAGCAGGTTAAGTTCGTAAATGGGCCATGTAGATCCACGTTTTCTTATAGCCCACATATAACGGTATCTCCCGATATTCGGTATTTTGATGCTTTTAGCGACATTATTCACCGGAATTGTTTCAAATTTGGTATTTGATGTTCGTAATGGATACTACAGCCTAAGACAGAAAATTGTCTATGTAGGTCCACGTCTTCGTATAGCAACCATATAACGGTACCTCTCTATATTCAGTATTTTTATGATCTTAGCGTCATTATTCACCGGAGTAGTTTCAAACTACGTATTTAGAGTTCGTAATTGGAGCTACAGTCTGTGACAGAAAATTGTCTATGCAGGTCCAGGTCTTTGTTTAGCTGTGATATAACGGTACCTCCCTATATACGGTATTTTGATGATTTTAGCTACATTACTCACCGTTTATTTCTAGTTTCGTATTTGAATATGGTAACGGCTTATGGCAAACAATGCCCAATATAACGGCTATATTCGCCATTTTAAGATTTTAACAGAATTTTCAACTGTTTAATTTTTTGAAAATTTTTAAATTCGTTCCAAATGGTGGAGGGTATTCATACTGCTTTTTAACTTGTTGATATTAATTTCGCAAATGTTGGTAATTTGAGAAGGAACCATCCTTGAAAGAAAATGATCACGTTTTGGTGTAACCATCATATGAATTAAGCTTTTTTCGGAGTCTTCGCCCCTTTTTTTCATTTTTTGGCCCTCATTTGGTATCTTTGCCTGCCCTACTTTTAGTTCTTAATGCATATTTCAAAATTATAATAGGTACACTAATGTGAGGACTATACTTAAATAAATGCCTATGTGGACAATTATCTGTTAGATGGTTTTCTACCCCAAGGTAGCCTAAATTCATTCTTTTATCCAAATCAATTGATGGATGTTGTCAAGCCTAACATGACCCCTTCTCCAAATAGGGACCAAAAGAAAGAAAAAAATGACGAAGACCCCGAAAATAGCTCAAATCATATAATGGTTATACAAAACGTGATCAGTTTTTGCAAGGACGGTTTCTTTGCAAATTACAAACATTTGATGAAATTAGTATTAAAACTATGGTTAAAATGTAAAATATACTTGAAATCGGGATGTACAGTTATCCGGGGTTTATGACCCATATCGTAACCTGCAAAAGCAATTTTAAGTACTTGAAAGTTTAGGAAGAATTTCTGAAAGGATAGAAATTCTTTTCTTACTGAATGCCCAATTTGCTCTACTATTTTGCGCTTTTAGTCATATGAAAAAGATAGGTCCACGCTTTGAAATGAGCCCATAACGTTTTGTCGGTCAATTTTGTTTGTTTAAGTGTGTTTGAATCTTCCAGCTGAAGCACGATGTTTTAGGCATGAAAGATCGCCATTTAACATCAAATTGCACACTTATTTAAAAAAAAGAAAAACAAATTAAAAAAAAATCTTTAACTTGTTCGCTGATTTTTACAGCAAATGTTTAAAGGCCCTTACGAAGTTTGTCGTTTGGAAATGCCGTTTGGAATGCCATTCTGCGTGGTATTATGTTTTGTCCACCTCATAGTTAGGGGAAGAGTGATTTCAGAAGAGTCAAAGAAAATCACTCTTTTACACACGTTACCGTAAGCATGGAATGAATTTTTTTGTCATTTAAATTGGGCGTTTGAGACTCCATAAAGTTCATATTTGTCATCATAGTATAATTCAATAACGATAAAACAAATGTTCGGTCCCGTGCTATTTTCCAATATTCTGATTTTTTTTCGTGTTTCTGGCACAATTTCCGTCTTTAGGAAAAGGATTTCTATCTTTCCGAAATTCTTCCAAAACTTTCAAGATACATAAAATCGCTTTTGCGGGTCATGATATGAGTCATAACCCCCGGATTAGGGAACAGCCCGGATTCAAGTATATTTTATATTTTAATCATATTTTCATATTAATTTCTGCAAATGTTGGCAATTTGGGAAGAAACCATCCTTGCAAAATCTGATCACCATCATCCATCCATCCACCATCATCAATTGATGTATAAGCAATTTTCAACATCTTGGCCCGTTTTTAATTTTTTTGCCTTTTTTTGGCATCTATGTTTCTATAATGTTCGATTTTCGGAGTAGGACCCATCTTGGTTTTGGCTACATTCATCAATTGATTTGGCTAAAAAATTTTATTTAGGCTATTCAGGGGTATAGAACCATTTTACAGATATTTGTCCACATAGGCATTTATTTAAGTATAGCCCCCACTTTATGTGTACACCCAAGTCCACTTTCCTAACCAATGTGTAGTCAGAAAAGAACATTTTGTATTCTATTGTAATTCTCAAGAGAATATTGGTTGGGATCGTCATTGAATTATACAATGATGAAAAATATGGCCTTTATGGGGTCTCCAACGCACAATTTAAATTACAAAAACAAAAAAAAAAAAAAAAAATAATAATAATTCACATCTTATGGCAATGGGTGTAAAAGAGTAATTATCTTTGACTATTCTGAAATCATTCATCCCTCAATTATTAGGTGGACAAAACAAAATACCACGCAGTACGGTAATCTAAAAGTTGGAAATACAAACTCCAAATTAAAGCTAATTTGAATGGAAAACGTTCCTAAATGGGCTATTATAGATGTTCTATATCATATAGGTATTTAAGACTCAAATTAAAGCCCATGCCTGAAAAATAAGATCAGTCCATTCAAAATGTCTAAAACCGACGGTAGGTGAACATCTATTAAAATTTTTGCCATGAATAGAAATAAATATTCATGGCAACAATTATAATAGATGCTCAAGTATTGTCGGGTTTAGATATTTTGAATAGCCTAATCTTATTTTTCATCCATAGGCTTTAATTTGATTGTTAAAAAGCTATATGATGTAGAACATCTATAATAGCCTCAGGTGAAAACCCAGCTCAATTTTTGTTATTGTAAAGAGTTTATCAGTATTAGTGAGTGATTTCAGGATAGCCAAAGAAAATTACTCTTTTACGCACATTACCGTAAGAATGGAATTAATTTTTTTTGTCATTTAAATTGGACGTTTGAGACACCATCAAGTCCATTTTTTTATCATAGTATAATTCAATAACGATTAAACAAATGTTCGGTCCCGTGCTACCTTCTAATATTCGCAATTTTGTTCATGTTTCTGGCACAATTCCCGACTGAATATCCCAGTTTGACATTTCAGAGTTTATTTTTTCATATGTACATGTCAAAATCTACGTATCCAACCAATATTCTCTTGGGGGTTACAAATTCAATAGAATACAAAATTTTGTTTTATGTGTGGTCAGAATGGACCCTACTCCGAAAACTGAAAATTTTATGAGAAGAGGTTTTCTACCCTCTTTGAAACAAAGAACCAAAAAAGTGAAGAAAGTGGCCCAAACCCCGAAAATAGCTTAACTCATATGATGGTTATACCAAAACGTGATCAGTTTTGCATGGAAGGTTTCTTATCAACGTACCAATATTTGCCGAAATTGGTATGAAAATATGGTTAAAATGCAAAATATACTTTAAATCGGGTTGAACCCTTATCCGGGTGTTATGACCCATATCATGACCTGCAAAAGCGATTTAGGTATCTTGGAAATTTAGGAAGAATTTCTGGATATAAATCCTTCTGTTTTTATTCGGTATTTCATTGATAGCAGTCCCAATACGGTTTGAGCTCCATAAGGGTTTGTCAGTCATTTTTGTTTGTTTAAATGTGTTCGAATATTCCAGCTCAACCACGATGTGGTCCCGGAAGCTAGTTGCCAATTTTATACATGAAATATCGTCATTTAACATCATATTGCTCACTCATTTAATTTTTTTTCATTCACATTCTTATTGGCATATTTTTACACTATTTTTTGTCCGAAATTGTATGAATTGTTAAAATCCGTCAAGCCGTTATTGTGTTTTAAGCGTAGCAACTAAAATAAAAAAATAATAAATAAATAAATTTCTTTAATATATGTACATTTGAAAATAGTAAATCCAAATAAAAAAATCATGTCAAATAAAACATTACTATTCTACATTTCAAAAGTCAAAATGAAAAAGTCTTGAGTTATAAGCGTAGTATCTAACACAACTTTCTTTTACATATATAGACTTGCAGGCCCGGTCCACGTTGCCGGCCCACAGATCTGGCTTATGTAAGCAACACAATTTTTATAAAAGTAATGACTCCATAGTATTTTCGAAATAGTAATAAGTGGCAAAAATTATAATAGATGTTACCCTACCGTCGGTTTCAGATATTTTGAATAGCCTGATCTTATTTTCGGCCATAGGCTTAAATTTGAGTGTTAATGTGTGAAAACTCACCTCAATTTTTGGTATAGTAAAGAGTTTGGTCACATTTTCCATTCAAATGAGCTGTAATTTGGAATTTGTATTTCTAGCGTTTTGAATACCGTGATGCGTGGTATTTAGTTTTGCCCACCTCATAATTGAGGGCTGAATGATTTAAGAATAGTAAGATGGAAATTAATTGTTTTGTCATTGAAATTGTGCGTTGGGGACCCCATAATGTCCATATTTTTAATCATAGTATAATTCAATGACGACTAAACAAATGTTCGATCCCGTGTTTCTTTTTAATATTCGTCAGTTTTTCCATGTTTCTGGCACAATTTCTAACTGAGTGAGTCCAGGTTTATGACCCATTTTTTCCATGTTTCTGGCACAATTTCTGACTGAGTGAGTCCCAGGTTTATGACCCATATCATGACCTGCAAAAGCGTTTTAAGGTATCTGAAAGTTTAAGAAGAATTTCTGATTAGAGGTTAGAAATCCTAACTTCTATTTTGCCCTCTTTATATTCGGTATTTCACTGATTGCAGTCCCAATGAATTTTGCAATTCGAGTTCTCATTGGACGGATTATTGTCATGTGGAACAGAGGGCTGCAACGAGTATGCAAAAATTCAAGCATACTCGGTTTCTTACCTGATTTTTGTTGATGCAGTCGTTTAGTTTGATCTGAATGAAATGACCGTTTTCGCTTCGGATCGAATCGAACGCTCAGTTTGAATCACTTCACTCACAATCAAATACGAGCGGTTTGATGTGTTCAGCAACGTGAGTTGATCGAACACATGAATGTAAATGAGCAATCACAACCGTGATTGTCTTCTTTGAATCGAGTTCGCTCAGCGTCATTGTTTATTCAACCATTTAATCAAGTTAGGACAGTTTATTTTGACTTTTTTAATATTTGAATTTGGAAGAATATTGTGATAGTGCGAACGAAATTGTTGCAAGTAGAAACTACACAGGTGTAGGTAAACGAAGAGGTCGAAGTTTCTGAAAAATCTTGACCAATATTGTAAAATAAAAAAAATATTTAAACATTTTTAGTTTTCTAAATACCAATGATGTGTTTCTTTATTAAAAAATTTAATTTTGTTTTTTTTTTTTTTTTTTTTTTTCAAATAAGTCACTGAAGTCTAACACACCAAAAAACCAAATAAAACGAAAACATTGTTTAAATATAATTTGCACCAATTTTTTTATGGGGACAGCTTTTAGTTATGAAATCCTTTGTAAAATTACAATCATGATTTCGCTCAGTTTCGAACATTTGTGTTTTAATCAAATCAAATCACTCACTTAACTGGGATGAATCAAACCGACAAGACTCCTCATAGATGATCGACCCGTTATGAACAATTCAACATAAGTTCGTAAACAAATAACTCATGTGAGCTGTTTGATTGCGATCACAAAACTTCAATCAATACATGTTTGATCACAACTTTTTCGTTTGGCTTGAGTAACTCGAATGAACATGTTGCATCTGACCGACTGATTGAGTTTGATTGTATTTCCACTGTGTGTGATCAAGCCTACTCGATCATACTCATTGCAGCCCTCTGATGTGGAAGAAGTAGGTCCACGTTTTGAAGTGAGCCCAATAGCGCTTGGCCATTTTTGTTTGTTTAAATGTGTTAGCATCTTTCAGCTGAATCACGATATAGGTCCTGGAGTTGCACACTAAATGTCAATTTTAGACATAAAAGATTGGCATTTAACATCGAATTGCACACTATTTCAATTTTGATATTACAAAAAAAAATTGCAAGTTTGTTAAATTGAAAAATGGCATGTTTTTAAATAGTATGTTTTTAAGGATTTTTTTCGAGATACCATTCTAAAATTGTATGAATTGTCAAAATCCGTCAAGCCGTTCTTGAGTTATAAGCATAGTAACTAATATAACATTCTTTGATATGGTAGAACCAATTCTTTATTTTGCTCACAAAAAACTATTCAATTTAATATGATACTCCAAATTGAAAACATGTAAAAAGCTTAAGTTCGGCCGGGCCGAATTCTCAAAAACAATTAAATACGTTAAAAACCTAAAAATACCGAATGTAGCTGTTATATTAGGGTCTATACGATGACATCGACCTACATAGGTAAAATTTGTCATAAGCCATCACAATATTCAAATGCGAAACTTAACAAGTTAAAAAGCAGTAAGTTCGGCCGGGCCGAAATACGAATACCCTCCACCATTTGGAACGAATTTGGAAATTTTCAAAAAATAAAATTCTTAAAAAATTCTGTTAAAATTTTAAAATTACAGAATATAGCCGTTATATTGGGATCTGTACGACGTGGACCTACATAGGCATTGTTTGTCCATATTCGAAACTTGAAATAAACGGTGAATAATGTAGCTTAAATTATCGAAATATCGTATATAAGGAGGTACCGTTATATCGGAGCTGTGCAAAGACCTGGACCAGCATAGACAATTTTCTGTCACAGGCTGTAGTTTCCATTACGAACTCTAAATGCGTAATTTAAAAAATTCCGGTGAATAATGACGCTAAAATCACCAAAGTACCGAATATAGGGAGGTACCTTTATATGGGGACAAAGACGTGGACCTGCACAGATAATTTTCTGCCTTAGGCTGTAGTAGCCATTTCGAATTTCAAATACCAAATTTGAAACAGACGGACATCGCTAAATCGACTTAGAATTTTACGCTGATCAAGAATATATGTACTTTGTTGGGTCTGATATTTAGAATTTTTGCAATGCGATAAGCTCTTTTTTGATTTTTAGCGATTTTGAAAAAGTGATTATTTTTTTAACTTTGGCTTGACCGCGTTAAATTATTTTGAAATCTATTCACGTTCGTCACGCCATAATTGTCGTCGCTTTATACACCCCAAAAAGACTACACATCATATTGCAATCCAAAAAGAAACAAGTAAAAATACCCTCCACCATTTGGAAAGAATTAGAAAATTTTCACAAAAAATAAAATCCACTAAATTTTTTTTTATATCTTTACAATTATCGTATATAGACAATTCTCTCTCAGGGGGTAAAGTATTCACAAGGAACTACTTATGTGAATTTTCAGACAATTCCATTGAAAAATGTGGCTAACATCTTCAAAATACTGAATATCGAAGGGTACCGTTATTTGGGGGTTATACGATATCGTGGACCGATATAGCCCATCTTCGAACTTGACCTGCCTGCAGACAAAAGAGAGATCTGTGCAAAATTTTAGCTTCCTATCTTAATTCGTTTAGACTGTAGCGTGATTACAACAGACGGACAGACGGACGGACGGACGGGCTAAATCGTCTTAGAATTTTACGCTGATCAAGAATATATATACTTTGTTGGGTCTGAAATGATTATTTCGATGAGTTACAAACGGAATGACGAAATTAATATACCCTCCATACTATGTGTGGTGGAGGGTATAAAAAAACAATAGAAATGTACATTCGAAAATAAAAAGTCAAATTAGGAAAAAATTCATGCGAAATAAAACATTACTATTGTAGATTTCCAAAGCCAAAATAAAAAATTTGATATCTTACATTTTACGCGATTTTTTTGGATTTTATCCCTTTCTGCCAAAAGACAATTCCAAATTTGTCTAAGATCAGCGGTTCTTGAGTTATAAGCGTAGTAACTAACACAACTTTCTTCTTTATATGTAGATAGATAGATATATAGATGATGAATCATTTATATGAGAGCTATAGTTATATCTGAACCAAAATTCAACTTACTTGTAGGCTAAATTTTTAAGGTCCTAATTACATTATGCTGTCACTATTGAACACAGCACATCAACTCCAAATTATATTAATCACTAGCTGGCCCGGTCCGCGTTGCCGGCCCGTGGTTTTTCTCTATTATTCATATTTGTCAAAGTTCACGTACTGGTCGATTAAAAGTGTTTTAAAATACCTGTATCCATATTTAAGCCGTGGGCTTCAATATTTAAACCGTGGGCTTAAAATGTGTGGATGTGCTATACAAATCTATTAAAAAGTATATATCAAGCGTATCCCCTTGTAAGGGATCAAATTAATTTTTAGTATAGTAAAAATCGTAGCAAAATGTTCCAGTCAAATGAGCAGTAATTTGGAATTTACTGTATTTTGTACACCTCATGATTGAGGTCTGACTGATTTGAGAATATCCAAAGTTAATTGCTTTTTTTAAGCCCATTAGCACCTCAGATTGTGCACTAGAGTCCTCATAAGTCCCCCTAACCATGCCGGTCTGTTTGTCCGCCAAAAGGTTGACTTGAGGGCGTACTATTACATGGAGAAAATTCTAAAATTTGTAGATATGTTGAATTTTTGTGTCAGATTTTCACCCCCCAAATACACATTTTTAGCCAAATCCTTTGAAATATGGTAAAATCAGGAGTTACGTTTATATGGGCACTACTCCGAAACATCGACCTACATTGAAAACTTTCTTCTGCCGCCTATAAACCAAGATGACAGATAGAGGCCATATCAAAAATATAGCAGAACATCATAGCATGTCAAACTGAAAAAAAAATTCGTGTGATTTAAATAAGTAAAAATAGTTTTATCCACCTCCTAATTGAGAGCAGAATGATTTCATAGTCGAATATAATTACTATTTTACACCCATTACCGTATGATGGGAATTAATTTTATTTGCCATTTCAGTTGTAAGGTCAAGACACCATAAAGTCCATATTTTTCATCATAGTATAATTCAATGACGATTCAAAAAATATTCGGTCCCGTGCTACTTTTTTATATTTGTAATTTGTTCATGTTTCCACAATTTATTTCATATAGACTTGGGGATACTCCAATGTGGGGACTTTACTTAAATAAATTCTTATGTGGCAATCATCTGTATGTTGTATGGTTGTACCCTTATCCGTGAATTATGTTCTATATTATGACCTGCAAAAGCGGTTTAAGGTATCTTGATGTTTTTTTTTTTTTTTTTTTTGGTGAAAATTTGAATATAGTGAAAAATTATTCTTTATTTTGTTCACAAAAAATCCACTGAATTCAATATGATAATACAAATTGAAAACAATTGATAAGAGAAGAATAACAAATTGAAAAAAATCTTCAAATTGTTCGCTGTTTTTTTACAGCAAATGTTTAAAGATCCTTATAAAGTTTGTCAATATTATGTACTATTATTTTAAAATTCGATTCCTATGAATTTTTTTTCGATTTTTTCCCGATTTGAGAATTTTTGAAATGAGATGTCTTTTTTGTGATTTTTATCGATTTTAAAAAAGTAAATATCTTTTAACTTTGTTGTGACCGTGTTAAATTATTTCGATATCATCTATTCCGTTTCGCCACCACTTAATTCGGTACTACACTCCCATATAAACAACACTACAAATGTACATTAGAAAAAAGTAAGACAAAATGAAAAAAATCATGCAAAATAAACATTACTATTGTACAGTTCAAAAGTCAAACTGAAAATGTTAATATGTCACAATTGTATGCGATTTTTTGGATATTCCTTTTCGGACAGGAGACAATTCCGAATTTGTATGAATCGTTAAAATCAGTCCAGCGGTTCTTAAGTTATAGGCGTAGGAACTACCACAACTTTCTTAATATATATATATATATATATATATATATATATATATATATATATATATATATATATATATATATATATATATATATATATATATATATATATATATATATATATAGGCTTTTTGCCCCGTTAGGCTTTTTGGGTAATTTTTGTTTGTGTAAATGTGTTCGCAACTTCCAGCTGAACCACGATGTAGGCCCTGGAGTTGAAAGCTAGATCCCAATTTTAGACATGAAAGATGGCCATTTAACATCATATTGCACCAAGATGCCAGTCCGAAATTGTAGGCCCTGGGGTTGAAACATAAATGTCAGTTAACATCCTATTTCGCACTTATTTCATTTTTTTTTTTTTTTTTTGGTGAAATATTGTATATAGTGAAAAATTCTTCTTTATTTTGTTCACAAAAAATCCACTGAATTCAATATGATAATACAAATTGAAAAAATTGACAAAATAATAATAAAAAATTGAAAAAACTTCAACTTGTTCGATGATTTTTTACAGCAAATGTTTAAAGGTCTTTACAAAGTTTGTCAATAGAATGTACTATTATTTTAAAATTAGATTCCATTGAAATTTTTTTCCGATTTTTTCCCGATTAGAGAGTTTTCGCAATGAGATCTCTTTTTCGTGATTTTTTAGCGATTTTAAAAAAGTAATTATCTTTTAACTTTGGTGTGACCCCGTTAAATTATTTCGATATCATTTATTCCGCTTCGCCACCGCATAATTCAATACTACATCAATTTCAGTTCTCAAGAAATCAAGTCAATTAAATAAATTGGCATTAATATTCGAATTCAAAAATAAAATATAAAAAACACTACAAATGTACATTAGAAAAAAGTAAGTCAAAATGGGAAAAAATCATGCAAAATTAAACATTACTATTGTACATTCCAAAAATCAAAATGAAAATGTTAATATATCACATTTTTGTATATTATCCTTTGCGGACAGGAGATAATTCCGAATTTGTATGAATCGTTAAAATCAGTCCAGCGGTTCTTAAGTTATAAGCGTAGTAACTAACACAACTTTCTTTTATATATATAGATTAGCATTGTAAAGGTTCTAAAATTTTCATCTTAAACGATAATTGTTTTAGGATTTTCCAGTTGTAGTAAGGTTAATCTATGAGATATTAATACTGTAATTAAATTACAGCCAATTCGATAACAAATCGCAAGGTATGCCAAATAGTCGAAATGTCGCGATGTAAAGACCAGGCCAAATAGTAAATAGTTTTGCAGAATTCGTTTGTGTATCGAAAATCACAAATGACATTCTCTTGTCTTAAATTTTATGGTTTCCAACTGAATTTCAACAGCAGGAGGGATGACTTAAATTTTATATACTCTCGTTTGATATTATTTACAAGTGGTAATAATTTACCACCATAGGTAATGACGATCCTTCGATCATGTCGGTAATAGTGTCACACCAATAAAGTGTCTTTGCTCAAAGGTGAAGATAAAACTAAACTCTGCTATGTACCACTAGGGGGTTGATCACGGTGTGCAAAATGAAGACAGCGTAGAATTAATATACTTGTGTACTGCATCATAAGAACGTTAAGATATCTCGGTCGTACGGAATATATGCAGCGGCGAACATTGTTGATAGAATGTTGTTAACATTTGACTTTCAAAGACTGGGAAATCGGTAAAACTTATGATAGCATTTAAATTTGTTTCCATTTAATGTTATTTTGGCGATAAAAGTAAAATATAAGTAATGTTGGTCTCATTGCCTATGAATAGGTCACACAGTATGACCATGATAAGTTATTGTGAGTAGATTTGAAAATGAAAAGCTCCTTGTAAACAATATTGACATTTTTATACCCTCCACCATACTATGGAGGGTATATTAACTTTGTAATTCCGTTTGTAACTCCTCGAAATACTAATGTGAGAACCAAAATTCTTGATCAGCGTAAAATTCTAAGTCGATTTAGCGATGTCCGTCTGTCTGTCTGTTGTAATCTTTCGAACGAATAGTGATAGAAGGCTAAAATTTTGCACACATTTTTATTTTTACAGTAAGCAGGTTAAGTTCGTAAATGGGCCTATAGGTCTACGTTTTCATATTGTACCCATATAACGGTACCTCCCGGTATTCGGTATTTTATTGATTTTAGCGACATTATTCACCGGAATTTCTAATTTGGCATTTGAAATTCGTAGTAGGTACTACAACCTATGACGGTCTGTGCAGGTCCACGTCTTCGTATAGCCCCCATATAACGGTACCTCCCTATATTCGGTATTCTGATAATTTTAGCAATACCCACCGAAATTGTTTGAGATGTCGTATTTGAAGTTCGTAATGGATGCTACAGCCTATGACAGAAAATTATCTTTGCTGGTCCAGGTCTTTGCACCGCTCTGATATAACGGTACCTCCCTATATACGCTATTTTGATGATCTTAGCTACATTATTCACCGTTTATTTAAAGTTTCGATTTTGAATTTGGTAATGTAGGTCCACGTCCAATATAACGGCTATATTCGGAATTTTTCAAACTTGAACAGAATTTTTGAATAATTTTTTTTTCCAAATTGTATTATGTCTATAATGGTTGTTATTGAAAATGAGATATATCGGTCCACGTTTTGGTATAGCCGCAATATAAATTTATCTCTCCAGAACATTGAATATTTACGTCCACGTTTTCCTATAGCTCACATATAACGATGCCCACCGATATTCGGTATGTTGACAATGCAAGTCACATTTATATACGAAATTGTTTCAAATTTGGATTTAAGAAGATTTGGTAGATGACAATCCTTGAAGTGTAAAATTGTGTATAGATCTTCCTGTTCTGGTATGGCTCCCATATAACGGCCTCACTTACTTTATGTTTTTTTGAAAAGTTTAACTGCATCATCCAAACGGTCTTACTGGCGTTTCTAGTTTAAAGTGGAAGACGTTTGAACTCAGATACTTTTATAAAAAAATGGTTTCTTTAGCCAATGGTGGAAGGTGTTAAAAGTTCGTCCCAGCCGAACTTAATGTTTTTTTACTTGCTACAAATGAAAATGTGGTGGAAAATAAATTTAATTGAAGAGTGGCGAAATATATGATGATGATGAATATATTCATGAATTTTCCTCCTGTGTGACCAAATAATGGATCTCGGTTGGTGTATTAGCTGGAACCAATTTTTCCAATTTTATAATGTAAGGCCAGTAAGGAAAAGACAATTTATTTATTATTGCTCCGTTCCAAAACCAGCAATAACATAAATAGGTTACTACTATGCCCGATTTTTCCCTTATGGTATTGAAAAGAAGTCGATACATCGTAATATTATTGTCGAACTTAGAACGAGTTCGGAGATCCAGTATCGGCCATCTTCTTCTGCTACCTCCCCCACAAAAGGCCATAGTTTTCACAGAAAAAGAATCTTATAAAACTATAAAGAAGCATCTAATTTCCTTGAAATATGAACAATATCGGCCTACTCCACCACGTACCTTCCCCATAAAGGGGTCACATTTTGAATAACCATGAAGCCCATAGAACGCGAAATGGGCATCTGACTATTTTCAAACTTAGCCCATATCAATATTTCTATCAACACAAGAAAAGATGTGAAGATGGACCCTGGTACCACCCCCTTAAAAGGGTAAACATTTTAAATAATTATATCTCTCATAAAATGCGAAATACATGTCACACATGCCAACATTTTTGATCACACAATATCAGGTGGGAAAATGGGATATAATTATAATAATAATTGTATTAACATTAATTCCTTATACTTAATTCTAGAAGAAAATCTCATGATTGAGGGTAATTCAAACTTAGCGCTCTACTATGACCTCCATACAATAGGGGTATATTAATTTTGTCTATCTATCTATCTATCTATCTATCTATATATATATAAAGAAAGTTGTGTTAGTTACTACGCTTATAACTCAAGAACCGCTGGTCTGATTTAAACGATTCAGACAAATTCGGAGTTGTCATTTTGAAATGTATATGTAATAGTAATGTTTTATTTTGCATGATTTTTTCCATTTTGACTTACTGTTTTCGAATGTACATGTGTAGTGTTTTTTTATTTATTTTATTTTTTTATTTTTGAATTCTTAAACGATGTGCAGTCTTTTTGGTGGGTATAAATCCACAACGGACAAAACTCTTATTGATAGATTTTATGTATTTATTGGGTAAGTTGTACTATACGAATAATATCATTTCAGAAGAGGATAAGCTATGAACATCAATATTTTATTTTTCATTTTTATACCCTACACCACAAGGTGGTCAGGGTATTATGTCTTTGTGCATTTGTTTGTAACAGGCAAAAGGAAACGAGATAGACCCATAGTTCCTTTTGATGATCTGCATAGAATTACTTTCAGAGTTGATTTATGCATGTCAGTCCGTCTGTCCGTCCGTCCGTTTGTCCATGTATGCTTGTGAACAAAATGCAGGTCGCATTTATTATCCGATTGAGATGAAATTTTGCAAACAACATTTGTTTGGCCCAAGGACGAACCCTATTGAAATTGGAGATAATCGGTAAAAATTTAGATATAGCTCCCATATATATCTTCGTCCGATTTGCCTTTTATTGTGCACCAAACGTGTAATATCAGCCCGAATAGTATGGAATTTTGCACACACAACCAAATTAGGCCTGAAAATAAGTATGCCAAATTTTATCGAAATCGGTTTAGATATAGCTATAGCTCCCATATATATTGTTCATCCGATTTGTTATTTTTATTCTACGCAACAGTAATATGCACTCTGTAACAACAATATTTGGGTAAATTTATCAAATACAGCTCAGAAATATCTTTGCCAAATTTTATCGAGATCGGTTCAGATTTGGATATAGTTCCCATATATATTTTTATCCGATTTCATATTAATTTCGCACCAAATGGGCAATACAAGTCCGAATTTAAAAGATACAAATGCTACGGCATATTTAGTCCTTTGAATTTTAAATTATAATTATAATCATAGCGTGTATGATTGAATTCTCCCATAAAAACTTTTAATTATTAAGTGGAGCTCAACTAAATTAGCAAAGTGGTGTAGGGTATCATAAAATCGGCCCCGCCCGACTTTAGGACTTTCTTTACTGGTTTTAATTCGATTAAGTTTATTTAATTGACTCGATTTGAGAGCAGAAATTGCAGGCGAGTTATATTGAAGTGTTGTACCGAATTATGTGCTGGCGAAACTGAATATAGATGTCGAAAAAAAAGAGACTTATCTCATTTCATTGCAAAAAATATAGAAAAATAGTAGAGTGAATTGGGCATTTGGTAAGAAAAGGATTTATATTCTTACATATTTACATTTTAACCATATTATTCATACTAATTTCGGCATGTTGATATTTTGAGAAGAACCTTGCATTTAAGCTATTTTCGTGGTCCAAGACCCTTTTTTCATTTTTTGGCTAGTATTTGGTATATTTGTTTCTAAGGGGGTAGACATTATCTTCTCATAAAATTTTTAATTTTCGGAGTAGGGCCATCTTGGTCTTGACCACATTCATCAATTGATTTGGCTAAAAAAATGTATTTAGGCTACTCTGGGGTAGAGAACCATCTTACAGAAAATTGTCCACATAGGCATTTATTTAAGTATAGTCCACACATTAGTGTAGCCTCAAGTGTGGCCAGAAAAGAAAATTTTTTATTCTATTGAATTTGTAATATTAGAAAGTAAAACGGAACCCAACATTTGTTTAATCGTCATTGAATCATTGAAAAATATGGATCTTATAGGGTCTCCAAAGCACAATTAAAAGTACAAAAATAAGATAAAATTTAACTTCCTACCTTACGGTAATGGAAGTAAAAAAGTTTGTATCTTTGATCGTGGTAGAAAAATACAGGTAACAGTAAGTGTTGTTGTACAATATATACATTTTTGGAATTTGGATTATTAAATTGAAAATGCAGAAGAATAGTTCTTAAAATATTTAATTTTAATGCTTTCACATCATTCCCCTGAATGTATAGTTGTTGGCTGTTGGCCCTAATCTCTCAACACTTCAAGCGATCGCTAGAAAATCGCGGAAAAGGCAACATCACTTTCAAGTTGAAATCAAACAGCATACATACATAAAGTATTCTACATTTTGCAATTTTAGGAAACATGAAATATACGACTATATTATAAAACGTGGTGTCGCTGTTCCTTAACCGCAAAAAAGTTTCCGAATCATCGCCTTTGGCGTTTTGTTTTTTTTCAATTATTAGGCAAAAAATGTGTTCACACTGCTGCACCCTGCAGTGAAATTTTATATCAAAAAAGGGAATACCTATTGTATATCAAGAAATGGAATTAAATCACAAAACGTCCTCTCGAGTTTGACACTAGTCAAATCACCTGGGACTTGCTGTTACCTGTAATAATTATACTATGACGTTGGATATACAAATTCCAAGTAACAGCTCATTTGAATGGAAAATGTTGCAAGGCTCTTTACAATACCAAAAATTTAGCTGAGTTGTCACATGGGGCTATTATAGATGTTCTATATCATATAGCATTCCCACACTCAAATTAAAGCCTTTGGCTGAAAAATAAGATCGGACTATTCAATATATCTTAAACCAAACATCTATTATAATTTTTGCCATGAATATTTATTTTTATTTAGAAATTACTATGAAGTCATTACTTATAATAAAAATTGTGCTGCTTACATACGTCAGATCTGTGATATATCATGCTTTAAAAAATATACATTAAAGACTTGAAGTACGGGCCGGCAACGTGGACCGGGCCAGCTAGTATGTTATATATTCTTAATCAGTGTAAAATTCTATGTCGATTAAAATGTTTCGAAAGTTACCCAACGATTTTTAATTATTGAATTTGTACATCAGTTCAATATCATTACCTAATACCATTTATGTAATTAAGTAATCCTAATACCATATATAGACTGTATACCTTCCCCAAAGATAAAATTTAGTAGTAGTAATTTTCTTAGTTTTTTTTACATATTTTCAAAAGCAGCATAATATCTCAACTACAAATAGTAATATTTACCAATTTTCGAATTTCTAGCACTATCCGTTCACTCAATACCAAATCAAGTATAATTTAATACTTTTCGTATACTAGTAGTACGAATTTGCAAAATTACCTCTTTATTTTAACGCTACCCACCAGAAGAGACCACAATAGCAATATTTAAAACCAGCTCCATCCGTTAACCCAAAACCAAATTGTACGAAATTTAGTTCCAGTTAGTGCACATTTCCAAAGCCATCTCATCCTATTGACTCTACTTCCTTCTTTTAATACCAAATGCCAAGATATTGCGACAATTCTTTGAAGAACATTGTAATGTTACATAAAGTGTGCGATAATTGTATACGGATTTTGGAAGAAGAGAAACATCAACGGCTCCGTATATAAACAAGCAAAGTTGTCGCATCTGGGGCACATAAAACTCGCACACATACATTGAAAATCCGATGCACCCAAAACGAGTCACATCATTTTTTTTCGAAAATGTGCAGTGAGTGGCCTTTTCGTTATTGGGCCTTGTTGAATGAATTTCTGTTATAAAATTGAGGAGGCGGATATTGTCAACATTTGTTTTCAAGAGGACGGCGCTACATGCCACACAGCCGAAGCTACACTTGGGGTTTTGCCCCCTGTTTTTGAAGATCGCAAAATCAGCCACATAGCTGATGTCGGTTGGTCAACTCGGAGCTGCGGTTTGCCACCGTTAAACTATTACTTTATCATCAAAGATAGGTATTATGCCGACATGCCAGAGATAATTTATGCTTTAAAGGACAATACTCGTGAAGCTTACTATCGATAATGTGCTCAGAAATTGAATATAGAATACTAGAATGGGGGACCGATGTTGTCAAATTTTGTACACCTGATCTAGTACTAATACATTAGATTATTTTCTTTGAAAATTTGGATCTTTCTTTGATATAAACGTTATGATATACCAAGGAGAAAATCGGATACTCCCTTCGAGAGTTATCGTGCACACAAGCCAGCCGGATATGCAGACAAACTAGCGGACGGACACCACTTGATCGACTCCAAATGTTCTTTCCTAAAATCGGATTAAGTATATGAGCAAAATGACTGAAATCAGCATAGAATCAATGACAAGGTTAATACAAGTCGGTTAAGATAGAGCTATAGCACTTATATATATTGTTTGCCTGATTTTACATATGTCCATACAAAAACGTAGTCCTGTATAGATAATTTTCTATAGAAACACTTTGAAACAGTTGCATCGGAAGATATAACAAAAACCATCAAAACCGATTATCGGAAGATATCTTTATATATCGTGGACCTGTATAGACGTTCAATGTAAGGAAAATTCGCTTTAAGACTAAGCACCAAACTCCAAATCCTTACATCGGCTGTACTCTTACATGGGGTACCACGTGTTTCATTTTTAGTGAGATATTTCTATTAACTGATATACGGACGGATGTGGTTAAATCGACAAGTTTTTTTTTTTTATTTTAATGAGTTTTTTTATAAAAAAGTAGTGTAGTTATAGTTTACTAGCTGGCCCGTTTTATACCCTCCACCTTGAAAAGTAGGGTATATTAACTGTGTCATTCTGTTTGTAACAGCCCTAAATATTCGTCGTAGACCCCATAAAGTATATATATTCATAATCAGCATAAAATCTTAAGCCGATTTAACTATGTCCGTCTGTCTGCCTGTCTGTTGAAATAACGATGCAGCCCACAATTTTTGACGTAGAGCTTCAAAACTCGGCACAACAATTTTTATTGTGTATGTTATGGATGTTTGGTATTGAAAATGAGATATATCGGTCCACGCTTTCGGTACCTCTCGATATTCGGTTTTTTTGTTGATTTTCGCAACATTTTTCACAGATTTGTCCAAAAAGTCGTATTTAAAGTTAGTAATGGGTTCCAGCTCCGGTGGCGGAACATTGTACATATAGATAACTCGATGGCTCTCATATGACGCTACCTCCTAATAATCGGTATTTTAAAGGTTTTAGTCACATTTTTCTTACGAATTTGTTCAATAATTGGCATTTGTAGTTCGTATTGAGTTCTATCACATGATAATCCTATTCACGTGTACCCACCATATTGTTTCAAATTTGGTATTTAAGACTCGCAATAGATAACAATCCTTGTGGTATAATAATGTCTAGATGTTTTTCTGTATTGGTATGGCCCCTACTTTATGGTTGTTTGTAGTTTAAAGTGGAACACGTTTGAATTATGATACTTTTATACAAAATTGTTCTTTTATTACCCAATGGTGGAGGGTATTAAAAGTTCTGCACGCCCGAATTTAATGTTTTTATACCCTCAGCCATATGGCTAGAGAGGCTATATATCATTTGATAAGGCCAAATATTGGGTATAGATCCTAGGTGTTTTTGGACAAATTCCGTTTCAGGATATTTGGAGTAGATCTAGCGATGTCCATCCGTCCGCTTGTCTGTCTTGCTGGTAAGCACGATAACTCTCAAAGGGAGTATCGAATTTGGTCCAAACTTGGTACATCGTAATATTATTATCAAACTTAGATCAAGTTCGGATATATATCATACTGCACAGAAAGAGAAAGGATAGTCCAAATTTGCTCCATTATGCTAATTGCATTAGTGCTAAATCAGTTGAGAAAATTGGCAATATCGGCCCACTCCATCAAGTAATTCTAACTTTTATAAAATGTGACGTAAGAGGGCGATTGTCTTCAAATTACAGGTATCACAATATGTTTATTACCCATGGTGTGTAAGGATCTTTAACAATTTGCTGTAAGAAATCAGCGAAGAAGTTGAAGATTTTTTCAATTTATTATTTTTCTTTGTCATTTTTTTTTTCAATTTGGCTTATCATATTGAATTCAGTAGATTTTTTTATGAACAAAATAAAGAATAATACTTACACTATATAAAATGTTTCACCATAAAAATGAAATAAGTGCGAAATACGATGTTAACTGACATCTATCTTTCAGCTCCAGTGCCTGCATCGTGCTTCAGCTGGAAGATGCCAACACAGTCAAACCCTCCAACACTTTGGCATGAATTTGAACATTTTCAAAAAATAAAATCCGTTAAAAAAGCTGTTAGCATTTTACCGAAATACCGAATACAGCCGTTATATTGGGACATATACAGGCTTTGTTTGTCATAAGCCATTACCATATTCAAATTCGAAACTAAATAAACGGTGAATGATGTAGCTAAAATCATCAAAATACCTCATATAAGGAGGTATCGTTATATCGGAGCTATACGAAGACCTGGGTCTGCATAGACAATTCTCTGTCGGTGCGTATTGTACCTAAAATCGTCAAAATGCCGAATATAAGGAGGTACTGATATATAGGGCCTATACGAAGTCCTGGACCTGCATAGACAATTTTCTGTCACAGACTGTAGTTCCTACTACGAACTTTAAATACGAAATTTAAAACTACTCCGGTGAGTAATGTCGCTAAAATCATCAAAATACCGAATATAGGGAGGTGCCACTAAATGGGGGCTATATTAAAACGTGGACCTGCACAGACAATTTTATGTCTTAGGCTGTAGTATCCATTTCGTGCTTCACATACCAAATTTGAAACAATTCCGGTGAATAATGTTGCTAAAATCATCTAAATACCGAATATCGGAATGTACCGTTATATGGGGCTATATCAAAACGTGGACCTGCACAGACAATTTTCTGTCATAACTTAAGTATCCATTTCGAACTTCAAATACCAAATTTGAAACGATTCCGATGGATAGTGTCGCTAAAATCATCAAAATGCCGAATATCGGGAGGTACCGTTATATGGGGGCTATATGAAAACATGGACTTATATGGCCCATTTACAAACTTTACCTGCCTACTGGCAAAATAAACATGTGTGCAAAATTTTAACCTTCTATCTCAATTTGACGGAAAGACAGACAGACGGACATCGCTAAATCGACGTAGAATCTTACGCTGATCAGGAATATATATACTTTGTTGGGTCTTATATGAGTACTAGCTGAACCCGGTGCGCTTCGCTACCCCTTTTGATTTTATATGCATTCAAAATTTTATTTACGAATATATGTTGGTTGAAGAAAAACAAATTTAAAAATTAAAAAAAATATATATATTGCACTACTTTAATGAGTAAATAACCAAAACCATTAGAAAAGCAGTAACATGACATACATACACGAAGGGTTTGTCCTCCGGATTTATTTATTTCATAGCAAATACCAAGCGTGCAGTAAAATGCAATCTTTTGAAGTTGAGTGGCATTTCTATTGCAATTAGTGAATTCGAAATAGCAACATACTTCGCCGTAATAAGCGTATTTCAAATCAATTGTTGTGTTGTTTTTTAGTGTTAGCCTAAGGCGTTGTGGGTCAATGGTTCTTATTAAAATCATATCCCAATCTGATCCGGTTTAAATATAATTTTAAAAAAATTACTTTTACACCAAATTCCGCCACACCTTTCATATTTCATTGAAATTGGTGCGTCAAACACGTGAAATCGGGCGATAACATATATATATGGGAGCTATATCCAAATCTTAACTAATTTCCAATTAATTTGTCACATTTATTATTGTAACCAAATTCCGCCACACATTTTGAATTTCATTTGTATCGGTCATATATATCATGTTTGGTGCATAACATGTATGAAATCGGCCGAAATATATATGTTAGCTATACCCAAACCTCAACTTATTTCAATATAATTTGGCAATTTTTTTTGGTGCCAGATTTTGTCTCTCTCGCTTTGGGTGCATCAAATATATGAAATCGGCTGAGTATACATATGGGAGCTATAATCAAATCTGAGCGTATTTGAATATAATTTGTCAAATTTATTTTTGTACCAAATTTAGCCACTCATGCCGAATTTCATTGGAATCGGAAATACGTATCGTGTTTTGTGTATCAAATATGTGAAATCGGCCGAAAATATATATGGGAGCTATATCCAAATCTGAACCGATTTCAATATAATTTGACAAATTTATTTTCGGATTAAATCCCGTCACACATTCCAAATTTCATTGGAATCGAACATTCATATTGTGTTTGAGGCATCAAATGAACGAAATCGGTCGCAAATATATATGGGAGCTATATCCAAATCTGAACCGATTACAATATAATTTGGCAAACTTATTTTTGTTCCAAATTCCGTTACGTATTCCAAATTTGGAGACTGTATCTTCAACCAATCAATAGATATGTGCATATAAAATCTAAATTTTTGGGAGGTACCTCCGATTCTGCTGCTATATTTCCAGTTCCAAGTGGAAAATCAAAAATGTATATAGCTTATGTTAATTTCAGGCGATGTTGCAGTATATATGGAAATTTTCAGGAAAATCTATTCAGCGGTTTTCGAGTCCATAAATTACAAACAAACAAACAAACAAACATACAAACATTTTCCTCTTTTATAGATATAGATTTCGAGGAGTTACAAACGGAATGACAAAGTTAATATACCCTCCATAGTATGGTGTAGGGTATTAAAATGACCGGCAAAGCCTAATGGGGCTCATTTCAAAGCGTGGAACTAATTTTTTTATATGACATTAATCCGTCCAATGGGAGCTCAAAATGCAAAATTCGTTGGAAGTGCAATCAGCAAAATACCGTATATAAAGGGTGCAAAATAGTAGAGCGAATGGGACTTTTAGTACGAAAAGAATTTCTATCCTTCCAGAAATTCTTCAGGAACATTCAAGATACCTTAACTCGCATTTGCAGGTCATGCTATCGATCATAACTCGCGGATATAGGTACCAACCGATTTCATATTTATATAAGCATCGTATGATTTAAGCTATTTTTGGGGCCTTGGCCCTAAGGGGGTAGAAAACCTCTTCGCATAAAATTTGCAATTTTCGGAGTAGGGCCCATTTTGGTACTTATGCTACCCTGGGGTAGAGAACCATCTTACAGATAATTGTCCACATAGGCATTTATTTAAATATAGTCGCCATATTAGTATACCTCCAAGTCCACTTTCACGACCAAATGTGTTTTCAGAAAAGAACAAACAGATTTTGGATGTACGTCTATATGAAATAAACTCCGAATTGTCAAACTGGAACTCATTCAATCGGAATTTGTGGCAGAAACGTGAAAAAAATACGAGTATTAGAAAGTAACACGGGGCAGAACATTTGTTCAGTCGTCATTGAATTATTTTCATTCTGCCCTCAATTATGAGGTGGACAAAACTAAATACCACGCAGCATAGTATTCTTAGCGTTGGAAAATGGTGCTAAGCTCTTTACAATACCAAAACCAGTAAAGAAAGTCTTGAAGTCGGACGGGCTAATTTAGTAGAGCTGCGCATAACAATTAAAAGTTTTTATGGGAGAATTCAATCATATACGCTATGATTATAATTATAATTTAAAGTTCAAAGGACTAAATATGCCGAAGCATTTGTATCTTTTAAATTCGGACTTGTATTGCCCATTTGGTGCACAATTAATTTGAAATCGGATAAAAATATATAATGGAGCTATATCCAAATCGAAACCGATCTCGATAAAATTTGGCAAAGATATTTCTGATATTTCTATATTTCCCTGAATATCGTTGTTACGGAGTGCATATTACGGCTGTGGGTAACAATTGTGACAAATCGGATGAACTGTATATATGGGAGCTATAGCTATATCTGAACCGATCTTCACCAAATTTGACATACTAGCTTCTAGACTCAATTCGGTCGTAAGTGCCAAATTTCATCAATTTCATCGATTTTATATTAGACGTTTGGTGCACAATCCAAGGTAAATCGGACGAAGTTATATATGGGAACTATATCCAAATCTGAACCGATCTCGATAAAATTTAGCAAATGTATTTCTGAGCTGTATTTGATATATTCCCCAAATATTGTAGTCGCAGAGTGCATATGACGGCTGAGGAGGACAAAAATAACAAATCGGATGAACAATATATATGGGAGCTATGGCTATATCTGAACCTATTTCGATCAAATTTAGCATACTTATTTTCAGGTCCAATCTGATCGTACGTGCAAAATTCCATACTATTCGGATTGATATTACACGTTTGGTGCACAATAAAAGGCAAAACGGACGAAGATATATATGGGAGCTATATCTAAATTTTGACCGATTATCTCCAATTTCAATAGGGTTCGTCCTTGGGCCAAACAAATGATTTGTGCAAAATTGCATCTGGATAGGGCAATAAATGCGAACTTTACTTTGTTTACAAAAATACATGGACAGACGGACCGACGGACGGACATGCATAAATCGACTCAGAATGTGATTCTATGCAGATCATCAAAAGGAACTATGGGTCTATCTCGTTTGCTTTTGCCTGTTACAAACAAATGCACAAAGACATAATACCCTGACCACCTTGTGGTGTAGGGTATAAACAGCGCTGAGTCTTCCATGGGGCTATTATAGATGTTTTATATCATATTGGTTTTTAACACTCAAATTAAAACCCATGGCAGAAAAATATGGTCAGACTATTCAAAATATCAAAAACCGACTATAGGTGAACATCTATTATAATTTTTGCCATACATATTTATTTCTCTTAGAAATTACTATGGAGTCTTTACTTACTTATAATAAAAATTGTGCCGCATACATAAGTCAGATCTATGATTTATTATGCTTCAAAAAATATGTAACATAAACTAAAGGTATTGAAAGGTCTATAATTCTTCTGACGACACATTTAATGGCGGTTATAAAAGTGCTAAACAGTGACGAAAATAATCGAAAGTATGCATGTTTCAGTAAAATTTAACTCTGGTTCAGGATAAAAAAATCCGAGTGATTTGTCGACTTTTTCCACCACGAAATTAAACACAGAATCGGAATCGGATATATAGCATCAGAACCTCCAAAAATGCATTTTTTATATGCACATATCTAATGATTGATGCAGTCTCCAAATTTAGTATATGTAGGGAATTTGGAACAAAAGTAAATTTGCCAAATTATATTGAAATCGATTCAGATTTCGATATAGCTCCCAAATACATTTTCGGCCGATTTCATGTATTTGATGCACCAAGCACGCTATGTATCCCCAATTTCAATGAAACGAACATCCATTTGTCAAATTATATTGAAATCGGTTCAGATTTGATTAAGCTTTATATATAGAAACGCTTCAGATTCGTATATTATTTAATTAAGGAACAAAGACCCACCACGCCTTTTCTTGTTACAAGGCTAACATTAAAAAAAACTATACAACAATTAAATTGAGGATACGATTATTACGGGGAAGTATGTGGGTTCATAAATATTGCTACCTATAATCCTCCTAATAGCATCAAAAATTCCATTCAATTTTATAAGATTGAGAAGCGTACAACATTTGCTATTAAAATTAATAAATCTCATGGCTAGCTGTACCTGGTATGTTCCCGTGAGGGTAAACCTATTGATTTGTTTATTTACGCTTTTAAATGAAAAAAAAAAAAAACATTGTATATCCCAAAGCATTACAACAAATACGTTTTTAAAATTCTTGAATTTGTTTTATTTTTATTAAAAACCACAAAATAGTTGTATATAAGATGTTGAATGCATATAAAAGCAAAAGGGGTAGCGAAGCGCACCGGGTTCAGCTTGTATCTCTATATCTATAAAAGAGGAAAATGTTTGTATGTTTGTTTGTTTGTTTGTTTGTTTGTTTGTAATTTATGGACTCGAAAACCGCTGAATAGATTTTCCTGAAAATTTCCATATATACTGCAACATCGCCTGAAAGTAACATAGGCTATATACATTTCTGAATTTCCACTTGGAACTGGAGATATAGCATCAGAATCGGAGGTACCTCCCAAAAATTTAGATTGTATATGCACATATCTATTGTTTGGTTGAAGATACAGTCTCCAAATTTGGAATACGTAACGGAATTTGGAACAAAAATAAGTTTGCCAAATTATATTGTAATCGGTTCAGATTTGGATATAGCTCCCATATATATTTTCGACCGATTTTGTTCATTTGATGCCTCAAACACAATATGAATGTTCGATTCCAATGAAATTTGGAATGTGTGACGGGATTTAATCCGAAAATAAATTTGTCAAATTATATTGAAATCGGTTCAGATTTGGATATAGCTCCCAGATATATTTTCGGCCGATTTCAAGCATTTGATGCACCAAACACGCTATGTATCCCCAATTTCAATGAAATTTGAAACGTGTGATAGATTTTATCTAAAAAATTGATTTCCCAAATTATATTGAAATCGGTTCAGATTTGGATATAGCTCCCATATACATTTTCGGCCGATTTCATGTATTTGGTGGACCAAACACGATATGTATTTCCAATTGTAATGAAATTTAAAATAAGTAACGGAATTGGGAGCCAAAATGAATTTGTCAAATTAAATTGAAATCGGTTCAGATTTGAATATAGCTCTCATATATATTTTCGGCCGATTTCATGTATTTTATGCACCATACACGATATGTATGTTCGATTCCAAAGAAATTTGGAATATGTAACGGGATTTTGATTAGAAAATACATTAGTCAAATTATATTAAAATCGGTTCAGATTTGGATATAGCTCCCATATATATTTTCCGCCGATTTCACATATTTGATGCACAAAACACGATACGTATTTCCGATTCCAATGAAATTCGGCATGAGTGGCTAAATTTGGTACAAAAATAAATTTGACAAATTATATTCAAATACGCTCAGATGTGATTATATATATACTCAGCCGATTTCACATATTTGATGCACCCAAAGCGAGAGAGGCAAAATCTGGCACCAGAAAAAATTGCCAAATTATATTGAAATCAGTTGAGGTTTCGATATAGCTAACATATATATTTCGGCCGATTTCATACATATTATGCACCAAACACGATATATATGACCGATTCCAATGAAATTCAGAATGTGTGGCGGAATTTGGTTATAGTAATAAATGTGATAAATTAATTGGAAATTAGTGAAGATTTGGATATAGCTCCCATATATATTCTCGGCCGATTTCACATATTTGACGCACCAATTTCAATGAAATATGAAAGGTGTGGCGGAGTTTGGTGTAAAAGTATTTTTTTTTAAATTATATTTAAATCGGATCAGATTGGGATAAGATTTTAATAAGAATAATTGACCCACAACGCCTTAGGCTAACACTAAAAAACAACACAACAATTTATTTGAAATACGCTTAGTACGGCGAAGTATGTTGCTATCTCGAATTCACTAATTGCAATAGAAATGCCACTCTACTTAAAAAAAATTGCAGTTTCCTGCACGCTTGGTATTTGCTATGAAATAAATAAATCCAAAGGACAAACCCTTCGTGTATGCATGTCATGTTACTGCTTTTCTAATGGTTTTGGTTATTTACGCATTAATTAATTAATTAATTTTTAATTTGTTTTTTTTTTTTTTTAACCAACATATATTCGTAAATAAAATTTTGAATGCATATAAAATCAAAAGGGGTAGCGGAGCGCACCGGGTTCAGCTAGTATAATATAGAACTGAAAAAATAGCGTTTAAATATTATTAGTTTTGTAATATTTTTATATTGCATGAAATTCTTTCAATTTTACTTTAAAATTGAATTTGTAGTATTTTTATATAGGGTCAGAATAGAACCCTATTTCTTTTGGAGATGATCGCATAATATTTAGGGGTTGAAATGGACCAAAAACTGAAAAAATTGGGGGTTCCAATGAACCAAAAAACAGAAACATTTTCCTGATCACACAATTCAAACCAACCAACAGGGAATTTTGCATGAGAATAGAGTTAAGGACAGGGAAGAATTCTAGCATTTTGGATGACCATTGGATTCTATTTAGCTGTAACATGGAGCACAACAACTAACAGCAAAACGAAGTGCGTAAATATTGGACAAATGTCCCTGGCCAAAATGCTAAGGGTAATATCTGGGCAGTGCTCCGTGACATAATGTCAAAAGCAAAATCTTCCAAAATGGATTTGGACATAAAGGGGGTTCTAACATATTGTAGTGTTGTAGGGTATCACATGGTCGGCCTCGCGCGACTGTAGAATTTGCTTACTTGTTTGTTATTGAACTCTGATTGTAAGAGTGAAGATAATTAAATTAGTGCACAATACGCTGGTATTCTAAATAGACCAGCACAGCTTTATACAGCATATATCAATAAGTGGACGTTCATTTCCGCATGGCAAATTTCCTTACGATAAAAGTCCACAACGCTGAATTGTAACATATTCGGGTTAGAAATTGGGACAAGTGAAGTGCCGAATATCAAGAGGTAAACGTGAATTTGCATGGCCTGAAATTCTGAAACTGTTAAATACTGATTCGGCTGGAAATTCGCTCTCGATCTTTTAAAATACGTTAAATTAGCAGGCACCGTTATAGGGGTTGTGCCTTATCTATATATATAAATGTAAGTTGTGTTAGTTACTACGCTTATAACTTAAGAACCGCTGGATTAATTTTAACGATTCACACAAATTCGGAGTTGTCTACTCTCCGAAAAGGATAATATCCAAAAAAATCGCGTAAAAATGTGATATATTAACATTTTCATTTTGACTTTTCAAATGTACAATAGTAATGTTTTATTTTGCATGATTTTTTTCCATTTTGACTTACTTTTTTCTAATGTACATTTGTAGTGTTTTTTTATATTTTATTTTTGAATTCGAATATTTATACCAATTTATTTAATTGACTTGATTTCTTGAGAACTGAAATTGATGGCGGGTTACATGGAAGTGTAGTAGCGAATTATGTGGTGGCGAAACGGAATAGATGATATCGAAATAATTTAACGCGGTCACACCAAAGTTAAAAGATAATTACTTTTTCTAAATCGCTGAAAAATCATGAAAAAGAGATCTCATTGCAAAAATCAAAAAAACATTTTCAATGGAATCGAATTTTAAAGTAATAGTACATTCTATTGACAAACTTTGTAAGGAAGGATCTTAAAACATTTGCTGTAAAAAATCAGCGAAAAAGTTGAAGACTTTTTCAATTTGTTATTCTTTTTTTGTCAATTTTTTTTTTCAATTTGTATTATCATATTGAATTCAGTGGATTTTTTGTGAACAAAATAAAGAATAATTTTTCACTAAAAAAATTAAATAAGTGCGAAATAGGATGTTAACTGACTCCAGGGCCTTTCAACTCCAGGGCCTACATCGTGGGTTAGCTGAAAGATGCGAACACATTTAAACAAACAAAAATGACCGAAAAAGCTTAATGGGGCTCATTTCAAAGCGTGACAATGATCCGTCCAATGAGAGCTCAAAATGCAAAATTCTTTGGGAGAATAATAAGTAATATACCAATATTGAAATAAAAGGTGCAAAATAGTAGAGCGAATGGGACTTTTAGTAAGAAAAGGTTTTATATCCTTCCAGAAATTCTTCCCAAACATTCAAAATACCTAAAATCACTTTTGCAGGTCTTTATATCGATCATAACTCATGGATAAGGGAACAACCCGATTTCATATTTATATAACCATCTATGATTTAAGTTATTTTTGGGGTCTTGGCCGGCCACTTTTTTCATTTTTTTGGCCCTTATTTGACATTTTTGTTTCTAAGGGGGTAGATAACCTCTTCGCATAAAATTTGAAATTTTCAGAGTAGGGCCCATATTGGTATTGACCAAATTCATCAATTGATTTGTCTAAAAAATTTTATTTATGCCACCCTGGGGTAGGGAACCATCATACAGATAATTGCCACATAGGAATTTATTTAAGTAAAGTCCCCACATTGGAGTATCCCCAAGTCCACTTTCACATCTAATGTGTGGTCAGAAAAGAAAATTTTGTATTCTATTGAATTTTTAACCCCAAGAGAATATTGGTTGGGAACGTAGATTTGGGATGTGCATCCATATGAAATAAATTGTGGAAACATGAAGAAATTACAAATATAAGAAAGTAGCACGGGACCGAATATTTGTTTAATCATCATTGAATTATCCTATGATGAAAATATGGACTTTAAGGGGTCTCCAACTTACAATTTAAATGGCAAATAAAATTAATTCCCATCTTATCATTCTGCCCTCAATTATGAGGTGGATAAAACTATTTTTACTTATTTAAATCACGCGAAATGCTATGACATGCTATATTGTTCTGCTATATTTTTGATTTGGCCTCTATTTGTCATCTTGGATTATAAGGGGTAGAAGAAAGTTTTCAATGTAGGTCGATGTTTCGGAGTAGTGCCCATATAAAGAAGGTACCTCCTAATTTAACCACATTTCAAAGAATTTGGCTAATAATGCGTATTAGGGGGGTGAAAATCTTACACTAAAATTTCAACATATCTACAAATTTTTGAATTTTTATCCATGTTATAATACCCTCTCAAGTCCACCTTTTGGCGGACAAACAGACTGACATGGTTAGGGGGACTTATGAGGACTCTAATGCACAATCTAAGTTGCTAATGGGTTTAAAAAAGTAATTAACTTTGGCTATTCTTAAATCATTCAGCCCTCAATTATGTAGTATACAAAATACAGCAAATTCCAAATTACTGCTCATTTGACTGGAAGATTTTGCTACGATTTTTACCATATTAAAAATTAATTTGATCCCTTATATGGCGATAAGATTGATATATACTTTTTAATAGATTTGTATAGCACATCCACACAGTTGAAGCCCACGGTTTAAATATTGAAGCCCACTGGTTAAAAATGGGTACAGGTATTTTAAAACACTTTAAATCGACCTGTACGTGAACACTTATATCAGTCATATCTGTGAATAATTATGCTTGGGAATATATGCATAATAGACAAAAACTACGGGCCGGCAACGCGGACCGGGCCAGCTAGTCTATATATATAAAAATCAATTGTTGTTTGTTGGTAACGGAATCAGTTGAAAACGGCTCAACCGATTTGCATAATTTTTTGTACAAACGTTCGTCATACCCCGAGTTAGGTTTTTAAAGAAAAAAATATTGACCACGCCTCCTTTTACGCCCACTATTACGATTAATCTAAAATCTTTATATTTGGCAAAATAGTGAAGATATTGGTTTGAGAATTATTACACGAGATGCTGTTGGCTTTCCATCCAACCCTAAGTACTTATTTAGGGGCTGAGGAACGCGCCTACTTTTAAATCTATCTCTCTATATGTAAAAGAAAGTTGTGTTAGTTACTACTCTTATAACATAAAGACCGCCGGTCTGATTTTAACGATTTAGACAAATTCGGAATTGCCTCTTGGCAGAAAAGAATAAAATCCAAAAAAATCGCGTAAAAATGTGAAATTTGAACATTTTCATTTTGACTTTTAAAATGTACAATAGTAATGTTTTATATTGCATATTTTTTTCCATTTTGACTTACTATTTTCGAATGTACATTTGTAGAGTTTTTTTTTTTTTGGAATTCTAATATGATGTGTAGGTTTTTTTTATAGATTTTATGTATTTATTCGTAATACCCAATAAATACATAAAATCTATAAATAACAATTTTATCCGTTATCGATTTATATGAAAATTCTAAAATCGGGAAAAATCTACAATTTTTCAATGGAATCGAATTTCAAAATAATAGTACATTCTACCGACAAACTTCGTAAGGACCTTTAAAAATTTGTCGCAAAAAAATCAGCGAACCAGTTAAAGATTCTTTTTCTTTTTTCTATATTGAAGTGTACATTTTTTTATTGGTTTGAGTTCTGAATGAATAATATTAAAAATGAAATGAGGGCGCAATACGATGTTAAATGCTTTCTACTCCAGGACCTACATCGTGCTTCAGCTGGAAGATGCGAACACATTTAAACAAACAAAAATGACCAAAGAAGCGTTATGGGGCTAATTTCAAAAAGTGGACCTACTTCTTTCAATAAATTGTCAAATGAGAACACAAAATGCAAAATACATTGGGACTGCAATCAGTCAAATACCGACTATAAAGAACGCAAAATAGAAATTCTACCTAAACATTCAAGATACCTTTAATCGCTTTTGCAGGTCATGATATGGATCATAACCCCTGATAACGGAACAACCCGATTTCAAGTATATTCTACATTTTAACCATATTTTTCGTACTAATTTTAGCTTATGTTGATAATTTAAGAAGAAACCATCTTTGCAAAAAATTATCACGTTTTGGTATCACCATCATATGATTTAAGGTATTTTCGGGGTCTTGGTCACTTTTTTCATTTTTTGGCCCTTATTTGACATCTTTGTTTCTAAGGGGGAAGAAAACCTCTTCTTATAAATTTTATTTTTCGGAAAAGCGCGCATCTTAGTCTTGAGGCTACCTGGGGTAAAAAACCCTGGGGTAGAAAATCATCTTACAGATAATTATCCTCATAGGGATTTATTTAAGTATAGTCCCCACATTAGTATACCCCCAAGTCCACTTTCCCAACCAATGTGTGGTCAGAAAAGAAAATTTGGTATTCTATTGAATTTGTAACCCCCAAGAGAATATTGGTTGGGAACGTAGATTTGGGATGTACGTCTATGTGAAATAAACTCCGAAATGTCAATCTGGGACTCATTCAGTCGGAAATTGTGGCAGAAACATGAAAAAATACGAAATTATAAAGTAACTTTGTTGGATCTCCACCGCAAAATTTAAATGACAAACAATTAATGTCCATCTTACGGTAATCGGAGCAAAAGAGTAATTTTTTTGGCTATTCTGACAACATTCTGCCTTCAAGTATTATGTGGACAAAACTGAATACCACGCAGTACGGGATTTTAAACGTTGGAAATACAAATTTCAAATTATAGCTCATTTGAATGCTTTTTACAATATCAAAAATTGAGCTGAATTTTCACATGGGGATATTATAGATGTTCTTTATCATATAGGTATTTAACACTCAAATTAAAGCCTATAGCTGAAAAATAAGATCAGGTTATTCAAAATATTTAAAACCGACCGTGATTATAATTTTTGCCATGAATATTAATTTATATTTAGTCATGGAGGTATTACTCATAATCAAGTCATTACTTATAATCAAAATTGGAGTAATTATAATGGCGTCATTACTTATAATCAAAATTGTGCCGCCTACATAAGTCAGATCTGTAATTTATTATGCTTTAAAGACTAAAAGTACGGGCCGGCAACGCGGACTGGGCCAGCTAGTATAATATATAAAATTATTGCCGGAAAAGATTTCACTCAATAGAATATGAATGAATAAGCCATCGGATATTGTTGCTGAGACATGCAGGAGGACGAGTGTGCGCTATTGGAATTATATGAGGGCAAAACCTAAATGGGCATCGATGTGTCTTCTTGAATATATATCACCGTAAGAAGTATGTATACGTCTGTACACACTATACTTCTGTGTTTACATCTGCGCACAGAGCAAAGATCTTTCTTAAATAGTTCAATTGACGTCGAATTTTGCGCTCTGGTCTCCGAAGAAGATTGTGGTGTTACAAACTGCTGACAAATAAATATATTCCATCCCATGGTGGTGGACATATAGGAGGGGTAAGGTTAAGCTGTCCTTTGAAATACGACGAATTCAAAACTACAGCCCATTTGATTGGAAATATTCTATAATGCTAGAAATTGTTTGCTGTAAATGTTTATTTCTATTTAGAATTTACGAAACCTTCATAACACATACTAATACGGAAACTTCATAGGACATCGAACGTAGGACACAGGTGTTTATTAATTTTTTATTTTTCTTTGATTTACAAAAACATTTTAATCAAAAATCATAGAATCCATATTGAGGTAACGTGAAATCTTGTTGCAAAATTGTCAGGCTTAATCCCATTTCTGTTGTTTTTATTATCTATTAGTGGTGAACGATCAGTCCTCGAGCAATCCTCATCAGTTCCCTTGTTTTTTTTTTTTTTTGGGATATTCTCCCCACTGACGAGAACGAAGTCCAATAGAAGAGGAACCAAAGAATTACATAAAACTAAAATTCTTTTGGAAAATATTCTAAATGTTACAACCGCACCTATAAACATAATCTATAAAAATATGTAAAAACATTAAAAAATATGTTTCACAAAATCTACATTTTAAAATTGTTAATGTATGTATAAATAGAACTATTTATTGCATATTTTTAAATACAACATTGCGTTTTGACAACAAAAGAAGACCGCAGACAGTCTTACCGTGTCACCATGTAACTTCACCCTAATTTTTCTATAACTTCTAATATTATTTTTTTTTTCTTTTTGTATAATTTCAATATTGGGTCGACGTATTTTATCAATGGATTGGAAATTTTTTATTTCCCATTTATTTTCGTTAGTTTTGACCACAGTGCAGTGGACGAGTAGCAAACATTTCGTTACCTTTTCTTCCAATTTATTTAAAGGGTTGAACTTTCCCTCGTTGGTGGTGTGTATGTGCAGTGAATCTGGCTTTGACATACAAGCCATAGATTCAGTAGTTTGTCGGCTACATTGACTGTCCACCCTGACCAGTGGGTGTAAATTTGTGAATGCGAATTTCAAGATGGCGAATCATACATTTGATGTAACACACATACACATATTTGTCTTTATATGGAATGTGGTATTTCACAGTCAGATTGCTGTTCATACAAACATGCGTAAAGTATAGGACGACACAAAAACAGGCAGTACAAACTTTGCCGGAAAGCAAAAGTTTCATTTGCACGACGTGGATGTCTTCCGCAATTAGAAGTACGGATGGAACGGTAAGAGTCCATTCGGCTGCTTACCTCACAAAATTCTTTATTTGTTAGGCCCGTTGATAAAGGGCACACACCGGCTAACTCACATGGCGAATTTGAAATGTAGAAATGTAGCATGAGCAGATGTATGTTTGTGAATTATTTTAACGTTTTCTCATTCATTATCTACCAATTCCATTTCAAGTCGCCCAACACCGAGTCACAAAAATGTCATCCCCATACATAGGCGGACAAAAAAGTCCATGAGGTGACTGCTGTTGGTACAACAATAGCAGTAGCAGAGCTCATTTTAATGACGGTAAGGAAAAATGAGTTAGTAAAGAGAGTGGAGCGAGTAGATTCGAATGCGAAATTGGAAAACCGAATAATGTTAGTGGCAAGTATTAGAATACTTTAACATGTTAGAAAATATAGACGTTATTTGATAGAATTGAGAGTACCTCAGATACAAAAGTTTAAAGTTTAAACATAAAGCATAAATATTAAGACGCTTCAGTTTTCCAATACGTTTTTAAAAAATAAATTGTGAGGAAGGTCTGATACAATACAAATTGTAAATCATCTCTAATTCCAAGTAGAAAGAAACCGCAGATGCAAAATCTCTATTAAGAAGAAGCACAGTTAAACACTTAAAAGCTGCAGAGTATGTCTTTCCACTTTTCCAGTAAGATAAGTTCCTCTGGAACAGTAGGAAATGACTTTTTCTTTTGTACGAAAATAAATAGAAAGTAAAAAAGACAATATATGAAAACTTTTGTATAAAGTTAAGTCTAGTAGTATACAGGAAGGTAGAACATATTTAACAATTTTGTTAGAAAATTGACTTAAATTGGCCTTCCTACAGACAAAATACATACGTGTGAATAATTTAGCTTTCTATCTAACTCGTTCGATGGATATTAGCAGAATAAGTGGAAAAGAATTTCACGCTGATCAAGAATACATGTTCTTTGAGGGGTCTAACGTGAGTATTTCGAGGAGCTAAAAGATGAATAACAAAGTTAAAATACCCGTTATAGTAGGCAGGGAAATGAATACTGGGAAAAATTAAATTTTTTACGAAGAAGGTACATCACGCAATTAATTCTGATACCTTTCTGCTTCTGTGGAATTCGACAAACATGTACGCAAGTGACATACTTTTGAAAATATAACGCAACAATCCGTTATCCTAGATTTTGTTTTTACATTCTTGTATGCATTGCCACAAAGTAGCATACATTTGAGATTGTACTGTCAGAATTGCCATACATAGGCAACGATTAAAGATCAGAACAGTGTGGCTTATTTGTTCGGGATACCGTAGTATTTTGTTGTTGCAAAATGGTCAGGGGTTTTTGTTGTAACAGACAAAACCAACTTACATGGTTATGCTTCTTCGTTCAGGTTGAACGAAAGCATAACAAGTGGAGAAAGATGTAAATGTTTATAAGTGCGGTTGTAAGATTTAGAAGACTTTCCAAAAGAATTTTAGTTTTATTTAATTCTTTGGTTCCTCTTCTATTGAGCTTACAATCTCGTCACTTGGGTAAAAATGTTTTTTGTCATAGAAGTTATTTTTAAAATAACTTCTGGGGAGAATATCCCAGACAAAAAACAAGGGAACTGATGAGGATTGGTGGCTCTTTCCGAAACCTAGGTATTCCCTGCCTTACCCCCTGGTAAACATTACCATCGTTCTCCACTAATAAACAAACGTTGTTTTTATAAAAACAACAATAAAAGGGATAAGCCTGGCCATTTTGCAACAACAAAGATTAAAGATCAGTTTTCATTTTAATGAACATTTTGTTGATATTTGACATCATAAGTCATACAAATAAAAATATAGAATTGTTTGGCACCCAGCAAAACGCCAAACTACCTAACCAATGGCATTTGACGCAAGCCCAAACAAGGTGGTTTGAACGTGGATTCAAAATTTGTCTGTTTGTTTTCTGCTGCTGGTATTGAAAGTTCAACCTTATGATTTATTGTTACACACTCTTCATACTGTGTCACTGCTGCGAGCATCAAGGGGTTCTAAAAATATTCCATTAACAACGCATCGCTTTTTATTATTTTTGCTTCGTTGAGAAAAGCACAGTATTTTGCTTTGTAAACACATTCTATTATTTTTAACTTACTGGTAATGCAGAAGATAGTTTGTTTACATTACTCTTAAATGGGGTTTACGGCTTATACTGTCTCTAAATAGCTATGCACATTACTAGTAATGACAACTACGTGTCCTTTTATTATCAGTGAGATAATTATGAATTATTCCTTTAAAATTTATGGGTAAAAGTTACTAATACGGGTTGCATAAAGAGAGTACGACTGACTTCAATTCCTAAGATCGCTGTAAGCTGTAAAAGCGGTAAGTTTGGCCACACAAACTTTGATTACCCTCCACCATTTGGAACAAATTTGGAAATTTTCAAAACCCCGAATATGGTCGTTATATTGGGGTCTATACGACGTGGACCTACGTAGGCATTGTCATAAGCCATTACCATATTCAAATTCGAAACTTAAAATAAATGGTGAATAATGTAGCTAAAATCATTAAAATATATAGGGAGGTACCGTTATATCGGACCTGGACCAGCATAGGCAATTTTCTGTCACATTGTGAACTTCAGATACGACATAATATTGTGGAGGGTATAAAAATGGACGTACAAAGAGTTTGCTGACAGACATGAACGCCATTTCGGAGGGGATCCGGCACCAACCCTGCCATCTCCCTGCTTCCTATGTCATGCATGGTGATGTAAAAATAAAGGGTTAGGATGCAGTTTTGTAAGTCGTCACTGGTGCCAAAGTCTATTCAATAAATCCATCATTTAGTTATGGGTGACATACCCTCTATTCATTGTACCATGTGTTGTGTGCGTATTATCGAGGAGGATATTTAAATTTTTAATTTTGAAAACTATATGTTTTTAAAGAAGATTTACAAATAAATAATAAATATGTTTCCACAAGATGACCATACATAATTTTGGTCTATTATTAAAATGCCTCTGTTGTTTGTCAACCCTGGAGGGTATATTAAATTTGCCACTCCGTTTGTAACACCTGTAAATATTCGTTGATAATTCCCTATATAAATTATAGTTCAATTTATGTAATTATAATTACTAACGTCTATTAAAAATTAATACATACAATAAAAATGTTGTTATTCAAAATTAAAATATTAACAAAAGTTTATTTTTTCTATTGTTCGAAGTAAATAAAAATCTCAAATAATAACAAGTAAGAAACATTATGTTCTGCCGGGCCGAACTTTTAATAACCTCCACCATTGGGTAAATAAAACATTTTTGTATAAAAGTATCTAAATTCAAACGTGTTCCACTTTAAACTACAAATACCAGTAAGATCATTTGGATAATGCTGTTAAAGGTTTCAAAAAAACATAAAGTGGATGAGGTCAAACAAAAACGAGAACCTTTATAGACAATTTCATACTTAAATGAAAACGTTGACGTTGACGTTGCATACAATGTGTCGCCTCCGGGGCTAGAATCCATTATGACCCTGCAAATACCAATTTGTTTAAAAATCCGTGGAAAAATGTGACAAAAATTATCAAACTACCTAATATTGGGAGGTATCGTGATATGGGGGCTATACAAAAACGTGGACCGATATATCTCATTTTCAGTACAAACCATCCTAGATAAAATACAAATTGTCTTATGGTCTGTGTCGGAATTTCAACATACAGACGGATGTCGTTAAATCGACTTTGAATGTTATGCTGATCATGATTATACACTTTATGGGCTCTACGACGAATATTTAGAGATGTTACAAACGGAATGATAACAAGTAAACCAGTAAAGAAAGTGCTAAAATCGGGCGGGGCCGACTTTATGATACCCTACACCACTTTGCTAATTTAGTTGAGCTCCACTTAATAATTAAAAGTTTTCATGGGAGAATTCAATCATACACGCTATGATTATAATTATAATTTAAAATTCAAAGGACTAAATATGCCGAAGCATTTGTATCTTTTAAATTCGGACTTGTATTGCCCATTTGGTGCGAAATTAATTTGAAATCGGATAAAAATATATATGGGAACTATATCCAAATCTGAACCGATCTCGATAAAATTTGGCAAAGATATTTCTGAGCTGTATTTGATATATTTCCCTGAATATCGTTGTTACGGAGTGCATATTACGGCTGTGGGTAACAAATATAACATATCAGATGAACAGTATATATGAGAGCTATAGCTATATCTGAACCGATTTTCACCAAATTTGGCATACTACCTTCTAGACTAAATTCGGTCGTATGTGCCAAATTTCATCCCATTTGGGCAAATATTAGAGGTTTGGTGCACAATGAAAGGTAAATCGGACGAAGTTATATATGGGAGCTATATCCAAATCTGAACCGATCTCGATAAAATTTAGCAAAGGTATTTCTGAGCTGCATTTGATATATTTCCCCAAATATTGTTGCTACAGAGTGCATATTACGGCTGCGGAGGACAAAAATAACAAATCGGATGAACAATATATATGGGAGCTATAGCTATATCTGAATCGATTTCGATAAAATTTGGCATACTTATTTTCAGGCCTAATTTGGCTGTATGTGCAAAATTCCATACTATTCGGGCTGATATTACACGTTTGGTGCACAATAAAAGGCAAATCGGACGAAGATATATATGGGAGCTATATCTAAATTTTTACCGATTATCTCCAATTTCAATAGGGTTCATCCAAATGTTGTTTGCAAAATTTCATCTCAATCGGATAATAAATGCGACCTGCATTTTGTGCACAAGAATACATGGACAGACGGACGGACGGACAGACTGACTGACATGCATAAATCAACTCAGAAAGTGATTCTATGCAGATCATCAAAATAAACTATGGGTCTATCTCGTTTCCTTTTGCCTGTTACAAACAAATGCACAAAGACATAATACCCTGACCACCTTGTGGTGTAGGGTATAAAAAGCAGTAAGTTTGGCCGGGCCGAAATTTGAATACCCTCCACCATTTGAAAAAATTCCGGTGAATAATTACGCTAAAATCACCAAAATACCGAATATAGGGAGGTACCGTTATATGGGGGCTATACGAAGACATGGACCTGCATAGACAATCTTCTGTCATAGACAGTAGTTTCCATTACGAACTCTAAATGCGTAATTTGAAACAATTCCGGTGAATAATGACGCTAAAATCACCAAAATACCGAATATAGGGAGGTACCGTAATATGGGGGCTATACGAAGACGTGGACCTGCACAGACATTTTTCTGTCTTAGGCTGTAGTATCTATTGCAAACTTCAAATACCAAATTTTAAACAATTCCGGTTAATAATGTCGCTTAAATCATCAAAATACCGAATATCGGGAGGTACCGTTATATGGGGGCTATACGAAGACATGGACCTGCACAGACAATTTTCTGTCTTAGGCTGTAGTATCCATTTCGAACTTCAAATACCAAATTTGAAATAATTCCGGTGAATAATGTCGCTAAAATCATCAAAATACCGAATATCCGGAGGTACCGTTATATGGGGGCTATATGAAAACGTGGACCTACATAGCCCATTTACGAACTTAACCTGCCTACTGAATAAATAAACATGTGTACAAAATTTTAGCCTTCTATCTCAATTCGTTCGAAAGATAGGGTGATTACAACAGACAGACATATATATACGCTGATCAAGAATATATATACTTTGTTGGGTCTGACATGAGTATTTCGAGGAGTTACAAACGGAATGACAAAGTTAATATATCCTCCATAGTATGGTGGAGGGTATAAAAATAGCATACCCATCTTTGTAAGGTGGAGGGAGACAATATATAGGAGGGAGCGAAAAATTGTGCAACGCTATTTTAATATGGAATAACAAACTGAGAGAAATGTTCAATACAACAAGTTTTTTGTACTAGAAACTAAGTCTATCTTCTCGCGATGTACCAATATTTCCATATCTAACATAATTAGTTTTTACTAGCATTGGAGTGCAAACTATTTGGCTGGAACCAATCGGACAAACTTTCTTTAGTTGGTCTATACTATTAAGGTTTATACTTAAGTAGTTCGAGCCATCATTTGCACACTTGTGCCAGTCGGATGAACAAGTATGACTGCAAGAAAAGTAAAGTGTGAGACATTGGAGTACGTTGAGAAGGGCAGTGGGCCTATAATCCTTACGGTCTCAAAATCTTTGATTGTATAAAGAGGGGGAAGGCGCCTAGATCGCGAGTTATTCTCCACTTACTTCTAGAGTCAACAATAGAGTTGCAACGAGTATTATTCAACTTGGTTTTGGCAATTTTTTTCAGTAGTTGGCTTCTCTTATTTCCGAACAAAATTCGTCAAGCAGTTGAGGTGTTTTAAAATACGACGTACTCGATCGACGAATTTCACCACACAAGTAAAACACATGCATATCATACTATTCCTACCCAAATACGTCGGGTGTACACAATTTCAAAGTTGAATGATTTCAGCTTTGACAATTGAAAAATTTATTTTTTTGGTGTGTTGAAAATATGGTATCTATATATATAAATGTAAGTTGTGTTAGTTACTACGCTTATAACTTAAGAACCGCCGGATTAATTTTAACGATTCACACAAATTCGGAGTTGTCTACTCTCCGAAAAGGATAATATCCAAAAAAATCGCGTAAAAATGTGATATATTAACATTTTCATTTTGACTTTTCAAATGTACAATAGCAATGTTTTATTTTGCATGATTTTTTTCAATTTTGACTTACTTTTTTCTAATGTACATTTGTAGTGTTTTTTTATATTTTATTTTTGAATTCGAATATTTATACCAATTTATTTAATTGGCTTGATTTCTTGAGAACTGAAATTGATGGCGGGTTACATGGAAGTGTAGTAGCGAATTATGTGGTGGCGAAACGGAATAGATGATATCGAAATAATTTAACGCGGTCACACCAAAGTTAAAAGAATAATTACTTTTTCTAAATCGCTGAAAAATCATGAAAAAGAGATCTCATTGCAAAAATCAAAAAAACATTTTCAATGGAATCGAATTTTAAAGTAATAGTACATTCTATTGACAAACTTTGTAAGGAAGGATCTTAAAACATTTGCTGTAAAAAATCAGCGAAAAAGTTGAAGACTTTTTCAATTTGTTATTCTTTTTTTGTCAATTTTTTTTGTGAACAAAATAAAGAATAATTTTTCACTAAAAAAATTGAATAAGTGCGAAATAGGATGTTAACTGACATCTACCTTTCAACTCCAGGGCCTACATCGTGGGTTAGCTGGAAGATGCGAACACGTTTAAACAAACAAAAATGACCGAAAAAGCTTAATGGGGCTCATTTCAAAGCGTGACAATGATCCGTCCAATGAGAGCTCAAAATGCAAAATTCTTTGGGAGAATAATAAGTAATATACCAATATTGAAATAAAAGGTGCAAAATAGTAGAGCGAATGGGACTTTTAGTAAGAAAAGGTTTTATATCCTTCCAGAAATTCTTCCCAAACATTCAAAATACCTAAAATCACTTTTGCAGGTCTTTATATCGATCATAACTCATGGATAAGGGAACAACCCGATTTCATATTTATACAACCATCTATGATTTAAGTTATTTTTGGGGTTTTTGCCGGCCACTTTTTTCATTTTTTGGCCCTTATTTGACATTTTTGTTTCTAAGGGGGTAGATAACCTCTTCGCATAAAATTTGAAATTTTCAGAGTAGGGCATATATTGGTATTGACCACATTCATCAATTGATTTGGCTAAAAAATTTTATTTATGCCACCCTGGGGTAGGGAACCATCATACAGATAATTGCCACATAGGAATTTATTTAAGTAAAGTCCCCACATTGGAGTATCCCCAAGTCCACTTTCACATCTAATGTGTGGTCAGAAAAGAAAATTTTGTATTCTATTGAATTTTTAACCCCCAAGAGAATATTGGTTGGGAACGTAGATTTGGGATGTGCATCCATATGAAATAAATTGTGGAAACATGAACAAATCTATATATATAAAAGGAAGTTGTGTTAGTTACTACGCTTATAACTTAAGAACCGCTGGACAGATTTTAACGATTCAAACAAATTCGGAATTGTCTCTTTTCCGAAAAGGATAATATCCAAAAAAATCGCGTAAAAATGTGATATATTAACATTTTCATTTTGACTTTTGAATTGTACAATAGTAATGTTTTATTTTGCATGATTTTTTTCCATTTTGACTTACTTTTTTCTAATGTACATTTGTAGCGTTTTTTATATTTTATTTTTGAATTCGAATATTAATACCAATTTATTTAATTGACTTGATTTCTTGAGAACTGAAATTGATGGCGGGTTACATGGAAGTGTAGTACCGAATTATGCGGTGGCGAAACGGAATAGAGGATATCGAAATAATTAAACGCGGTCACACCAAAGTTAAAAGATAATTACTTTTTCAAAATCGCCAAAAACTCACGAAAAAGAGATCTCATTGCACAAATTCTGAAATCGGGAAAAAATCGAAAAAAAAAAATTTTTTCAATGGAATCGATTTTTAAAATAATAGTACATTCTATTGACAAACTTTGTAAGGACCTTTAAACATTTGCTGTAAAAAATCGGCTAACAAGTTGAATATTTTTACAATTTGTTATTCTTTTTTTGTCAATTTTTTTTTCATATTGAATTCAGTTGATTTTTTGTGAACAAAATGAAGAATAATTTTTCACTATACAATTTTTCACCAAAATAAGTGCGAAATAGAATGTAAACTGACATCTACCTTTCAACTCCAGGGCCTATATCGTGGTTCAGCTGGAAGATGCGAACACATTTAAATAATCAAAAATGACCGAAAAAGCCTAATGGGCCTCATCTCAAAGCGTGAACATACCTTTTTATGTGACAATAATCCGTCCAATGAGAGCTCAAAATGCAAAATTCTTTGGGAGTACAATCAGGAAAATACCAAAAATAGTAGAGCGAATGGGACTTTGGGACTTCCCAAACATTCAAGATACCTTAAATCGCTTTTGCAGGTCATGATATAGATCATAACTCACGGATAAGGGTACAACCCGATTTTATATTTATATAACCATCGTATGATTCAAGCTATTTTAGGGTCTTAGTCCCTTTTTATTTTTTGGCCCTTATTAGGCATCTTTGTGTCTAAGGGGGTACAGAACCTCTTCGCATAAAATTTGAAATTTTTAGAGTAGGGCCCATATTGGTCTTGAACACATTCATCAATTGATTTGACTAAAAAATTTTGTTATGCTACCCTGGGGAAGGGAACCATCATACAGATAATTGCCACATAGGAATTATTTAAGTAAAGTCTCCACATTGGAGTATCCCCAAGTCCACTTTCACACCTAATGTGTGGTCAGAAAGGAAAATTTTGTATTCTATTGAATTTGTAACTCCCAAGAGAATATTGGTTGGGAACGTAGATTTGGAATGTACATATATATGAAATAAATTGTGGGAACATGAACAAATTACAAATATAAGAAAGTAGTACGGGACCGAATATTTGTTGAATCGACATTGAATTATACTATGATGAAAAATATGGACTTTATGGGGTCTCCAATTTACAATTTAAATGGAAAATAAAAAAATTCCCATCTTACGGTAATGGGTGTGAAATACCTATAATTTTGAGTTGGCCTCTATTTGCCATTTTGGATTATAAGGGGTAGAAGAAAGTTTTCAAAGTAGGTCGATGTTTCGGAGTAGTGCCCATATAAAGGTACCTCCTGATTTTACCATATTTCAAAGGATTTGGCTAAAAATGTGTATTCGGGGGGTGAAAATCTTACACAAAAATGTCAACATATTCACAAATTTTAGAATTTTCTCCATGCAATAGTATACCCTCAAGTCCACCTTTTGGCGGACAAACAGACCGACATGGTTAGGGGGACTTATGAGGACTCTAATGCACAATCTAAGGTGCTAATGGGGTTAAAAAAGTAATTAACTTTGCCTATTCTTAAATCATTTAGCCCTCAATTATGAGGTGTACAAAATACAGTAAATTCCAAATTGCTTCTCATTTGACTGTAAAATTTTTCTACGATTTTTACCATACTAAAAATTAATTTGATCCCTTACATGGGGATAAGATTCATATATACTTTTTAATAGATTTGTATAGCACATCCACACATTTGAAGCACACGGTTTAAATATTGAAGTCCACGGCTTATAAATGGGTACAGATATTTTAAAACACTTTTAATCGACCAGTACGCAAACACTTACATCAGTCATATCTGTGAATAATTATTCTTTTAAAAATATGCATAATAAACAAAAACTACGGGCCGGCAACGCGGACCGGGCCAGCTAGTTCAATTATAAAGAATACAAACAATTGGGTGAATGTTGATAATTATCCATTTTTACAAAGTTAATTGTTTGTAGGAGATAAGACATGGACCTAGCGTATTTGGGTAGCAGGGAGGTATAAAAAAATGTACCACAGTGGGGAAGTTGAATATTTGTGTGCGCTACGTCGAATTTTAGGTAACTCTATAACGCTTCCATTAGTGTAGAATTTACAGTTTTATGCCATTGTCGAAATATTGGCTTCAATATGGCAATTTTGACTTTGGATCAAGTTTAGAAACTAACCAATCAAACCAAAAATAATTTCAAAGCGAATTAGTTTTTCACAAGGTTCTATAAAAACGTTAAATGAGAAATATTGTGATTACAATTTTCCACACAGGTGCATATCTCATAATTGTACGACTAGTAGTAGGTTTTGTTGTCCATAGACGCATTGCCACACAAGATATATGTATAACATTCGATGCGGTTAATAATATTCCTTTTCAAATAACAGGCGAAATAGTCGCAGCAGAAATTCCTCAGAACTACAGACGCAACTCCACCGAGTTGGGCAGCCACCACGTAAACAAACCACGTGAAAAGAGAGTTCTACGAGCTAAACTACTGTTCAGTTCACACGGCCCATTAGCTGAAATTAACTCTGAATGAAGGGGTGTATTACAATTGAGGTGGTGAAATAGTTCATGTGACATGTTGTATATTAAGGGATATTGTTTCAATTTTATAACCTTTGTATTTTGTATTGTTACCTAATGTTCGACGTACGCAGTCGACGTTTTTAACCGAAACTTCTTTTGTTTTGCGTTAAAAATATAAATGAATAATACAAAAAATGTGAATGTTTGTAATTGGAAAATATTACAGGTTAATTTTTTAGATATTAAGATATGGAGCTGAAGTATTTGGGTAATACGGAGGTACAAAACATTTTATCCTAGTAGGGAAGTTGAATATCGTCGAATTTTAGGTAACGCTATGTTAACGTTCTTCCATATCTTAAAAAGTATCAAATAATTGCCTTTAAAAATTAATGCTTTATTAAATCCCCACTATTGTACTATTTTCCAATCACAAACATTCGCATTTTTTGTATTATTTTTTTAGTGTGAAAAGCACTACATGAAAAATGAAATAAAATAGCAAAACAGCTGTATACACACATTTGAGTGTTCGTTTACTCGATAATTTGTACAAATTTATTACTGGAAGCTCTACGTTTAGCCAAATGTCCAGTAAGTGAGAGTGAAATGAGGGAGTCAATTTGGTATTTAATTCTTAGTGGTAAAGTTTCTCCAGTAGGAACTATCCAGTAACGTCAACTGTTCTTGAATCAGTTGTTTTGTAAAAAAAAACAAACCATTTTAACCAATATTTTTTTTTTGCGGAAAAGAGTTATTTTTTTATTAATAACAATGGATAAGGAGTACGTAAGTAAAGATTAAAAATAAATACTTTAAGAGCGGATGATTGACTATTCTGTTTATTTAGGTGTGAAATCCAGCAAAAATCGTGTATCCGTGAGCCCATATCAATTGGATAAGCATGAATAATAGGTATTTGTTGTAAACGGTATCTTTTTGCACACTTAGTCAAGTTTTATTTTATTTTAAATCATAAAAAACATGCCTCATCGAAATGACGGTTTTAAGACCAAGTCTCTTTGGACCAAATCCGTTTTAGAACATTTGGAGTCGATCAAAGGGTGTCCCAATAGAAAAAGAACGGATCACTCGATTTTGTGCAAATTATGCAAATCGCAATATTTTTGTCAATGCTAGGTCATGTGCGAAAATGGACAATTGAAAATCGTATTGTTTTTAGTAACTTCTTGTTGAGTACATGCTACTGGGAAAGTAAACGAACGGACATATTATAAGAAGGCTATAACATTAATTTTCATGATGTGATCAATGCATTTGTTGTAATTTAATAAGTTCAACTATGAGCTCCTTCTCTTCACATATCCACGAATCCAGGACACACATTAGCTTTTTGACTTTTTGAAATAAAAATGTGATTCTTATAATTTTTATTGAGTTGATTTATAAAACATGAAAAAAGTAGCGATGAAGGAAAAGTAAAGAAACAAATTTTGATTTTTTCTGAGCTGTATTTGATATATTCCCCTGAATATCGTTGTTACGGATTGCATATTACGGCTGTGGGTAACAAATACAATAAATCTGATGAACAATATATATGGGAGCTATAACTATATCTGAACCGATTTTCACCAAATTTGGCATACTACCTTCTAGACTAAATTCGGTCGTATGTGCCAAATTCCATCCCATTTGGAAAAATATTAGACGTTTGGTGCACAATAAATGGTAAATCGGACGAAGTTATATATGGGAGCTATAGCTACACCTGAACCGATCTCGATAAAATTTAGCAAAGGTATTTCTGAGCTGCATTTGATATATTTCCCCAAATATTGTTGTTACAGAGTGCATATTACGGCTGCGGAGGACAAAAATAACAAATCGGATGAACAATATATATGGGAGCTATAGCTATATCTGAACCGATTTCGATAAAATTTGGCATACTTATTCAGGCCTAATTTGGTTGTATGTGCAAAATTCCATACTATTCGGGCTGATATTACACGTTTGGTGCACAATAAAAGGCAAATCGGACGAAGATATATATGGGAGCTATATCTAAATTTTTACCGATTATCTCCAATTTCAATAAGGTTCGTCCTTGGGCCAAACAAATGTTGTTTGCAAAATTGTATCTCAATCGGATAGTAAATGCGACCTGCATTTTGTTCACAAGAATACATGGACAGATGGACGGACGGACGGAGTGACATGCATAAATCAACTCAGAAAGTGATTCTATGCAGATCATCAAAAGGAACTATGGGTCTATCTCGCTTCCTTTTGCATGTTACAAACAAATGCACAAAGACATAATACCGTGACCACCTTGTGGTGTAGGGTATAAAAACATATATATTTTTATTATTGTTCGTTTTAATTTGACAACATCTCGTTGTCAAAAAGTTTCAATAGATTTATATGTACCTAAATCGGACATCGAAAGTACATAACAGATAAATTAAATTGAAATTATGTTACCTTCTTACAACTATGTTGTCAAGAAACAAAAAAAAAATGAAATAAATAACTTCTGTCAAAATTGAAAATTGATAAACTCAAAAAGATAAACTCTCTATATACACTATGGAGAAATTAATACACATTTTAACATAAAAATGTTGTTAAATGCATATATTTACATTGCACAAGGTTGACTTTTCAATTTTACTTTATCTTTCTATCAACTTTCCACTCTGATATCTTGAGAACTCAAGCAGTTACAGTCTTTTTACCTGGAGTTTGACGTAAATTACCAAAAGTGTATTGCTTTGTTCCAGAACTGCAAATATGTGTAAATTTTTACTATGAAAACTTATTCCTTTATGATATCGAAACAAGTAAAAAAGCAGCTAAGTTCGCCGGGCCGAACTTTTAATACATTTTGCATAATTCCGGTAAATAATGTCGTTAAATTCATGAAAATCCCGAATAGCGGGAGGTACTGTTATATGGGGGCTATACGAAAACGTGAACCGACATAGCCCATTTACGAACTTAAACTGCCTACTGGTAAATGCCAAATTTTAGCCTTCTATCTCAATTCGTTCGAAAGATAGCATGATTACAACTGAGAGGCGGACGCCGCTAGATCGTCTTAGAATTTTACGCTGATCCAGAATATATACACTTTGTAGGGTCTATTATGAATATATCGAGGAGTTACAAACGGAAAGACAAAGTTAATATACCCTCCATAGAATGGTGGAGGATATAACAAGTAAGAAAGCAGTAAGTACGGCCGGACCGAACTTTGAATACCCATTTGGAACGAATTTGGAAATTTTCAAAAAAATAACATTCGCCAAAAATTTGGTTATACGAAGACCTGGACCTGCATAGGCAATTTTTGTCATAAGCAACTACAATATTGAAATACGAAACTTGAAAAAATCAGTGAAAAATATAGCTAAAATCATCAAAATACCGAAGATATGTTGTATGGGGGCTATATATAATATAGTGGATATAGTGGTAAAGTACTCAGATATAACTCCTTGTGTGGATTTTCAGACAATTCCATTGAAAAATATGCCTGAAATCATCAAAATTCCGAATATCGGGAGGTAATGTTGTATGAGGGTTATACGATATCGTGGACCGATATAGTCCATCTTCGAACTTGACCTGCCTGCAGACTGATCTGTGCAAAATTTTTGCTTCCTATCATTATTCATTTTGACTATAGCGTGATTACAACAGACGGACGGGCGGACAGAGAGACGTCTTAGAATTTCACGTTGATCAAGAATATATATACTTTGTTATCTCTAAAATGATTATTTCGATTAGTTATAAACGGAATGACGAACTTAATATACCCTTACACTATGTATTGTGGAGGGTATAAAAATGGCAAAGCTAATAGTTTCTTGCAAGTTCAGGAACAGAACATATTTTGACTTTATGAAGCTCTTAATTACTTAAAAAATGTGCAATCAGAATGAATGAAATCAAGTACTGACACCCGATGACCTCTTTGCAAATAATTGTCTATGTAGTCACATTACATTTGCTGAACTAATCCGTTTTATTCGGGAATTCAAAATTTAATAGATAATGTAAAATACGTTTTTCTCATGATACAATAAAAAGGTAAGGTAGAGCTATCAGCTGACTACAATTTTTTAAGTGTACTCGACTTCTGCCAATTTTGTGTATGTATTTATTGTTTTGAAAAATTAAAAAATATATTTTCAAAATCAATAATTGGAAGACATGTACATTACGCCTCGCGCATTAAAGCTATTAAACAGTTTAGCTATTAAATTGAAATATTGAAAAGTTTGGGTCATATTTTTGCGAGAAAATCCAGGTATTTCATTTATTTTTCGCGCTCTTTAACACGTTTTAAAATGAGGAAAATATTAAAAAAAAGAAAACAACTTGTTGTATACTCGTATAATTTTGAATGAGTCTGACAGAAAGCGGGCATAGCCTCAGGGCTGTATTTCTGTAGTTTTACGAAGCTGTTCTTCCTCCTTATTGTACCATGGTTTTTCTCAGAACTGAATTTTTGAGATTTTAAATATGCAGAACATACATACTCAATTTGGTAACATGTTTTGCGTGTCCGTATTACCAAAATACGTAAATTCCATGCCATCATAAGATTTAGAAGGTAGACTTGATCAATAATACGTTTATAATATTTCTAAAGTTACACCTTTATTCGTAGATCCGTTGTAGGGTAAGTGTGAATAAGTTCGGCATGTCCCAGTAGTCGGCACTTTTTATTTTTAAGCCCAAATAAATGAAACTATTGTAACTAAATGTATTTTGTTTACTTCAAATATATTGTAAGCTATCTTTGTGTACAATTTCGCTAAGAAAAGATGATTTATTCTAATAAAAATTAAATTTTTGGCTGTGAAGGTCCTCAACAATCCATATTCTTAAGAAAAGTACAATAAAGACGTCGAATCAGTTTAACTAAACAAAAATATTATATTTTAATGAATTAATTTAGTATTATTATTAATTATGCTTGCAAAAAAACTGGTATGCCGACTGTTGGAACATGCCATACCGACAATTGGCAAGTGATGCCGACTACTTGCAAAAAAGCATTGTTTTAATAAAACTACAAATTTATGATATTTAATAACAAGTTATTAAAACTTTATTTATTATTGCAAAAACTATACGAAATTTCGAATCTGAATAAATTAACTTTGTAATAATTGAAAAGTTCCACTCAGAATGGTGAGCGATTAAAAACGCGAGAATCCTAAAAATGCCGACTACTGGTACACTTACCCTATATAAAGTAATCAGATATGGGGAAATTTTTTTTGATCAAGCTAAGTTAGACAAGTTAAATTGCAGAAAACGCAGAGTTGGATATTATATGAACTGACATTACCTTGATGTAATTGTTCCATGATCCTCATCTTCAAAGCAACCGCCTAAAATCACAGCACAATTAAAAAAAAAATGAAATTCTTCCAAATGGAAATTCATTCAACGAATCTCGGCAACATTACTGTGAATTCATGTTTTCACCCAGTGGGTAGGGGCGTAAAGAAGAAAAGCAATGCCAAATGAAAAAACCCTATGAAGAAAAAGTCTTCTATTCATTTTATAGAAAAAGACTGCTAAAATATGAAGTCACAAGGTGAATTAGGAAATTTCTGACATCAGTTACTGTTTTGTACATGAGATCTGAAACATTTAGAACTGCGGTCAAGTTGGTGATCTGTTGTCATTGGTAATGTTGAAAACTAAAAAATAATTTTGATTTTTAATTGTACAACAAATGCATGTAACTCATATGTACATTTTTGTGTACACGTATGACCGTTTCAATTTGCATGTGTTTACGAAAATATATAGTGCATGTCTACATACACCAATTGTACATTAAGGTAAGCGCCCCTATATACAAAACCCGTTTCTGTCGAATGACCACCGGGGTGGGCATGAACTAAACAGAAAAAGAAAAAAAGGGTTGTCCGCTTACTTTAAAACGTTGTTATATTGTGTGTGTCTTTTTCCACGACAAAGCTGTCAGGAATATTTTGGTAAATTTGAAGGGAAGAGTAAGGAAACCATACTGTCGAGTCGTAGATTAAAAGGTTACACATTGCGACCCGGGGGTTTAAATGAAGTACACGTTATTTGTGAAATGTTTTAAAAACACGCGGCTGCCCTTGCCTTGCACATTTGTATTGTTAGAGAAAAAGAGGGCGAAGATGAGCGTGTGGCTAGTACAGGCTACCTGTGTCACCATTTTGAATTTCAAATGATTCACTAAAACGACATTCAACATTTTGTCAGGATTTTAATAAAACACGAATAGACTAATTAAATATATCTCTTTGAAGGTAATAATTGTTAAATGCCCTACCTTATGCTGTTGTGATGTGAATGGACACACGTCTAATTACATCAAATATCTATGCTTTTATCTCTGTCTAGGCCGGGATGTTGAAACTCTTCCCTAAAGTTTGCTTTGTTGTGGTATGAGAGAAGCGTTATTAAAGGTGGTAAAGCTGTAAAGTTGTTGCTTGAGGTGTTGGTCTGTCTTTGTGCATATCACTCAATATTCAGTAATGCATCAACACGATGATATATGGATTAGGCAATATATAAGTAATGTGTTAAGCCCTAAATTTTACAAAAAATAAGTTAAAAAGTATCTGTCGGTTTGCCGACAGATGTATACCCTCAGCCAATGTACGATTATTTAAAAATATTTTGACTTCTGTTAAGATTATTCAAATGTATAACCCCTTACAGAGTAGGTTCCGAAGGAATGGGCCAATATTGACGATTTCGATCTAAATAAGTATGATATAAATATTGCGTCGTATCGGATTTGGACTATATTGGTAACTTCCTTCACTTTACATGACATATATGATAATTTTTAGAAAATATTCGTGAGGTACCAGATATAGTCGACCGAAGTATTCCATGTTCATGCTTTATCTAATACATATAAAAATATTGGTATGGGCAATATCGAGAAAATCGAACTTTTATATCCAATTTATGGAAAATCATAAATTCCATATTCATCTCAGGTTTCTGGCATAGAGAGATATATTTAGATATAGGAAGTTGTAAAGAATCGCTGACTTGTTTCGCAAGTTATGATAGATAAAAGTATTGAAATTTGAAGAGTGTTCAATGCTAAATTTCGCTTTCTTTGAGCGTTTTGTTTTTCAAAATCTTGTGGGCAGGAAGCAAAGAAATTGTCCGATCACTACCACTAAAAAAGATCTTGTGTTGATGGAGCTATTGAGATTGAGATGACGTAGTATTGAATGGAATCGGATGATAATTTCGCTTTTTATAAGCTCCATGGATATTCAAAATTTTGCGCCTTTGTGGGGGAGGTACCAGAAGTACTGGACCGATATATTCCATTTTAACACCAGATTTTGGGTTTTGACCTTTTGTGGGGGAGTTACTTGATGGAGTGGACTGATATTGTCCATTTTCACACCTGACCTAGCACTGACGCAAATTGGACCAAATCCGTTTCAGGATATTTGGAGTCGATTTAGCGATGTCCGTCTGTCTTTCTGGCCGGTGCGCACGATAACTCTCGAAAGGAGTATTCGATTTGGTCCAAACATGGTATACCGTAATATTTTTGTCAAACTTAGATCGAGCAATATCGGCCCATTCCTTCTAGTACCTCCCCCACAAAATGTTGAAATTTTCAGAAAATATATTTTCTGCACAGAATGAGAAACGTGTTAAGATGGAATACACCGGTCCACTCCTCTAGGTGCCTCCCCCACAAAAGGTCTAAATTTTCAAAAAATATATTTTTGCTCCAACTTTGCAAATCTAAATATTTGCAACAGTGCTAGGTCAGGTGCGAAAATGGACAATATCGGCCCAATCTATCCCCCACAAAGGTTCAAAATTTTGAATAATTACAACACTTATAAAATGTGATGTAATAGTCCAACTGTCATTTCGCACATGCCCATATTTATACAAACCCAAGATCTGGTATCAAGATGGATTTTTTTCATTTTTTGAAAATTCTCAAATATTATTCTAGGAAGTAACCAATATGGACCAGATCTGACACGTCGCAATATTTATGTCATATTTATTTAGGTTCGTTATGAAATGGACAATATTGGTCCATTTCTTTGGAACCTACTCCATAGAGGGTTAACTATTTTAAAATCAAAACGAAAGTAAAAATGTATTGAAATAATCAAACATAGGCTGAGGGTATGAATATGTCGGCAAAACAGACTGATATTTTTAACTTGTTTTTTATTTGCTTGACATTTTTCAATTTGACATAATATATTGAAATTACATGTTTTATTGTTTTGAATTCTGAATGAATGATATAAAAAAGTAAGTAAGTGCACAATACGATGTTAAATGGCGATCTTTCCTGTCAATAATTGGCATCTAGCTTTCACCTAGAGCACTTACTTCTTCCTTAACCTTCAAGGTACCTTAAATCGCTCATAGAGGAAATTTTATGGTTTATGTCGGTCCACGTTTTGTTATAACAATAGTAATGTTTTATTTTGCATGTTTTTTTCCCATTTTGACTTACTTTTTTCTAATGTACATTTGTAGTGTTTTTTATATTTTACTAGCTGGCCCGTTCCGCGTTGCCGGCCCGTAGTTATATGCATGTAAGTGATCAAATTATTTTAGTATGGTAAAAATCGTAGCAAAATTTTCCCGTCAAATGAGCAGTGTTTTGTGCTCCTCATAATTGAGGACTGAATGATTTAAGAATAGCCAAAGTTAATTACATTTTTAAACTCATTAACACCTCAGATTGTGCATTTCTGTCCTCATAAGTCCCCCTAAATACATTTCTAGCCAAATCCTTTGAAATATGGTAAAATCAGGGGGTACCTTTAAATGGGCACTACTCCGAAACATCGACCTACATTGAAAACTTTCTTCTACCCCTTATAATCCAATATGACAAATAGAGGTCAAATCAAAAATATATCTATTTTACACCCATTACCGTAAGATGGGAATTAATTTTATTTGCCATTTAAATTGTATGTTGGAGACCCCCTAAAGTCCATATGTTTCATCATAGTATAATTCAATGACGATTTAACAAATATTCGGTCCCGTGTTACTTTCTTATATTTGTAATTTGTTTATGTTTCAACAATTTATTTCATATACATGTTTATCCCAAATCTACGTTTCTAACCAATATTCTCTTGGGGGTTACAAACTCAATAGAATACAAAATTTTCTTTTCTGACCCAACATTAGATGTGAAAGTGGGCTTGGGGATACTCCAATGTGGGGACTTTACTTAAATAAATTTATATGTGGCAATTATCTATATGATGGGTAGCATAAATACAATTTTTTAGCCAAATCAATTGATGAATGTGGTCAAGACCAATATGAGCCCTACTCTGAAAATTTCAAATTTTCTGCGAAGAGGTTTTCTACCCCCTTAGAAACAAAGATTCCAAATAAGGGCAAAAAAATTAAAAAAGTGGCCAAGAACCCAAAAATAGCTTAAATCTTACGATGGTTATAAAAATATGAAATCGGGTTGTACCCTTATCCGTGAGTTATGATCGATATCATGACCTGCAAAAGCGATTTAAGGTATCTTGAGTGTTCGGGAAGAATTTCTGGAAGGATAGAAATCCTTTTCTTACTAAAAGTTCCATTCGCTCTACTATTTTACACCCTTTAAATTTGGTATTTTACTGATTGTAATCCCAAAGAATTTTGCATTTTGAGCTCTCATTGGACGGATTATTGTCACATGAAAGAAGTAGGTCCACGTTTTGAAATGAGTCCCGTTAGGCTTTTTCGGTCATTTTTGTTTGTTTAAATGTGTTCGCATCTTCCAGCTGAACTACGATAAGGCTCTGGAGTTGAATGGTAGATGTCAGTTAACATCGTATTTCGCACTTATTTTATTTTATTTTATTATTTTTTTTTTTTTGGTGAAAAATTGTATATATTAAAAAATTATTCTTTATTCTTATCCACTGAATTCAATATGATAATACAAATTGAAAAAAAATTGACAAAAGAATAACAAATTGGAAAAAATCTTCAACTTGTTCGCTGATTTTTTACAGCAAATATTTAAAGATCCTTACAAAGTTTGTCAATAGAATAGAATGTACTATTATTTAAAATTCGATTCCATTGAAAATTCTTTTCGGTTTTTTCCCGATTTGAGAATTTTTGCAATGAGATCTCTTTTTCGTGTTTTTTTTTTTTGCGATTTTGAAAAAGTAATTATCTTTTAACTTTGGTGTGATCGCGTTAAATTATTTCGACATCATCTATTCCGTTTCGCCACCACATAATTCGGTACTACACTTCCCTGCAACCCGCCATCAATTTCAGTTCTCAAGAAATCAAGTCAATTAAATAAATTGGTATTAATATTCGAATTCAAAAATAAATATAAAAAACACTACAAATGTACATTAGAAAAAAATAAGTTAACATAGAAAAAATCATGCAAAATAAAACATTACTATTGTACATTTCAAAAGTCAACATGAAAATGTTAATATATCACATTTTTACGCGATTTTTTTGGATATTATCCTTTTCGGAGAGGAGACAATTCCGAATTTGTATGGATCGTTAAAATCAGTCCAGCGGTTCTCAAGTTATAAGCGTAGTAACTAACACAACTTTCTTTTATATATATAGATTTTTGAATTCGAATATTAATACCAATTTTTATACCCTACAACACTTTGTGTTGGGGGTATTATAAGTTTGATTGGGCCAGAATTTATGTAACACCTCGAAATATTGGTTTCCCATATAGGAAAGTATATATGGATCTTCCTAGCTCGCCGAGCTGAGTCGATCTAGCTATGTATGTCCGTCCGTCCGTCCGTCCGTCTGTCCGTCTGTCCATGTTAATTTGTAATCACGCTACAGGTCGCAATTATGGCCCAATCCTTACGAAATTTTGCACGAAGGTGGGGTTAGGGTCAGAATAGAAGCCTATTTCTTTTGGAGATGATCGCCAAATGCTTAGGGGTTGAAAGGGACCAAATACTGAAAAAATGTCGGATTTTGCAGTTGCTCTACAGGTCGCAATTATAGACCAATCGACGCGGAATTTCGCATGTAGCTAGAGTTTAGGGCGGGGAAGAAGTACATTCTATTGACAAACTTTGTAAAGACCTTTAAACATTTGCTGTAAAAAATCATCGAACAAGTTGAAGTTTTTCCAATTTTTTATTCTTTTTTTGTCAATTTTTTTTCAATTTGTATTATCATATTGAATTCAGTGGATTATTAACAAAATAAAGAATAATTTTTCCCTATATACAATTTGTCACCAAACAAACGAAGTAAGTGCGAAATATTTAACTGACATTTATCTCTCAACTCCAGGACCTACAGTTTCGGACTGGCATCTTGGTGCGATATGATGTTAAATGGCGATCTTTCATGTCTAAAATTGGGATCTAGCTTTCAACTCCAGGGCCTACATTGTGGTTCAGCTGGAAGTTGTGAACACATTTAAACAAACAAAAATTACCCAAAAAGCCTAATGGGGCTCATTTCAAAGCGTGGACCTACTTCTGACAATAATCCGTCTAATGAGAGCTCAATATGCAAAATTCTTTGGGAGTACAATCAGTAAAATACCCAATATAAAAGGGTGCGAATGGGACTTTTAGTAAGAAAAGCATTTCTATCCTTCCAGAAATTCTTCCCAAAAATTCAAGATATTTTAAATCGCTTTTGTTTAAGCCATTTTTGGGGTCATGGTCACTTTTTTCATTTTTGGCCCTTATTTGGCATCTTTGTTTCTAAGTGGGTAGAGAACCTTTTCGCATAAAATTTGAAATTTTCAGAGTAGGGTCCATATTGGTCTTGACCACATTCATCAATTGATTTGGCTAAAAAATTGTGTTTATGCTACCCTGGGGTAGGGAACCATCATACAGATAATTGCCACATAGGAATTTATTTAAGTAAAGTCCCCACATTGGAGTATCCCCAAGTCCACTTTCACATCTATTGTGTGGTCAGAAAAGACAATTTTGTATTCTATTGAATTTGTAACCCCAAGAGAATATTGGTTGGGAACGTAGATTTGGGATGTACATCTATATGAAATAAATTGTGGAAACATGAAGAAATTACAAATATAGGAAAGTAGCACGGGACCGAATAATTGTTGAATCGTCATTGAATTATACTATGATGAAAAATATGGACCTTATGGAGTCTCCAACTTCCAATTTAAATGGCAAATAAAATTAATTCCTATCTTACGATAATGGATGTAAAATAGTAATTATATTTGTCTATTCTGAAATCATTCTGCCCTCAATTATGAGGTGGATAAAACTATTTTGACTTATTGAAATCACGCGAAATTTTTTTCAGTTGGACATGCTATGTTGTTCTGCTTTATTTTTGATTTGGCCTCTATTTGTCATCTTGGATTATAAGGGGTAGAAGAAAGTTTTCAATGTAGGTCGATGTTTCTGAGTAGTACCCATATAAAGTTACCTCCTGCTTTACCATATTTGAAAGCGTTTGGCTAAAAATGTGTATTTTGGGGGGGTTAAAATCTTACACAAAAATGTCAACATATCTACAAATTTTAGAATTTTCTCCATGTAATACCATTTTCTCCATGTACCCCCTCAAGTCCACCTTTTGGCGGACAAACAGACTAGCATGGTTAGTGGGACTTATGACGACAATCTAAGGTGCACAATCTAAGGTGTTAAGGGGTTTAAAAACGTAATTAACTTTGGCTATTCTTAAATCATTCAGCCCTCAATTATGAACTCTGAACTCTGTGAATGATTATGATTTGACATATATACATAATAGACATAATAGATATATATAAAAGAAAGTTGTGTTAGTTTAGTTAGTACCATTATTACTCAAGAACCGCTGTTCTGATTTTAACGATTCAGACAAATTCTTAATTGTCTCTTGGCAGAAAAGGATAGAATCCAAAAAAAGGGAAACTAACTCATTGCATTTTTTTTAAATCTGGAAACCGGCTGCCATGGGTTTGACGATTCACACCAGTTCGGAATGGTCCTTGGCAGAAAAGGATAAAGTCCAATCCATAAATTCACATTAGCCAATAAATATGTGAAAAAATATTTTTGTGATAAATATTTCATAGTTTTTTTTTAATTTTACGTGCTATATGGAAGTGTACAATTTTTGTTGTTTTGAAATCTAAACGAAAGATGAAGGAAATTAAATTAGTGAGGATTACGATGTTAAGTGGACCTACTTTTTCACAATCCAATAATCTGTTCAATGTGAACTCAAAGTTCAAAAATATACTTAAATTGCAGGTACCGATATATGGGGGACTATGCGCAATAGTGAGTAATTACATTGTGGAAAAACCAATCTGGGGGTTGGGAAATTCTAAATAAAAATTATTCGATTAGTAGATCAAAATCTTAAGGGGTGGTGGGTTACGGCCCAATATAGTTCTAACCATAAACAAATTGCCTCAAATATTTTACTCCATACTTCGATCAATTTACGATAGAGTTTAAACATTGATGCAATACATGTAGAATTATATATACAAAATATGGGTCATGTCGGTCTACCTTTTGGTATAAGCCATATTTAAGGGTATACGCCGATTTCAAATTTTCAATTTAAGTTTTCAGAATGAAGATAATGTCCTTTCAAAAAATTATAAGTATAGGGCCACCTTTCGGTATAACCTTTATATGAATGTATCCCTGATTTTCTATTGATTTAACCATTATTTGGCATCTGGCTTCTCTATTTCAAGTGTCTTGACCACATTTCCCAATCGATTTTGCTGTATTTAAGTTACTTTGTGAGTAGAGACCCACCTTACAGAAAAATGTCAAGATAGGTAGATTTTGGTATAGTCCCCAGGTCCACCGATCTATAGTGGTTTTTACCGATTGGCGGATAAACACACGGGCATTGTTTAATCCTCATTACTTTTTACTATCAACAAGAACATAGACTTTATGGGGTCCCTAATGCACAATTTGAGGTGTTATGGTAATGGGTGTAAAAGAGTAATTAACTTTGACTATTCAGAAATTATTCTGCTCTCTTTCCATAGGTATTTATTTCTATTTAGTCGCATCAATATTTATAATAATATTTGTGGACCCTTATCAGCCAGATTTGTGAACTTTATATTAAATACTAAAAGTACCGGCAACGCGGACCGGGCCAGCTAGTAATTAATAATTTAAGCATGAAACAAATATAGGGTGATTTTATTGACAACCCCCTATAAAAAATAATAGTATGTAACATATGAAAATTTATTGTTAGTTTCATCAAAATATATGAACGATTTAATAAATTAAAGAAATATTAAAAAAATATATATTTCTATTGGCATATTTTTACATATTTTTTGCCAAGATACCATTACGAAATTGTTTGAATTGTCAAAATCTGTCAAGCCGTTCTTGAGTTATAAGCGTAGCAACTAACATAATTCTTTATTTTGTTCACAAAAAAAGATTGAATTCAATATGACAAGCCAAATTGACAAAAAAAAAAAAAAAAAAGAAAAACAAATTGAAAAGAAAATATCGTCCACCTGTTCGCTGTTTTTTACAACAAATCTTTAAAGATCCTTACGAAGTTTGTCAATAAAATGTATTATTATTTTGAAAGTCGATGCCATGGAAAAAGTTTTCTCGATTTTTTTCCGACTTTGGAATTTTTGATTTTTTTTTGCGATTTTTAAACTTTATTTAATTATTATTATTATTATTTCGACATCGTCTATTTAGTTTCGGCACCACATACTTCGGTACTGCACTTTAATATAGTCATTTAAGTCATGAAATATAAAACATTACAATTTTACATTTCAAATGTCAAAATGAATATTTTCATACTGGAAGCGTAGCCCGACGTCAAGGAAGTGGACGAAGGAAAACAGAAACATCAGCAGAAATGGTTCGAAAAGTAAAGAAGCAACTTGATCGAAACCCGCGTCGCAGTGGCCGAAAAATTGCTCGTGAGCTGAACATATAGCAATATTCCATTCGGCAAATATTGAAAAATGAGCTCGTGGTAAATCCATTGAAATACCAAAAAGTGCACGAACTTTCACCGTAACAGAAAGAAAATAGACTCAAAAGAGCTAAAGAGTTGCTTCGCTTGGCTGAAAGTGGGGAACTGCCGAATTTGGTTTTCTCCGATAAAAAATCATTCGTTGTAAACAAACAATATGATCGTGTTTACTTGCCAAAGTGGTCAGCTGAAAATGTGCACCTCCGGTTGGCCCGGCATTGTGATGGTGTGGGCTGATGACGCTCTCCGCTCGTATTAATCGACCGTGGCATCAGAATAAATGCCGAATATAATCGGGAAAATATTCTGGAAGGTGTATTAAAGTCTTGGGCACGCAAACATTTTGGCCGCAGACGCGTCACCCAAGAATGGTTACAAAATGAGGTTCCTCGCTTCATTTCCACCGCACAATGGCCTCCAAAATCTCCGGAAAATTAAAAATACCAAAGAGTCGATCACATCAAGTAAGCGCTTCGCCGGGAATGGGCCAAAATACCGCAGAGCAACATTCGGGCAGCGTGTGACGGTTTCATTGGTCGTTTGGAGGCCATATTTCGTGCCAAAAGTGACCAATTCGAACAAATCTAAACTTATTGTAAAATATGATGCTATTTTCGACATTTTTTGCTTTCATTCAATAAAATGAAAAAAAAAAATAATAATAAAAATTATGGCGTTTGACTTTGTTACAGTTTTTTCTCATCCTCTATAGATAGCTGGCCCGATCACTTTTAGTCTTTAATGCTTATTTTTGTAAGGCATAATAATTCAGAGATCTAGCCCATATAAGTGGCACAATTTTTTATGAATAATGACTCGATGACAATTTCTAAATAAAAATAAATATTCATGGCGTAAAATGATAATATGTGTTCACCTACCGTTTTCTACCCTTCATTAGAAACCCATATGCAAAATAATTGCCAAAAAAAAAATTAAAAGAGTTACCAAGACCCCGCAAATAGTTTAAATCATATGAGGGTTATACCAAAAGGTGAGCTATTGTTAGTTTGCAAGGATAGTGTTTTCTTACTAAGAACTTTAATTATCAAAATCTGGCTCATAAGGGTCCACAAATGTTATTATAAATATTGATGCGACTAAATAGAAATAAATACCTATGGAAGGAGAGCAGAATAACTTCTGAATGGTCAAAGTTAATTACTCTTTTACACCCATTACCATAACACCTCAAATTGTGCATTAGGGACCCCATAAAGTCTATGTTCTTTATGATAGTAAAAAGTAATGACGATTTAACAATGCCCGTGTGTTTATCCGCCAACCGATAAAAACCACTATAGATCGGTGGACCTGGGGACTATACCAACATTTACCTATCTTGACATTTTCCTGTAAGGTGGTTCTCTACTCACAAAGTAACCTAAATACAGCAAAATCGATTGGGAAATGTGGTCAAGACACTCGAAATAGAGAAGCCAGATGCCAAATAATGGTCAAATCAAAAGAAAATCAGGGATACATTCATATGAGGGTTATACCGAAAGGTTGCCCTATACTTATAATTTTTTGAAAGGACATTTTCTTCATTCTAAAGACTTTAATTAAAAATTTGAAATCGGTGTATACCCTTAAATATGGCTTATACCAAAAGGTAGACCGACACGACCCATATTCTGTATATATGATTCTACATGGATTGCATCAATGTTAAAACTCTATCGTAAATTGATCGAAGTATGGAGTAAAATATTTGAGGCAATTTGTTTATGGTTAGAACTATATTGGGCTGTAACCCAAATCCCCCTTAAGATTTTGATCTACTAACCGAATAATTTTTATTTAGATTGGTTTTTGCACAATGTAATTACTCACTATTGCGCATATATCGGTACCTGCGATTTAAGTATATATCGGTACCTGCGATTTAAGTATATTTTTGAACTATGAGTTCACATTTGACAGATTATTGCCTTGTGAAAAAGTAGGTTCACTTACCATCGTATTTCCTCACTTATTTCATTTTCTTCATCATTCGTTTAGATTTCAAAACAACAAAAATTGTACACTTCCATATAGCACGTAAAATTAAAAAAAAAAAAACTATGAAATATTTATCACAAAAATATTTTTTCACATATTTATTGGCTAATATGGGTTGAATTTTATCCTTTTCTACCATTCCGAAATGTTGTGAATCATCAAAACCATGCCAGCCGTTGAATACAATATGATAAGTGAAATTAAAAAAAGAAAATTAAACAAGTTAAAAAACAGTAAGTTCGACCGGGCAGAACTTTGAATACCCTCCACAATTTGGAAAGAATTTAAAAATTTTCAAAAAATAAAATCCTTAAATCCTGTTACAATTTAAAAAAATACCGAAGATAGTAGTTATATTGGAGTGTATACGACGTGGACCTACATATGCATTGTTTGTCATAAATTCGAAACTTGAATTAAACGGTCAATAATGTAGCTAAAATCATCAAAATATCGTATTTAGGGAGGTACCGTTATATCGGAACTGTGAGAAGACCTGAACCAACATAGACAATTTTCTGTCACAGGCTGTAGCATCCATTACGAACTTCGAATACGACATCTCAAACAATTTCGGTGAGTATTGTACCTAAAATCGTCAAAATACCGAGTATAGGGAGGTACTGATATATAGGGCCTATACGAAGACCTGGACCTGTCTTAGACTGTAATATCCATTTCGAACTTCAAATTCCAAATTTGAAACGGTTTCGTTGAATAGTGTCGCTAAAATCATCAAAATACCGAATATCGCGAAGTACCATTATATGGGGGCTATATGAAAACGTGGACCTACATGGCCCATTTACGAACTTAACCTGTCTACTGGAAAAATAAACATGTGTGCAAAATTTTAGCCTTCTATCTCAATTCGTTCGAAAGATAGCGTGATTACAACAGACAGATGGACAGACAGACAGACGGACATCGCTAAATCGACTTAGAATTTTACGCTGATCAGGAATATATATACTTTGTTGGGTCTGACATGATTATTTCGAAGAGTTACAAACGGAATGGCAAAGTTAATATACCCTCCATAGTATGGTGGAGGGTATAAAAATCTTGAACTTTTTAAATTATTTGTTGTATACATGTTTAAAGATCCTTACGAAGAATTTCATTAAAAATTTTTTCTCGATTTATTTCCCGATTTTAAAATTTTTGCAATGAGTTAGTCTCCCTTTTTCGTCAGTTTCGTCACCACATAATTTAGTACTACACCCGCCTGCAATTTCTATTCTCAAAAAATCGAGTCAATTCAATAAAGTTAATCAAATTGAAAAAACCATTCGTACGCGATAAAATATTGATTTTTTTCATATCTTATACTCTTCTGAAATGATATTATTCGCCTAGTTCAACTTAGCCAATAAAATCGTTAAAATCTATAAATAACACTTTTACTCGTTGTCGCTTTATCCTACCCAAAAAAGTCTACACATCACATTAGAATTAAAAAAAAACACTACAAATTTACATTCAAAAATAGTAAGTCAATATGAAAAAAAGTCAAACTGAAAATTCTCAAATTTTACATTTTATGCGTTCTTTTTTTTGGATTTTATATTTAAAATCAGAACAGCGGTTCTTGAGTAATAATATATATAACATATATATATATATATATATATATATATATATATATATATATACATATATATATATATATATATATATATATATATATATATATATATATATATATATATATATATATATATATATATATATTTGACTTACTATTTTCGAATGTATATTTGCAGTGTTAATAAATAGAAAAAAGTTAAGTGTGTTGGAAACTTCCATCTCTGTTATTACCACATGTTAAATTACGTTTCGATCTGGTAACTTCTTCATATAGAAGCAGGTGTTCAAAAAACACGCAAACAATTCAAACCCCACCAGCCGGGGTTATGGCAACGGTTTTTGGGGACTTCGAAGGTATTTTATTGATTGACTATCTGCAAAAGGTTAAAACAATAAATTCAGAGTACTGTTGTAACCTTTTGGATCAATCAAATGTACAAATTCGAGAAAAATGTCCTGGCTTACAACACAAAAAAATATTTTTTTTTCAAGACAACACACCAGCGAGCGTTGGCAAGCGTTTTACCTCAAATGAAGATGCAATTACAGTTGTAAACCACTTTTTTGAAGATCTTGAGGAAAACTATTTTAATCAAGGGATAGAATTGGTAGAAAATAGTTGGACTAAGTGTATTGAAGTTTTAGGAGATTATATTAAAAAATAAAAATATTTTTGAAAGGGTCACTATTCTCTTTCATTGGTAGCTTTTATTGAAACGCGTGGTGAGTGCCCCAAGGACTCTCCTATTCACTGCTAAATTCAGTTTTCAAAGCTAGTCTCGACAGAGATATGAATTAAACAAATTGTAATTTTGCACTTTAGGTGTACATGTAAAGTATGATATAGTGGTGTAGGATATGGTAGTCATCTTAAAATTAATAAGAAAAATAATATGCATGTACAGATTATAATATTACAAGATAATAATATTCGATACTTAAAACATATTCTCCGATAATTTTCTTCTGGGTATGGTTTAAAGTTATGAGAGAATTATTCTGTATCGCATTGACAAAATAGCGAAACTGAGCGTTTATGGCCAGTGTCAGATTGACAAATATGTTTAGGTACATGTGGATATTAACAACCACCATAGTACCCTTCCGAAAACCAACAAAATATATTTTCATGTCAACTTTTCCTTTATAATCGTTCATCTATTTGTGTATATGACTGTGTGCTGCTGTGTTAGTACAAAACCTAAGGAACCGCAGACCTGAGCCTTGAGCTGAGTAAATATTTGTGGCTACGGAAGGGATACTCACCATACATCAAAAAGGAGAGTTTGTGTATGTTTGAATTCAAGAAGGCAATTGAGAACGTATGTTCGCTGGTCGTATGCACAAATTTCGGAGTGAGAGATACATATCTTTTGGCATTGCGTCAATATGTAAATATAAATACAGGCTCATATGGCAACAAATACGCTGGCATGCTCATAGGGCAGTTCCATCATAAGTATGGACATACAAGCCTAGCAAGACGGCATAGTGAAAAGTAGAATAATGGCCACGCATATTTTTGATACGTATATTGATGGTTAGGGACATCATAGTATATATAAATATTTAATGTTGTTAGCAAATAGTTAGGGTTAATCACATAATTTTTGTTTTTATAAAAAACAACGGTAAAGGTATTCCCTGCCTCGCCCCTGGTAAGCATTACCATCTTGCTCCACTAAGAAATAAACGTTGATTTTATAAAAACGACAATTATGGGATTGAGCCTAACTATTTTGCAGCGTAAAAAATACATACACATTTCTTGGTTTTCAGAAATAACCGATCCAAGCCACAGACAATGAATAATTGAACAATAAATATATTTCGGGTTTCAGGGAAAACGTTCAATGGGTACAAGAAACTATTTAGCGTCTTTTCTGCAAAGTATTTTTAATGATGAACATGCTGTAAAACTGGAAAATTTAAGAGCAGAATGTGAATATCCTTTATTCGGCCATGGCAAAATGTATAATTTCTGAGGAATCAAAATCCTCAGAAACATAATATTTATAAGCTAGTGGTATTATTCACGGTGATTTTCGGATAAGAAATACCTTCTTTGAAAGTATAGGATAAACAATATAAATTTCCAAAGTTTTCTTTAATCCCTCACAAATAATTGTTTGTTCAGTTTTTTGTTTATTTATTTTATTTTAAGGATATTCAACTCTGAATTTTCTGTAATTGATCTTGTGTGTATACAATTTAATAACGTCACACAGGAGGTGAATTCAGACCTTAGCTTTCTCTTGCAGTCAAAGATTTTTTTGCGTGATCCAAATAATTTTTGCTGGTATCCAAATACGCAGTTGTAGATATATTATTAAATAAACATGGCAATATATCTACAAATGCTCTATTCAGTATTTGCAGTTTCCTTTTTCCGTAACCTACGTATGAAAATGTGCTACAAACTAAAGGCGCAAGGCTTGGTGTGTGTTGCAGTGAAATGTTGATCGTATTGCCAGCGCACGTTGTTAACTGTGATTTGTGCTTAAAGTCCCTTCCTGCCATCACATTGGTAGCCAAACTAATTAATTAAAGAATAAAAAGGGCACCAAATCACTTTCTGCAAAGATAAGCTCACTCCATTTACTCTACACATGTAATCAGAGTGGATGGATGCTCATCCATCCGTCTGCACAAACTAACCCCTGCAGCATCGTGCTCACACGGATAGATGTCAAGAAAAAAATCCCTAAATAAAACTAGTTTTTGTCCTTTTTATTGTGGTGTTTTATTCCCGTAAAAATGCTAATGCGTTAAATTGAAATAAAGGCATTGACTGAAATGATGATGATGCCACGTTTGCTCCATGTTTACAAATATTTATGAGAGGATGATGCTGAGAGGTTAGGGTCACGATCATCGTATTTTACGCGAGGATGACGAGGTGAAAGTTCAGATGTGATGCTTAAACAGTAACACCTATAATCATTGTGTACTTATGTGTTTATGCAGTTCGAAATGATGTTGTTGAAATTGAGTGGTGTTCATGGGTAAATGACTGGGGGAAATTTCCGCAGAAAATGGAACGATGTTGGTAAAAATCAAACGATAATATACGAATGTTTAATCCCATCAAACTAATTGTTTTTATGTTATTTGCGGCGCGCTTCGCTACCACTTTCGTTTTATATGCATTCAAAATTGTATGTACAAATATTTTGGGGTTCTAAAGAAACAAATTCAAACAATTTTAAAAACGTATTAAGTATAATGAAAAAATTAAAAAAAAACTACTAAATTTAGTCGGTGTACACAAAGAGTTTGTCCTTGTGATTTACTAATAGTAAATGTCAAATATACAGGACACTTCAATCTTTTAAAGTTAATTTTTTGCCTTTTTTGCTATTAGTGGAATTCGAGGTAGCAATTCATATGAACCTATATACGTTCCCGTAATAATCTTAGAGTCAAGTAAATTTTTGTGTACTTTTTTACTGTTAGAATTTTAGACCAACGTCCGTCACACATTCCAAACTTCATTGAAATACGACAAATACGCTATTTTGTGCTTCAATAACACTAAATCGGCAGAAAAATTTATATAGGAACTATATCCAAATCTGCACCGATTTCAATATAATTTTGTACTATTATTTTTGTACCAAACTCCGTCACACATTCCAAATTCTGACTGTAGCTACAACTGATCTAAAGATATTTGCATACTATATCTAAATTTTTGGAGGTACCTCCGATTGTGATGTTCCCAGTTCCCAGTGGAACTTTGTTGCCACGCCTAATTTGGTCAATATTTTTTTCTTTAAAAACCTAACTCGGGATATGTCGAACGTTTGTACAAAAAATTATGCATATCGTTCCAGCCGCTCAACTGATTCAATTACCAACGAACAACAATTGTTTTTTATATATATAGATTGGTGATAAAATGAGGCTTTAATTTGAGTGGTAAAAATCTGTTAATATAAAACATCTGTAATTGCTCAATATAGACCCTAAGTCTCTTTGAACCAAATCTGTTTCAGGACATTTAAAAGAAAGTTTTAAAGATTTTTAAAGACTTTATGATACCCTACACAACTTTGCATATTTACCAATATATGAGAGCAATATCCTCCTCTGAATCGATTTCTTCTAAATTTGCCCAGGCATTTGGGGCTTTTCAATTCGGGCTTGTATTAACCATTTGGTGCACAATTAACTTGAAATCGGATATTTATATATATGGAAGCTATATCCAAATCTAAACCGGCGCTTGAGCCAACCGAAGGTGCACATTTTGTTTGTTTACAAACTGCTGGACAACGAATGTTTTCTCATCGGAGAAAACCAAATTCGGCATTTCACCACTTTCGGCCAAGCGAAGCAACTCTTTAGCTCTTTTGTTGCGGTGTAAGTCTTGCACTTTTTGGAGTTTCAATGGCTTTACCCCGAGCTCATTTTTCAATATTTTCCGAATGGAATATTCAGCTCACGAGCCATTTTTCGGCCACTGCGACGCGGGTTTCGATCAAGTCGCTTCATTACTTTTCGAACAATTTCTGCTGATGTTGCTGGTTTCTTCGGTTCACTTCCTTGACCTCGGGCTACGCTACCAGTATCACGGTAACGAGCGACACAAAAGATTTATTCACATTTAAATGCTGGAGTGCTCTAATGTAATCCAAGTATGGTTTTCCAGCCAAATATAAAGAAATCACACTACCACGCTTGAATTCCATCACGAATAACTTTTTTTCTGGAAAGTTCTCACCAAAATGCTTTTGTACGCTTGTAAACAATATAATGACCTGTCACAGTCTGTGACTCAATATTGTACAATTATTCCCAAATCTAATTATTAGATCTTGTTGAAGAAACTTAAAAAAATGACGTGTGCCCGCAAGTGGGATTATATGAGTGATACCTAAACGGGAACTAATATACATTTCTCAATATCAATCATCGAAAGACTAATGTATACTACTAGATACCTTACATGATGATCTCTATACGTTATGAATTTAAAATTTACGCTCTTTTGATTAGAATAAGTTGGACAGACTCAATAAAATAATTGAGATGAATTAAGGAAATTTGATAGGATCCTTCAATGCACTTTAAATAAGAAGTTATCACAAAATTTTGCAGTAAGTGTTTGTTTCTATTCAGAAATTACTACAGATCACTTGCTTGTAATTATTACTTTTGACTTTAATTTCTTTTAATTAATTGTCTGATATTTCCGGTTGAAAGGGCTGTAGACGAATATATAGTTTGTATACTTTTCCAAAAGATAACATGCCGTACACTTATGATGATTGGTATTGATTCCCCACAAAGTAGTATCCGTCATAAAAGGTCACATAGTTCCCCGTTTTGACATAAGTGCTATTGATGAAGTTCCTAGGCACATTTCAAACAGATGCAGCTGTAATGCAGAATTTGTGGCTTCCAATGAGCAGAATATTTTGACGTCAAAACACTCCCAAGTGACATTTTGCTGTCCTTACTAAAACAAATATAATGCTACCGACCAATTTTATTTACTTCAAATAGAAGGGCCTCTAATATAATATTTTGAGATCTCAAGGGGTACTTGCTATAACTTCTGTAGTTATCAAGATAGACTGTAATTTCAAAATATAAATTGCAACCTATTGACATTTAATTTAATTAAAAAATGATATGTCGCTATTTATCATGTAACGGCACAACTCAACATTTGATTAGGATACAATTTTAAATTCCTAATACGTAAATGTTAGAAGATCATTATCAGACGTATTTGGCATTGTCCATCTCATGATTGGAAATAGTTCAATCTTAACGTTTTTTTATAGCCTCTACCGTAAATCCTCTGAGTATTTCTACCCTGATGATATATATCCTTGATTTGAGTAAAATTCTATGTCAATTAAACTGTTTTGAAATTCGCCACACTATGTCCTGATTATCAAACTTTTTCGTGAGTTCATCTAGCTTTATCGACCAACAATTATTTCACACCATTATATATTACATTTTACCACATACGCCCTATACCGAAAGATCAGAATCGGAGATACCTCCAAGAAAATTAGAATTTGTATGCGTATATCTATTGATCGGTTATAAATAGAGTTTCAAATTTCAAATTTGAAATGTGAAAGTGAATTTGGTACAAAAATAAATGTGCCAAATTATATTAAAATCGATTCAGATTTGGATATAGCATACATATTTTTTATGCACCAAACACGATATGTATGTCCAATTCCAATAAAATTTGGAATGATTGACGAATTTTAGTGCGAAAATAAATTTGCCAAATTATATTGAAATCGGTTAAATTTTGGATATAGCTCTTATGTGTATTTTCAGTCGATTTAATATATTTGATGCACCAAACATGAGTTGTGCGAAATTTGGTGCCAAAAAAATTGCTAAATTATATTGAAATCGTTTCAGATTTGGATATTCGGAATTGGCTCTTGGCGGAGAAGGATAAAATCCAAAAAAAAAATCGCTTAAAAATGTGATATTTTAAAATTTTCATTTTGACTTTTGGAATGTACAATAGTTATGTTTTATTTTGTATCATTTTTTTTTTAATTTTGACTTACTATTTTCGAATGTACATTTGTAGTGTTTTTTTCTTATTGGATTTTAATAGGACGTGTAGTATTTTTTCGGGTAGTATAAAGCGAACACGGACAAAACTGTTATTTATAGATTTTATGTATTTATTGGGTAAGTGGAACTATACGCATTATTCAGAAGAGGATAAGGATAACAATGAAAAAACAGTATTATTAAGGTTATTGACGATTGTTTGAGAATAAAAATTCTAGACGGGTTACATTGAATTGTAGTAGCGAATTTTTTAGCGACTAACTGAATAGATGATAGATAATTTAACGCGGTCACACCAAATTTTAAGAATCATTACTATTTTAAAATCGCTAAGAAAATTAAAAACATCAAGAAATTTCAATGGAATAGAGTTTTAAAATGATAGCCCATTCTATTGGCTAACTTCGTAAGGACCTTTGAAAATTGGCTGTTACAAATCCGCAAACAAGTTCAAGAATCATGTACGATTTTTTTAATTCTTTTTTTTTGTGACAAAATAAATTACAATTAATACGCTTATATTTGACAATTTACACTATTTCGGATGGTATCTTGGCCTGAAAGATATTTCAAGATATTTAAATCGCAGGTACCACTAACGGGGATGTATGCGCAATATGGAGCAATGGTCTCTTCGCAGAAAAGATGAAATCCAAAAAAAAAAAAAACACGTAAAAATTGTTAAATTTTTAGTTCTGAATAAAAGATATTGGAAAAGAAATTAGAGCACAATACGCTGTTTAATACTGATCTTTCCTGACAAGAATTAATATCTCAGGACCTACATCGCACTTCTGCTGAAGGATGCGAAGTCCTAAATCTTCTTCTTTCATATGGTAATAATCCGTCTAATGACAACTAAAAATGCAAAAATATTTGGGACGGATGTTAATGAATTTCCGAATATAAAGGGTCACTGCAGTATGCGGACTAAACATAATAGTAGATCAAATTGGAACTTTAGTAGAAAAATTCTTCTACAACCTTCAATATACTTTAAATCGCGGGTACTAATATACGGGGGACTATGCGCAATAGGGAGTAATTACACTGTACAAAAGCCAATATAGCGGTTGGTAAATTCTAAATGAATAGTATCCGGTTAGTAGATCAAAATCCCTAAAGGGGTTAACTTTCCTAAGCCAAACTTTTGTATGGCCCATTATATAGCCTTATTCATACCAAAAGGGCCTCTAATATGTTGCTTCATATTTCGCAACATTTAAATAGAGTTTTCAAATTTGATACGTGCTTATGGGTTAAATGTAGAACTACTTGTACAAAATACGTATCGGTCAACGTTTTGGTATAGCCACCACTTAAGTGTATATCCTGATTTCAAGTATTTTTTATATGTTAGCAAATTTTTCATACTAATTTAGGCAAATTTTAATGATTTGAGTTCTTAGTAAGAAAAAGTATCCTTGCAAAAAATTATCAATATTGGCCCACGTTGTGGTATGGTCGTCATATTAAGGTGTTCCCTGATTTCAGCTATTCACGGGCCAAGATACATTTTTCAATTGATTTGGCATCTTGGTTTCTAAGGAGGTAGAATACCACTTCGAAGAAAATTTTCATTGTAGGCAAATGGTGCGGAGTAGAGCACATATTTTCATATTTCGAACAAACTTCCAATCGATATGGCTACAAATTTGAAATACCGAATAATTTTAAAAATACAGAATAATTTCAACATAGGTATATATTTTGGTATAGTCCCCATATAACTTTACCTCCTAGGTCCACTAATATGAACCAGATCTGTAAATAATTATACTTGAAAAAGTAATCATTAAAGACTAAAACGCAGACTTCCATATTTTCAATCATGACCCTGAAACGATATATGCGACGTCTGCTGATTCGATTTTATTTCGATGAAAAGCGGTGAAAGCATTCCATTGTATAAATATTTATTAGTCTATGTTTAGATGGCACTTGTGTTTACGTAAAATGAGTCTATTTCTATGGCGGTTATATAGAATGCATGTGAGTGTTGTAAATGTGAGCCAAAAATCACAATTAAAATAAACAAGTAAAACTACATTAATTGTATTCCACCACTAAAATAAAATAAAAGCATTTGGATTCAAAATTGTTCCACTTTCAAACTTGCAAATACCAGTGAAACCGGTCAGATAATTCAGGTAAAGTTTTCAAAATACAATAAAGTGGGTGGAACCGTTATATGGGAGCTCTATCAAAACAGGTACCAGTGTATAATATATTTTTGCTACAAGTATTGTAATCTATTGCGAGTCCTGAATAACAAATGTGAAATAATTCCGTGCAAAAAAGTGTATAAAATTATCAAAATACCAAATATCTGTGGATACCGTTACATGAAAATCTCTCAAATATGGACAATGTTTTGACACTGCTTGTCAATCCTATTGTGAACTATAAATACCGAATTGTTTACAAATCCTATGGAAAATATGGCGTAAATTATATGAGGGTCCTATAGCCCTAACGTGGAGTTTAAAGACAATGTTGTGGTAGAATATAGTTAATGTATATGAAAAACATGGAACGCTATCGGAGCCTATTATTAACTACAAATACCATGGATTTTAAGAAATATGTGGCTTAAATCGTCGAAATAGAAATAGAAAATATTTGAATGTACCATTATATGGGTGCTATATTACAACGTAGACCACCAAGTCCTATTAACTTCTTATGTTATATCAAAATACCGAATATCCGAGGTAATGTTATATTGAGGCTATTGGAGATCGCAAACCTTATAATGTATATATATATTCTTGACCAGCATAAAATTCTTAGTCGATTTAAAGATATCTGTCTATTGAAATCATGATAGAGACGCGTTTGAAATTTGACACGATAGTTTGTCTACGATGGTTGGTATTACTACATGATACTCTATACCACTGACTACATGATACTCTATACCACTACGTAAATTTAGTAAAGCTTCGATTCCGTTAAATATGACGGAGACGTTTGTACCTCTCGAACCAAATACCATTCCTATATAGTGCCTAATATGACTTTGAAAAGACTTAAAGTAGAACATATCTATCGGGGCTATAGCCATTTTTGAACCGAATTGATCGCTATTTCTGCTGATAGTATACATTTGTTGCACAATAAACTTGAAATAAAATGAATGTATATTTAACAGAGGTATTTCTAATCTGTGTCTTATATCTGGTCATTTGTGTCGAGTACTGTGAAACCAACCCTCTCTGGAGAGGGTTACACAAATTCACTGATGCATCTATAACAGTAATAGAGTTGAAGAACTGATGAAATACTAATTTTGCAGTTTTTTTATCATAAAGGAAACAAGTAAGCAAAGGCTATACAATATGGTATATGTCTTAATCCAGTTTGGAATATTTACGCACTCCGTCGTGCTGCTAGTTAAAGCTAAATACAATCCAATGGACATCCAAAATGCTCCCTGTCCCTAACTCTCTTCTCATGCAAAAATCAGTGTCGATTAGTTCCAATTGTGTGGTCTGGAGAATTGTTCTGTTTTTGGTTCATTTGTACCAATAAATCTTTTGCGATCATCTCCAAATGTAAGAGGCCCGTCTGTATATCCAAATTTAGACGCATCAATATGATTTGCTTGTCTTCGATATTTGGCTATCATAAATCAGCATAAAAAAGTCAGAAGTATGCCATTTGTTTGTTTTTTGGATTTCACTTGTAAGTTATTTTCAGCGTTTCGGTAGAATGAAAATATTGGAATTTTTTCACACAAAAGTAGTGGTCCATTCTACTCGCTGTCCAAAACTCCAACTTCATGCAAGATTTCATGACCTTTGGTTCCTATCTGCGGACATCTTTAAAACCAATAGGTTTAGCTCTTCTGAGCCTAACCCTAGCCTTATGAACATTCTCGTGTGGATCGGACGATAATTGCAATCTGTATATAATAACCCCAACCTGTATTGTGAGGTGAAAAAATATTACAAAATATACACTTCAATATTATAAGTCAAATTGAAAAGGTTGCATGCTATAAAAAATATGAAAAAATAAAAAAAAAATATCACAAAATATCACAAAATACTAAAAAATCTATATTAACATCCTTACTTACACCCTTTTGTGCGATTTAGATTTTATTCTTTTATGCCAAGAGGGCATTTTGAATTGACAAAATTTGTCAAAATCGGTCCAGCCATTCATGAGATATAAGCATTCTAGCTAACATCCCTTTCCTTTGTATATACATACTAGCTGGCCGCGTTGCCGGTCCGTATTTTTAGTCTTTAATGCCTATTTTTAAAAGCATAATGAATCACAGGATTGACTTATGTAAGCGGAACATTTTTTTTTAAATGACTCCATAGTATTTTCTAAATAGAAATAAATATTCATGGCACAAATTATAATAGATGTTCATCTACCGTCGGTTTCAAATATTTTGAATAGCCTGATATTATTTTTCATCCATAGTCTTTAATCTGATTGTTAAAAAGCTATATGATATAGAATATCTATAATTGCCTCAGGTGAAAACCCAGCACAATTTGTGGTATTGTAAAGAGGTTAAAAACATTTTCCATTTAAATTAGCTGTAATTTGGAATTTCTATTTCGTTTAGAATGTCGTGCTGCGTGGTACTAAGTTTTATCCACCTTTTCTCTTGGGGATTACAAATTCAATAGAATACAAAATTTTCTTTTCTAACCACACATTGGGTGGGAAGGTGGCCTTGGAGGTATACTAATGTGGGGACTATACTTAAATAAATGCGTATGTGGATAGTTATCTGTAAGATGGTTCTCTACCCTAGGGTAGCCTAAATACAATTTTTTAGGCAAATCAATTTTGGTGATACCAAAAAGTGATCATTTTTTGCAAGGATGTTTTCTTCTCAAATTACCAACATTTGACGAAATTAGTATGAAGAATATGGTAAAAATGTAAAATATTCTTGTAATAGGGTTGTACCCCTTTCTGGAAGAATATAAATCCTTTTCCTACTAAATGTCCAATATGCTCTGCTATTTTTGTTCGGTATTTCACTAATAGCAGTCCTATTGAATTTTGCATTTTGAGTTCTTATTGGGCGGATTATTGTCAGATAAAAGAAGTAGGTCCACGTTTTGAAATGAGCCCCATAAAGGTTTCCATTCTTATTTTTATTGGCATTTTTTAAGCTATTTTTTGCCAAGATACCATTCCGCAATTGTATGAATTATTAAAATCCGCCAAGCCGTTCTTGAGTTATAATAAAATCTTCAACTTGTTCGCTGATTTTTTAGAGCAAATGTTTAAAGGTCCTCACGAAATTTGTCAATAAAATACACTATTATTTTGAAATTCGATTCCATTAAAATTTTTTTCTCGCTTATTTTTCCCGATGTTAAAATTTTTTACCGAATTTTGAAAAAGTAATTATCCTTTATCTATGGTGTGACCGACGTCATTTATTTAGTTTCGCCACCACATAATTCGGTACTACATTTCAATGTAACCGCGTGCAATTTCAGTTCTCGAGAAACCGAGTCAATTAAATAAAATTAATCAAATTGAAAAACCCGTTCGTACACGATAAAGTCAAATGGGAAAAATCATGCAAAGTAAAACATTACAAAACAAACAATTGAACATTTCAACAGTCAAAATGAAAAAAATTAAATTTCACATTTTTACGCGAATTTTTGGATTTTATCCTTTTTGCCAAGGGACAATTCCGAATTTGTCTGAATCATTAAAATCAGACCAGCGGTTCTTGAGTTATAAGCGTAGTAACTAAAACAACTTTCTTTTATAAATATAGACTAGCTGAACCCGGTGCGCTTCGCTACCCCTTTGAAAAATTTATATACGAATATAAAATTAAAAAATTAAAAAAATAATAAAATTTTAAAAAAGTAATTATTGTAATACTTTAATGCCTAAACAGACAAATATTCGGCATACACAAAGAGTTTATCCTTCGAAATTATTAATTTCGTAGCAAATGCTAAGCGTGCAGGAAACTTCAATCTTTAGAAGTTAAGTGGCATTTCTGTTGCAATTAGAGAATTCGAGGTAGCAACATACTTCCCCGTAATAATCGTATCCTCAATTAAATTGTAGTGTAGCTTTTTACTGTTAGCCTAATACCATTCTTAATAAAATTCTATCCCAATCTGAACCGATTTCAATACAATTTGAAAAGAATTACTTTTACACCAAATTCCGTCACACAGTTCATATCTCATTGAAATTGGAGGAACATACCGTGTTTGGTGCATCAAATGTGTGAAATCGGCCGAGATAATATATATGGGAGCTATATTCATCTTAACCGATTTCTATTTAATTTATCAAATTTATTATTGTAATCAAATTCCGCCACACATTCTGAATTTCATTGGAATCGGACATACATATCGTTTTGGTGTATAACATACATGAAATTGGCCGACATATATATGTGGAAGCTATACCCAAATCCAATTTTCTTCTCTCTGTCCGAATTTCATTGGAATCGGACATATGTATGGTGTTTGGTGCATCAAATATGTGAGATCTGCCGAAAATATATATGGGAGCTATATCCAAATCTGAACCGATTTCAATATAATTTTACAAATTTATTTTCGGATCAAATCCCGTCACACATTCCAAATTTCATTGGAATCGAACATACATATCGGGTTTGAGGCATCAAATGGGAGCTATTTCCATATCTTTACTGATTTCAATATAATTTGGCAAATTTATTTTTGTATTTTTGGCATATTCATTTAATCCACTCAAGCCAAATTTCAATAGAATCGAACATATGTAACAAATTCATTTTTGTTCCCAATTATTAAAATTGGAAATATATATCATGAAATTGGTCGAAACTGTATATGGAAGCTATATCCAAATCTGAACAGATTTCAATATAATTTGGCAAATATTTTTTTGTTTTTTGTTTTTTTTTTTTTTGATAAAATCCATCACAAGTTTCAAATTTCATTGAAATTGGGGATACATAGCGTGTTTGGTGCATCAAATGCTTAAAATCGGCCAAAAATATATATGGGAGCTATATCCAAATCTGCACCGATTCAAACATAATTTGATAAATAAATCTTTAGACAAAATTCAATCACACATTATGAATTTCATTGATATTTGACATACACAGCGTGTTTAATGCATTAAATACATGAAATCGGCCGAAAATATATATGGGAGCCACATCCAAATCTGAACCGATTTCAATATAATTTGACAGATTCATTTCTGTTCCCGATTCCGTTACTCAGTCCAAATTTCAATGAAATTAGATATACATAGCGTGTTTGGTGCGTCAAATACATGAAATCGGCCGAAAATATATATGGGAGCTATATCCAAATCTGAACCGATTTTAATATAATTTAGCAAATTTGTTTTTGTTTCAAATTCCGTTACGCATTCCAAATTTGGAGACTGTAAATGTAATCGATCAAAACATATGAAATCTAAATTTTTGGGAGGTACCTCCAATTCTGATGTTATATATCCAGTTCCAAGTGGAATCTCAAAAATTTATATAGCCTATGTTACTTTCAGGCGATGTTGTAGTATACTTGGAAGTTTTCAGGAAAATCTGTGCAGCGGTTTTCGAGCCTATAAATTACAAACAAACAAACATACAAACATTTTCCTCCTTTATAGATATAGATTGTATATATTTCGCTATCTATATCCGATATATTTACTCTCGGCATCTACGTAACGGTCAGAATTTACCTTTTCCTCTAGTTGTGTTTTCGCCGGGAATAAAAATTATTCGCTGTTTAATGGAAATTTTGAATTTTAACACAAATGTTATGGTATATTTCACCCACTAAATATTACCCGATGACTATCTAAATTGGAAGGCTTCTGCCCAGCCCTAAGCTCTAGCCCCATGCTAACTTCCGCGACGACTGGTCTATTATTGCAACGTGTAGAGCAACTGCAAAATAAAAAAAATAATATTATGCGATCACCAAAAGCAATAGGTTTCTATTCTGACCATAACTCATAATTGCGACCTGTAGCGTGATTACAAATTAACATGGACAGACGGACGGACGGACGGACGGACATACATAGCTAGATTGACTCAGCTCGGTGAGATAGGAAGATCCATATATACTTTCCTATGTGGGAAACCAATATTTCGAGGTGGCCCAATCAACCTTTTAATACCCCAAACACATAGTGTTGTAGTACCTTTTGAAATTATCTCATAGAGCACTGCCCAGATATTATTGCCCACTATTTACGAACTCCGTCGTGCTGTTCATCCAAAATGCTAGACTTCTTTCCTGTCTTTAACTCTCTTCTAATGCAAAATTCGGTGATGATTGGTTTCAATTGTGTGATCAGGAAAAATGTTCTGTTTTTGGTTCATTTGAACCCCTAAATATTTTGCGATCATCTCCAAATGCAAGACTCATTTATATGATTTGAGTCAGAAGTTTGCCATTTGTGTATTTTGGATTTCGCCTCTGAGTTATTTTCAGCGTTTCGGTAGAATGGAAATGTTGGTATTTTTCACCGCTGTCCTAAACTCTAACTTCATACGAGATTTCGTGCCCTTTGGTTTCTATTTGTGACCTTTATAACGGCTGCAAAATCAGGAACATTTTTTAGTTGTTGGTTAGTTGCAACCTCTTCTAAACCTAACCCAACCCTTATGAAAATTTTCGTGAAGGTCGGTCAAATTTAAAAAAAAATCGCATGCGATAAAAAATATGAACAAAATACTACAAAATCTATATGAACATTATAATTGGCATTTTATTCTTTTATTCCAAGATTGCATTCTAAATTGACAAAACTTGTCAAAATTGATCCAGACATTCTTGAGATAAAAGCATTGTAGCTAACATCCCTTTCCTTTGTATATACACATTGTATATATTTCGCTATATACCCAACCCTTATGCAAAATCAGGATTTTTTTCAGTCTTTGGTCAATTTCAACCCGTAAATATTATGCGATCATCTCCAAAAGCAATAGGCTTCTATTCTGACCATAGCCCATCTTCATTTGCAATTTTGTGAGGATCGGGCTATAATTGCGACGGACAGACGGACGGTCGGATAGGAAGATCCATATAGATTTTCCTATTTGGGAAACCAATATTTTGAGGTGTTACATAATATTTGGCCCAATCAAACGTATAATACCCCCAACACATAGTTTTGTAGGGTATACAAAATAGATTGAAGGAAAGTAACATTTTATTATTACTGCAATATATGTGGCATTCTAATAATTCAAACTAATCATTCAAAACCGCTAATACAAATAGCATACCTTGCAATTTGTTGTATTGCACATATGTAATTGAGTTTTGTTTTGCGGTTGATGTGCTAATACAGCAAACCTGAACGGAAATTATTTGACAAGATTTTTCGGATGTGAACGAAAACTAATTTGGCAAAAATTACGATTTGTCTATTAAGACGCTTGGTATGTGCTGTTAGGCCATCCCATCGGCAACAACATCCGTTCGATGACACACGGGCCAACTATCAAGTCAATTACTGTCATATGATTGACAATTCGTTATAGGACAACATAAGCAAAGACAAATTGGCCGACATATATATGTGGAAGCTATACCCAAATCCAATTTTCTTCTCTCTGTCCGAATTTCATTGGAATCGGACATATGTATGGTGTTTGGTGCATCAAATATGTGAGATCTGCCGAAAATATATATGGGAGCTATATCCAAATCTGAACCGATTTCAATATAATTTTACAAATTTATTTTCGGATCAAATCCCGTCACACATTCCAAATTTCATTGGAATCGAACATACATATCGGGTTTGAGGCATCAAATGGGAGCTATTTCCATATCTTTACTGATTTCAATATAATTTGGCAAATTTATTTTTGTATTTTTGGCATATTCATTTAATCCACTCAAGCCAAATTTCAATAGAATCGAACATATGTAACAAATTCATTTTTGTTCCCAATTATTAAAATTGGAAATATATATCATGAAATTGGTCGAAACTGTATATGGAAGCTATATCCAAATCTGAACAGATTTCAATATAATTTGGCAAATATTTTTTTGTTTTTTGTTTTTTTTTTTTTTGATAAAATCCATCACAAGTTTCAAATTTCATTGAAATTGGGGATACATAGCGTGTTTGGTGCATCAAATGCTTAAAATCGGCCAAAAATATATATGGGAGCTATATCCAAATCTGCACCGATTCAAACATAATTTGATAAATAAATCTTTAGACAAAATTCAATCACACATTATGAATTTCATTGATATTTGACATACACAGCGTGTTTAATGCATTAAATACATGAAATCGGCCGAAAATATATATGGGAGCCACATCCAAATCTGAACCGATTTCAATATAATTTGACAGATTCATTTCTGTTCCCGATTCCGTTACTCAGTCCAAATTTCAATGAAATTAGATATACATAGCGTGTTTGGTGCGTCAAATACATGAAATCGGCCGAAAATATATATGGGAGCTATATCCAAATCTGAACCGATTTTAATATAATTTAGCAAATTTGTTTTTGTTTCAAATTCCGTTACGCATTCCAAATTTGGAGACTGTAAATGTAATCGATCAAAACATATGAAATCTAAATTTTTGGGAGGTACCTCCGATTCTGATGTTATATATCCAGTTCCAAGTGGAATCTCAAAAATTTATATAGCCTATGTTACTTTCAGGCGATGTTGTAGTATACTTGGAAGTTTTCAGGAAAATCTGTGCAGCGGTTTTCGAGCCTATAAATTACAAACAAACAAACATACAAACATTTTCCTCCTTTATAGATATAGATTGTATATATTTCGCTATCTATATCCGATATATTTACTCTCGGCATCTACGTAACGGTCAGAATTTACCTTTTCCTCTAGTTGTGTTTTCGCCGGGAATAAAAATTATTCGCTGTTTAATGGAAATTTTGAATTTTAACACAAATGTTATGGTATATTTCACCCACTAAATATTACCCGATGACTATCTAAATTGGAAGGCTTCTGCCCAGCCCTAAGCTCTAGCCCCATGCTAACTTCCGCGACGACTGGTCTATTATTGCAACGTGTAGAGCAACTGCAAAATAAAAAAAATAATATTATGCGATCACCAAAAGCAATAGGTTTCTATTCTGACCATAACTCATAATTGCGACCTGTAGCGTGATTACAAATTAACATGGACAGACGGACGGACGGACGGACGGACATACATAGCTAGATTGACTCAGCTCGGTGAGATAGGAAGATCCATATATACTTTCCTATGTGGGAAACCAATATTTCGAGGTGGCCCAATCAACCTTTTAATACCCCAAACACATAGTGTTGTAGTACCTTTTGAAATTATCTCATAGAGCACTGCCCAGATATTATTGCCCACTATTTACGAACTCCGTCGTGCTGTTCATCCAAAATGCTAGACTTCTTTCCTGTCTTTAACTCTCTTCTAATGCAAAATTCGGTGATGATTGGTTTCAATTGTGTGATCAGGAAAAATGTTCTGTTTTTGGTTCATTTGAACCCCTAAATATTTTGCGATCATCTCCAAATGCAAGACTCATTTATATGATTTGAGTCAGAAGTTTGCCATTTGTGTATTTTGGATTTCGCCTCTGAGTTATTTTCAGCGTTTCGGTAGAATGGAAATGTTGGTATTTTTCACCGCTGTCCTAAACTCTAACTTCATACGAGATTTCGTGCCCTTTGGTTTCTATTTGTGACCTTTATAACGGCTGCAAAATCAGGAACATTTTTTAGTTGTTGGTTAGTTGCAACCTCTTCTAAACCTAACCCAACCCTTATGAAAATTTTCGTGAAGGTCGGTCAAATTTAAAAAAAAATCGCATGCGATAAAAAATATGAACAAAATACTACAAAATCTATATGAACATTATAATTGGCATTTTATTCTTTTATTCCAAGATTGCATTCTAAATTGACAAAACTTGTCAAAATTGATCCAGACATTCTTGAGATAAAAGCATTGTAGCTAACATCCCTTTCCTTTGTATATACACATTGTATATATTTCGCTATATACCCAACCCTTATGCAAAATCAGGATTTTTTTCAGTCTTTGGTCAATTTCAACCCGTAAATATTATGCGATCATCTCCAAAAGCAATAGGCTTCTATTCTGACCATAGCCCATCTTCATTTGCAATTTTGTGAGGATCGGGCTATAATTGCGACGGACAGACGGACGGTCGGATAGGAAGATCCATATAGATTTTCCTATTTGGGAAACCAATATTTTGAGGTGTTACATAATATTTGGCCCAATCAAACGTATAATACCCCCAACACATAGTTTTGTAGGGTATACAAAATAGATTGAAGGAAAGTAACATTTTATTATTACTGCAATATATGTGGCATTCTAATAATTCAAACTAATCATTCAAAACCGCTAATACAAATAGCATACCTTGCAATTTGTTGTATTGCACATATGTAATTGAGTTTTGTTTTGCGGTTGATGTGCTAATACAGCAAACCTGAACGGAAATTATTTGACAAGATTTTTCGGATGTGAACGAAAACTAATTTGGCAAAAATTACGATTTGTCTATTAAGACGCTTGGTATGTGCTGTTAGGCCATCCCATCGGCAACAACATCCGTTCGATGACACACGGGCCAACTATCAAGTCAATTACTGTCATATGATTGACAATTCGTTATAGGACAACATAAGCAAAGACAAAAAGAAGAAAAATATAACACAATTCCAATCTGTATATAATAGAAAGTTGTGTTAGTTACTACGCTTATATCTCAAGAACTGCTGATCTGACTACAACGATTCAGAAAATTCGGAATTGAATTGAGTAGTATAAGTGGAACTATACTAATTATATCATTTAATAAGAGGATAAGATATGAAAAAAATTAATATTTTTTTCACTTTGATTAACTTTATTGACGATTTTTTGAGAACGCGGGTTAGATTGAACGCCGGTTACTGAATAGATGATGTCGAAATAATTTAACGCGGTCATGCCTAAATAACAAAATAATTACTCTTTTAAAATCGCTAAAAAATAACGAAAAGTGATACAATTTCGTTGCAAATATAAATTCGCGAAAAATTTTCAATCGAATCTAATTTCAAAATGATAGTCCATTCTATTGGCTAACTTCGTAAGGACCTTTTAACATATGCTATAACAAATTCGCAAACAAGCTCAAGAATTTATTTTTTTCTTCGCGTAAAAATAATAATATTTTTCAATTTGACATGATTTATTTAAGTTAACATGAAAGTGAGATTAGCTCACAATGCGATGTTAAATGGTGATCTTTAGCAAACAAACAAAAAATGACCGATATAACTTAATAGGGGTCATATTGAAACGTTCTACTAATTTCATTTTGCATGAGAACTCGAAATTCATATTCATTGGGACTGTAATCAGTAAAATACCGAATACCGGAACTGCAATTTGCAGACTATACAAAATGGTAGATCGAATTGAAAATTTAGTGAGAAAAGAATTCATATCCTCCGAAAAATTTTCTGAACCTTCAAGATGTTTAAATCGCAGGTCTATGCGCAATAGCAAGTAATAATTGCCTTGTGCAACGCCATATTTGGCGGTTGGGAAACTCTAGGTGAATAGTATTCGGTTAGTAGATCAGAATCCAGAAACTGTTCTGGGTTCCCAGGACAAACTTTTTTTAGACCTGATTATATATAACCCTAACCATACACAAAGTGACCCATGTAACAATACCTCCCAGGTCCACCGATAGTGATGTCTACCGCTCGGCGGGCAAACGGACATACAAAAACATAGACATTATGTGGACTCTAACGCACAATTTGAGGTGTTATGGTTATGCTGTCCTTAATTATGAGATGGACGGAACTAAATGGCGCTCATCATATGGCACATAGCAAACAATGCAAATTCTAAATTACAGCTCATTTGAATGGAAAATTTAGGTTTATAACTCAATAAAAATAGGATCAGGTTTTTAAAGCCCTTTAATTCGATCGGTCGAGAACATGTATTGAAATTTTCCCATGGGCATTTGGTCAAGACATTATTTATAATAAACATTTTGCCACTTAAATGAGCCAGATCTGTGAATTATTATGTTAAAAAAATAATCACAAAAGACCACAACCTTGGGCCGGGCCAGCTAGTAATTAACAAATGCTTATAAAGATATGTAAATATGTTTCTGTTATTGTATATCTATACCAGCTGAACCAGGTTCGCTTCGCTACCCATTTTGCTTTTATATGCATTCAAAATTTTATATACGAATATTTTATTGTTTTTAAATAAAAAAAAAACAAAATCAATAATTTAAAAAACTTATTTATTGCAATACTTTAGGTTATACAATACTAGCTGGCCCGGCCCGCTTTGCTGGCCCGTACTTTTAGTCTTTAATGAACATTTTTTTAAGCATAATAGAACACAGATCTGAATTATGTAGGTGGTATAATTTGTATTATAGGTAAATTAGCTCCATAGTAATTTCAAAATAGAAATAAACATTCATGGCAAAAATTATAATAGATAATCAAACACCGTCGGTTTTAGATATTTTGATTAAGCTGATCTCATTGCCGTAATAATGGAATTTATTTATTTTTGTCTTTTAAATTGTGCGTTGGAGACCCCATATATTTTTCATCATAGTATAATTCAATGACGATCAAAGAAATTAACATTCGTAATTTTTCATGTTTCTGCCACAATTTCCGATTGAAAGCGTTTGACATTTCGGAGTTTATCTCATATAGACGTACATCCCAAATCTACGTCCCCAACCAATATTCTCTTGGGGGTCACAAATTCAATATAATACAAAATTTTCTTTTCTGATAACACATTGTTTGGGAAATTGGACTTGGAGGTACACTAAAGTGGGAACTATACTCAAATAAATGTCTATAAGGACAATTATCTGTAAGAAGATTCTCTACCCCAGAGTTGCCTAAATACAATTTTTTAGCCAAATCAATTGATCAATGTGGTCAAGAGCAAGATGGACCCTACTTCGAGTATTGAAAATTTCATGAGAAGGGGTTTTCTATCTCCTTAGAAACAAAGATGCCAAATAATGACCTAAAAATGAAAAAAAGTCCAAGACCCCGAAATTGTCTAAATCATATGATGTTTATACCAAAACGTGATCATTTTTTGCGAGGATGGTTTCTTCTCAAATTACCAACCTTTGCTGATATGAGTATGCAAAATATGGTTAAAATGTAAACTATACTCGAAATCGGGCTTTACCCTTAACCGAGGGTCATATATCATGACCTGCAAAAGCGATTTAAGATATCTTGAAGGTTTAGGAAGATTTTCTGGAAGGATATAAATCCTGTTTTTACTAAATGTTCAATTCGCTCTACCATTTTGCACCCTTTATATTCTGTACTTCACTGATTGCAGTCCCAATGAATTGCATTTTTGGAGTTCTCATTGGACGGATTATTGTCATATGAATGAAGTGGGATGAACATAGGTCACTCATTTCATTTTTAATATTATTCATTCGCCAGAAAACATTCCAAAATTGTATGATTTGTCAAAATCCGTCAAGCCGTTCTTTAGTTATAAGCGTATTACCTAACATAACTTTCTTTTATATTGTGAAAATAATTTTTAATTTTGTTTACAAACAATTGATTGAGTTCAATATGATAAGCCAAATTGAAAAATCATTTAAAATTTAATCGTACATTATATAAAATTGACAAAAAAAAAAACAAATTGAAGAAAGAAAAAAGTCCTTCTGGTTCGATGATTTTTTACAGCAGAAGTTTAAAGGTACTTGCGAAATTTGTCGATAGAATGTACTATTATTTTAAAATTCGATTCCATTGAAAATTCAATGAGATCTCTTTTTTCGTGATTTTTTAGCGATTTTGAAAAAGTATTTTTTTTTTACTTTGGTGAGACTTCTTTTTTTTACTTTGGTGTGACATTTTGATATCATCTATTCCGTTTCGCCACCATATAATTCGGTATTACACTTCCATGTAACCCGCCTTCAATTTCAGTTGTCAAGAAATCAAGTCAATTAAATAAATTGGTATTAATATTCGAATTCAAAAATAAAATATAAAAAACTCTACAAATGTACATTAGAAAAAAGTAAGTCAAAGTGAAAAAAATCATGCAAAATAAAACATTACTATTGTACACTTCAAAAGTCAAAATGAAAATTTTAAAATTTCACACTTTTACGCGACTTTTTGGATTTTATCCTTTTCTGCCAAGAGACAATTCCGAATTTGTCTAAATCGTTAAAATCAGATCAGCGGTTCTTGAGTTATATGCGTAGTAACTAACACAACTTCCTTATATATATAGACAGATTAGAAGTATGCGTGGTCAGTTCCCTGGCGCCCAAATAAATTCCTAGGTTTGGAGGGAATTTGGAGGGTATTTCGTGTAATAATTTTCAAACCGATATCTTCATTATATGGCAAATATAAAGATTTTAGATAAATCAAGATAGTGGGCGTAAAAGTAGGCGTGGCCAATATTTTTTTCTTTAAAAACCTAACTCGGGGTATGACGAACGTTTGTACAAAAAATTATGCAAATCGGTCCAGCCGTTTTCAACTGATTCCGTTACCAACAAATATGGAGGGTATATTAATTTTGTCATTCCGTTTGTAACTCCTCGAAAGACTCACGTCAGACCCAACAAAGTATATATATTCTTGATCAGCGTAAAATTCTAAGACGATTTAGCCATGTCCGTCTGTCTGTCTGTGTGTCTGTCTGTCTGTCCGTCTGTCTGTCTGTCTGTTGTAATCACGCTATCTTTCGAACAAATTGAGATAGAAGGCTAAAATTTTGCACACATGTATATTTTGTCAGTAGGCAGGTTAAGTTCGTAAATGGGTTATGTAGGTCCAAGTTTTCATATAGCCCCCATATAACGGTAACTCTCGATATTCGGTATTTTGATGATTTTAGCGACATTATTCACCAGAATTGTTTCAAATTTGGCATTTGAAGTTCGTAATGGATACTACAGCCTAAGACAGAAAATTATCTGTGCAGGTCAACGTCTTCCTATAGCCCCCATATACCGTACCTCCCCCGATATTCGGTATTTTGATGATTTTAGCGACATTGTTTAACGGAACCGTTCCAAATTTGGTATTTGAAGTTCGTAATAGATACTGCAGCAGAAAACAGAAAATGGACCATGTAGGTCCACGTCTTCGTATAGGCCCCATATACCGTACCCCCCGATATTCAGTATTTTGATGATTTTAGCGACATTATTTACCGGGATTGTTTTAAATTTCGCATTTGAAGTTCGTAATGGATACTTCAGCCCATGCCAGAAAATTGTCTGTGCAGGTCCACGTCTTGGTATAGCCCCCATATAACGGTACCCCCTATATTCGGTATTTTGATGATTTTAGATACATTATAAACAAATTTTTCTTCAAGTTTCGCATTTAAATGTTGTAATAACTTATGACAAAAGTTGCCTATGCAGGTATACGTCGTCGTATAGACATTCGGTATTTTTAAGATTTTAACAGAATTGTTAAAGGATTTTTTTTATTTTATTTATTTTATTTTTTTTTTTTGGAAATTGCCAAATTTGTACCAAATGGTGGAGGGTATTAAAAGTTCGGCCCGGCCGAACTTACAGCTTTTTTACTTGTTGTATATATAGATATTTTTAATTTTTCCTTTAGGAGTGTAAACACACAAATCGCTCGGTCCACCCACAAGTGAATATGCCATGGACAGCTGACCGTGCGAAAAGCAGGAAATTTAGTCCACATACACGAAGAGTTTTATTAAATGCAAATCCCAAGCTTACAGGGAATAATTAAATTGTTTTGGCATCAAATACACGAAATAGGCAGAAACATTTATATAGGAACAACATCCAAATCTGAACCGATATCAATATAATTTGACAAATTTATTTGTAGACCAAATTCAATCACTTGTTACAGATCTAATTGAAATTGAAGATATATACCGCGTTTGGTGCTTCAAATACATGGAATCGGCCGAAAATATGTATTGGAGCTATTCCAAATTCCGTTACACATTCGATATTTAAATTGAACCTGATATACGTGAGCAATATTCAAATTTGCACCGATTTCAATGTCGCATCAAATGATATTGTACCAATTCAATATAAATTTATTTTTGTACCAAACTCCGTTACATATTCCCAATTTCATTAAAATTGGAGATACATAACGTGCATCAAATACATGAAATCGACGAAAATATATGTATATTGGAGCTATCTAAATCTGAACCGATTTCAATATAATATAAATTCATTTACAGAACAGCATTGGCTTGTTTGTTCGGGATACCATAGTATTTTGTTGTTGCAAAATGGTCAGGCTTAATCCCTGACATAGTTATGCTACCTCGTTCATGTAAAACGAAAGCATAACAAGTGGAGAAGGATAAACATGTTTATAAGTGCGGTTGTAAGATTTTCCAAAAGAATTCTAGCTTTATTTAATTTTTTCGTTCCTCTTCTATTGAGCTTACGATCTCGTCACTTGGGTAAAAAAGTTTTTTGTCGTAGAAGTTATGTTTGAAATAACTTCTGGGGAGAATATCCCGGACAAAAAACAAGGGAACTGATGAGGATTGGTTTTCCAGCCAAATATAAAGAAATCACAATGTCACGCTTGAATTCCATCACGAATAACTTTTTTTCTGGAAAATTTACACCAAAATGCTTGTAAACAATATAATGAGCTGTCACTGGAACAATTTTAACAGCTGTCGGATGAGAGGCTTAGAAATGACAGCAGTCTGATGTTGGTTGCAGTTGTTTCATCTCACCCTGCATTAATTACACACAAACAATATTTTATATATATGGAAGATATATGCAAATCATATATAATTCTTTGGTAAATGAATCAGTTAAGAACGACGGGGCCGATTTGGATAATTTATTCTTTATACAACACTATGTGTTGGGGGTATTATAGGAAAGTACATATGTATCTTCCTAGCTCGCCGAGCTGAGTCGATCTAGCTATGTATGTCCGTCCGTCCGTCTGTCCATGTTATTTTGTAATCACGCTACAGGTCGCAATTATGGCCCGATCCTAACGAAATTTTGCACGAAGGTGGTGTTAGGGTCAGAATAGAAGCCTATTTCTTTTGGAGATGATCGCCAAATGTTTAGGGGTTGAAATGGACCAAATACTGAAAAAATTTCGGATTTTGCAGTAGCTATACAAGTCGCAATTATAGACCAATCGACCAATCGGAATTTCGCATGTAGCTAGAGTTTAGGGCGGGGAGGAAGCCTACCAATTTGGGTGGTTATCGGATAATATTTAGCGGGTAAAATAGGCCATATCTTTTGTGTTGAAAAAATTCAAAATTTTTCATTAAACCGTGAATATTTTAAATCTTGGCGAAATCACAAAGCCATGACAAGGTTACTTCTGAACTTTACATTGATGTTAAGATCCAACAAATCGGATATATAGCAAAATATGTACGATATATATGTCTATTAAAGAAGATATGCTTGAAATATCTCTTATATGTCGAGAACGGCTGAACTGATTTCGACAGTTCTCATTAATTCAGAATGACCTCTTGGCAGGAAAGAAAAAACGTCAACAAGTCGCATAAAAATGTCTCTCAAAAGATGAAAATATTGATTTTGTAATATTTTCTCATATTTTTTCAATTTTGTCATATTTTTGGCATATTTTCATTTTGAATTAAACATTTGGTAATATTTCTACAGCTAACAAAACTAAGTAGTTAGGATATCAGGATATAATATACAGATCGCATTTATGGCCCGATCCTTACGAAATTTTGCATTGGGATAAGATGAGCGTCAGAATAGAATCCTACTCTTTTTGGAGACGATCGCCATATATTTAGGGGTTGAAATGGACCAAAAAACTGCAAAATTGTCAGCAGGTCGTTATTATCGCCCGATCCTCATGCACATTTGAATGGGGGTTACTGGACATTGCAAAAGCCAAGCAGTTTTGGATGGCCATCCAAAAATATTCAATGTGTGAAATGGTTTGCCAACTTTTGTAGACAAAAGACGAAAGTGTCCATTCCAGTGACTTTTTTGGAGAATTCACAAATACAGGAAAGACGCACTTCTGACTATTTCGTTAACGCTGCTTTCGTTGAAGAATATAGACAAAAACCAATAATAAATATTAATCGTTTGCCACTTCTGAGAGATTATAGGTCTTTGGGAAAAATTGGTTCCAGATCTAGGAAGACCATTTACGTGCAAGATTAAATTGGAAATGAGCAAATTAGTTTAAGTTGCTATTATTTGAAGATTAGAGAACGAAACCTGATGGCTTTCTTATATTATTTGCCACAATATCTTGTGGAATTCTTTCGAGTATCTCGCCTTTATAAACTGTATCGTTTATTATAGTGTTGTAGGGTATTCAACGGTCGGCCCCGCTCAACTGTAGCCTTTGATTACTTGTTTTTCTTTAGGAATGTGTTGATAGACCATTAAGGGTTTTAATAAAAAAAAACATTTTTTGAGTTTTGACTTGGCGAAGGTAATAGTATATGTTTTATATGTTTATTTCTCTTTCGAGGCGAGCTTAATGATCTGAACTCCGCAGTGAAAAGGAAAGCCAGATGGACACTATCACACACTTAATACTATGTGACGCGTTTCGCCCTTGGTTAAGCGGCTCGTCAGGCATATTTGGTGTAGATGATGGCTTACGAGGGTTGTTCTCTGGAAAGTAGTATTTATTTCGAATTAAACACCAGAAAACCTCCAAACTCGACTCAAGTTCTATTAGCAAGTCTTTTTCACAGCAAAGTTTGTTTTTTTGTAGTGATTGATTTTGCTTCCAATGCATACACTTGTTTTATTGCTGTTGTAGGAAGACATTTTAATGGCTCTGAACGTTTAGACGGCAACTTCTAGTTGGCTGCACATCCCACAGCCAGGCTCGGCTGAATTATTAATTTTTGAGTTTTGCCTTGTTAAGAAGAGAACGTTTCACAAGAAAAAATTGTAGCATGCGAGCCCCAAGTTAAAAATAAAAAAATATCGCACACAAAAAATGTCAAATATTTTGTTCGTTCAGAGACATCTAGTAGTGCATAGTAGCATTGCCTGCCATGATTGATCTCACGAGTGTGTGTGTGTGTGTGATTCTTCATAACTATTGCTCAGATGTTTTTTATACCCTCCACCTTACTACAGAGGATATATTAACTTTGTAATTCCGTTTATAACTCCTCGAAATACTCATGTACATATTCTTGATTAGCGCAGAGTTGATTTAGTTCATCTGTCTGTCAGTCTTTTGGAATCTTTCGAACGAATTGAGATAGAAGGCTAACAGTGTACACAATGTGTATTTTGCCAGTAGGCAGGTTAAATTCAACAATGGGCCATGTTTGTTCACGTTTCCGTGTAAATCCCATATGCGTTTTTTTTTTGGGATTAAAGCCATATTTTGTAACGAACTTGTTTAATTTTGTTCTGATGGTTCGTAATGGGTTATACCTTCTGCAGCAGAGGACAAAACTGAAAAAAATTATTAAAAAATAAAAACGCGTAATTATTGATATCTATCTACATATAAATATAAAAGAAAGCTGTGTTAGTTACTACGCTTGTGACTCAAGAACCGCTGGCCTGATTTTAACGATTCAGAAAAATTCGGAAATGTCTCTTGGCAGAAAAAGATAGAATCAAAAAAAAAAAAAAAAAAAAAAAAATGCGTAAAAATGTGAAATTTGAAATTAACTACATATGTATGTACATAGGGTAACTGCGCCTAGGTTCGGCATGTCCCAGTAGTCGGCAGTTTTGAAATTTAAACTTAAATAACTAAAAATAGAATTGACCAAATAATGAAATAATTGCAAAAAACATCAACAGTGTTCTCTGCTCTCTTTCTGTAAAAAAAACAATGAGCTCCGATCATTTATTACGAGAGAATAACGGGTTTCGTCAGTGAGTGTCTTCCAACGCGTGTGATAGTGCTTGTTTGTAAAGAAAAAATTAGTGGTGGCGTCAACTTAATAATCGAATTAAGTAAATTAATTTTAATACTTTTGGAATCAAAAATATTTTCCCTTTAATATGTCTAAAAATTGGTATATGTGGGTCATAATGGGCTCTAGTGTTTCCTTTAACCTAAGGTGGAGGGTATTAAAAGTTTGGCCCGGTCGAACTTAATGTTATTTTTTTACTTGTTTTATTTAATCTCATTTTTATTTTAATTGAAAATCCATACGTTACTGAAGGTAACTACACTATCCTTGATTTTCTACCTATATTTGGTTTAAAATGATAATTAAATAAAACACTATTTAAAAACTGTGAAGCATTGTTTTATACTATTTGAAATAAAAAATATACAAAATAATATTTTTTTTACTGAAATACCATATGCCGAATACTGGCAAATAGACATGCGGGGCATTGGAAAATGGTGCCGACTACTGGCAAAAAAACTACTATTTTAGTAAAATTGCAAATTTTGCCAATTTAATAAAAGCAAATTCAATTTTTGTTTATTATTTCGAAAACTAAACAAAATTTGGAATCTGAACAACTTTATTTTTCTGCAATTGAAAGATTTCACTCAGAATGTTGAAAAATTGAAATATTGAAAAGCCTAAAAGTGCCGACTACTGGCACACTTACCCTATGTAGTGTGTTTTCTTTTTGAATTCTTATATGATGTTATGTATTTATTGAGTAAGTGAAACTATACGAATTATGTCATTTCAGAAGAGGAAGAGCTATGAACAAAAAAATCAATATTTTATCGTGTACAAACGGTTTTTTTTCAATTTGATTAACTTTGTTGAATTGACTTGATTTTTTGCGAACGGAAATTACTGGCGGGTTACTTTGAAGCATGGTAGAGTGAAGAAGGTCAAGTCATGCAATCATATGTTTACAATTTCTTTCAAAATTATTCATTTGACAACATCTCATTGTCAAAATTTATATTAATAAATCCATTGTATACACAGAAATCAGAGATGGGACACTATTTTTATACCCTCCACCTTGGAAAGGAGGGTATAATAAAGTTGTCATTCCGTTTGTAACATCCTTAAATATTCGTCGTAGACCCCATAAAGTATATATATTCATAATCAGCATAAAATTCTAAGTCGATTTAATGATGTCCGTCTGTCTGTCTGTCCGTCTGTCTGTTGAAATCACGATACAGCCCACATTATTTGACGTAGAGCGCCAAAATTTAGCAGAGCAATTTGTATTGTGTCTAGGATTGGTTGGTATCGAAAATGAGATATATCGGTCCACGTTCTGGTAAAGTCCCCATATAACGGTACCTCCCGATATTCGGTATTTTGATGATTTATGCCACATTTTTCCCTGTGCGTATGGCAAGACATTGCATGTATAGATCCACGTTTTGGTATAGCCTTCATATAAAGGTACCTTCCGATATTCGGTAATTTGATGATTATTGCTACATTTTTTCACGGATTTGTCTAAAAATTGGTATTTGTAGGTCATATTGGGTTTTAGCTCCGTTGGCGAAACATAGCATGTATAGGCCCACGTTTTTGTATAGTCCCATATAGCCGAAACTCAATAGAAGATGTCGAAATAAAGGATAATTACTATTCTAAAATCGCTCCAAAATCACGAAAAAGTTTTTTTCAGTGGAATCGAATGTGAACGGCTTGACAGATTTTGGCAATTTACACCATTTTGGAATGGTCTCAGGCAGCAAAGTCAGTCAGTCCGTCCTTCTGGCCATGTATTCTTGCGAACAGGGTCGCATTTATTATCCTCTTGAGATGAAATTTTGCAAACAATGTTTATTTGGTATTGAAATTGATGATAATCGGGTCAGATTTAGATATAGCTCTCATATATATTCAACCGATTTCGGGTAAATTGCAGAGGAATGAGGAATGATATTTGGCACCGGCTCAAGGGTACATCTGTCAAATTATGTCGAGATCGTTCAGATAAGGATATAGCTCCCATATATATCTTTATCCGATATCAGGTTTATTGTTCGCCAAATGGCTAATATCAGCCCAAATGGACCGGATTTTGGCAATTACGCGTGAATTCATCCTATAAAACAGTATTTCAAATTTTGTGTAAATCGGTTCAGATATAGCTATAGCTCCCATATTTTTTATCTGATTTGGGGTTTAAAGTCCCTCACAAGCGTAATATGCATTCCAAAACAATGATCTTTGGTACCAATTATCAGATACAGCTCCAAAATAAGTGCAGCAAATTTGTTCAAGATCGGTTCAGATTTGTATATAGCTCCCATATATATCCTCAACCGATTTCGGGTTAATTGTGCACCAAATGGCCAATATCAGTCCAAAAACTGAATTTTGGCATATTCGACCGAATTCGGACTAGAAACAAGTACATTAAATTCGGAGAAATTCGGTTCAGAGGTAGCTATAGTTCCCATATATATGTTTCATCTGATTTGGTGTTTAAGTTCCTCACACCCAATGATATTTGGTACCAGAAATCTAATAAAAGTCGGAAGTACTTTTGCCAAATTTTATCGAGAACGGCAAAGATTTGGATGTATATAATTAATCCGATTTCAGGTTTATTGTGGAAATAATGGAGTGAATTTCGGGATGAACGTTTTTATTTTGTGCAACTCGGTTCCGATCTATATTTGTTTAATATAATCCTCCTCCAAGTGATATCATGCACTCTATGGCAAACTATAACTGCTCTAAAGCCAAATGTTTGAAGATGGTATGATCTACTTGAAATAAATTCTTTTGTTACGGGAGCTATACTAAATATGCATAGTGGTTTAGGATATCATAAGTCGGCCCGCCCGACTTTTGACTTTTCCTTACCGGTTTTCAATTTTTCAAAAAAATCTGATCCTATTTATCAGCCAGAGGTTTTAATTTGAGAGTTAGAAACCCGAATCATGTAGCACATATGTTAAAAAGTATATACCAACTGTATACAATAGGCCCATGTAAGATGGATTTCTACTCTGAAGATGGTTCTTCTACAAATCGATTGGAAAGTCGTTCAAGACGCTCGAAATAGGTGATATCAGGAGGTACTTTTATATGGGCGCTAACCCGAAACATTGACATCGGACATTTTTTGCGAAGAGGCCTTCTAACCCCTTATGGGTCAAAGCAATTGAAAAATGTGGTCAAATGTGGTTCAGGATACCTTCACATGAGGGTCATACGAAAACGTGGGCCTACACTTTTAACTTTTTGAAAGAATGTTGTTTTTTTTCTAAAATCTAAATTTACAAGAAATTGAATAAATCAGTTTGAAAGAAATGACTAAAATATAAAAAGTACATGAAATTGGGGTACGCCCTTATATTGTGGCTATATAATGTAGAGGACCTGACCCATATTTTGTACAAATGATTCTACGTGTAACTAATAGAACTGTATCAAATTGGAAACTCTATCGTTACTTTTACGGAGCATAGAGCAAAATATTTGAAGCCTGTTGTTTATGGTTAAGGCTATATATAATAGGAACCCAAAACCCATTTGAAATTTTTATCTACAGTCTGTTCCACAGTTAATTATTCACTATAGCGCATGGTCCCCGTATAACGGTACCTGCGGTTTAAGATATCTTTAAGAGTTCCGATGAATTTTCGGAAGATATGAATCCTTTTCTTACAAAATTTTCAATTCGTTCTATTACTTTTATAGTCCGCATATTACAGTACCTCTTCATGTTCTGTATTTCACTGATTGCAGTCAGGAAAGACCACCATTTAATATTATATTGTGCACTAATTAATTTTTTTTCATCTTACATTCAGAATTCAAAACAAAAAGCAAACAAAAATAAATAAACAAATAGATAAGTAAAAACATTAAGTTCGGCCGGGTCGAACGAATGGTTTTTCAAAAAACCATAACATGGATGAGGCTCTTATATGGGGCCATACTAAAACGGGATCGTCTGTGGACAAATGTGACTAGGATTATCAAAATATCTAATATCGGTGGTTATCGTTTTATGTACGCTATAGGAAAAGTGGACCCCATTATTACAAATACCAATTTTTAGACAAATTCGTGGAAAAATGTGGCAAAAATCATGAAAATTCTGAAGAGGTACCGTTATATAGGGGCTATACCAAAACGTGGCTCTATACATACAGTATCGCGCTACCGAAGCTAGAACCCATTGCGAACTACGAATACTAAATTTTAGACAAATCCGTGGAAAAATATGCCAAAAATCATCAAAATACCGAATATCGGGATGTACCGCTATATATAGGATCTATACAAAAACGTATACCTATATATGCTATGTTCCGCCACCTGAGCTAGACTTACAAATACCAATTTTTAGACAAATCGATGAAAAAATATAAATACGTCAAATAATGTGGGTTGTATCCTGATTTCAGCAGAGGGACAGACGGACATCGTTGAATCGTCTACGACGAATATGAAAATATTACAAATGGAATGACAAAGCCATTTAAGGTAGAACCAATTACAAAAGTACAAATACTGAATTTTAAACTATTCCGTTAAAATCGTCAAAACACCGAATATGGGGAAGTATAATTATATGGGGGCTATACGAAAGTGTTGACCGAAATGACTCATCTTCGAACTTGACCTGACTGCAGACAAAAGACAACTCTATGCAAAATTTTAGATTCCAATCACATGCCGTTTGGACTCTAGCGTGATTATAACAGGCGGACATCGCTAAATAGACATAGAATTTTACTGATCAAGAATTTCGTTACAAACGGAACAAACGATGAGTTACAAACGGAATGACAAACATAATATACCCTCCGTACTACATATGTAGAGGATATAAAAAGAGATCCCCGGTATACTGGCGGTTTTATAAGAAAAAATTCTTCTCAACAAATTGGATTCAAAATGTTTTTGTTAATCAATAATGCACCAGGACATCCAATTTTTCTAGATGACTACCGGAGCATATAACATTTGTTTTTATGCCGCTTAATACAACGTGTCTCATCCGTCCTACTGCCGTCCTACTATGGGCAGAATTTATTAAAGGGGAGCGAAGATAGGTCGAGGTTTTTGCAAGCGTTACTAATGAGTTGACTAGCTTAGCTAGAGAAGCCAATTATAAAGAAATAGAGAAAGGCATCTAAAATGAGTTTTTTTGTCGCACGATTATTAGCTTTACAACGAACATTCATTATCCGTTAATATTTAGAGTGTTTCAGCAATGCAATTAATTTCTATAGAATTGCTATAGATATATCTTCTGAAAACGATCCTGATGAAAACCGTCAGCTGAATAAGTCATCATCAGTATTTAAAATTTCAACAAACTTTAGACAATTTAAAACCACACAATCAATTGGATTCAAGTGTTTCAGTTGAAGGCATCGTAAGCTTAATCTATATAATAAAAGAAAGTTGTGTTAGTTACTACGTTTATAACTTAAGAACCGCTGGACTGATGTTAACGATTCATACAAATACGTAATTGTCTCCTGTCCGAAAAGGAAAATATCCAAAAAATCGCGTAAAAATGTGATATATTAACATTTTCATTTTGACTTTTGAAATGTATAATAGTAATATTTTATTTTGCATGATTTTTTCTTTTCTTTTTGACTTACTTTTCTAATGTACATTTGTAGTGTTTTTTATATTTTACTAGCTGGCCCGGTCCGCGTTGCCGGCCCGTAGTTTTTGTCTATTATGCATATATTCCCAAGCATAATTATTCACAGATATGACTGATATAAGTGTTCACGTACAGGTCGATTTAAAGTGTTTTAAAATACCTGTACCCATTTTTAACCAGTGGGCTTCAATATTTAAACCGTGGGCTTCAACTGTGTGGATGTGCTATACAAATCTATTAAAAAGTATATATCAATCTTATCGCCATATAAGGGATCAAATTAATTTTTAATATGGTAAAAATCGTAGCAAAATCTTCCAGTCAAATGAGCAGTAATTTGGAATTTGCTGTATTTTGTATACTACATAATTGAGGGCTGAATGATTTAAGAATAGCCAAAGTTAATTACTTTTTTAAACCCATTAGCAACTTAGATTGTGCATTAGAGTCCTCATAAGTCCCCCTAACCATGTCAGTCTGTTTGTCCGCCAAAAGGTGGACTTGAGAGGGTATTATAACATGGATAAAAATTCTAAAATTTGTAGATATGTTGAAATTTTAGTGTAAGATTTTCACCCCCCTAATACGCATTATTAGCCAAATTCTTTGAAATGTGGTTAAATTAGGAGGTACCTTCTTTATATGGGCACTACTCCGAAACATCGACCTACATTGAAAACTTTCTTCTACCCCTTATAATCCAAGATGACAAATAGAGGCCAAATCAAAAATATAGCAGAACAATATAGCATGTCATAGCATTTCGCGTGATTTAAATAAGTAAAAATAGTTTTATCCACCTCATAATTGAGGGCAGAATGATAAGATGGGAATTAATTTTATTTGCCATTTAAATTGTAAGTTGGAGACCCCTTAAAGTCCATATTTTCATCATAGGATAATTCAATGATGATTAAACAAATATTCGGTCCCGTGCTACTTTCTTATATTTGTAATTTCTTCATGTTTCCACAATTTATTTCATATGGATGCACATCCCAAATCTACGTTCCCAACCAATATTCTCTTGGGGTTAAAAATTCAATAGAATACAAAATTTTCTTTTCTGACCACACATTAGATGTGAAAGTGGACTTGGGGATACTCCAATGTGGGGACTTTACTTAAATAAATTCCTATGTGGCAATTATCTGTATGATGGTTCCCTACCCCAGGGTGGCATAAATAAAATTTTTTAGACAAATCAATTGATGAATTTGGTCAATACCAATATGGGCCCTACTCTGAAAATTTCAAATTTTATGCGAAGAGGTTATCTACCCCCTTAGAAACAAAAATGTCAAATAAGGGCCAAAAAAATGAAAAAAGTGGCCGGCCAAGACCCCAAAAATAACTTAAATCATAGATGGTTATATAAATATGAAATCGGGTTGTTCCCTTATCCATGAGTTATGATCGATATAAAGACCTGCAAAAGTGATTTTAGGTATTTTGAATGTTTGGGAAGAATTTCTGGAAGGATATAAAACCTTTTCTTACTAAAAGTCCCATTCGCTCTACTATTTTGCACCTTTTATTTCAATATTGGTATATTACTTATTATTCTCCCAAAGAATTTTGCATTTTGAGCTCTCATTGGACGGATCATTGTCACGCTTTGAAATGAGCCCCATTAAGCTTTTTCGGTCATTTTTGTTTGTTTAAATGTGTTCGCATCTTTCAGCTAACCCACGATGTAGGCCCTGGAGTTGAAAGGCCCTGGAGTCAGTTAACATCCTATTTCGCACTTATTTAATTTTTTTAGTGAAAAATTATTCTTTATTTTGTTCACAAAAAATCCACTGAATTCAATATGATAATACAAATTGAAAAAAAAAAATTGACAAAAAAAGAATAACAAATTGAAAAAGTCTTCAACTTTTTCGCTGATTTTTTACAGCAAATGTTTTAAGATCCTTCCTTACAAAGTTTGTCAATAGAATGTACTATTACTTTAAAATTCGATTCCATTGAAAATGTTTTTTTGATTTTTGCAATGAGATCTCTTTTTCATGATTTTTCAGCGATTTAGAAAAAGTAATTATCTTTTAACTTTGGTGTGACCGCGTTAAATTATTTCGATATCATCTATTCCGTTTCGCCACCACATAATTCGCTACTACACTTCCATGTAACCCGCCATCAATTTCAGTTCTCAAGAAATCAAGTCAATTAAATAAATTGGTATAAATATTCGAATTCAAAAATAAAATATAAAAAAACACTACAAATGTACATTAGAAAAAAGTAAGTCAAAATGGAAAAAAATCATGCAAAATAAAACATTACTATTGTACATTTGAAAAGTCAAAATGAAAATGTTAATATATCACATTTTTACGCGATTTTTTTGGATATTATCCTTTTCGGAGAGTAGACAACTCCGAATTTGTGTGAATCGTTAAAATTAATCCAGCGGTTCTTAAGTTATAAGCGTAGTAACTAACACAACTTACATTTATATATATAGATTTTTGAATTCGAATATTAATACCAATTTATTTAATTGACTTGATTGCTTGACATGTGGGTTACAGGGAAGCGTAGTACCGAATTATGTGTTGGCGAAACGGAATAGATGATATCGAAATAAATAATCTCATTGGAAAATTTCTCAAATCGGGAAAAAAAATCGAAAAAAAATTTCAATGGAATCGAATTTTAAAATAATAGTACATTCTATTGACAAACTTTGTAAGGATCTTTAAACATTTGCTCTAAAAAATCAGCCAACAAGTTGAAGATTTTTTCAATTTGTTATTCTTCTTTTCAACTCCAGGACCTACATCGTGGTTAAGCTGGAAGCTGCGAATACATTTAAACAAACAAAAATGACCGTAAAGCCTAATTTGGCTCATTTCAAAGCGTGGACCTACTTCTTTCATGTGACAATAATCCGTCCAATTAGAGCTCAAAATACAAAATTCTTTGGGAGTACAATCAGTAAAATACCAAATATAAAGGGTGCAAAATAGTAGAGCGAATGGGACTTTTAGTAAGAAAAGGATTTCTATCCTTCCAGAAATTCTTCCCAAACATTAAAGATACCTTAAATCGCTTTTGCAGGTCATGATTTCGATCATAACTCACGGATAAGGGTACAAACCGATTTCATATTTATATAACCATCGTATGATTTAACCTATTTTTGGGGTCTTGGCCACTTTTTTCATTTTTTGGCCCTTATTTGGCATCTTTTTTTCTAAGGGGGTAGAGAACCTATTCGCATAAAATTTTAAATTTGTGGGAGTAGGGCCCATATTGGTCTTGACCACATTCATCAATTGATTTGGTTAAAAAATTGTATTTATGCTACCCTGGGGTAGGGAACCATCATACAGATGATTGCCACATAGGAATTTATTTAAGTAAAGTCCCCACATTGGAGTATCCCCAAGTCTATATGAAATAAATTGTGGAAACATGAACAAATTACAAATATAAAAAAGTAGCACGGGACCGAATATTTTTTGAATCGTCATTGAAGTATACTATGATGAAAAATATGGACTTTATGGAGTCTCCATCTTACAATTTAAATGGCAAATAAAATTAATTCCCATCTTACGGTAATGGGTGTAAAATAGTAATTATATTTGACTATTCTCAAATCATTCTGCCCTCAATTATGAGGTAGATAAAACTATTTTTACTTATTTATTATTTTTTCAGTTTGACATGGTATGTTATTCTGCTATATTTTTGATTTGGCCTCTATTTGTCATCTTGGATTATTAGGGGTAAAAGAGTGTTTGGAATGTAGGTCGATGTTTCGGAGTAGTGCCTCTATAAAGGTACCTCCTGATTTTACCATATTCCAAAGGATTTGGCTAAAAATGTGTATTTGGGGGCTGAAAATCTTACACAAAAATGTCAACATTATCATAAATTCCAAATTACTGCTCATTTGACTGGAAAATTTTGCTACGATTTTTACCATACTAAAATTAATTTGATCCCTTACGTGGGGATAAGTTTGATATATACTTTTTAATGGATTTGTATAGCACATCCACACATTTGAAGCCCACGGTTTAAATATTGAATCCCACGGCTTAAATGTCGGTACAGGTATTTCAAAACACTTTTAATCGACAAGTACGTGAACACTTATATCAGTCATATCAGTGAATAATTATGATTTGACGAATATGCATAATAGACAAAAACTACGGGCCGGCAACGCGGACCGGGCCAGCTAGTAAGTAAATAAAAACGTTTTAATGCATCTATTTTTTCGAATGTGTATATCCATCCATATTCCGCATTATGGGCCAATAGCTTTAGTTTTGAATGCTTTTTTTAAATAAAGTGCGAATCTTCATTTTAACTGGCGAATGCAATCGATTTTAATGGTTTGAGATTTTTGAGGTTTTCTTTGTTTTGTAGGTTATTGCTGATTCTTTGAACCCATTTCCCTAAGAGACTCTTTATGCACGATAAATAAATAAAATGTTGAGTGGACACCTTCTCTATCCTATAAAGTTTCCGTATTAGTATGCATTTTGTATAGTTTGAAGTTTTTTGTATATCTATATATACCGGCCTAATTCATTAGCTTTATAGCTTGTCCAGCTACATGATTGTAACTCAAATATAAAAATTTATATATCAACGGTTTCTTCTAAATGTTTGTATTATAAAGTCTTCACAACATTTCCCAATCAAATGAGCATTGAAAATCTCATGCATCAATGAATTTAGTTTTGTCCACCTCATGATTGAGGGTATAATTGGGTCAGTTTGCAACACAACAAAATATTCTTTCGGACCCAGAGGGTAAAATTCGACGTCATTTATACTATGTCCGTCTGTCTGCCCACTCAGCTCTTGAATTCATGAAAGAGGTCGCATTTTTTAAGATAGATATTTAATACTGTAAAAAAAATTCTTACTAGGACTGGTATTCCAGAAGGCACATCGGCACCCCGTGTAGGTAGGTATAGATATAATTCCACCAGCTGACACTCGTCATTTTGCATGTTTCTGCAACAAATTCCGACCGCTCATTCACTCAAATTCATTTGTGTGAAATCTTTTCGGCAATAAATGTATAATGATGTGTTCCTGTTGGGTATGGGGGTCATATCAATCTTATTTGATTCAAGTTATATGGTGGCTATATAACTCAAATCAAATTTGATTGATATTATGGTCCCAATTTCCGACCGAATGGGCTGTAAATCAGCATTTTGGGTTCTTATCGAAAGGGAATTTAGCATACGACACTGTTGGTCTATTTAGGATTGTAGTCACAACTATCAGCGTATCTATCTATCTCTAAATTAGAATTCCAAAACAAAAAAATTACAACATATACAATTCAATTCAGAAGTCAAATTTAAAATACTTCATGCAGGGTTTAAAATTCTAACGCCAAATTTGCAATAGCGCCGAAAATTTTCAGCCTTGCCTTCTTGTCGTCGGCTAACACAAAATAGCAGCGAGCGGCTGCAAATAAATTAATATCAGCCGTATCATCAAAATAGCTCAGCAAATAGCAGCACTGCAGCTACTGCTTAGCAAGGGTTTAAGCCAACAAAAAATACTTATTTTTGAGTCTATAAAAAGTATATTTTGTATTGCAAATGCAATAAAAAAATCTATATTTAAAATCTTTATACAGTTGATATTTCCATCTATAGATAATATGCAAATGTTATGTAAGCCTATCAATCTGTATATATAAAAGAAAGTTGTGTTAGTTACTACGCTTATAACTCAAAAACCACTGATCTGATTTTAAAGATTCAGACAAATTCGGAATTATCTCTTTGCAGAAAAGAATGAAATCCAAAAAAATCGCCTAAAATGTAAGATTTCAAATTTTTTATTTTGACTTTTGAAATGTACAATAGCAATGTTTTATTTTGCGTATTTTTTCTATTTTGAGTTACTTTTTTTCGAATTTTGAGTTACTATTTTGTAGTGTTTTTTTCTTTTTGAATTCTAATATGATGTTTAGTCTTTTTGGGGAGTATAAAGCGACGACAATTATGTGGTGGCGAACCTGAATAGATGATGTCAAAATAATTTAACGCGGTCAAACCAAAGTAAAAAGATAATTACTTCAACATCGCTAAAAAATCCAAAAAAAGAGGTTATCGCAATGCAAAAATTCTAAAATCGAGAAAAAAATAGAGAAAATGATTTCAATGGAATCGAATTTCAAAATAGTAGTAAGGATCACACTTCGTAAGAACATTTAAAGATTTGCTGTAAAAAACCAGCTAACAAGTTGAAGATTTTCTTTCTTTTTTCAATTTGTTTTTCTTTATTGTCAATTTTATATAATGTGTATAATTTGGCTTATTATATTAAATTTAATCATTTTTTGTGAACAAAATAAAGAATTATTACCATTATTACCATATAAAAGAAAGTTATATTAGTTACTATGCTTATAACTCAAGAACGGTTTGACGGATTTCGACAATTCATACAAATCCGGAACGGTATATTCGCAAAAAAAAAATGAGTGAATAATACCAAAACTGAAATAGTGCGCAATAAGATGTTAAATAGCGATCTTTCATGTCTACAATTGGCATTTAGCTTGCAACTCATCTGGAAAATGCTGGAACACATTTCAACAAACAAAAATGACCAAGCGTTATGGGGCTCATTTCAGAACGTGGACCTACTTCTTTCACATGACAACAATCCATCCAATTTGAACTCAAAATGCTAAATTCATTGGGACTACAATCACTAAAATACCAAATATGAAATGCGCAAAATAGAAGTAAGAAAAGGATTTCTATCCTTTCCGAAATTCTTCGTAAACTTTCAAGATACCTTAAATCGCTTTGCGGGTCATGATAAGAGTCATAACCCCGGATAAGGGTACAACCCGATTTCAAGTATATTTTACATCAATTGATTTGGGTAAAAATTTGGGTAAAAATTGTATTTACCCTATTCTGGGGTAGAGAACCATCTTACAGATAATTGTCCACATAGGCATTTATTTAAATATAGTCCCCACTTTATGGGTACACCCAAGTCAACTTTCCTAACCAATGTGTAGTCAGAAAAGAACACTTTTTTATCTATTGTAATTCTCGAGAGAATATTGGTTGGAAACTTAGATTTGGGATGTGCGTCTATATGAAATAAACTCGAAATGTCAAACTGGGACTCATTCAGTCGGAAATGGTGGCAGAATCATGAAAAAATGACGAATATTAGAAAGTAGCTCGGGACAGAACATTTGTTTCATCGTCATTGAATTATACAATGATAAAAAATATGGCCTTTATGGTCTCCAACGCACAATTTAAATGACCAAAAAATTAATTACCATCTTGGGTGCTAAAGAGTTATTCCCATGGGTGTTAAAGAGTAATTATCTTTGACTATTCTGAAATCATTCTGCCCTCAACTATTAGGTGGACAAAACTAAATACCACGCAGCACGGTATTCTAAACGTGGGAAATACAAACTCCAAATTACAGCTAATTTGAATGGAAGATGTTGCTAAGCTTTTTACAATACCAACAATTGAGGTGAGTTTCCACACGGGGCTATTATAGATGTTCTATATCATATAGGTTTTTAGATTTTAAGATCAGGCTTATCAAAATATTTAAAACCTATGGTAGATGAACATCTATTATAATTACTTTAGAGCCGTTAAGTAAAATAAAAATTGTGCAGCTTACATAAGTCAGATCTGTGATTTATTATGCTTTAAAAACCATCATTAAAGACTAAAGGTACGGGCCGGCAACGCGGACCGTGCCAGCTAGTCATATATAAAAATCAATTGTTGTTCGTTGGCAATTGAATCAGTTACGAACGGCTGGAACGATTTGCATAATTTTGTTGTACAAACATTCGTCATAGGTTTTTAAAGAAAAAATATTGACCACGCCTAATTCTACGTCCACTAAATATTTAGTGGACGTAGAATGTCTACTTTTTAAAACATATAACTCAAAAATCAAATGTCGGTAGTTGGTAATGGAGTCACACGTATGATAAATTTACCATGCCTACTTTTTGGATTATAGTGTTTTAATTCACAGTGTTTCTAAAAAATTATAAATTTTGTTTTGACTAAGATGTTTGTACGTTTGATTGTTTGTAATTTAAAAAAAAAAACCGCTAAACATATTTTCTGAAAATTTGTAGACATGTTATAGCATCGTCAAAAAAATCAGATATTGTATGCAATTATTTTTTTGATCAGTTATAGGAATGTGTGACAGAGTCAGGTACAAAAACAAAAGTACCAAATTATATTGAAATCGGTTCAGATTTGGATATAGCACCCATGTTTTTAGGCCTCCCACCTATTTCAATGCAATTCCGAATTTATAACGGAATTTGATACAAAAATAAATTTTCCAAATAATATTGAAATTGGTTAAGGGTACATATATTCTATTTATCTCCAATTTCAACGAAATTTGAAATGTATAACGGAATTTTGGAAAAAAAAATCGAAAATTATATTGATATTGGTTCAGATCGGGATATAGCTCCTATATACATTATCGTTCGACTTATGGATTTTATACCACTTAAGAAAATGAGACAGTTTTTTTAGTTTTAAATTAGGCACTTGATTCTCTTTTTAAAAACTTAAAACAAAAAACCAAAATTCATTTTTATATAAAAAATAATGTATGGTAAAGTCAATTAACCTGATTTTGGCTCGGACAAAACAAAAGCAACTCTTTTGTACATTCATATGATCGCTGAAATTTCAGTTGTTTTTACTATTATATTTATCGTTTTTTGCTTCCGTCAACAATTTCGCTTGTCATAAATCATTTTTGAGAAGTTTTTTTAACAACAACACATGTTTGTTTATGTTTTTTAAGTACTACCCAAAAAAGTTTAAAAATGGCTAGAAGCGAATACGGTACATGAATAAAACGGCTAATTATCAGTGTCTATGAAAACAAGCTATCGCAGAAAAATATTTAAAAAAATATTTCTGTGATTTCTCGTATACTAAATCGGTTTTAAGAAACTGGATCAGCAGTAGCAGTCTATAACGGATGAAGGCCGTGAAAACTTCAGCCTGTTCTGATCAACAAATTGTGAGAAAAATAAAAAACGACCATTTAAGAGTTCAACTGAATTGGTTAAAGAGCTATCATTGGATATAAGTTCGAGATCTGTGCGTAGACGGGTAGTGAGAGCTGGTCTGCATGCCCGTAAGCCATCAAAAAGTCATTTATATCTGAAAACATTGGAAAGCTGGGATGATTTTCGGAAACGATAATATTAATTGGAATCCAGCTCAATGGAAAAACGTTTTATTCTGGGATGAGTCTACGTTTAAAATGGTGTGGAACTGTTTTTCTTTCTATGGACGTGGGCCTATCCATGAAATAAAGGAAGTTATGGATCGGTTTGTTAACAAAGATGTGTTGAACATCACGTTGTTTCCTTCCGCTGAGGAAAATATTCGGCTTATTTGGGCGTTTCAGCATGACAATGATCCCAAACATGCATCAAAACTTGCCAAAGATTGGTTGCGGGGGTTAACAAACGGTGTTTTGTCATGGCCAGCACAATCATCTGACCTAAACCCCATAGAAACATTTGGAGTATCGTAGACAGGAAGATCAAGCGAGATTCGGAAACAAATACACACAACATTTTCGAAAGAATTCAGAGTGCCAGGGAAGGCATACCCAAGGATCAAATTGAGCATATTACAGATTCAATGCCTCGTAGGTGTGCAGCTGTTGTCAAAAATAATGGTTATGCTATCGACTGCTAGCCAAATTAATTATTTTAAAATAAACAAGTAAAAAAGCAGTAAGTTCGGCCGGGCCGAACTTTGAATACCCTCCACCATTTGGAACGAATTATAAAATTTTCAAAAAAATAAAATCCAATAAAAATTCTTTTAAAATCTTTAAAATCTATATATATAAAAGAAAGTTGTGTTAGTTACTACGCTTATAACTTAAGAACCGCAGGACTGATTTTAACGATTCATACAAATTCGGAATTGTCTCCTGTCCGAAAAGGATAATATACAGAAAAATCGCGTAAAAATGTGATATATTAATATTTTCATTTTGACTTTTGAAATGTACAATAGTAATGTTTTATTTTGCATGTAAGGATCTTTAAGCATTTGCTGTAAAAAATCCGTCCAATGAGATCTCAAATGCAAAATTCTTTGGGAGTACAATCAGTAAAATACCAAATATAAAGGGTGGAAAGTAGTAGAGCGAATGGGACTCTTAACAAGAAAAGGATTTCTATCCTTCCAGAAATTCTTCCCAAACATTCAAGATATCTTAAAATGCTTTTACAGGTCATGATATCGATCATAACTCACGGATGAGGGTACAACCCGATGTCATATTTAAATAACCATCCTATGATTTAAGCTATTTTTGGGGTCTTGGCCATTTTTTAATTTTTTTTTCCCTTATTTGACATTATTGAAATTATTGGAGTAGGGCCCATATTGGTCTTGACCACATTCATCAATTGATTCGGCTAAAAATTGTATTTATGCTACCCTGGGGTAAGAAACCATCATACAGATAATTGCCACATAGGAATTTATTGAAGTAAAGTCCCCACATTGGATTATCCCCAAGTCTAATGTGTGGTCAGTAAATTTGGGATGCACATCTATATGAAATAAATTGTGAAAACATGAACAAATTACAAATATAAGAAAGTAGCACGGGACCGAATATTTGCTGAATCGTTATTGAATTATACTATGATGAAAAGATGGACAACTTACAATTTAAATGGCAAATAAAATTAATTCCCATCTTACGGTTATGGGTGTAAACTAGCTATATTATTTGTCATATTGGGTTACAGGCGGTAGAAGAAAGTTTTCAATGTAGGTCGATGTTTCGGAGTAGTGCCCATGTAAAGGTACCCCCCGATTTACACAAAAATTTCTACATATCTACAAATTTTAGAATTTTTTCCATGTAATAGTACCTCCTCAAGTCCACGTTTTGGCGGACAAATAGACCGACATGGTTAGGGGGACTTATGAGAACTCTAATGCACAATCTAAGGTGTTAACGGGTTTAAAAAGTAATTATCTTTGGCTATTCTAAAATCATTCAGCCCTCAATTATGAGGTGTTAAAAATACTGTACATTCCGAATTACTGCTCATTTGACTGGAAAATTTTGCTACGATTTTTACCATACTAACAATTAATTTGATCCCTTACATGGGGATAAGATTGATATATACTTTTTAATAGATTTGTAAAGCACATCCACACATTTGAAGTCCACGGTTTAAATATTGAAGCCCACGACTTAAATATGGGTACAGGTATTTTAAAACACTTTTAATCGACCAGCACCTGAACACTTATATCAGTAATAGACAAAAACTACGGGCCAGCAACGCGGACCGAGCCTGCTAGTATCTAATATAGGAAGGTGCCGATATATGGGGGATATGCGATATTGTGGACCTATAAAGACAAATCTATGTCTGCGTGTAAAGTACTCACAAGGAACACCTTGTATGGATTTTCAGATAATTCCATTGGAAAAAGTGGCTAAAATCATCAAAATACCGAATATAGGGGAGTACCGTTATATGGGGGATATACGATATTGTGGACCAATATAGACAATTCCGTTTCAGGGGTAAAGTTCTCACAAAGAACTCCGTGTGTGGATTTTCAGACAATACGATTGGAAAATGTGGCTAAAATCATCAAAATACCGAATATCGCGGGGTACCGTTATATGGAAGCTATACGTTATCGTTAACCTATATAGAGAATTCTCTGTCGGGGGGTAAAGTGCTCACAAAGAACCCCTTGTATACAAAGTACCCCTTGTGACCATTCCGTTGAAAAATATGGCTAAAAACATGAAAATATCGAATATCGGGGGTACCGTTATATGAGAGCTATACGATATCGTGGATCTATATAGATAATTCTCTGCCGAGGTATAAAGTACCCACAAGGAACTTCTTGTGTGGATTTTCAGACAATTCCGATGAAAAATGTGGGTCAAAATATCGAATATCGGGAAGTACCGTTATATGGCGGATACACGATATCGTGGACTTGTATAGACAACTAGCTGAGCCCGGTGCGCTTCGCTACCCCTTTTGATTTTATATGCATTCAAAATTTTATTTACGAATATATGTTGGTTGAAGAAAAAACAAATTTAAAAATTAAAAAAAAAAATATATTGCACTACTTTAATGCGTAAATAACCAAAACCATTAGAAAAGCAGTAACATGATATACATTCACGAAGGGTTTGTCCTCCGGATTTATTTATTTCATAGCAAATACCAAGCGTGCAGTAAAATGCAATCTTTTGAAGTTGAGTGGCATTTCTATTGCAATTAGTGAATTCGAGATAGCAACATACTTCGCCGTAATAAGCGTATTTCAAATCAATTGTTGTGTTGTTTTTTAGTGTTAGCCTAAGGCGTTGTGGGTCAATGGTTCTTATTAAAATCATATCCCAATCTGATCCGGTTTAAATATAATTTTAAAAAAATTACTTTTACACCAAATTCCGCCACACCTTTCATATTTCATTGAAATCGGTGCGTCAAACATGTGAAATCGGGCGATAACATATATATATGGGAGCTATATCCAAATCTTAACTAATTTCCAATTAATTTGTCACATTTATTATTGTAACCAAATTCCGCCACACATTTTGAATTTCATTTGTATCGGTCATATATATCATGTTTGGTGCATAACATGTATGAAATCGGCCGAAATATATATGTTAGCTATACCCAAACCTCAACTTATTTCAATATAATTTGGCAATTTTTTTTGGTGCCAGATTTTGTGTCTCTCGCTTTGGGTGCATCAAATATGTGAAATCGGCTGAGTATATATATGGGAGCTATAATCAAATCTGAGCCTATTTGCATATAATTTGTCAAATTTATTTTTGTACCAAATTTAGCCACTCATGCCGAATTTCATTGGAATCGGAAATACGTATCGTGTTTTGTGCATCAAATATGTGAAATCGGCGGAAAATATATATGGGAGCTATATCCAAATCTGAACCGATTTTAATATAATTTCACTAATTTATTTTCTAATCAAAATCCCGTTACATATTCTAAATTTCTTTGGAATCGAACATACATATCGTGTATGGTGCATAAAATACATGAAATCGGTCGAAAATATATATGAGAGCTATATCCAAATCTGAACCGATTTTAATATAATTTGACATATGTATATTTGTTTTAATTTCCGCTACACATTCCAAATTTCATTGAAATTAGAGATACGTAGCGTGTTTGGTGCATCAAATACATGAAATCGGTCGAAAATATATATGGGAGCTATATCCAAATCTGAACCGATTTCAATTTAATTTGACAAATTCATTGTGGCTCCCAATTCCGTTACTTATTTTAAATTTCATTACAATTGGAAATACATATCGTGTTTGGTCCACCAAATATATGAAATCGGCCGAAAATGTATATGGGAGCTATATCCAAATCTGAACCGATTTCAATATAATTTGGGAAATCAATTTTTTAGATAAAATCTATCACACGTTTCAAATTTCATTGAAATTGAGGAAACATAGCGTGTTTGGTGCATCAAATGCTTTAATCGGCCGAAAATATATATGGGAGCTATATCCAAATCTGAACCGATTTCAATATAATTTGACAAATTTATTTTCGGATTAAATCCCGTCACACATTCCAAATTTCATTGGAATCGAACATTCATATTGTATTTGAGGCATCAAATGAACGAAATCGGTCGCAAATATATATGGGAGCTATATCCAAATCTGAACCGATTACAATATAATTTGGCAAACTTATTTTTGTTCCAAATTCCGTTACGTATTCCAAATTTGGAGACTGTATCTTCAACCAATCAATAGATATGTGCATATAAAATCTAAATTTTTGGGAGGTACCTCCGATTCTGCTGCTATATTTCCAGTTCCAAGTGGAAAATCAAAAATGTATATAGCCTATGTTATTTTCAGGCGATGTTGCAGTATATATGGAAATTTTCAGGAAAATCTATTCAGCGGTTTTCGAGTCCATAAATTACAAACAAACAAACAAACAATCAAACAAACATACAAACATTTTCCTCTTTTATAGATATAGATTCTCTCTCAGGGGGTGAAGTACTCACAAGGAACTACTTGTGTTGATTTTGAGACAATTCCATTGAAAAGCGTGGCTAACATCATCAAAATACCGAATATCGGGGGTTACAATTATATGGGGGACATACGATATCGTGGACCTATATAGACAATTCTTTTTGAGGAGGTAAAATGCCCACAAGGGACTCCTTTTGTGGAATTTCAGGCAATTCCATTAAAAAAATGTGGGTAAAATCATCAAAATACCGTTACATGGGAGCTATACAATATCGTGGACCTGTATGGAAAATTCTCTGCCGAGGTACAAAGTACCCACAAGGAACTCTTTGTGTGGATTTTCAGACAATTCCGTTGAAAAATGTGGGTAAATTCATCAAAATACCGAATATCGGGGGTACCGTTACATGGGGGCTATACGATATTGTGGACCTATATAGATAGTTCTTTTTGAGGAGGTAAAATGCCCACAAGGAACTCCTTGTGTGGATTTTCAGACAATTCCGTTGAAAAATGTGGGTAAATTCATCAAAATACCGAATATCGGGGGTACCGTTACATGGGGGCTATACGATATTGTGGACCTATACAGATAGTTCTTTTTGAGAAGGTAAAATGCCCGCAAGGAACTCCTTGTGTGGATTTTCAGACAATTCCATTGAAAAATGTGGCTAACATCATCAAAATACCGAATATCAGGGGTACCGTTATATGGGGGCTATACGATATCGTGGACCGATATAGCCCATCTTCGAACTTGACCTGCCTGCAGACAAAAGAGAGATCTGTGCATTTTAGCTTCCTATCTTAATTCGTTTAGACTGTAGCGTGATTACGACAGACGGACAGACGGACGGACAGGGCTAAATCGTCTTAGAATTTTACGCTGATCAAGAATATATATATTTTGTTGGGTCTAAAATGATTATTTCGATGAGTTACAAACGGAATGACGAGATTAATATACTCTCCATACCTTTTTTGGTGGAGGGTATAAAAATCAAAAAGTTGATGCACCAAACACGCTATGTATCTCCAATTTCAATAAAATTGGGAATGTGTAACGGAATTTGGTAAAAAAAATCGCCAAATCTTATTGAAATCCTATCAGATTTAGATATTTGATGCACCAAACACATAATAAATCTCTGATTTCAAAGAAATCTGAAATGTGTGACGAAATTTGGTCTACAAATAAATTTGTCAAAATATATTGATATCGGTTCAGATTTGGATATAGTTCCTACATAAATTTTTCTGCCGATTTAGTATTTGATGCACCAAATACGCTATGTTTGCCGCATTTCAATGAAGTTTGGAATGTGTAACGGACGTTGGTCTAAAATTCTAACAGTAAAAAAAGTACACAACAATTTACTTAACTCTAAGATTATTACGGGGAAGTATATAAGTTTATATGAATTGCTACCTCGAATCCCACTAATAGCAAAAAATGTGGTTTAACTTTAAAAGATTGAAGTTTCCTGAATATTTCATATTTACAATTAGTAAATCCCAAGGACAAACTCTTGGTGTTCACGGACTAAATTTAGTAGGTTTTTTTAATTTTTTCCTTACACTTCCTTATACGTTTTTTAAATTCTTGAATTTGTTTCTTTAGAACCCCAAAATATTTGTACATACAATTTTGAATGCATATAAAACGAAAGGAGTAGCGAAGCGCGCTTGGTTCAGATAGTAAATTTAGAAAAAAATATGAAAATATAAAAACATGTTTTCGACTGCTCATTTGAAATCTGATCTATTGTTATTTTGTGTACAGAATTTATTGCTTTCTTGTCGGTTAAATAGCTAGCTCAACGAGCTAAATAGCTATGTGTCGTACTAAATTGGCGCTGTCTTTTAAACCCTGATTTCATGCAATATAAAATAAATGATAAACAATAAAAGATATGTGAGAAAATGTAACAAAATTATTTAAAAACTATATTCATTGGCATATTTGTATGCGATTTTGGCCATTGTATATATTGTGGAAATGGGTTCAGATATAGCTATAGTTCCCGTATAAATGTTTCATCCGATTAAGTGTTTAAGTCCCTTAAATTCATAATATACACCCCAAAAAATAATATTTGGTACCAGATATTAGATTCAGCCTAGCAATACATGATTCAAATCTTATCAAGATCGGATCAGATTTGGATATAGCTTCCCTATATATATACGTCCGATTTTAGGTTTCTTCTGCCTCAAAGGGCTAATTTTAGCCAAAAGTGAGTGAAAAGTTGCACGCGAATTCATTCTAGAAGTTAACATTTAAAACTTGGTGAACATGGGTTCAGATATAGCTCTATCTCCATATATATGTTTCATCCGATGTGGTGTTTAAGTCCTCGTTTTCGTTATATACACTACACAAATATGATATTTGGTACCAGATATCAGATAATGCCCACTAATACGTGTTTCAAATGATATGAAGATCGGTTCAGTTTTGGGTATAGCTCCCATATACATCTTCATCCCATTTGAGGTTTATTATGTACGATTTTGGCACGTTCGACCGAATTCAGCCCAGAAGTAAGTACATAAAATTTTGTGAAAATGGATTAATATAGCTATAGCCCTCATATATATCTTTCATAAGATTTGGTTTTCAAGTTTCACACTTTCGTAATGCGCACTCTACAACAATGATGTTGGTACCATGTATCAGATACAGCTGAGAAATACCTCAACAAAATTTAACAGAGATCGGTTCAGATTCGGATATAGCTCCCGTATGTATCTTCATCTGATTTCAATTGTATTGTACGCCGAATATGTAATATTAACCCAAACAATGCATCCGGCACAGATACAACTGAGAAATGCTGATAAATTTTATAGAAATAGATTCATATTTCCAATTTGAAAACTCGACTCCGATACATATTTATACCCTACACCACACTGTGGTACAGGGCACTATATCTTTGGGAATTTGTTACATAGGCTTATATAGGTATAGGTATTTAGCATAGAAGAAAGAATTTCAAATTTGCTCAAATATATATAACTAGCTGGCCCGGTCCGCGTTGCCGGCCCGTAGTTTTTGTCTATTATGCATATATTCCCAAGCATAATTATTCACAGATATGACTGATATAAGTGTTCACGTACAGGTCGATTTAAAGTGTTTTAAAATACCTGCACCCATTTTTAACCAGTGGGCTTCAATATTTAAACCGTGGGCTTCAACTGTGTGGATGTGCTATACAAATCTATTAAAAAGTATATATCAATCTTATCGCCATATAAGGGATCAAATTAATTTTTAATATGGTAAAAATCGTAGCAAAATCTTCCAGTCAAATGAGCAGTAATTTGGAATTTGCTGTATTTTGTATACTACATAATTGAGGGCTGAATGATTTAAGAATAGCCAAAGTTAATTACTTTTTTAAACCCATTAGCAACTTAGATTGTGCATTAGAGTCCTCATAAGTCCCCCTAACCATGTCAGTCTGTTTGTCCGCCAAAAGGTGGACTTGAGAGGGTATTATAACATGGATAAAAATTCTAAAATTTGTAGATATGTTGAAATTTTAGTGTAAGATTTTCACCCCCCTAATACGCATTATTAGCCAAATTCTTTGAAATGTGGTTAAATTAGGAGGTACCTTCTTTATATGGGCACTACTCCGAAACATCGACCTACATTGAAAACTTTATTCTACCCCTTATAATCCAAGATGACAAATAGAGGCCAAATCAAAAATATAGCAGAACAATATAGCATGTCATAGCATTTCGCGTGATTTAAATAAGTAAAAATAGTTTTATCCACCTCATAATTGAGGGCAGAATGATAAGATGGGAATTAATTTTATTTGCCATTTAAATTGTAAGTTGGAGACCCCTTAAAGTCCATATTTTCATCATAGGATAATTCAATGATGATTAAACAAATATTCGGTCCCGTGCTACTTTCTTATATTTGTAATTTCTTCATGTTTCCACAATTTATTTCATATGGATGCACATCCCAAATCTACGTTCCCAACCAATATTCTCTTGGGGGTTAAAAATTCAATAGAATACAAAATTTTCTTTTCTGACCACACATTAGATGTGAAAGTGGACTTGGGGATACTCCAATGTGGGGACTTTACTTAAATAAATTCCTATGTGGCAATTATCTGTATGATGGTTCCCTACCCCAGGGTGGCATAAATAAAATTTTTTAGCCAAATCAATTGATGAATGTGGTCAATACCAATATGGGCCCTACTCTGAAAATTTCAAATTTTATGCGAAGAGGTTATCTACCCCCTTAGAAACAAAAATGTCAAATAAGGGCCAAAAATGAAAAAAGTGACCGGCCAAGACCCCAAAAATAACTTAAATCATAGATGGTTATATAAATATGAAATCGGGTTGTTCCCTTATCCATGAGTTATGATCGATATAAAGACCTGCAAAAGTGATTTTAGGTATTTTGAATGTTTGGGAAGAATTTCTGGAAGGATATAAAACCTTTTTTTACTAAAAGTCCCATTCGCTCTACTATTTTGCACCTTTTATTTCAATACTAGCTGAACCCGGTGCGCTTCGCTACCCCTTTTGATTTTATATGCATTCAAAATTTTATTTACGAATATATGTTGGTTAAAAAAAAACAAATTTTATAATTAAAAAAAAAAATTATTGCACTACTTTAATGCGTAAATATACAAAACCATTAGAAAAACAGTAACATGACATATATACACGAAGGGTTTGTCCTTCGGATTTATTTATTTCATAGCAAATACCAAGCGTGCAGTAAACTGCAATCTTTTGAAGTTGAGTGGCATTTCTGTTGCAATTAATGAATTCGAGATAGCAACATACTTCGCCGTAATAAGCGTATTTCAAATTAATTGTTGTGTTGTTTTTTAGTGTTAGCCTAAGGCGTTGTGGGTCAATGGTTCTTATTAAAATCATATCCCAATCTGATCCGTTTTAAATATAATTTTAAAAAAATTACTTTTACACCAAATTCCGCCACACCTTTCATATTTCATTGAAATTGGTGCGTCAAATACGTGAAATCGGCCGAGAATATATATATGGGAGCTATATCCAAATCTTAACTAATTTCCAATTAATTTGTCACATTTATTATTGTAACCACACATATGTTAGCTATACCCAAACCTCAACTGATTTCAATAAAATTTGGCAATTTTTTCTGGTGCCAGATTTCGTCTTTCTCGCTTTGGGTGCATCAAATATGTGAAATCGGCTGAGTATATATATGGGAGCTAAAATTAAATCTGAGCGTATTTGAATATAATTTGTCAAATTTATTTTTGTACCAAATTTAGCCACTCATGCCGAATTTCATTGGAATCGGAAATACGTATCGTGTTTTGTGCATCAAATATGTGAAATCGGCGGAAAATATATATGGGAGCTATATCCAAATCTGAACCGATTTTAATATAATTTGACTAATTTATTTTCTAATCAAAATCCCGTTACATATTCCAAATTTGTTTGGAATCGAACATACATATCGTGCATGGTGCATAAAATACATGAAATCGGTCGAAAATATATATGAGAGCTATATCCAAATCTGAACCGATTTTACTATAATTTGACAAATGTATATTCGTTTTAATTTCCCCTACAGATTCCAAATTTCATTGAAATTAGAGATACATAGCGTGTTTGGTGCATCAAATACATGAAATCGGTCGAAAAAATATATGGGAGCTATATCCAAATCTGAACCGATTTCAATATAATTTGAAAAATTCATTTTTGCTCCCGATTCCGTTACTTATTTTAAATTTCATTAAATTTGGACATACATATCTTATTTGGTCCACCAAATACATGAAATCGGCCGAAAATATATATGGGAGCTATATCCAAATCTGAACCGATTTCAATATAATTTGGGAAATAAATTTTTTTAGATAAAATCTATCACACGTTTCAAATTTCATTGAAATTGGGGATACATAGCGTGTTTGGTGCATCAAATGCTTGAAATCGGCCGAAAATATATATGGGAGTTATATCCAAATCTGAACCGATTTCAATATAATTTGACAAATTTATTTTCGGATCAAATCCCGTCACATATTCCAAATTTCATTGGAAGCGAACATTCATATTGTGTTAGAGGCATCAAATGAACGAAATCGGTCGAAAATATATATGGGAGCTATATCCAAATCTGAACCGATTACAATATAATTTAGCAAACTTATTTTTGTTCCAAATTCCGTTACACATTCCAAATTTGTATACTGTATCTTTAACCGATCAATAGATATGTGCATATAAAATCTAAATTTTTGGGAGGTACCTCCGATTCTGATGCTATATCTCCAGTTCCAAGTGGAAATTCAAAAATGTATATAGCCTATGTTACTTTCAGGCGATGTTGCAGTATATATGGAAATTTTCAGAAAAATCTATTCAGCAGTTTTCGAGTCCATAAATTACAAACAAACAAACAAACAAACAAACAAACGTACAAACATTTTCCTCTTTTATAGATATAGATTGGTATATTACTTATTATTCTCCCAAAGAATTTTGCATTTTGAGCTCTCATTGGACGGATCATTGTCACGCTTTGAAATGAGCCCCATTAAGCTTTTTCGGTCATTTTTGTTTGTTTAAACGTGTTCGCATCTTCCAGCTAACCCACGATGTAGGCCCTGGAGTTGAAAGGTAGATGTCAGTTAACATCCTATTTCGCACTTATTCAATTTTTTTAGTGAAAAATTATTCTTTATTTTGTTCACAAAAAAAATTGACAAAAAAAAGAATAACAAATTGAAAAAGTCTTCAACTTTTTCGCTGATTTTTTACAGCAAATGTTTTAAGATCCTTCCTTACAAAGTTTGTCAATAGAATGTACTATTACTTTAAAATTCGATTCCATTGAAAATGTTTTTTTTTTTTGATTTTTGCAATGAGATCTCTTTTTCATGATTTTTCAGCGATTTAGAAAAAGTAATTATCTTTTAACTTTGGTGTGACCGCGTTAAATTATTTCGATATCATCTATTCCGTTTCGCCACCACATAATTCGCTACTACACTTCCATGTAACCCGCCATCAATTTCAGTTCTCAAGAAATCAAGTCAATTAAATAAATTGGTATAAATATTCGAATTCAAAAATAAAATATAAAAAAACACTACAAATGTACATTAGAAAAAAAGTAAGTCAAAATGGAAAAAAATCATGCAAAATAAAACATTACTATTGTACATTTGAAAAGTCAAAATGAAAATGTTAATATATCACATTTTTACGCGATTTTTTTGGATATTATCCTTTTCGGAGAGTAGACAACTCCGAATTTGTGTGAATCGTTAAAATTAATCCAGCGGTTCTTAAGTTATAAGCGTAGTAACTAACACAACTTACATTTATATATATATAGATTTTGAGCTTTTCTTACTGTTTTTATATATGTATATATATATATGTATATATATATATATATATATAGGTTTTATCTCCTTCTGATGATTCTATTCTTGAACAAGGCTTTGTTTTGTTAAACAAATACCACAACTCTTTCAATCGAACATCCGTGAAGTTCTCACAGGCAATTTTAGTTTGTTGAATTATTTGCTTCTTTGTTGTTGTGGGCAGACAGTACAGCGGACGTATACAAATTTATACCCCCCTCAAAATGAAAAATAAACAACGTTTATCCCTTACAAGGCGAGGTGACTTTTGAGTTTAAAGCTGTATGTGGCGCCACAAAGCTGCATTTGTACAAGAAACCTCAACATGTGTTGTTCGCAACGTGCCTTGTGAGAAAACTCGGTTAAGTATCGCATGTGGAAGGATTCTAAGCAAAGCACACTTCGCCCTATTGTTTGACATGTCTATTGTATCAGACCGATTTTGTAATTTTCCAATTTGTGTAATAGCTTCTTGTATCAATACGAGTAGAAGAGCCTTCACCATTGACCATTTTTTATGGCACATAATTTATTTCGGTGGTTTGGTTCATTGAACATCTTTTTATGTGTGTGCGTTCATATAGATATGCATATGTGTGTGTTATGGGATATGTATACAGAAAATGTGTGTTTGTTTTTCTTTACGAATACAAAGTTGGAAATATCAGTGGCAAAATGTGAATGTCGTCTGAAGTGGCTGGAAACATTAATCAACCCCAATATCAAAAGGAAGGGGAAAGTTGGCTAGTGTTGTCCAGTAAGGGATGAAAGACCATATGGCGTAGGATGTTCATTCGATTTATAAGTGTTATACACATGCAGTAGAGCAGTTTGAGGGAACCTGATTGGTTTAAGAAATTCCAATTAGAATTGGGAGGACCTTTGCTAGGCTATTTAGTGTTCCATTAAATTGTAAATTTAAATTGAATAATTTTGTTATTCATTTGTTAATTTTGGCTACCTATAAAAAAATATATATATTGAAGGATAGACGCGTTTGCAGGGTTATAGAAACTTGCTGTGTGCAGAATAAATTCAACAAACAATGCTACATTTGACTAGGGGATCCGAAAATATGTATATAAATCCTAAGTATGAAGTTGGTAATCTTGGCCAAAATCTGTTTATGACTCTAAGCCAGAGTGGAGAAAACAAAATTAGCGTACAACATGAAAGGGAAGTATGACCTTAATTAAAAAAAACGAGTTTTTTTTTTTTTTAAATTTGGACTAGAATAGGATTATATCAGTCAGCTCTTGGGACTACATTGAAAATATGAATTTATAGCCACTTCAGTTGGAAGTATGGTTATGCGCCATAAGGAACCAGTATTAAACGCCTATTAATTTCCAAAAAAAAAATCACTACACTGAAAACTTTAAATGTCAAATTTAGACAAATTTGACTCCGAAAAGTCAAATTGGGACTCATTCAGTCCGAAATTGTAGAAGAAACATTCAAAATTTTACTAATATTAGAAAGTAACACTGAACCGAATATTGAATTATACTATGATGAAAAATATGGCCTTTATGGGGTCTCCAACGCACAATTTAAATGACCAAAAAATTAATTCCCATTTTTCGTTAATGGGTGTTAAAGAGAAATTATCTTCTATTCTGAAATCATTCTGCCCTCAATTATGGAGTGGATAAAACTAAATACCACGCAGCATGGTATTCTAAACGTTGGAAATACAAATTCCAAAAACAAAAACTAAAAGTACGGGCCGGCAACGCGGACCGGGACAGCTAGTGTAATATAAAACAGCATTCCCAGTATTCCCAGAATAACTATAAATAAAAACGATTAGAAAAAAGAATTTTCTTTCTCTCAAATGAAATTTTTTATACCCTCCACCATACTATGGAGGGTATATTAACTTTGTCATTCCGTTTGTAACTCCTCGAAATACTCATGTCAGACCCAACAAAGTATATATATTCTTGATCAGCGTAAAATTCTAAGTCGATTTAGCGATGTCCGTCTGTCTGTCTGTCCGTCTGTCTGTCTGTCGTAATCACGCTATGTTTCGAATGAATTGAGATAGATGGCTAAAATTTTGCACACATGTTTATTTTTCCAGTAGGCAGGTTAAGTTCGTAAATGGGTCATGTAGGGCCACGTTTTCATATAGCCCCCATATAACGGTACATCCCTATATTCGGTATTTTGATGATTTTAGCGACATTATTCACGGGAATTGTTTGAAAATTTGTATTTGAAGTTCGTAATGAATACTACAGTCTGTGACAGAAAATTGTCTGTGCGGGTCCAGGTCTTCGTATAGGCCCCATATATCAGTACCTCCCCATATTCGGTATTTTGACGATTTTAGGTACAATACCCACCGAAATTGTTTGAAATGTGGTATTTGAAGTTCGTAATGGATGCTACAGCCTGTGACAGAAAACTGTCTATGCTGGTCCAGGTCTTTGCACAGCTCCAATTTAACGGCACCTCCTTATATACGATATTTTGATGATTTTAGCTACATTATTTACCGTTTATTTCAAGTTTCCAATTTGAATATGGTAATGGCTTATGACAAACAATGCCTATGTATGTCCACGTCGTATAGACCCCAATATGACGGCTATATTCGGTATTTTTAAAATTTTAACAGAATTTTTCAAGGATTTTATTTTTTTAAAATTTCCAAATTCGTTGCAAATGGTGGAGGTTATTAAAAGTTCGGCCCGGCCGAACTTAGTGCTTTTAAACTTGTTAATTCTGAACTTTTCATTTATGTTTTTTTAATTGTGAAAATTTCAATATATTTCCATATATTTCATGTCCATATTCAATAACAATAATTTTGTTGATACATACATTCACATTTTTTTTTGTCGGAATAGAGGGACTATTGTCCCTGAATGTAAAGTCATGCAAACATATGTTTAACATTTTTTTAAAAAATTATTCTTTCTTCTCATTCTCAAAATATATAATTATAAATTCATAGTAAATACAGAAATCAGAGATGGAAATCTAGTTTTTATGTAGTGAAATTTTACAGGGTAAATTACAGAAAATGCAGATTCATAATATCATTCATCATATTAATTTTTACTGCTTTTTTTTAACTCATTTAAATTTTCTATTTTGCAATTTAAAATGTCGTAATTTATTTTCGATAAATTCTCTCATTTTTAAAGGACATATTTTATAATTATTCATGGTGTGAATTGAGTTGAACAATGTACAAAATATTGCTCGATTCGGCAAATTTGTGTAGAGAATTAGATGTTATTTCATACTTTATGGTCGAACAACGTATACAAAGCGGATCAAGTGCCTTGGAAGTGCCACATTACCTTCCGAGCAAATATTATGCTTGTTAAAATAAAAAAATCCAGAATTGCAAAAATAGTAAATGTCTTCATGGTTCAATGAATACAAGGTACGGTATAGCTATAAATCAATCTTGTGTTTTTATTTGTATGACTGCTCATGTCAAAAATCAGTTGATGTGCGTGTGTAGGTTCGTGCAGGTGCTGGATCCGATCATATATGAACATCGTTTACAAATTATTTCAATTGAGTTGTAACAAAAACGTTTATTAAAACTTGTGTATGACAAAATTTAACTATTTGATAATTACATAAATCGCCAATATATGGCGATGGTTTTAAAAGTAAATCTTGAGGTTTCATACAGTTATAGAGATTTGTGTATATATTTGTGTGTAAAAAAAAAGTATATATATATATATATATATATATATATATATATATATATATATATATACATATATATATATATATATATATATATATATATATATATATATATATATATATATATATATAGCTATATATATTTTTATATAAAATTTTTGGCCCAATCAAATTTATAATTAAATTTATAATACCCCCCACACATAGTGTTGTAGGGTATAAAAATTACATTTGGTAGAATTTCCAACGTTTATAATACCTTGCTGCGTGGTATTTAGTTTTATCCACTCCATAATTGAGGGCAGAATGATTTCAGAATAGTCAAAGATAATTTCTCTTTAACACCTCATAACGCAAGATGGGAATTAATTTTTTGGTCATTTAAATTGTGCGTTGGTGACCCCATAAAGGCCATATTTTTCATCACAGTATAATTCAACATTCGGTTCAGTGTTACTTTCTAATATTCGTAAAATGCTTAATGTTTCTGCTACAATTTCCGACTGTATGAGTCACAATTGGACTTTTCGGAGTTTATTTCATATAGACGTACATCCCAAGTCCACGTTCCCAACCAATATTCTCTTGAGGGTCACAAATTCAATAGAATACAAAATTTTCCTTTCTGACCACACATTGATTGGGAAAGTGGACTTGAAGGTACACATAATATAGCATCTATACTTAAATAAATGCCTATGTGTATAAGATGGTTCTCTGCCCCAGATTAGCCTAAATACAATTTTTTGAGCTAAATAAATTGATGAATGTTGTCAAGACCAAAATTAGCCCTACTCCGAAAAAATGCCAAATAAGGGTAAAAAAAATTATAAGAAAGTGTCCAAGACCCCAAAAATAGCTTAAATCATATGATGGTTATAACAAAACGTAATCAGTTTTCGCAAGGATGATTTATTCTCAAATTATCAACATTTGTATGAAAAATATGACTTTATGACATCGGAAAAAATTGCAAGTAAATTCGTGCAGGTTCTGTATCCGATCATATATGAACATTATAAATTATTTTGAGTTGTAACAAAAACGTTTATTAAAACTTGTGTATGACAATTTTATTATTACTATATGGCAAATCAGCTGGGATTTGCTGCTACCTGTAATAATATCATGGGATGTACTTGTATTTATTAGTGGCTGTTCTACACAACATTGTAGCTCCTTTACTTCAGCAGCAGATATTCACTTCTCAGATGATACACATGGGAGTATTGAAAATCATTCCGATATTCATTCTTATTTCTGCTTACTACTTCTTGGTTTAATATGATATGATATTGTGGAAAAGTATGTCACATCTCGCAGAAGGATTTACTCAATGTTCTCCAAATGACATTTACCAAAACAAATTACGTTGCGTTGGAATGTAATAAGAAGGTCACTTTTAAGACATTTCAGTTCTTTATTAACATTTCAGATCCCATCACCAACCATTTTCCTTCCTAGGTACATATAAGAAAAATATATGTTTTTTTTTTTTTTTAAACCGGTTCACGAAAACTTCTTAATTTATTGCATATCCTGCGTGTGCCCGACTGACCGCCGTCAAAGGCCAAGAAGTATACACCCGATTCGCTTTTGGTCAACACAGTAGTTTTAACCTCAATTTGTGAAAACGGACAGAGGTTACTCAGAAGAAGAGCCATGGCTTTGATTGATGGCAGTGCGTGACTCATCTTTTTTTATTTTTAAACCTACCAAGAGAGTATCGATTTACCAAAACCAACTTGCTACACACCATCATTATTATTTGAAATGCCCAAATTTGGTTAACAATACAAAATCATTTCCTTAGAGAATCATATGCAAAAGTATCAAATTTCATTTAGTTATGGCTAACATTAAATTCTCGTTATCGACCAAAATTTTAAGGGCTCTTGAAATTTTGTGTCATGAAGACAAAGCTATACAGCCCGTTACCTTCATGAATCACCACAATAAACGTTGGCCAAATGGCCACTACATTGTTTAGCAGAAGATATTTAAGTTAGCTTTCAACTTAAATAGCAGCCCATTTGCAAATATTAAACGACAATGTTACGACGGCTGACTTACGGAAGGATAATACCCAACAATTCGTCTGTCGGACTCTAGCATCCACCCCCTGAGAAAATTGTACACATATGCTATGCTCAGGAGAAACGCACACTTGCAAGACAAACTAAGGCACATCTACACACCTACACACTTTCGAAAATTCCATGCGGCTTTCTATCCGATATAGTACATTCATCTGGATGTTTGTCGAAGTGACCGTAAAAAAGAAAACACATATAAAAAATACATTGGACATAGAAAACAAACCATAGCACTAACTAGCAACCATTTATTCTACGCCTATTTCCCTTTCAACTCTTATATCCTCCCCAACTCCCTGAATGACAAACTTGTTACATTTATTTCTTCCACACAACCGGGCACGAGCACACATATCTACATGGACACGTATCTTCGTATTCTTGTGAATAAGGACCTCCAACTCCTCGAACATACGTACGCATGTATGTGCGTGCACGTCTTAATGTTGCCCCAAAACACACAAATTTATATCCATTTGACCCTCTTCAAAGACCTTTTTATAGTCGTTCGGTTTAGTCTTTGTGCCAAGTATATTTCCTCACATCCAAAACCAATAGCGAAGACAGACCTGAAGGCACAGTTAAGTTAAGAAAAATGCCAAATGCAACCCCAAAAACGATGGACAAAGGAGGAAATAAGAAAAAACAAACAAACAGTAGCAATAGGACAGGACAGGACACGACAGGCAATAGCTGCACAGCAACAAAACACAGGATTAGAATATATCAACGACTATAGCAACGCAGCACAGTATTTCTAATGTATGTATGCGTGTGTGTATAGTTCATATCCATACGTCCATATGAATATAATACAGCTAAGAGTCTATCCACAGCCTGGTCCCACAAGCTTTGGTCCTTTTGAATCGTCCTCTCTGTAGTCTCATTCAAAACGAGGACATCATTGGAAACAATCGTCCACATTCTATTGTCCGTCCCGTACAATGTGTGCATGTGTTTGTACAAATGTGAATCAGTATATGTGCGCAGAAAGGTGGTATGTATATTTTGCTCTACGGCCCCGTATGCAAATATACATAAGTTTGGTTTTTATGATTTTGAAAGTTTCAGTGCGGTCCTTAATTTGATGTTTGTTGTTTTCCTTTTTTCCCAAATTCCATTTCCTTGTACGAAAGGAAAACATACGAGCATAACCTGACATGAACTTGTTCGGATTTAAATAAATGACATTTCTGATGATGCCATTCGTGATGGGCCATTCAGAATGTAGAGCTTAGCCCTGCAAAGAGTGAACAAACATCTTGGGACTCGTCTAAGGTATGTGAAACTGGACAAAGATACAAAGATGCCTGCATACACACAAAAATACAGCCCCCAAATAAACTACAATTCTAATGGATTCCAGCTGTGGTTTAAGCAATTTATTCAATATAAATTCAAAATATTTTAACTATATTGTCAGGGCTATTAAATTCTCATTCAAATGAAATGGAATATGCGCTATGTTTAAAATGATATTGCGAATTGGGACAAAAGTTTTAAAATCGTGCATTCGCTAAATCGTAATGGCCACATTAGTTTTTGATGGTCAAGATAAAATTATACAAAAATAGTAAAAACCAAGTAAGCAAAGAATCCAGTCGAGCTGGTGCGACCACGTGATACTCTATACCACTGTAATTTGGTTGGAACGGATCCCTTAAAACACAAAATTTTCGGATGTTGACTGGATTCCTTTATTTATATTTCTGTATTTTTGATATCCGACTATATACTTCATCCTACCAGGAAGCGTTAAAACATTCGCGGTCAATTGGAAATAGTTTATTTTATCCGCTAATCATTAATCCCATGCAAAACATTAATCCCAAACAAAAAAAAAAAAAACTGTGACCAGGAATTTATATACAAAAAAATATAATGAACAGACAGATGAATCCGGTTCATTTTACTATTTTGCGCCCTTTATATTCGGTATTTAACTGATTGAAGTCCCAATGAATTTTGCATTTTGAGTTCTCATTGAACGAATTATTGTCATATAAAAGGAGTATGTCCACCTTTTGAAATGAGTCCCATAACGCTTTGTCGGTCAATTTTGTTTGTTTGAATGTGTTCGCATTTTCCAGCTGAAGCTCGATGTACGTCCTGGAGTTTAAAGTCATGTAACATCGAATTGCGCACTCATTTTAAAAAAGAAAAGAAATTGAAAAAATCTTCAACTTGTTCTTTGGTTTTTACAGCAAATGTTTAAAGACCCTTACGAAGTTTGTCAATAGAATGTACTATAATTTTTAAATTCGATTCCATTGAAAATTTTTTCTCATTTTTTCCGATTTTAGAATTTTTGCAATGAGGTAGTCTCTTTTTTTATACCCTCCACCTAATTATGGAGGGTATATTAACTTTGTAATTCCGTTTGTAACTCCTCAAAATACTCATATCAGACCCAACAAAGTATATATATTCTTGATCAGTGTAAAATTCTAAGTCGATTTAGCGATGTCCCTCTGTCTGTCTATTCATCGAACGAATTGAGATAGAAGGCTACAATTTTGTACAGGTCTTCTTATAGCTCTGATGTAACGGTACCTCTCTACGTACGGTATTTTGATGATTTTAGCTACAAATATGACAAACAATGCCAATGCAGGCTTACGTCGTAGAGACCCCAATATATCGGCTACATTCGGTATTTTTAAGATTTTAACAGAATTTTTAATGGATTTTATTTTTGAAAATTTACAAATTCGTTCCACATGGTGGAGGGTATTTAAAGTTCGGACCGGCCGAACTTAATGATTTTTAATCTTTTTTTTTATTTTTTAGCGATTTTGTAAAAGTAATTATCCTTTAACCTTGGTGTGACCGCGATAAATTATTTCGTCATCATCTATTCAGTTTCACAACCACATGATTCGGTACTACACTTCTATGTAACCCGCCTGCAATTTCAGTTCTCAAGAAATAGAGACAATTAAATAATGTTAATTGAATTGAAAAAAACGTTTCTTACTCAATAAAATATTGATTTTTATACCCTCCACCTTGGAAAGGACGGTATATTAACTTTGTCATTCCGTTTGTAACATTCTTAAATATTCGTCGTAGACCCCATAAAGTACATATATTCATAATCAGCATAAAATTCTAAGTCGATTTAACGATGTCCGTCTGTCTGTCTGTTGAATTCACGATACAGCCCACATTATTTGACGTAGAGCGCCAAAATTTAGCAGAGCAATTTGTACTGTGTCTAGGATGGTTGGCATTGAAATTGAGAGATATCGGTCCACGATCTGGTATAGTCCCCATATAACGGTACCTCACGATATTCGGTATTTTGATGATTCATGCTTTATTTTTACACGGATTTGTTTGAAAATTGGTATTTGTGGATCATAACGGGTGCCTGTGCGTGTGGCAAAACATTGCATGTATAGGTCCACGTTTTGGTATTTTAATGGTTTTTGCCACATTTCTTCTAGTGTTTCCTTTACCCTAAGGTGAAGAGTATTAAAAGTTTGGCCCTGCCGAACTTAACGTTTTTTTTTACTTGTTGTTCATACTTTATCCTCTTCTGAAATGATTTTATTCGTATAGTTTCACTTACCCAATAAATACATAAAATCTACAACTACCAGTTTTGTCCGTTTTTAAGAATTAAAAAAACACTACAAATGTACATTTAAAAGTAGTAATTCAAAATGAAAAGAAATCATGCAAAATAACCTTGAAATTTCAATTTTTGATTTTATCCTTTCCTGCCAAGAGACAATTCCGAAATTGTCTGAATGGTTAAAATTAGATCAGAGGTTCTTGATTTATAAGCGTAGAAACTAACACAACTTTCTTTTATATATATAGACTAGCTGGCCCGGTCCGCGTTGCCGGCACGTACATTTAGTCCTTAATGCATATTTTTTAAAGCATAATAAAACATAAAGCTTATTATCCTTAATCCTTAATGCACATTTTTTAAAGCATAATAATAATAGCCTGACATTTTTTTAGCCATAGGTTTTAATTTGAGTGTTAAAAACCTAACGGATATAGAACATCTATAATAGATCCATATGAACACTCAGCTCAATTTTTGGTATTGTAAAGAGCTTAACAACATTTTTCATTCAAATGAGTTGTAATTTGGAATTTGTGTTTCCAACGTTTAGGATACCGTGCTACGTGGTATTTAGTTTCGTTCACCTTTCAATTAAGAATGATGGTCAAAGATAATTACTCTTTTACACCCATTACCGTAAGAATATAATTATTTTTTTTTGTCATTTAAATTGTGCTTTGGAGAGCCCATAAATTCCATATTTTTTATCATAATATAATGCAATGACGATTAAACAAATGTTCAGTCCAGTATTACTTTCTAGTACTCGTAAGTTTTTCATGTTTCTTCCTCAATTTCCCACGGAATGAGTCCCAGTTTGACATTTCCGAGTTTATCGTACATCCCAAATCTACGTTCCCAACCAATGTTCTCTTGGGGTTAACAAATTCAATGGAATATGAAGTTTTCTTTTCTGACCTCACATTGGTTAGGGAAGTGGACTTGGGGGCACACACAATGTGGGGACTATACTTAAATAAATGCCTAGGTTCTCTACCCCAAAATGTATTAAAAATACTATTGTGTGGAATGTGGTTAAGACCAAGAGGGACTCTACTCCGAAAATTGAAAATTTTATGCTCAATAAATACATAAAATCTTTAAATAACAGTTTTGTCCGTTATCGCTTTATTCTCCCCAAAAAGACTACAAATAATATTAGAATTAAAAAAAAAAAAATCACTACAAATATTTATTCGAAAATATTAAAATGGACATTACTATTGTACATATCAAAAGTCAAAATGAAAAATTTCATATTTCACAATTTCCGCGATTTTTTTAGATTTTATCCTTATCTGCCAAGAGACAATTCCGAATTTGTTTGAATCGCAAAAATCAAATAAGCGATTCTTAAGTCACAACTTTCTTTTAGATATATAGATATATTTAGATCAAAAAGTAGGTGTGGTTGGTTTCTCAGCCGCCAAATAAATACTCAGGGTTGGATGGGAAGTCAACAGTATCTTGTGTAATAATTTTTAAACCGATATCTTCATTATATTGGCAAATATAAGGATTTTAGATAAATCGGGCGTAAAAGTAGGCGTTGTCAATATTTTTTCTTTAAAAACTTAACTCGGGGTATGACGAACGTGTTTACAATAAATTATGCAAATCGGTTCAGCCGTTCTCAACTGATTCTTTTACCAGCGAACAACAATTGATTTATATATATATACTAGCTAGCCCGGTCCGCGTTGTCGGCCCGTACTTTTAGTCTTTAAAGCATACTAAATCACAGATCTGACTTATGTAGGCGGCACAATTTTGTTTATAAGTAATGACTTGATTATGAGTAATGACTCCATGACTAAATATAAATTAATATTCATGGCAAAAATTATAATTACCGTCGGTTTTACATATTTTGAATAGCCTGATCTTATTTTTCAGCTATAGCCTTTAATTTGAGTGTTAAATACCTATATGATAAAGAACATCTATAATAGCCCCATGTGAAAATTCAGCTCAATTTTTGATATTGTAAAAAGCATTCAAATGAGCTATAATTTGAAATTTGTATTTCCAACGTTTAAAATCCCGTACTGCGTGGTATTCAGTTTTGTCCACCTCATACTTGAAGGCAGAATGTTGTCAGAATAGCCAAAAAATTACTCTTTTGCTCCGATTACCGTAAGATGGGCATTAATTGTTTGTCATTTAAATTGTGCGGTGGAGATCCAATAAAGTTACTTTATAATTTCGTTTTTTTTTTCATGTTTCTGCCACAATTTCCGACTGAATGAGTCCCAGATTGACATTTCGGAGTTTATTTCATATAGACGTACATCCCAAATCTACGTTCCCAACCAATATTCTCTTGGGGTTACAAATTCAATAGAATACCAAATTTTCTTTTCTGACCACACATTGGTTGGGAAACTGGACTTGGGGGTATACTAATGTGGGGACTATGCTTAAATAAATTCCTATGATGATAATTATCTGTAAGATGATTTTCTACCCCAGGGTTTTTTACCCCAGGTAGCACCATGACTAAGATGCGCACTTTTCCGAAAAATAAAAATTTATAAGAAGAGGTGAGGGAGATGCCAAAAAAATGAAAAAAGTGGCCCAGACCCCGAAAATACCTTAAATCATATGATGGTGATACCAAAACGTGATAATTTTTTGTAAAGATGGTTTCTTCTTAAATTATCAACATAAGCTAAAATTAGTACGAAAAATATGGTTAAAATGTAGAATATACTTGAAATCGGGGTTTTCCGTTATCAGGGGTTATGACCCATATCATGACCTGCCAAAGCGATTAAAGGTATCTTGAATGTTTAGGAAGAATTTCTATTTTGCATTTTGTGTTCTCATTTGACAATTTATTGTCATATGAAAGAAGCAGGTCCACTTTTTGAAATTAGCCCCATAACGCTCATTTGGTCATTTTTGTTTGTTTAAATGTGTTCGCATCTTCCAGCTGAAGCACGATGTAGGTCCTGGAGTAGAAAGCATTTAACATCGTATTGCGCCCTCATTTCATTTTTAATATTATTCATTCAGAATTCAAACCAATAAAAATGTACACTTCAATATAGAAAAAAGAAAAAGAATCTTCAACTGGTTCGCTGATTTTTTTTGCGGCAAATTTTTAAAGGTCCTTACGAAGTTTGTCGGTAGAATGTACTATTATTTTGAAATTCGATTCCATTGAAAAATGGTCGATTTTTCCCGATTTTAGAATTTTCATATAAAGCGACGACGGATAAAATTGTTATTTATAGATTTATCCGTTGTGGCTTTATACTACCCGAAAAAAACCTACACATCATATTATAATTCAAAAAAAAAAAAAAAAAAAAAAAACACTACAAATGTACATTCGAAAATAGTAAGTCAAAATGGAAAAAAAATATGCAATATAAAACATTACTATTGTACATTTTAAAAGTCAAAATGAAAATGTTCAAATTTTATTCTTTTCTGCCAAGAGGCAATTCCGAATTTCTCTAAACCGTTAAAATCAGACCGGCGGTCTTTATGTTATAAGAGTAGTACTAACACAACTTTCTTTTACATATAGAGAGATAGATTTAAAAGAAGACACGTTCCTCAGCCCCTAAATAAGTACTTAGGGTTGGGTGGAAAGCCAACGGCATCTCATGTAATAATTCTCAAACCGATATCTTCACTATTTTGGCAAATACAAAGATTTTAGATAAATCGTAATAGTGGGCGTAAAAGCAGGCGTGGTCAATATTTTTTTCTTTAAAAACCTAACTCGGGGTATGACGGACGTTTGTACAAAAAATTATGCAAATCGGTCCTAAGCTTTCTTAGGATGTAATAAGACTGGCTCCACTTTTGTTTGTTTGTAAATACTGATGATATGGTGTGTACCGTTACCGAAAAATTTAGTACTAAGTTCATAACTTTTGTGAAGCAAATTTTAAAATTTGTGGAGTGGAAGCGTGTTTAGAAATGTGAGTACTTCAAACGTATAAAGGTTTCAGATGCATAGGAATTGGTCAACTTGTATCATTGGCGGAAGTCATAACAGTTTGTTTTTATATTGTCGAAAATATAATGTAATTAAGTAAAACACATCCGGCCGAGTCAGACTTTAATTTTAAACTTTAATTTCAAACTTTTCATAGGGCTCGGTTGCAGTACCATAGTACCACAATTGTTTTCAAGTACCACATTTCAAACATTTATTTTAAAAAGTGTAGTAAAAATCATTAAGCCAAATTTTAAAATAAAATATTGTTAGATACACATCAGCAATCAAATTTGAAACACCACCGTTGATGTGGCTACAATCATCGAAATACTGAATACCTTAAGGTACTGTTATATTGGGACTATGGAAAAAGTTAATCTACCACAGGAACAATTTCATTAGAAAATGTGGCTTAAACCTACAAAATACCGAATGTCGGGAGGTACGGTTATATGGGAGCTATACAAAATCGTGGGTTAACCATCCACATCTATCCTATTTTATTTCGTTAATCGGCCATGTTGAGAAATTGCAATTACGGCCATACATCCATTTGTTTTGGGATATTTGTGCAAATTGTCCAATTTTTTACTGGAATCTGTTCGTTTACCCAAAAGTCCAGTAAGTGAGAGCGAAATGCAGGAGATATTTAAATTATAAGAGTTTGTAAATTCTTACTGGGAAAATTCCCCCAGTAAAAATTATGCAGTAACATCAGGTGTTCAATAACCAGTTGTTTTGTAAACAAACAAACAAATTTAACCTATATATTTATTTTTATACCCTCCATCATACTATGGAGGGTATATTAACTTTGTCATTCCGTTTGTAACTCCTCATGTAAGACCCAGCAAAGTATATATATTGTTGATCAGCGTAAAATTCTATGTCGATTTAGCGTCTGTCTGTCCGTCTGTCTGTCTGTTGTTATCACGCTATCACTCAAACGAATTGAGGTAGAAGGCTAAAATTTTGCAGACATATATATTTTGCCAGTAGGCAGGTACCTCCCGATATTCGATATTTTGGTGATTTTAGTGACATTATTCACCGGAATTGTTTTAAATTTGGTATTTGAAGTTCGTAATGGATACTACAGCCTATGACAGCATGTCCAGGTCTTCGTATAGGCCCCATATATCAGTACCTCCCTATATTATGTATTTTGACGATTTTATGTACAATACTCACCGAAATTGTTTGAGATGTCGTCGGCTATATTCGGTATTTTTAAGATTTCAAAGGAATTTTTAACGGATTTTATTTTTTTGAAAATTTTCAAATTCGTTGTAAATGGTGGAGGTTATTGAAAGTTCGGCACGGCCGAACTTACTCCTTTTTAACTTTTTTTGGCAGAGGAAAAATCTTTAATTTTTTAACAAAAATGTATATGGATAACATGAGTAAATAAGGTAAAAAATTATTTCAAATTGGATAATGAGCTATTTTGTATATTTAGGTGCCAAATACAGCTTAAAAATCATGCATCCGTGGAACACCATTGCCCATAGGCATGGTAACAATTTCAGAGGTAGGAATAATAAGTATTTGTTGCAGACACTATCTATGTGAATGGAAACGGTTTATGTTATCATACCCTACACCACATAGTGGTAAGGGTATTATGTCTTTGTGTATTTCTTTGTAACATGGAGAAGGAAGCGAGAGAGACCCGTAGTTAAATCAGATGATCGTCATAGAATCATTTTCTGAGTCGATTTATGGATGTATATTTGTGAAAAAAATGCAGGTCGCATTTTTTATCCGTCGAAGACAAAATTTTCCAAGCAATATTTGTTTTGCCCAAGGGCGAACCCTATTGGAATTGATGAGAATTGGTTAAAATTTAGATATAGCTCCCATTCGATTTCGGGTTAATTGGTCAATATTAGCCCAAATTAACTGAATTGTGGAACATCCGACCGAATTCAGCCTAGAAGCATGTACATCAAATTTGGTAAAATTGGTTCAGATATAGCTATAGCTCCCATATATATGTTTCATCCGATTTGGTGTTTAAGTCCCTCACATGTGTAATATGCACTCCACAAGAATTATATTCGGCACCAGATGTCAGATACAGTCCAGATATACCTCTGTCAAATTTTATCGAGATCGCATCCAATTTGGATATAGATCCCACATATATCCCTATCTGATTTCAGATTAATTAAGCACCAAATGGCTAATATCAGCCCAAATGAATTTTGGCACTTCCGACGAAATTCAGTCTAGAAGCAAGTACATCAAATTTAATGAAAATCGCTTCAGAAATAGCTACAGCTCCCTTTTAAAGTCTCTCACATGCGTAATATGTTTTGTTTTAAGGAATCTCCTGTTATTTAGCAAATGATTTGCAAGATGCTGTTCGTTTACTTTTTGCAAATTTCTCTCTCACTCTTGTTCTCAGTAAATTCTTCACATTTGTTCTCAGTAACTTCTTACTGAGTAAATGTTACTTGGAACCTAATAATAGCATCTTCAATCCAATTATACTTCTAATATTAACATGATTTATATCAGTCCATATTTATTTTTACAAAAAAATCACGTAAAAACCAATGCAAAGGACATTCACCTTCTACACGTTCCCATAATAAAACAGAATCTTACAAAATTGTACATAAAGATTCAAAGAACTATAATAACTATATTAAATATTAATATTATTAATATAGAATTATGAATTATCTTTAACTGTATTATTTTTTTATCTTTTTCTTTAGAGTTTACAGTGGCAAATATATCACAGTAATTCAATGTTATTTTCAATAATGATTGAGGAATCATCATGAGCAACTTCAAAAAATGAACAGTCAAAACTGATGTTTCATTTAGACATCTGTGACAAATTGACAGTTGCACAATAAAATGTCGCTATCGTTCAAAAAGTTCGCTTTGCCCTTTTCGGAAGATAATTAAAGCGCATCAGGTATAGATGCGCTCAATGTGTGCATTTCTAACATTTTAAAGCAGGACATTTTGATCCATTAAAACTGCAGGATATCTGTCCACAAAACATGCCCTTTCACACCACATTTTTTAAAGGATAGAAAAAAGACACTGCACTCCTCGTTCCCAGGCTTATCATATCGAACTCAAATCAAATCATAAATAAAATTACTTCTATTGTGTAATGCTTCTAATGTCCATTAGAATTGGGTGAACGCATCTACCAGCAATGGCATAGTGTGTATGGCAATATGTCAGTGTGTATGTGTGTGCACAATGAATATATTGATGGGAGGAATGAAACTTCACTGTAACGTAAAAACATCGAACGACGGATACAAAGGAGTAGCCATACAAACATTTCAAAAATATTGATTAAATTGAAACCCATTTTTTAAATTATTGTAAAATTTCACACTCATTGTAAAAGGATGGTATAGATGACGGTCGAAGAGACATTACCAGCTAAGCAAAAGGATTGCGGATTGTGTGTCATTGTGGCACCCTTTCGTTTTTATGCCGTCACTCTGTCTGCCAGTGTGTTTACACAAAAGAATACTCGACACAAGGGGGTAGAATAATGAAGGACAACCAAATACAACATTTAGGTAACCTATGAAGGTCTACTCTGCATATGTGTGGCACACATGGATGCTAGAGTGCGTGGCTGGATCAGCGGCGAAGTCAATTGTAACATATCGAATTTTTCGCATTGAGGGATTTGATTTATTTGCAGTTATTTATAGGCTTTCTGTCCATAACCCGTTCATGTCTTTAACGAACGCTAGTTTTTGTTGTCGTACGTGAATCTACCTATAAGCCACTATGCTGTGTCTCCGTTGCGTTAACCGTATGTGTGTTTGTGTGTCATTTGTACTTTTGTACAGAGCTATAAGCATTACCATACAAACAAGAAAATACAAGAAGCTACCCGTTGGGCGACAACTTCAGACACATTAGATAATCCTGGTTTATCCTGGCATTTTGGTTTCTACCCCTTTTACCCAAAGCATCTGCAAGAGCATGCTTACATGGCAGTATTTATCGACGTTATACAAACAATGCCGACCATTACAAATCGTTATTGATTTTCACTTTTTTCCACAAAGCCAAGCAAATATTAAGAAAAATAAACACAACAACACATCGAAACAGTTCCTAGTTTTTAACGTTTTTAACGTTGTTCTTGTGCAAAATATAATTAGAAATTAGTAAGCATAGACTCTAGACGGTTTGGGCAAACCAGTTGGGTACCATACAGCACACATAATTGTACTTTTTTAAAAATTCATACGATTTATAAAGAATGAATATAATTTTCGATTTTTAGAAGTTATAAATTATGTATTCATTTCAAATTTAAAAGCCATAAGTTATCATTATTACGTTCCTCCGTTCCAACAATTTTCATCGATCGGAAAAAAATCAAAAGACTACATTTCACACATTCCGTGTACAAGTAAGACCTCAAGGTCTTCAAGATAGTGGTTTACAACTGTAATTACATCTTCATTTGAGTTAAAACGCTTGCCAGTAAGGATTTTTTTGATCATTTAATACCATATCATGCACTTTGGCTACAATTTCTGTTGTTGTTACTCTCATTGGACGTCCACTACGTGGTTCATCTTCAATGCTTGCACGACCACGTTTAATTTCAGCAACCCAATTTTTTGATGGTGCATATGAAGGAACACTTTCACCTAACACATTCACCTTATCATTATGAATTTTATTATCGGGACGATAAACCTTTTTATGTAAATATTTAATGACAACACGCACTTCTGATTTTTTCCATTGTAAAAAACTTGCGGATGCGTTTTTTTTTGAATACTTGTTTCTATATAAAGGATTGTTAGATCGAAACAAAATTTAACATGTGTTCACAACAGAGTTGGTGGTCTCCAAAACACTTAACTTAGACTGTTTACCGCGCTTTCTGTGCTAGGCTAAGAAGTTTCCGAACTGCCCTCGTAAGTTGCTATATTTCGGGTGTAAAAGTTTCAGTGATAGAAGTTCTTTTTTAATAATTCTTGGGGAAAATATCCTAAGAAAACAAGTGAGGGAACTGACGAGAATTGGTCTTTCCGAATTTCTCCACAAACAAATAAACATTGTTTTTATGGAAACAAGGTACAAGGTTTAAAAGTCGAAAAAATGGGCAAAGAAATGTCATTCCGAAAATTAATATATTGGTCAGATGGATTTTTGTGGAAGACCTCGATAAGATCTTTCAACATGTAACTTGTTTTAATGTTCTCGTTGGCAATAATTAATGATTTTATTTAAAATATTTAATATTTTAATTGCATATTTGAACATACTTAAATTTAACGCATTCATTCCATATTACGATTTTGGTAAATCTTTTATGAAATCAGATGAAATAATAATTGAGAATGAGTTCATTCAATTTTTTCTGAAATTATAATTTTCTCAAATGGCTACTTAAACTCAGAAACTAAATCTTTACGGAAATGTTTTTGTTGGTTTTCGCTATATATGATGCTCAATAACCATATCTTTGTGAACCGATTTTTATCAAACCTAAAGTTTTAGAAAGAAGTATAAAATAGAAAACAATTGTAAAGGATGACCCAGCAGGAAGACGTATCAAGGCGTTAAATCGCAAGATCTAGGTGGCCTATTGTGACTACGTCTTTGAGAGATAATATGGGCCGGAAACTTTTACAATGAAAGAGCATAGGATTCGTTGTTCACACGTGCCACACATATCTTCTTAAAAGTAAACTTTGCCCAGCACACCACCCAACACCATCCAATGTCAATAGATTATTAGTGCAGATATTGGAAAAGTGGCTAACAATTCAAAAAGAGTGTATCTCAATCTCAAAAAGTCAGAAAGGATCACATAAGCTATAAGCTAAAGGATCACATAACCTATACATTATAAATCAAGCCTCAATCTCACTCTGACTAATAATTCAAACTGGGAGAATACAATTTTAGAATTAAAGCCCATTATGAATGTGTTTAGAAGCAAAAAGTAATATTTCGCTTTTGATCAAATTTCAGTGTTGTGTGGCTAAGGATTTCTGATTTGCGTTCTTGTAGCTCATGTCAGTGATAACATGAATGAATCAGAAAATTGTTTGCAAATCACTTTGTCTTTCTAACATTTATCTGTCATTGTCGTTTCCGTTTTCCCGTGAAATAAACACTCTTAAAGATCATCATTATCCGATTCAGGTTCAAGTAGGTTTTTTTGAAAGTTGTTGTCTGATATGGAATATGGATCAATTGAAATATTTGCAAATTCCTGGTGAAAAACTCTGAAAATTCCGATAGAACGCGAACATGTGTATGTAATCGCATGCTGTTAGTAACTATGTTTATAACTGAAGAACGGCTGGACAATTATACAATTAACAATTGGTTCCAATTCGGAATGTGCTAACAGACCATTCCGAATTGGAACCAATTGTTATAATCAATCCTGCCGATACAATAATATATAAAAAAAAAAACAAAAAAAAAACGATTAAAAATGTGAATATTTTTGTTACATTTTGTCATTTTTTTTTACTTTTTAATACCACATGAAATTTTTTGATTCGAATTTTCACTTTGAATTGTAATTTTTTTTATACTTTTGTAAATTCACATTGAAAAAGTGAAGCAAACGATGGTAGTGTGGGTTCAATCCTAAAAGGACCAACGCATCTATATTTGGATCAATGGTTGAGCCTTCTATATTCATATGCATAATTTCATCCAATATGAAACCAAATTGCAAAATTGCGGCCCATTGGAAATTGAAATTGGTATTGGGGTTAGTGAAGTGCCGAATATAACAAGGGATGAGGACCATAACAAACAGTCACAAATGAAGTGAAGAATCTGAAACGCTACAATTGTAATTTGATTATAAATATAAAAATATGGGGGCTATGTCATTTTTAAATATTTTCTGAATATTTCGTCTTAAATTTTTTTTTTTTTTTGCCAAAAATATATATCATAAAACTGAATACTAGTGATAATTCAGTCGTACCTAAACGGGTACAGGAATTATGTATACATCTGTGCTAATTTCAAAAATCTATTTTAAATACCTACTTCATAATCTCAAGCGGCGGGTGGACAGACAGATGGACATAGTTTTATTGAAGTAGAATTTTACTCTCTATGTCCCCAAAGAATATTTTGTGTCATGTTAAACTGCTATCCAAATAATTTTAAATTGGACTGTCCGTTTGTGTCCTCAATCATGAGATGGACATAACTAAACACCTTGCAATGTGATTTTTAAACGTTATTATATATATATATTATTTTGAGTAATTGTTAATACTACATCAAAATATATTTTGAGTAATTGCTAACATTACATCAAAATATATATTTTTCGAAAGCAATGTACTACCATGTGAAAAGGGGATGAAAATAGAGTGTCCTTTGTATCTAGTTATGTGTTATTTTGTGGCGTGTGTGTGTGTGTGTGTGTACATGTAGTTGTTTGGCATTCGAGTGGGCAAGTGCTGGTCCTTTCTTGGCCATTCGCAGGTCCATTTCAACCCTAATTTACAAACGGACATTCAACCCCCACACAAATGTATTTTACGGCGTAGTTAATAAAACACCACTCTTCCCATGCTCCGCCATATTGAATACGTGTAATCTGATAACATAAAATAAACGGAGAATTTATACATGAAGCCATTTTATAACTGGACACTAAAATATCTATCGATAAATCATCGGGTTATTGTACTATTAAACTCAACTTCACATTACTTTTTCCATTGTTTAATTTTCTGCTGTGTGCAAACATGTGTATATACATATGTACACATACACTTTGTCTGGTCACCAGCGGTACTCACTATGTACTACTCATAATAACCTTCCGAGTAGACATCCGGATTCTTAACGACCTAATTTTTATTAAGCGAAGGCATGAATCTTACGCTTCAACAGAAATAAAACATCTTCTTAGCACCTAACAACAACATTCGAAATAGAACAATGTAAGGAAAGTCGACAATTTTTGTAAGATTAATTTACTCCGAATCCCAAATACCTTAACATTTGACTCTTTGACCACACCGCTATTGTTCTGTTTTTCGGAGAGAGGAAATTGAAAATAAGCTATAAATCGGCCGTGGTCAACCCCTAAACAACTGTAATTTGCTGTAAAATTTCAGTAAATGTGGAACCCTTTTGACTAGAATTGACGATTCCCTCAAGATAGTGGAATATTGAATTGGGCTACTTAAAAACTATTCCAAACATCAAGGTTCGTTGTTTCGCTTTCAATTCACATTTTATATTCGCATTTCACATTATTTTGCATATTTTATGTCATATCTCCGATATTTGACTACATACGTCAGTGAAATCAGAATCAATGCCCTGTTCTAAACACGAATCTATATAATTGTAATCTGCAAAACCACCGCAAAACTAGGAAATATTCTGATTCATTCCCTTATTAAATTAAAACAAATAAAAAAGCAGTAAGTTCGGCCGGGCCGAACTTTGAATACCCTCCACCAAATTCATTAAAAATTCTTTTAAAATTTTTAAAATATCCAATATAGGAAGGTGTCGATATATGTTTGCGTGTAAAGTACTCACAAGGAACTCCTTGTGTAGATTTTCAGATAATTCCATTGGAAAAAGTGCCTAAAATCATCAAAATACCGAATATAGGGGTGTACCGTTATATGGGGGAAATACGATATTGTCGACAATATAGACAATTCCGTTTCAGGGGTAAAGTGCTCACAAAGAACTCCGTGTGTGGATTTTCAGACAATACGATTGGAAAATGTGGCTAAAATCATCAAAATACCGAATATCGCGGGGTACCGTTATATGGGAGCTATACGTCATCGATAATCTAAATTGAGAATTCTCTGTCGGGGAGTAAAATGCTTACAAAGAACCACTTCTGTAAAAAGAACCCCTTGTGACTATTCCGTTGAAAAATATGGCTAAAAACATCAAAATACCGAATATCGGGGTTATATGAGGGCTATACGATATCGTGGACCTATATAGATAATTCTCTGCCGAGGTATAAAGTATCCACAAGAAACTTCTTGTGTGGATTTTCAGACAATTCCGATGAAAAATGTGGGTAAAATCATAAAATACCGAATATCGAGAGGTACCGTTATATGGGGGATATACGATATCGTGGACCTGTATAGACAATTCTCTCTCAGGGGGTAAAGTACTCACAAGGAACTACTTGAGTGGATTTTAAGACAATTCCATTGGAAAATGTGGCTAACATCATCAAAATACCAGATATAGGGGGGTACAGTTATATGGGGGATATACGATATCGCGGTCCTATATAGACAATTCTTTTTGAGGGGATAAAATGCTCACAAGGGACTCCTTTTGTGGAATTTCAGACAATTCTATTGAAAAATGTGGCTAAAATCATCAAAATGCCGATTACTGGGGGGTACCGTTATATGGAGGCTATACGATATTGTAGACCTATATAGATAATTCTCTCCCGAGGTATAAAGTACCCACAAGGAACTACTTGTGTGGATTTTCAGACAATTCCATTGAAAAATGTGGCTAACATCATCAAAATACCGAATATCGGGGGTACCGTTATATGGGGGCTATACGATATCGTGGACCGATATAGCCCATCTTCGAACTTGACCTGCCTGCAGACAGAAGAGAGATCTGTGCAAAATTTTAGCTTCCTATCTTAATTAGTTTAGACTGTAGCGTGATTACAACAGACGGACAGACGGAAGGAAAGGGCTAAATCGTCTTAGAATTTTACGCTGATCAAGAATATATATACTTTGTTGGGTCTAAAATGATTATTTCGATGAGTTACAAACGGAATGACGAACTTAATATACCCTCCATACTTTTTTGGTGGAGGGTATAAAAATAACAATAGTAGAAGTATAACTCGTTGTGAGGGTACTAAAAGTTTGAGTTGGCTCCGGAGTTTGTAAAACCTCGAAATATTGGTCCTAAACTGGTCGTTAAAACGCCGATCATCATATCTCGACAAGTTGAGTCATTCAATTTTTTTTTTTTTTTTTGTTTTTAAATGTGCCTAGTATTGAATACTTAAATTGGCAATCCTAATTTTCCAAATAATCTGCTGTAGTTTGACATTTATGATTCCATGTTTGGTATATCCCGAACATATTTCAAGTTGTTCTGATTAAAAAATTTGAATTTAATTAATATGCTTTCCGTAGGAATTTGATTGCCTTTATATTTTATGGCTTAAATTAACAAAAACATAGCAAATCTTCAACGTTTTCAAAATATGAGGACATAAACTTTTGCAAACATGTGCATTTAAATGTAATTCGCAACCGCAAATGCAATTTTCTCCTTTGGGTGTTATATCAATGTGCCCGATCTGGTCCCTGCTACTGCAAATGAGCAATGTCCGCCCGTGTTAGATCTTATCAGAATATCCATTAAGGTATATCTTGATTCATAAAACACTGTAGTTTATGCGAGAATTGCAAGAGTGATTATCTCTAGGTTCCAATCAATGGCCGAGTACACAAGGTTCGAATTGAACATCGAACGTCATTTACAATTTAAAATGCAGCCATGCGTTTTTCACAGCTGATACTCAGTCTGATATTCAGACACAATGAAATTACCCAATTAAAAAATCTTTACATATTTTCCGGCCACATTTGCCTAATCACCCCAGCGAGAGGGTTAAAATGTTCATCCCTTTTCAGGACATATGCATAAAGTACAGTTACCTTTTTGTTTGTTCATATCCGCGTGCATTCTCAGTAGACTGGCTGTTAGTTGGGACACTCAAATACAGATACAAACACTCAAGCAGACGTGCTATTATTACCCTACGTGATCATCATAAATTTTTAATTGAATTTAAAAACTCTACATGAACAGGCACAAGCAGTGATGCTCCTATGACAGGGCAGAAAACAAAACGAAATAAAAAATCAACATCAGAATGTTACCCTAATATTTTGATTTAACCTTTCTCGCAGCACTTTTCCATCTGACATTTTGGAAGCACGAAAGGATTACCTCATCTCAGGTACGTTCATACGTTTTTGACTATGGATGGGTTTGTGTTAGGCGAACTGAACAAAGATCATTTTTCATTCTTTATGGTTTTTCCAAATAAACACGAAGGGTTTCGAAAGAAACATGCAAGACAAAAGATCAAGGGATCAACAATTATTTTAGCTTCCTTTGCTCTATGTGTGACAAACAGGAAATTTTAGACAGTCCCTAAGAGGAAGCGAACTTCGCCAAGTAACCCTTAGGCTGACATGAATGACATTTCTCAACTCTTTGTCCGTTGTCCTCGAAGAAACAAGCCTTAGGTAAAAATGTAGAGTCAGAATCTTGTGTAAATCTAAATGAGTCAAAGAGGGATGGATTTTGTCAGAGCTTCCAAAGATATGTCAAACCAAAATTACTTGGTTATTTCGTTGAGATCAAGAAAGTTCACAAGACATCTGGCAAATAATTAAGTGGACGTGTACGCCACACGGAAACCCTTTAAACGTTTTCCCTATAAAATTGACAAATTAATTTGAAATCCTATATTGCCATAGTCCTTGCATTGCAATATACAACAAAACCACGATCAATAATTTATTCAAGGAATATTAAACATTTTAAATAAAATATTTCGGATTTTTGTGATGTGATTTGTTTACAGAACGTCAACATTTTGTAGTCTCCGTAATGACAATTTTAACTCTTCATTGGCTATCCTTTCTATGTTATAGATCAATTTTATATAAATGTAATAAATGCTACTGTAACAAATATGCAAATTAAATTTGAACCATTAATTCAGGAGATTCTCTCTGAACTACAACAGGCCATTATTAAAGGGAAGCAAATGGAATTTAATTTGTTAATGTGTGTTAAGGAAGAATTAGAATAATTCGGAATGTACGATAGCAAAAAACACACAATTATAAAAGTAATAAATTCGGCCGGGCCGAACTTTTAAAACCCTCAACCAAGATATATACAGAGTCAAAATGAGGATCTATATCAACAAAAAGAGGACTGTTACAACCCTCAAATACAAAATTCCATTGAAAAATGTGCCGAAAATCGTCGAGATGCTTAAAATGAGGGCTATACGAAAGATTTGGCCGATATAGCCCATGTTCGACATAAGTTCTGACCAAAATACTAAATTTCAACACTCTATATAAATTCCTTCGGAAGATATCGTAATTCCAAGTCTAACAGAATGGTTTCATTAAAGTTCAATGAAAATAGGAAGATATTTGCTTTTGAGAATTTTATATTCTCAGTCAAAAGACTAATCTCTAATAAGAAACAAGTAAAAAAGCAGCAAGTTCAGCCGGGCCGAACTTTGAATACCCTCCACCATTTGGAACGAATTAGAATATTCAAAAAAATAAAATCCATTGAAAATTCTGTTAAAATCTTTAAAATACCTAATAACGGAAGGTGCCGATATATGGGGGATATACGCTATTGTGGACCTATATAGACAAATCTATGTCTGGGGGTGAAGTACTCACAAGGAACTCCTTGTGTGGATTTTCAGATAATTCCATTGGGAAATGTTGCTAAAATCATCAAAACCCCGAATATCGGGGGTACCGTTATATGGGGGATATACGATATTGTGGACCTATATAGACAAATACCTTTCAGGGGTTAAAGTGCTCACAAAAAATCCTTGTGTGGATTTTCAGAGAATACCATTGGAATATATAGCTAAAATCATCAAAATACCGAATAACGGGGGTACCGTTATATGGGGGCTATACGATATCGTTAACCTATATAGAGAACTCTATGTCAGGGAGTAAAGTGCTCACAAAGAACGCCTTGTGTGGAATTTCAGACAATTCCGTTGAAAAATGTGGCTGAAATCATCAAAATACCGAATATCAGAGGGTACCGTTATATGGGGGATATACGATATCGTGGACCTATACAGACAACTCTCTTTCAGGGAGTAAAGTACTCACAAAGAACTCCTTGTGTGGATTATCAGACAATTCCGTTGAAAAATGTGGGTAAAATCATCAAAATACCGAATAGGGGAGTACTGTTATATGGGGGATATACGATATTGTGGACCTATATAGACAATTCCGTTTCAGAGGTAAAGTGCTCACAAAGAACTCCGTGTGTGGATTTTCAGACAATACGATTGGAAAATGTGGCTAAAATCATCAAAATACCGAATATCGCGGGGTACCGTTATATGGGGGCTATACGTAATCGTTAACCTATATAGAGAATTCTCTGTCGGGGGGTAAAGAGCTCACAAAGAACCCCTTGTGTACAAAGAATCCCTTGTGACCATTCCATTGAAAAATATGGCTAAAAACATCAAAATACCGAATATCGGGGGTACCGTTATATAAGGGCTATACGATATTGTGGATCTATATAGATAATTCTCTGTCGAGGCATAAAGTACCCACAAGGAACTCCTTGTGTGGATTTTCAGACATTTCCGATAAAAAATGTGGGTAAAATCATAAAAATACCGAATATCGGGGGGTACCGTTATATGGGGGATATACGATATCGTTAACCTATATAGATAATTCTCTGCCGAGGTATAAAGTACTCCTTGTGTGGATTTTTAGACAATTCCGTTGAAAAATGTGGGTAAAATCATCAAAATACCGAATATCGGGGGGTACCGTTATATGGGGGATATACGATATCGTGGACCTGTATGGACAATTCTCTCTCAGGGGGTAAAGTACTCACAAGGAACTATTTGTGTGGATTTTAAGACAATTCCATTGAAAAATGTGGATGAATCATCAAAATACCGAATATCGGGGGTACAGTTATATGGGGGATATACGATATCGTGGACCTATATAGACAATTCTCTTTGAGGGGATAAAATGCCCACAAGGGACTCCTTTTGTGGAATTTCAGACAATTTCATTGAAAAATGTGGATAAAATAATCAAAATACCAAATATCGGGGGTACCGTTATATGGGGGCTATACGATATCGTGGATCTATATAGATAATTCTCTGCCGAGGTATAAAGTACCCACAAGGAACGCCTTGTGTGGATTTTCAGACAATCCATTGAAAGATGTGGGTAAAATCATCAAAACACCGAATATCGGGGGGTACAGTTATATGGGTAATATACGATATCGTGGACCTGTATAGACAATTCTTTTTCAGGGTACTCACAAGGAATTACTTGTGTGGATTTTCAGATAATTCCGTTGAAAATGTGGATAAAATCATCAAAATACCAAATGTCGGGGGTTCCATTATATGGGGGCTATACGATATCGTGAACCGATATAGCCCATCTTCGAACTTGACCTGCCTGCAGACAAAAGAGAGATCTGTGCAAAATTTTAGCTTCCTATCTTAATTCGTTTAGACTGTAGCGTGATTACAACAGACGGACAGACGGACGGACAGGGCTAAATCGTCCTAGAATTTTACGCTGATCAAGAATATATATACTTTGTTGGGTTTCAAATGATTATTTCGATGAGTTACAAACGGAATGACGAACTTAATATACCCTCCATACCTTTTTTGGTGGAGGGTATAAAAATGCAGGACATAGTACTCAGTTATACTAAAGAAAAAAATTATATATTTCTAGAAGTGAACCTAATTCAAAACAAGTAAAAAAGCAGTAAGTTCAGCCGGGCCGAACTTTGAATACCCTTCACCATTTGGAACGATTAAGAAATTTTCAAAAAAAAAAAAAAAAAAATAAATAAAATCCATTAAAAATTCTTTTAAAATCTTTAAAATATCTAATATAGGAAGGTGCCGATATGGGGGGATATACGATATTGTGGACCTATAAAGACAAATCTATGTCTCCGTGTAAAGTACTCACAAGGACCTCCTTGTGTGGATTTTCAGATAATTCTATTGGAAAAAGTGGCTAAAAAGGGGGGTAAAGTGAAGTGAGTGAAGTAAAATACCGAATATCGGGGGGTACCTTTATATGGGGGATATACGATATCGTGGACCTGTATAGACAATTCTCTCTCTGGGGGTGAAGTACTCACAAGGAACTACTTGTGTGGATTTTAAGACAATTCCATTGAAAAGTGTGGCTAACATCATCAAAATACCGAATATCGGGGGGTACAGTTATATGGGGGATATACGATATCGTGGACATATATAGACAATTCTTTTTGAGGGGGTAAAATGCCCACAAGGGACTCCTTTTGTGGAACTTCAGACAATTCCATTGAAAAATGTGGATAAATCATTAAAATACCAAATATCGGGGTACCGTTATATGGGCGCTATAAGATATGGTGGACCTATATAAATAATTCTCTGCCGAGGTATAAAGTACCCACAAGGAACTCCTTGTGTGGATTTTCAGACAATTCCGATGAAAAATGTTGGTAAAATCATCAAAATACCGAATATCGAGGGGTACCGTTATATGGGGGATATACGATATCGTGGACCTGTATAGACAATTCTCTCTCAGAGGGTGAAGTACTCACAAGGAACTACTTGTGTGGATTTTAAGACAATTCCATTGAAAAGTGTGGCTAACATCATCAAAATACCGAATATCGGAGGGTACAGATATATGGGGGATATACGATATCGTGGACCTATATAGATAATTCTTTTTGAGGGAGTAAAATGTCTACAAGGGACTCCTTTTGTGGAATTTCAGACATTTCCATTGAAAAATGTGGCTAAAATCATCAAAATACCGGATATCGGGGGTACCGTTATATAGGGGCTATACGATATCGTGGACCGATATAGCCCATCTTCGAACTTGACCTGCCTGCAGACAGAAGAGAGATCTGTGCAAAATTTTAGCTTCCCATCTTAATTCGTTTAGACTGTAGCGTGATTACAACAGACGGACAGACGGACGGAAAGGGCTAAATCGTCTTAGAATTTTACGCTGATCAAGAATATATATACTTTGTTGGGTCTAAAATGATTATTTCGATGAGTTACAAACGGAATGACGAACTTAAAATACCCTCCATACCTTTTTTGGTGGAGGGTATAAAACCGAGGAACTTTTTAAGTAATCTTGTAAAATTATTGAAATTTTATATTCCGAGAATAGAGTGAATGTCACACGTGAGCCTCTGTTACTGTGTTTAGTTTCAATAATCAAAATTTGAATAAATTTACTTGAAGGACTCATGTTTATATATAAGAACGTTGTAACATGTGAATACTTCTCAGTAATCGGGGTTGTTATCCATTACAAGTTTTAAATATCAAAAATTGCAAAATGTAGATAAGGTTATCAAAATGCGGAATGTTGATCAAATGAGGGGGTACTGTTATATGGAAGTTATACGAAAAAGTGTACCGATATTCTTCATTTTCCATTCCACTAAAAATTAGATATAATATGCATATCACTAAAATTTAAGCCATCTAGGTCGTTCGCAAGTTAGAGTTATTATAAAACGTTGTAAATGTTATACTGATCAAGGATATATGTATTTGTTGGGTCTTTAATGACTATTTCGATGAGTTACACACGGAAGGAACAAATGAATATACTCTCCATATTATGTATGGTGGAGGGTATAAAAATATAGATCCACGAATTGGCATAGCCCACACAAAACGGTGCATTAAGCATTTCAACGGTTTTTATCACATTTTAGTAGTTGTTTTTATCCCTGGGTGAATAAAACACCCTCTTACACATGAAATTGTAATATTTAGAATTTCAAGTTTCTGTTTCTAAGCCCTCCACCTCTATAGAGGGTATATAAAGTTTGTCATTCCGTTTGTAACTTATCAAAGGAGTTGGGACTTGCGATAGAAGGCTTAAATTATCAAAGTACCGAACATCGGTGGTAGCGTTATTTGGGGGATACCATATCGTGGACCGATATAGTCCATCTTCGAACTTGACCTGTTTGCAGACAAAAGGCTAATCTGTGCAAACAAACAAAGACGGACAGACGGACGGACAGAGCTGCATCGTCTTAGAATTTTTGTTAGGTTTAAATTTATTATTTCGATGTAATGTAATTTCACAGATAATGTGTCCTGTAGTATAAAAAAGGTAGGCTGTTGCACTATATTCAAATACAACCAACTGTTTATGTATACAATATTTATATCAAAACTGACTTCGTAGTCATTACATTGTTATCAGAGGCGTCCAACTTGCATTCAACAAACCATTTCATTTCCTGCTTATCGCAAGCCAACAGCCACCAAAAAGTACAGCATCAATCAAAATATTGCTTAGAATGGCCATCACGGAAATGACAGAGTCACAAGTTCGAATATACGTCCACATACATCCATACATGAGGCTTTACACTGCTAAAAATTTGCAATATGTACACACACCCTTACTAGGCACATATAAACTTATCTAAATGATGCATGAGTAAATGTGTGCGGTTGTGTATGTTTGTATGTATGTATGTAGATGCCCTGTGCAAGAATATATTTTATGCTAATACGCCGTTTGTATTTTCGTCGGTTTTTTTTTTTGAGAGCGTTGCGGCGTGGACTGTTTTCGCAAAGCAAATCCAATAAGGAACACTACGTAGCCAATGACTAACAAACTGGGAGAATCACATTTTTTATGCGAACTTATCGGAAAATGGAAAGAGTGACAGGACGGAATGCCAGCATTTTAACAAGTAAAAAAGCAGCTAAGTTCGGTCGGCCCGAATTTTTAATACCCTCCACCATTTGGAAGGAGGAGAAAGATTTAAATGTTTATAAGTGCGGTTGTAAGATTTAGAAGATTTTCCAAAAGAATTTTAGTTTTATTTAATTCTTTGGTTCCTCTTCTATTGAGCTTACGAACTCGTCACTTGGGTGATTTTTAAAATAACTTCTGGGGACAAACAAAACAAGGGAACTGATGAGGATTGGTGGTTCTTTCCGAAACCTAGGTATTCCCTGACTTACCCCCTGGTAAACATTAACCATCGTTATCCACTAATAAACAAACGTTGTTTTTAGAAAAACAACAATAAAGGGATAAAACCTGACCATTTTGCAACAACAAAATACTACGGTATCCCGAACAAACAAAATACGAAATTTGAAACAGTCCCAGTGAATAATGTTGCTAAAACCATTAAAATATCGAATATCGGGAGGTAAAGTTATATGGGGGATATACGAAAACGTGAACGTGCATACGAAAATTATTGTCATAGGCTGTAGTACCCATTGCTAACTTTAAATACGAAATTTGTTTCAATTGCGGGGAATAATGTCGCTAAAATCATGAAAATACCGAATATCGGGAGGTACAGATATATGGGGGCTATACGAAAATGTGGGCCGACATGGCCCATTTACGAACTTAACCTGCCTACTGATAAACTATACATTTTATACATTTTAGCCTTTTATCTCAATTCGATTGAAAGATAGCGTGATTGCAACAGACAAACCGACGGACATCTCAGATCGTCTTAGAATTTTACGCTGACCTAGAATATATATACTTTGTAGGGTCTATTATGAATATTTCGAGGGGTTACAAACGGAATGACAAAGCTAATATACCCTCCATAGAATGGTGGAGGGTATAAAAAGAATGGTGGCATGAGAAACGAAAGTGCTGAATAAGTAAAAGTCTCTACGAGATATGGTCGTGTTTGGACGTGCCCATGCAGCTATTACAAACAGTAAGTCATAAAAACGAATGTGTAAGAGTTTCAAAAAATCTGTCATATAACCATATGTCCTGTAAGCAACTTGGACGACGGAAGCGAATGTCTTTAATCACTCACTGCTGGTAGTTCCAACCAGTTTGTTCGCACGGGCCAACATGTTTGGAAAACAATGGAATAACTAACACTCATGCATCTAGCCGTAATACAAACCCAAACTTCCTTTAAAGTCTAAAAGTAAATTTTTGGTACTGAAATTGGCCATATAGATCCACGTTTATAACACCGTTGGGTGTGTTTTTTGAACCGAATTTGCTTTTACTTGACAGTTTGTATTCCCAACAGACAGAAAACAACCCGACAAAGGACTATCCATATAGGACATCACGATAGTCGTCATTTTTACACATTTTCAGCGGAATTGTTTCAATTTTTTTATTTGTCGTTCGAAATGGGTACCACCTCCTATGACAGAAATTTTATTACACAGTCGCAAATCGTACAGCCCCCACGTCTTCGTTAAGCCCTCTAAATATGGGCACCTCCATACACACGATATTACGATACTACTATGCACCCATTCCGCATCGCTCCCCTTTTGTTTTAGTTTCGAAACATCTTGTCTAAAATGAAGGGACATAAAAAGCACCCGACGTTTAGAACGAACTTCGACAGTTTTGTTTGCTATTGAGATTGCTGAGATCACGTTCTGTTGTCACGTCGGCGCGTGTCTCCTTGTTAGATCGAAGGCGTGTGTGTAATTGTTCTTAATTTTCTGATATTCGAACCTCTGTCATACATTGTCTAATGTGATGCTGACGTTTTTCCGTACCTCTGTCATTTCTGCCTTCCGTATTTCTGTCTAAAGATAATTTTTGATATAAGGATTTTAAAATATGAACGACGTCGGTTATTCATCAAACCATTAGGATTATGTAGTCCATTGCCGTAGATTTCTATAGCAAGTAATATGAATGTATTCCGGATTTTTAAATCCACCAAACCACATAATGATATCAGGTTTTAAAAAGTGCGGGTAATCGGTCCATTGTCGTATATAATAAAGAATAAGATGGATTGCGAAAGTTTCACAGCATCGTACACAAATCAGTTTTGAAGATAAAGCGATTAAAAAGGAGTCGTGTGAAAGGCCATTTTTAGCTACAGCAAATTCCTGAATATTCTGTGAAAATTTCTAGCCTATATGAAACATACAAAAGTTTAGTTTTATAAATTTAGTTTTCATGATTTTAGCCTCATACCCTCCACCATTCGGAAAGCAACTCGTTTTAAAATATTCAAAATACCGAATATCGGAGGTATAGTGCCTATAGAAAAACATTGACTTATATATAAATTGTTCAATATATCCAAGTGAATCCATTACGGAATCCAAATACTGAATTTCATTAATATATGGAACATACAAAAGTTTAATTTTATAAATTTAGTTTTCATGATTTTAGCCTCATACCATCCACCATTCGGAAAGCAACTCGTTTTAAAATATTCAAAATACCGAATATGGGGAGTATAGTGGCTATAGAAAAACTTTGACTTATATAGAAATTTTTCAATATAACCAAGTGAATCCATTACGGAATCCAAATACTGAATTTCAGTAATTCCGTTAGAAAATGTAGCTTAAATCGTCAAAATATAGAATATTGGGTAGTACCTTTATAAGGGCGCTATAGGATAACGTGGACCTATGTGTACAATATTATGCCATAGGGGGTAGATCCCAAAACAAACACACAATACAAAATTTCAAAAACTATTCCGTAAACAAGTATAACTAAAATCGTCATATCGTTAGGGCTCTAGCATGATTACAACAGACGGAAAGACAGACAGATGTAATAAACCTAGTAAACATTATTCGCTGATCAAGAATATATGTGCTATGTTGGGTCTAAAATGATTATTTCGACGAGTTATAGACGGTATGACAAACATAATATATATAATATAATGTATATGGAGAGTATAAAAATTAATTGAATTGAGCTCTTAAAATTGTAATTCCTGTTAGCAAAGCTTCCCTTTGCTGATAAGCCTAATCTAATAAAACCCACTTCGTCTGATTGCTTATATTTGTTGTTTTTTTTACATATATCACAAAGGAGCACCATATTTATAATAGACTAGCTGGCCCGGTCCGCGTTGCCGCCCCTATATGCATATTTTTCTATAATGCATATTTTTTCAGCATAATAAATCACAGATCTGCCTTATGTATTCGGCACAATTTTTATACCCTCCACCAAAAAAGGTATGGAGGGTATATTAAGTTCGTCATTCCGTTTGTAACTCATCGAAATAATCATTTTAGACCCAACAAAGTATATATATTCTTGATCAGCGCAAAATTCTAAGACGATTTAGACCTGTCCGTCCGTCTGTCCGTCTGTTGTAATCACGCTACAGTCTAAACGAATTAAGAAAGGTAGCTAAAATTTTGCACAGATCTCTCTTTTTTCTGCAGGCAGGTCAATTTCAAAGATGGGCTATATCGGTCCACGATATCGTATAGCCCCCATATAACGGTACCCCCGATATTCGGTGTTTTGATGATTTTAACCACATTTTTCAACGGAATTGTCTGAAAATCCACACAAGGAGTTCCTTGTGGGTACTTTACTCCCTGAAAGAGAGTTGTCTGTATAGGTCCACGATATCGTATATCCCCCATAGAACGGTACCCCCGATATTCGGGGTTTTGATGATTATAGCCACATTTCCCCATGGAATTATCTGAAAATTCACACAAGGAGTTTCTTGTGGGTACTTTACCCCCAGACATAGATTTGTCTATATAGGTCCACAATATCGTATAGCCCCCATATAACGGTACTCCCCTATATTCGGTATTTTGATGATTTTACCCACATTTTTCAACAGAATTGTCTGATAATCCACACAAGAAGTTCTTTGTGAGTACTTTACTCCCTGAAAGAGAGTTGTCTGTATAGGTCCACGATATCGTATATCCCCCATAGAACGGTACCCCCGATATTCGGGGTTTTGATGATTATAGCCACATTTCCCCATGGAATTATCTGAAAATTCACACAAGGAGTTTCTTGTGGGTACTTTACCCCCAGACATAGATTTGTCTATATAGGTCCACAATAGCGTATATCCCCCCATATATCGGCACCTTCCGATATTAGGTATTTTAAAGATTTTAACAGAATTTTCAATGGATTTTATTTTATTTTTTGTTATTTTTGAATATTTTCTAATTCGTTCCAAAGGGTGGAGGGTACTCAAAGTTCGGCCCGGCCGAACTTACTGCTTTTTTACTTGTTATTATAACTAATGACTCCATAGTAATTTCTAAAATAAATAAATATTCATGGCAAATATTATCATAGAAGTTCAATTTCCGTCGGTTTATTTGGAATACCCTGATCTTATTTTTCAGCCATATGCTTTTATTTGAGTATTAAAAACCCCTATAATAGCTCCATGTGAAAACTCAGCTCAATATTTGCTATTATAAAGAGCTTAGCAACATTTTGCATTCAAATGATCTGTAATTTGTCATTTAAATTGTGCGTTGGAGACCCCATAAAGTCCATATTTATGATCATAGTATAATTCAATGACAAATGTTCGGTAAGGTGTTCCTATTTTATATTCGTTTTTTATGTTTCTGCTACAATTTCCGACTGAATGAGTTCCAGTTTGACATTTCGGAGTTTATTTCATATAGACGTACATCCCTAATCTACGTTCCTAACCAATAGGCACTTGAGGGTTACAAATGCAATAGAATACAAAATTGTCTTTTCTGACCACACATTGGTTAGGAATGTGGACTTGGGGGTACATATAATGTACTTAAATAAATGCCTATGTGGACAATTACATGTAAGATGTTCTTTACTCCAGAATAGCCTAAATACAAATTTTTTGCCAAATAAATTGATGAATGTGGTCAAGATATAGATGGGTCCTACTCCGAGAATTGAAAATTGTATGCGATGGTTTCCTACCCCCTGAAAAACAAAGATGCCAAATGTGGCAAAAAAATGGCCAAGACCCCGAAAATAGCTTCAATTATATAATGGTTATACCAAAAAGTGATCCGTTTTTGCAAGGGTGGTTTCTTCTTAAATTTCCAACATTTGTCGAAATTAGTATGAAAATATGGTTAAAATATAAAATATACTTGAAATCGGGTTGTACGCTTATCCGGGTGTTATGACCCATATCATGACCTGCAAAAGCGATTTAAGGTATCCTGAATGTCTAAGAAGAATTTCTGGAAGCATACAAATCCTTTTCTTACTAAATGTCCTATTCGCTTTACTATTTTTGCACCCTTTTACATTCGGTATTTCACTGATTGCAGTCCCAATGAATTTAGCATGTTAAGTCCTTATTGGACGGATTATTGTCAAATGAAAGAAGTACGTTCACGTTTTGAAGTGAGCCCCATAACACTTTGTCGGTCATTTTTTTAATGTGTTCGCGTCTTCCAGCTGAGGCAGCGTTAAGTGTACAAAAAAAAAATGTGCGTAAAATTTCACAAATTTTAAAATTTCTTAGAACAAACATTGAAAAAAAAAAAAAAAAAAAAAAAAAAAATATATATATATATATATATATATATATATATATATATATATATATATATATATATATATATATATATATATATATATATATATATATATATATATACTAGCTGGCCCAGTCCGCGTTGCCGGCCCGTACTTTTAGTCTTTAAAGCATAATAAATTACAGATCTGACTTATGTAGGCGGCACAATTTTGATTATAAGTAATGATGAACAACAATTGGTATGCAAACACATATAGATCAAAAGTGGGCGTGGTTAGTTCCTCAGGCCCCAAATAAATAAATATGGTTGGAGGGAAAGTCAACAGTATCTCCTTAATAATTTTCAAACTGTACAAAATACAATAAACAATAAATATTTGAAAATTACATATTTCCCAGCTGCCATAAAATACCACACGTGAACAATTCAGTGATCTTGTGCGCTGACGCATAGGATAATGTGTGAGATAATAAAGGTTATGACCCACACGCACAGATATCGATGCGCTCAGTAGATGCACAAGGCCACTTTAATAAAATAACAAGCAGCCCTGCAATGTTCTCCATTCAGTATTAGAATATATAAGAATAATTGTGTGGCTGCGATTAGGTTAAGCTAGATTGGTTTTTGTAGCACTTAAGAAACATATTTTTTAAATAAAATCAGAATTGAATCAACAGAATCAACAATCACTAAAACATTGATCCTCCGAGCAGGATCCGAATAAAGAATAGAGTTGACAAGAGGGAGATTGGACTCTATTCCCCTTTACACAAACCGATATCTTCATTATTTGGCAAATATAAGGATGTTAGATAAATCGAATTAGTGGGCGTAAGAGTAGGCGTGGTCAATATTTTTTCTTTAAAAACCTAACTCGGGGTATGACGAACGTTTGCACAAAAAATCATGCATATCGCTCCAGCCGTTCTCAACTGATTCCATTACCAACTAACAACAATTGATTTTTATGTATATATACTAGCTGGCCCAGTCCGCGTTGCCGGCCGTACTTTTAGTCTTTAAAGCATAATAAATTACAGATCTGACTTATGTAGGCGGCACAATTTTGATTATAAGTAATGACGCCATTATAATTACTCCAATTTTGATTATAAGTAATGACTTGATTATGAGTAATACCTCCATGACTAAATATAAATTAATATTCATGGTAAAAATTATAATCGCGGTCGGTTTTAAATATTTTGAATAGCCTGATCTTATTTTTCAGCTATAGGCTTTAATTTGAGTGTTGAATACCTATATGATAAAGAACATCTATAATATCCCCATGTGAAAATTCAGCTCAATTTTTGATATTGTAAAAAGCATTCAAATGAGCTATAATTTGAAATTTGTATTTCCAACGTTTAAAATCCCGTACTGCGTGGTATTCAGTTTTGTCCACCTCATACTTGAAGGCAGAATGTTGTCAGAATAGCCAAAAAAATTACTCTTTTGCTCCGATTACCGTAAGATGGACATTAATTGTTTGTCATTTAAATTTTGCGGTGGAGATCCAATAAAGTTACTTTATAATTTCGTATTTTTTCATGTTTCTGCCACAATTTCCGACTGAATGAGTCCCAGATTGACATTTCGGAGTTTATTTCACATAGACGTACATCCCAAATCTACGTTCCCAACCAATATTCTCTTGGGGGTTACAAATTCAATAGAATACCAAATTTTCTTTTCTGACCACACATTGGTTGGGAAAGTGGACTTGGGGGTATACTAATGTGGGGACTATACTTAAATAAATCCCTATGAGGATAATTATCTGTAAGATGATTTTCTACCCCAGGGTTTTTTCCCCAGGTAGCCTCAAGACTAAGATGCGCGCTTTTCCGAAAAATAAAAATTTATAAGAAGAGGTTTTCTTCCCCCTTAGAAACAAAGATGTCAAATAAGGGCCAAAAATGAAAAAAGTGACCAAGACCCCGAAAATACCTTAAATCATATGATGGTGATACCAAAACGTGATAATTTTTTGCAAAGATGGTTTCTTCTTAAATTATCAACATAAGCTAAAATTAGTACGAAAAATATGGTTAAAATGTAGAATATACTTGAAATCGGGTTGTTCCGTTATCAGGGGTTATGATCCATATCATGACCTGCCAAAGCGATTAAAGGTATCTTGAATGTTTAGGTAGAATTTCCATTTTGCGTTCTTTATAGTCGGTATTTGACTGATTGCAGTCCCAATGTATTATGCATTTTGTGTTCTTATTTGACAATTTATTGAAAGAAGTAGGTCCACTTTTTGAAATTAGCCCCATAACGCTTCTTTGGTCATTTTTGTTTGTTTAAATGTGTTCGCATCTTTCAGCTGAAGCACGATGTAGGTCCTGGAGTAGAAAGCATTTAACATCGTATTGCGCCCTCATTTCATTTTTAATATTATTCATTCAGAATTCAAACTAATAAAAAAAAATGTACACTTCAATATAGAAAAAAGAAAACGAATCTTCAAATGGTTCGCTGATTTTTTTGCGACAAATTTTTAAAGGTCCTTACGAAGTTTGTCGGTAGAATGTACTATTATTTTGAAATTCGATTCCATTGAAAAATTGTAGATTTTTCCCGATTTTAGAATTTTCATATAAATCGACAACGGATAAAATTGTTATTTATAGATTTTATGTATTTATTGGGTATTACGAATAAATACATAAAATCTATAAACAAAAACCTACACATCATATTAGAATTCAAAAAAAAAAAAACTCTACAAATGTACATTCGAAAATAGTAAGTCAAAATGGAAAAAAATATGCAATATAAAACATTACTATTGTACATTTTAAAAGTCAAAATGAAAATGTTCAAATTTCACATTTTTACGCGATTTTTTTGGATTTTATTCTTTTCTGCCAAGAGGCAATTCCGAATTTCTCTAAATCGTTAAAATCAGACCGGCGGTCTTTATGTTATAAGAGTAGTAACTAACACAACTTTCTTTTACATATAGAGAGATAGATTTAAAAGTAGGCGCGTTCCTCAGCCCCTAAATAAGTACTTAGGGTTGGATGGAAAGCCAACAGCATCTCGTGTAATAATTCTCAAACCAATATCTTCACTATTTTGGCAAATATAAAGATTTTAGATAAATCGTAATAGTGGGCGTAAAAGGAGGCGTGATCAATATTTTTTCTTTAAAAACCTAACTCGGGGTATGACGAACGTTTGTACAAAAAATTATGCAAATCGGTCCAACCGTTTCCAACTGATTCCGTTACCAACAAACAACAATTGATTTTTATATATATAGAAGAAGAAGAAGATGAATGAAATTTGGAATTTTTAAATAGAACATTCACATTAACAGATTCAATAGAACATTATTTACATTCAAATACTGACCTATTTGAGGTCTTTTGTGGTCCACATTACGTTTTTAAGTCATGTGGCCGCAATTTGATATTTATATATCCTTCAGTCGCCAGATTGATTCTAATTTCAAAATAGAAATGTCAACCGGGTTCATGTTCCAGTATAATTTAAGTTGATGGAAGGTAACTATAATATTTTCCAGTCATGTAGTCCTAATATAATAATTAACTATTAATTAATAATAATAATAATTAATAACTAGACAAGTAACATTTAATACTAACGTATCTTTATTTGGGGCTGAATCGAAAGTGGGCTATATCGACAAACGTTTTCGTATAGCCCCTATATAAAAGCACATTTTCAAAGTAATTGGTGGAGGGCATAAATGTAGAATGTAAATGTTTTACTAGTATTTTGTTCGATTGTCGATATTTAATACACCAATAATGCCTTGATCTAATAAAGATTGATATATTGCAGATATCAATAAGCGTCTAATTACTTAATTTATCTGTCATAAATTTATTTTTCTTCGATTTTCTTACAGAAAAGGCTTAAAGGTTTTCAATGTAGAGATCTACAAGTTGATTATCACTTCCTTTATTAGTGGAGAACGATGGTAATGTTTAACAGGGGGTAAGGCAGGGAATACCTAGGTTTCGGAAAGTTCCAGCAATCTTTATCAGTTCTCTTGTTTTTCGTCTGGGATATTCTTCCCAGGAGTTATTTTAAAAGAAACTCCTATGACAAAATTTTTTTTTTTACCCAAGTGACGAGATCGTAAGCTCAATAGAAGAGGAACCAAAAAAAACAAAAACAACGTTTGTTTATAAGTGGTGAACGATGATAATGTTTACCAGGAGAATGATGGTAATGATATACATATATATGTATATATATATCTATATATATATATATATATATATATATAGAAGCTTTAATGCTTATTATATCCTCCACCTTGGAAAGGAGGACTTTTTCATTACGTCTGTAATATCCCTAAATGTTCGTCATAGACCCCATAAAATATATATATATATATATATATATATATATATATATATATATATATATACATATATATATATATATATATATATATATATATATATATATATATATATATATATATATATATATATATATATATATATATATATATATATATTATATATATATATATATATATATATATATATATCTTCTATATCTATAAAAGAGGAAAATGTTTGTATGTTTGTTTGTTTGTTTGTTTGTTTGTTTGTAATTTATGGACTCGAAAACCGCTGAATAGATTTTCCTGAAAATTTCCATATATACTGCAACATCGCCTGAAAATAACATAGGCTATATACATTTTTGATTTTCCACTTGGAACTGGAAATATAGCAGCAGAATCGGAGGTACCTCCCAAAAATTTAGATTTTATATGCACATATCTATTGATTGGTTGAAGATACAGTCTCCAAATTTGGAATACGTAACGGAATTTGGAACAAAAATAAGTTTGCCAAATTATATTGTAATCGGTTCAGATTTGGATATAGCTCCCATATATATTTGCGACCGATTTCGTTCATTTGATGCCTCAAACACAATATGAATGTTCGATTCCAATGAAATTTGGAATGTGTGACGGGATTTAATCCGAAATAAATTTGTCAAATTATATTGAAATCGGTTCAGATTTGGATATAGCTCCCATATATATTTTCGGCCGATTAAAGCATTTGATGCACCAAACACGCTATGTTTCCTCAATTTCAATGAAATTTGAAACGTGTGATAGATTTTATCTAAAAAATCGATTTCCCAAATTATATTGAAATCGGTTCAGATTTGGATATAGCTCCCATATACATTTTCGGCCGATTTCATATATTTGGTCGACCAAACACGATATGTATTTCCAATTGTAATGAAATTTAAAATAAGTAACGGAATTGGGAGCCACAATGAATTTGTCAAATTAAATTGAAATCGGTTCAGATTTGGATATAGCTCCCATATATATTTTCGACCGATTTCATGTATTTGATGCACCAAACACGCTACGTATCTCTAATTTCAATGAAATTTGGAATGTGTAGCGGAAATTAAAACAAATATACATATGTCAAATTATATTAAAATCGGTTCAGATTTGGATATAGCTCTCATATATATTTTCGACCGATTTCATGTATTTTATGCACCATACACGATATGTATGTTCGATTCCAAAGAAATTTAGAATATGTAACGGGATTTTGATTAGAAAATAAATTAGTCAAATTATATTAAAATCGGTTCAGATTTGGATATAGCTCCCATATATATTTTCCGCCGATTTCACATATTTGATGCACAAAACACGATACGTATTTCCGATTCCAATGAAATTCGGCATGAGTGGCTAAATTTGGTACAAAAATAAATTTGACAAATTATATGCAAATAGGCTCAGATTTGATTATAGCTCCCATATATATACTCAGCCGATTTCACATATTTGATGCACCCAAAGCGAGAGACACAAAATCTGGCACCAAAAAAATTGTCAAATTATATTGAAATAAGTTGAGGTTTGGGTATAGCTAACATATATATTTCGGCCGATTTCATACATGTTATGCACCAAACATGATATATATGACCGATACAAATGAAATTCAAAATGTGTGGCGGAATTTGGTTACAATAATAAATGTGACAAATTAATTGGAAATTAGTTAAGATTTGGATATAGCTCCCATATATATATATGTTATCGCCCGATTTCACATGTTTGACGCACCGATTTCAATGAAATATGAAAGGTGTGGCGGAATTTGGTGTAAAAGTAATTTTTTTAAAATTATATTTAAACCGGATCAGATTGGGATATGATTTTAATAAGAACCATTGACCCACAACGCCTTAGGCTAACACTAAAAAACAACACAACAATTGATTTGAAATACGCTTATTACGGCGAAGTATGTTGCTATCTCGAATTCACTAATTGCAATAGAAATGCCACTCAACTTCAAAAGATTGCATTTTACTGCACGCTTGGTATTTGCTATGAAATAAATAAATCCGGAGGACAAACCCTTCGTGTATGTATGTCATGTTACTGCTTTTCTAATGGTTTTGGTTATTTACGCATTAAAGTAGTGCAATATATATATTTTTTTTAATTTTTAAATTTGTTTTTTCTTCAACCAACATATATTCGTAAATAAAATTTTGAATGCATATAAAATCAAGGAATATAAGGAAGTTGTGTTAGTTACCACGCTTATAACTCAAGAACCGCTGAACTGATTTTAACGATTTACACAAATTCGGAATTGTCTCCTAGCAGAAAAGAATAAAATCCAAAACAATCGCGTAAAAATGTGAAATTTTAAAACTGTCATTTTGACTTTTGAAGTGTACAATAGTAATGTTTTATTTTGCATGATTTTTTTTCCATTTTGACATACTATTTCGGAATGAACATTTGTAGTGTTTTTTTTTTTTTTTTTTTTTTGAATTCTAATATGATGTGTAGTCTTTTTGGGTAGTAGAAAGCGACGAAAATTATGGAGTGGCGGAACTGAATAGATGATGTCAAAATAATTTAACGTGGTCAAACCAAAAAATTAAAAAAGAGCATATTGCACTGCAAAAACTCTAAAATAGGGAAAAACTGAGAAAATTTTTTCAATGGAATCAAATTTCAAAATAATAGTAAGGAGCAAACTTCGTATGGACCTTTAAATATTGGCTGTAAAAAACCAGCGAACAAGTTGACGATTTTTTTCAATTTGTTTATAACTCAAGAACGTTTTGACGGATTTTCACAATTCATACAACTTCGGAATGGAATCTTGCAAAAAAAAATGCGTAAAATATGCCAATAAAAATATAAAAGAAGAAATGCTTTTGGCGTGATTTTTTTTTCAATTTAAAAACTATATAGAAGTGTACAATTTTTATTGTTTTAAATTCTGAATAATTAATATCAAAAATGAAATAGTACGCAACAAGATGTTAAATGGCGATCTATCATGTCTGAAATTGGCATTTAGCTTTCAACTCCAGGATCTACATCGTACTTCAGCTGGAAGATGCGAACACATTTAAATAAGCAAAAATAACCGACAAAACGTTATGGGGCTCATTTCAACACGTGGACCTACCTACTTCTATCACATGACAATAATCCGTCCAATGAGAACTCAATATGCAAAGTTCATTGGGTCTGCAATCAGTGAAATACCGACTATAAAGGGAAAAGGATTCTTTCAGAAATTCTTCCTAAACTTCTACTATACCTTAAATCACTTTTGCAGTTCATGATATGGGCCATAACCCCCGGATAAGGATGCAACCCGATTTTAAGTATATCTTACATTTTAACCATATTTTCATACGGTTTCACGTTTTGTATAACCATCATATGATTTAAGAAACCGGACATTTGTTTAATCGTCTTTGAATTATACTATGATAAAAGATATGGAAATTATGGGGTCTCCAACGCGCAATTTCAATGACAAATAATTCATATTACTTTAAAAACAAGTAAAAAAATTAAGTTCGGCCGGGCAGAATGATTACTATCATCCATCTGAGGGTAAAGGAAACATTTTATATAAAAGTATCTAAATTCGAGCGTGTTTCACTTTAAACTTCATATACCAGTAAGACTGTTTGAATGAGGCCGTTATATGGGCCCATACCAAAACGGGAACCTCTGTTTACAATTTTATACTTCAAGGATTGTCATCTATCAAACCTTCTAAAATACCAAATTTGAAACAATTATACGCGTAAATGTGTGGATTATCAACATATCCAATATAGGTAGGTATCGTTACATGTGTTAGACAAATCCGAGAAGAAATGTGGCAAAAATCATCAAAATACCGAATTTCGAGAGATACCGTTATATGGGGACTATACCAAAACGTGAACCGATAGATCATTTTCTATACCAACCATCCTATACACAATACAAATTTTTTAGCTAAATTTTGACGCTATACGTCAAATAATGTGGGCTGTATCGTAATTTAAACAAACAGACATACAGACGGTCAAATCGGCTTAGAGTTTTATGCTGATTATGAATATATATGCATATTTAATGAGGTGTATGACGAACATTTAGTGATGTTACAAATGTAATGAAAAGTTAATATACCCTCCTTTCCAAGGTGGATGATATAGTAGCATTAGAGACTAAAATTACGGGCCGGCAAAGCGGACCGGGCCAGCTAGTATATCTATAAAAGAGGAAAATGTTTGTATGTTTGTTTGTTTGTTTGTTTGTTTGTTTGTAATTTATGGACTCGAAAACCGCTGAATAGATTTCCCTGAAAATTTCCATATATATTGCACCATCGCCTGAAAGTAACATAGGCTATATACATTTTTGAATTTCCTCTTGGAACTGGAGATATAGCATCAGAATCGGAGGTACCTCCCAAAAATTTAGATTTTATATGCACATATCTATTGATTGGTTGAAGATACGAATACGTAACGGAATTTGTAACAAAAATAAGTTTGCCAAATTATATTGTAATCGGTTCAGATTTGGATATAGCTCCCATATATATTTTCGACCAATTTCGTTCATTTGATGCCTCAAACACAATATGAATGTTCGATTCCAATGAAATTTGGAATGTGTGACGGGATTTAATCCGAAAATAAATTTGTCAAATTATATTGAAATCGGTTCAGATTTGGATATAGCTCCCATACATATTTTCGACCGATTTCATGTATTTGATGCACCAAACACGCTATGTATCTCTAATTTCAATGAAATTTGGAATGTGTAGCGGAAATTAAAACAAATATACATTTGTCAAATTATATTAAAATCGGTTCAGATTTGGATATAGCTCTCATATACATTTTCGACCGATTTCATGTATTTTATGCACCATACACGATATGTATGTTCGATTCCAAAGAAATTTGGAATATGTAACGGGATTTTGATTAGAAAATAAATTAGTCAAATTATATTAAAATCGGTACAGATTTGGATATAGCTCCCATATATATTTTCCGCCGATTTCACATATTTGATGCACAAAACACGATACGTATTTCCGATTCCAATGAAATTCGGCATGAGTGGCTAAATTTGGTACAAAAATAAATTTGACAAATTATATTCAAATACGCTCAGATTTGATTATAGATCCCATATATATACTCAGCCGATTTCACATATTTGATGCACCCAAAGCGAGAGAGACAAAATCTGGCAGCAGAAAAAATTGCCAAATTATATTGAAATCAGCTGAGGTTTGGATAAAGCTAACATATATATTTCGGCCGATTTCATATATGTTATGCACCAAACATGATATATATGACCGATACCAATGAAATTCAGAATGTGTGGAGTAATTTGGTTACAATAATAAAAGTGACAAATTAATTGGAAATTAGTTAAGATTTGGATATAGCACCCATATATATATTATCGGCCGATTTCACATATTTGACGCACCAATTTCAATGAAATATGAAAGGTGTGGCGGAGTTTGGTGTAAAAGTATTTTTTTTTAAATTATATTTAAATCGGATCAGATTGGGATATGATTTTAATAAGAACCATTGACCCACAACGCCTTAGGCTAACACTAAAAAACAACACAACAATTGATTTGAAATACGCTTATTACGGCGAAGTATGTTGCTATCTCGAATTCACTAATTGCAATAGAAATGCCACTAAACTTCGAAAGATTGCAGTTTACTGCACGCTTGGTATTTGCTATGAAATAAATAAATCCGAAGGACAAACCCTTCGTGTATGTATGTCATGTTACTGTTTTTCTAATGGTTTTGGTTATTTACGCATTAAAGTAGTGCGGTAATTTTTTTTTAATTTTTAAATTTGTATTTTTTTTTAACCAACATATATTCGTAAATAAAATTTTGAATGCATATAAAATCAAAAGGGGTAGCGAAGCGCACCGGGTTCAGCTAGTATATATATATATATACATATATATATATATATATATATAATCAGCATAAAATTCTAGTCGATTTGTCCGTTTGTATGTCTGTTTGTTTAAATTATGATTTAGGAGAACAATTTGTATTGTGTATAGGATGGTTGGTATTAAAAATGAGATCTATCGATCCACGTTTTGGTATGGTCCCAATATAATGGTATCTCTCAAAATTCGGTATTTTGATGATTTTTGCCACATTTCTTCTCGGATTTGTCTAACACGATACGATACATACCGATATTGGGTATGTTGATAATCCTAGTCACATTTACGCACATAATTGTTGTAAATTTGGTATTTTAGAAGGTTTGATAGATGACAATCCTTGAAGTTTAAAATTGTCCACAGAGGTTTCCGTTTTGGTATGGCCCCATATAACGGCCTCATTCACTTTATGGTTTTTTCATAAGTTAACTGCATTATCCAAACAGTTTTATTGGTATATTAAGTTTAAAGTGAAACATACTTTTATAAAAAAATGTTTTCTTCACCCTAAGGTGGATGATAATAATAGTTCTGCCCGGCCGAACTTAATATTTTAACTTGTTTTTAAAGTAATATGTAATATTTGTCATTGAAGTTGCGCGTTGGAGACCAAATAATGTCCAACAAATTTCCGGTTCCTTAAATAATATGATGGTTATACAAAACGTGATCAGTTTTTGCAAGGATGATTTCTTCCCAAATTACCAACATTTGACAAATAAGTATGAAAATATGGTTAAAATGTAAGATATACTTGAAATCGGGTTGTATCCTTATCCGGGGGTTATGATCCATATCATGAACTGCGAAAGCGATTTAAGGTATCGTGAAAGTTTGGGAAGAATTTCTGAAAGAGTAGAAATCCTTTTCCCTCTCCTTTTTTGCGCTTTTTATAGTCCCCATATAACAGTACCTCCCAATATTCGGAATTTGGATGATTTTAGCTTCATTATTCACCAGAATTGTTTCAAATTACGTATTTAGAGTTCATAATGGGAACTTCAGTCTGTGACAGAAAATTGTCTGTACAGGTCCAGGTCTTCGTATAGGCCCCATATATCAGTACCTCCTTATATTCGGTATTTTGACGATTTTAGATACAATACGCACCGAAATTGTTTGAGATGTCGTATTTGAAGTTCGTAATGGATGCTACAGCCTGTGACAGAAAATTGTCTATATTGGTTCAGGTCTTCTCACAGCTCCGATGTAACGGTACCTCCCTATATATGATATTTTGATGATTTTAGCTACATTATTGACCGTTTAATTCAAGTTTCGAATTTGAATATTGTAATGGCTTATGACAAACAATGCATACGTAGGTCCACGTCGTATACACTCCAATATAACTACTATCTTCGGTATTTTTAAAATTGTAACAAAATTTTTAAAGGATTTTATTTTTTGAAAATTTCTAAATTCGTTCCAAATGGTGGAAGGTATTCGGCCGAGCCGATCTTACTGTTTTTTTAACTTGTTGTTTGTTTAAATGTGTTAGCATCTTCCAGCTGAAGCACGATGTAGATTCTGGAGTTAAAAGCTAAATGCCAATTTCAGACATGAAAGATAATTTAACATCGTATTTCGTACTATTTCATTTTTGATATTATTTATTCAGAATTCAAAACAATAAAAACTGTACACTTTTGTATAGTTTTTAAATTAAAAAAAAAAAATTCACGCCAAAACGATTTTTTCTTTTTTATTTTTATTGGCGTATTTTACACATTTTTTTTTTTTGCCAAGATTCCATTCCGAAGTAGTATCCGTCAAAACGTTCTTGAGTTATATACATAGTAACTAATAAGCAAATTGAAAAAAAACATCTTCAACTTGTTCGCTGGTTTTTTAAAGCGAATGTTTAAAGGTCCTTAAGAAGCTTGGTCCATACTATTATTTTGAAATTTGATTCCATTGAAAAAATGTTCTTTATTTTCCCCGATTTTAGAGATTTTGCAATGCAATAGGTTTTTTTATTTTATTAGAATTCAAAAAAAAAAAAAAAAAAAAACAGTACAAATGTACATTCCAAAATAGTAAGTCAAAATGGAAAAAAATCATGTAAATAATACATTACTAATGTACACTTCAAAAGTCAAAATGAAAATTTCCAAAATTCACAATTTTACGCGATTTTTTTTATTTTATCCTTTTCTGCTAAGAGACAATTCCGAATCGTTAAAATTAGATCAGCGGTTCTTCAGTTATAAGCGTAGCAACTAACACAACCTTATTTTATATATATATAAAGATAGATTAGAAGTATGCGTGGTCAGTTCCTCAGCCCCTAAATAAATCCCTAGGGTAGGAGGGAAAGTTAACAGTATCTCGTGTAATAATTTTCAAACCGATATCTTCATTATCTGGCAAATATAAAGATTTTAGATAAATGAAGATAGTGGTCGTAAAAGTATGCGTGGTCAATATTTTTTTTTCTATATATATATACTAGCTGAACCCGGCGCGCTTCGCTACCCCTTTTGATTTTATATGCATTCAAAATTTTATTTACGGATAAAGAAAAACAAATTTAAAAATTAAAAAAAATAAATATTGCACTAATTTAAAGCGTTAATAAACAATATCATTACAAAAGCAGTAACATGATATGCATACACGAAGGATTTGTCCTTTGGATTTATTTATTTCATAGCAAATACCAAGCGTGCAGTAAACTGCAATCTTTTGAAGTTGAGTGGCATTTCTATTGCAATTAGTGAATTCGAGATAGCAACATACTTCGACGTAATAAGCGTATTTCAAATAAATTGTTGTGTTGTTTTTTAGTGTTAGCCTAAGGCGTTGTGGGTCAATGGTTCTTATTAAAATCATATCCCAATCTGATCCGATTTAAATATAATTTTAAAAAAATTACTTTTAAACCAAACTCCGCCACACCTTTCATATTTCATTGAAATTGGTGCGTCAAATATGTGAAATCGGCCGAGAATATATATATGGGAGCTATATCCAAATCTTCACTAATTTCCAATTAATTTATCATATATATTATTATAACTAAATTCCGCCACACATTCTGAATTTCATTGGAATCGGTCATATATATCATGTTTGGTGCATAATATGTATAAAATCGGCCGAAATATATATGTTAGCTATATCCAAACCTCAACTGATTTCAATATAATTTGGCAATTTTTTCTGGTGCCAGATTTTGTCTCTCTCGCTTTGGGTGCATCAAATATGTGAAATCGGCTGAGTATATAAATGGGAGCTATAATCACATCTGAGCGTATTTGAATATAATTTGTCAAATTTATTTTTGTACCAAATTTAGCCACTCATGCCGAATTTCGTTGGAATCGGAAATACGTATCGTGTTTTGTGCATCAAATATGTGAAATCGGCGGAAAATATATATGGGAGCTATATGCAAATCTGAACCGATTTTAATATAATTTGACAAATGTATATTTGTTTTAATTTCTGCTACACATTCCAAATTTCATTGAAATTAGAGATACATAGCGTGTTTGGTGCATCAAATACATGAAATCGGTCGAAAATATATATGGGAGCTATATCCAAATCTGAACCGATTTCAATTTAATTTGACAAATTCATTTTGGCTCCCAATTCCGTTACTTATTTTAAATTTCATTACAATTGGAAATACATGTCGTGTTTGGTCCACCAAATACATGAAATCGGCCGAAAATGTATATGGGAGCTATATCCAAATCTGAACCGATTTCAATATAATTTGGGAAATCAATTTTTTAGATAAAATCTATCGCACGTTTCAAATTTCATTGAAATTGGGGATACATAGCGTGTTTGGTGCATCAAATGCTTGAAATCGGCCGAAAAAATATATGGGAGCTATATAGCCAAATCTGAACCGATTTCAATATAATTTGACAAATTAATTTTCGGATTAAATCCCGTCACACATTCCAAATTTCATTGGAATCGAACATTCATATTGTGTTTGAGGCACCAAATGAACGAAATCGGTCGCAAATATATATGGGAGCTATATCTAAATCTGAACCGATTACAATATAATTTGGCAAACTTATTTCTGTTCCAAATTCCGTTACGTAATCCAAATTTGGAGACTGTATCTTCAACCAATCAATAGATATGTGCATATAGAATCTAAATTTTTGGGAGGTACCTCCGATTCTGATGCTATATCTCCAGTTCCAAGTGGAAATTCAAAAATGTATATAGCCTATGTTACTTTCAAGCGACAAACAAACAAACATACAAACATTTTCCTCTTTTATATATATAAGTTAACGGCTCACCCTAATAAACATCAAACTAAATATGCAAACCAACTAGTAAACATTCCCATCATTATGCTGCGCAAGCAGTCCGACAAATCAACAGGAATATGACACCAGGGCAGTCATCCGCCACAAACACGCGCACTAATACCAGCGCACCGCAAGTGATGACTCAGCGTAATAACGAGCACGACCAGGCTGCAGTATAATATTAGTTTTAAGTTGAAGTAATTCTTATTTGTAAATCCAACAAGAGAGGTGCATAGCACCGCAACATAAATGTTAGTAACTAAATAAAGAAACACCATAGCAGTGTGAAATAAACTTTAACTTCTAACATTAACTGGCGCCCAACAACTACAAGGATCAACACATCCTAGAACCCAACAACCACAAGGATTAAAACATCCCAACAGCCGGTACGAGAACCGTTCCTGAGTAGGAGTACGAAAAGGATGTTACGTAAGAACTAGCGGACTACCGGGATATAAGGAAAATGATCAAATTATTATTAGTAAGTTATTATAAATTTAACAAAAGTAAAAAAGAAGAAATGTTAAAATAAAATTAAACAAAATAAGGAATAACACAGAAAGTGAAAGTGTGAAATCTAATTTACAAAAATCATATTTGTGCTAGAATACGTTTAACAAAAATAACAAAGTAAGAAGAAAGAAATGTTAGAGTAAGGTAAAACAAAAAATAAAGTGTGACATCTAAATTTACAAAAAAAATCATATTTGTGCGAAATTAACAAATGTAAGAAATATGAAATGTTAGATTAAGTTAAACAAAAAATAGAGTGTGGCATCCAAATTTAAAGAGTCATATCCGTGCTGAAATAAGTTTAAAGAAATTTTGATAATAGATTTGTGACGAGAACTAGGATTTGGTGTTTCTTTTTCTCCTTTTTTTCGAGCGGCCAATGCCGGAAGATCTAAACAACTTAATAACAAGGGTCGAAGCTATGAGTGTTTCAGGACAGACATCTTCGCCTTCTGGGGCAGCTCCCGTAAGGTTTAATCCCTTTACGGAAAGTCAGACTAATGAGGTGAAACGAATAATAAGTGAGACGGTGGCAAACCTTCTCAAACAGGGGGAGGATGTTACCGCCACTAAAGATGTCGACATAGAAGGATCTGGGGATATCTCAGAAGGAGAGAGAATACCAGACATAGTGAAGACGTTAAGGGAATTCTCGGGCAAGCCAGGAGAATTTAGTTCGTGGAGGAAAGCTGTTGATAGGATCATGAACATTTATGAGTCACAAAGGGGAACAACCAAATACTTCACAATTCTACACACTGTTAGGCATAAAATTGTTGGTGAGGCCGACACGGCTTTGGAGTCTTATCGGACCCCATTAAATTGGAAAGCGATAAGAAAGTGTTTAGTGCTTCATTTTTCAGATAAGAGAGATATTTCGACCTTAGAGTATCAAATGACCGTCCTATCTCAGGGTGGGCAAACCATAACAGATTTTTACCAGAAGGTTTACCACCATTTGTCTTTGATTCTGGACAAGATTGATTGTCTGGATATAGGGAACGAGGCTTTGGATGTATTGACCCAAACATATAGGGACAAGGCTTTGGACACCTTTATTCGAGGACTTAATGGTAATCTTCCAAGCTTAATGAGTGTTACAAACCCGACAAGTTTGCCTCAGGCTCTAAATGCCTGTTTAAAATTAGGTAATCTAGGTGTGCGTATTCAACACGCTACCGAGAAAGGATCTAGACCAAACAGGATCCCCCAAACTAACCCTCCTAGACATTTTTACCCACAGCTGACGATTGGTGATAGGAATTTTCAAGGTGACCAAAGGTACAGAGGCCCTACTCAATATCGTTATCGGAATTTCCGAAGTGGAGAACAACAATACGGAGGGCCGGCGAACTTTTCGAATCGACCTCCAGTAGTGAATAATTTTGGACACCCCCAATACGGAGGATACAGACCCCCACTTCCTCCTAAACCTGATGTACCAATGGACGTGGATCAATCAATACAGACTAGGCAGGTAAACTATCAGAATAGGCCACAGTTGAGTAATGCTTTTAACAATGTTCAGCCTAACTTTAAGAGAAATAATTCAGGAAATATTCATCAGCCGCAAAAGCAGCAGAGAATGTTTAATGTTGAGGCCCAAATACGTGAGGATGCAGAGCCGGATGAAATGAATGGTTCTGATGAACAGGAATATGAGGTTTCCTATGACGAAGCGTACGAGGAGGATCTAGACGATCAGTTGGCAATTGTAGATGACGTTAATTTTTTAGACTAGCTTCAACGTTGCCATACCTCCCTTTCAGAATGAAAAATGGCAACGAACTTAAATTTCTTATAGACACCGGTTCGAACAAAAATTATATTAATGGCAAATTTATTAGAAACCCTCTAAAGAACCAGAAACCTTTTCATGTTAAGTCCGTAGGCGGCATAGTTAGTATAGAGACCCATAGTTTTATTGACATTTTTAATTGCGGGATCGGAAAGTTAGAATTTTACATCCTTCCTGGTCTAGAGACCTTTGATGGGATAATAGGGAATGATACCCTGAAATCTTTGAATGCAGTGATTTACACTTGGAGATCCTATCTCACAATTCTGGATGGAAAGAAATTTCCTTTGAAAGAGCTGCAAATTGATGAGATTAATAACATGAATCTACGTTTAAATCATCTAAATCCCGAAGATGAAAAAGAAGTCAGGAATATTTTGGATGACCATCCAAACCTTTTTGCAGATCCCAATAAAAAACTCACTTATTCAACAATCGTACAAGCTGAAATTAATACGAGTAGTGATAGTCCAGTTTATTCAAAATCCTATCCGTATCCAATGGCACTGAAATCCGAAATTGACAAACAGATAGAAGAACTATTAAGGGACGGGATAATTCGCCCTTCCAGGTCCGCATATAATGCTCCAGTTTGGATAGTACCAAAAAAACCAGATGCTTCAGGTGTGAAAAAATACCGCATGGTTATTGACTATAGGAAACTTAATGAGATAACTAGACCTGACAGATACCCCATACCTGAAATTACAGAAATCTTGGCTAACTTAGGCGAACAGAAATACTTTTCCACCATAGATTTAAAGAGCGGATTCCATCAGATTCCACTTAGGGAATCCGATATTGAGAAAACAGCTTTTTCCGTCAAGAATGGAAAGTTCGAGTTCACAAGACTACCATTTGGACTACGTAACGCGTCTGCAATATTCCAAAGAGCTCTAGATGATATTCTTAGAGAGCATATAGGGAAACGGTGCTACGTCTACATTGATGACATTTTGATATTTGGTAGGACTAAAAAGGAACACATTGAAAATTTGAGGATAATATTCCGCACTTTGGAAGACTCTAATCTGAAAGTTCATTTGGACAAGAGTGAATTCTTAAAGGAAGAAATTGACTTCTTAGGGTTCAATGTAAAGGAAGGAGGTTTTTCTGCAAACCCAGACAGACTTAAGGCCATAGTTAATTTCCCTCAACCTAGAACAGTTCATGACTTGCGATCGTTCCTGGGTTTGACCGGACATTATCGGAGATTCATAAGGGGCTATGCTCAAATAGCCAAACCATTAACTTCCATGATGAGAGGCGATATAGGGAAAACCCCGAGAAACCAGTCAAAAAAAATCAGTGTCAATTTGAATTCCGAACAGATTGAAAGTTTCAAACAGCTCAAGAACTGTTTGGTATCGGAGGAAGTCGTTTTGAACTATCCCGACTTTGATAAGCCCTTTGAACTCACTACTGACGCCTCGAAATACGCTTTAGGAGCAGTTTTATCTCAAGGCAATAGACCTATCACATACCTTTCTAGAACTCTCAGTAGGGCAGAAGAGGAATATGCGACAAATGAGAAAGAAATGCTGGCGATAATTTGGGCTTTAAAGGAATTGAATTGTTACTTGTATGGAGCAAGAAGCATAAAGATATTTACCGACCATCAACCTTTGACATTTGCGCTAAGCAACAAGAACACAAATGTGAAGATGAAGAAGTGGAAGGCACAGTTAGAAGAATATAATTACGAGTTAATTTATAAACCAGGTAGCACGAATGTAGTCGCGGACACGCTATCGAGACCACCAGTGACAGATGTTAACTCCCTAACGCCCACGGTTCACAGTGCCGAGGACTCATCGGAAGACCTAATTCCTTCCGCTGAGGTGCCAATAAATACCTTCAAAAATCAGATCATTATTGAGGAATCATCAGCTTCCTCATATGAATTTAACATTGTATTTCCCTCCTACCATAGACATATCATTAAAGAAACCAGTCTAGCGGAATCAGATCTGAAAGTCATATTAAAGAGATACTTAAATCCTACAGTAGTCAACGGCATCAAGACCTCAGAGCCAGTTATGCTTATGATTCAAGCACTGTACCCTCATCACTTCAGAAACATTAAAGTACGATTCGCTCGAACAATGGTTGAAGATGTTACTGATGAGGAGAGACAAAAACAAATCATTATTGAGACTCACAACAGAGCACATAGGAATAATGCCGAGAATAGGAGACAAATTTTAGAGAGCTATTACTTCCCTTCCATGACTAGGAAAATAAAGAATGTGATCAATATCTGTAAAGTATGTAAAGAAAATAAGTATGAGCGACATCCGAACGCTCCCAAACTTAATAAGACACCTATGCCAACTTATCCTGGGCATACAATCCACATAGATATCTTCTCTACAGACAAGTTTCGAGTTTTAACCGCAATAGACAAATTTACAAAATTCGCAGTAACCAGAATGATAAATGGCAAAGGCATTGAAGACATTAGGAAACCATTGAGAGAAATAATTTTCTACTTTGGGGTCCCGAAGTCAATTGTATCTGATAACGAGCGATCTTTCAATTCTCAGACCATTCGGTTTATGTTGGAAGACGAACTTGGCATGGAAATTTTTACGGCACCGCCTTATAAGAGCGAGGTTAATGGGCAAATAGAGAGATTCCATTCGACCTTATCGGAAATTATGCGTTGCAGTAAGTGTGAGCGACCCGATTACTCTTTTGAGGAGCTATTGCAAGATAGCGTTAACAAGTACAATCACACAATACATTCGTCAATTGGAAAGAAACCCGTAGATCTATTTTTTGGACGACCGACGACCTTTGGACCAGAGGACTACGAAAGGACTCGCCTTAACAACTACGAAAGACTCTTGAGGAAACAGGAAAATGATTTGGCAAATCATAATCGTGTTAGGGAAGAACCAAAAGAATATCAAGAAGGTCAGAAAATATTTGTCAAACAGAACAAGAGATTAGGAACCAAATTATCTAAACGTTTCAAAGAAGAAGTTGTAAAGGAGAATAGGCACTCAACTGTCCTGACTCAATCAGGGAGAATAGTCCATAAGAGTCATATCAGAAACTGACTTACTTATTCACCGGGTTTCCAGTTCTTAATTACAGGTTGCCTAGGGGTCACAGAAATATTGGACTACTCTCAATCAGAAGTGGTTCTTATAGAGAGTGGAATAGGAAAAATACAAACAGGGACATTCAAAATTTTGCATGTTATTAACATCAAGGAATATCATGACACTCTAGAGAGGATCAAGGACGACTTGGCCAAAGGAATTCCAGACAACCACCCACTACTCCCCTTCCTACATAATGACATCACTACCCTATCTCACCTTATAAATCGGCTAATGCCTGAAGAGAGATCTAAAAGATCTCTTGATGAGATTGGAACGGCGTGGAAATGGCTGGCAGGTAGTCCAGACCATGATGACCTTATGCTTTTGAAAAACAAAATCAATGAGTTAACAGACAACAGCAATAACAAGTTAATAATCAACAGAGATCTAATAGAAAGAATGCAGGAGATAACGAATGCGACAAATAGTATTTCAAAAATTTTAAAGACTAGTGAGGACTTCCGTAATACCCTCATATTGCAGGCAAAGTACAAAGTTGAAATTTTAAAGGAGGAAATAACGAATATTAATTCGGCCATTCATTTAACAAAATCCAACATTGTAAACACATTTATTTTATCGGAAATAGAAATTAGGAAAATAGAAGAAATATTTAATCAAGATGAAATCCCGTTTCAAAACATTGAACAAGCTTTAAATTTCGCACGAATAAAAATTGTAAACAATAGTACTAATATAATTTACATTATAAGCATTCCCAAAACTGTAAAAGAAATTTGTAATGTCATAACCATAAGACCTGTAAAAAATCAAAATACTGTTTTAAATCTTGATTATAAGAAAATTGTAAAATGTGAAAGAGCAACATTTGGAATTAAAAGTCCTTGTCAAAAAATAAATGGTATTGAATTATGTCTAGAATCTAATGTAGCCAATATAACAAACAATACATGTGTTCCTAAATTAGTAACTAATAGCCCACATAATTGTTCAATAGTAAATGCAGATCACATTAATAATTTAGAGGAAATAGAACCTGGATTAATTTTGATAAATAACATAAAAGAAAATATTGTCATAAATGGAAACGAAAAAAATGTAACAGGAACTTATTTAATAAGATTTAGTAATTCTACAATTAGGATAGGCAACAAAAATTTCACCGTCGAAGAAGCTGCTTACTCCAAACCGTTGCCTGCGCTACTAAAACACTCAGCTAGAAACAACTACACCGAAGAAATACTATCTCTACAACTACTAAAAACGTTGCACGTGAAAAGTAATAAAAGAATCGAGCGTCTAAATACTGAATTCAAGACCAGTTTATGTTTTAACATCAGTCTCATATTAGCATTGGTCATCCTCCTGATGGCAGTAAAAATGAGGCAAAGGCGCAAAACTAGTATGAAAATTATAAAAATGACCCCACATGAAGGAATGTCTAGACCTCAAATAGAAATGACTGTGTCAGAAAGCCAATTGGCAGCCGGCACAACAGAATCTGTTATCAAAACAAAACAACTAGCAAACCACAATATTAACTTGAATCAACGCGGCAGTCTTTATAATCTGCCATATTTCTAAACACATCAATCGAGACGCTTGATAATTCGAGAGGGAGGAGTTAACGGCTCACCCTAATAAACATCAAACTAAATATGCAAACCAACTAGTAAACATTCCCATCATTATGCTGCGCAAGCAGTCCGACAAATCAACAGGAATATGACACCAGGGCAGTCATCCGCCACAAACACGCGCACTAATACCAGCGCACCGCAAGTGATGACTCAGCGTAATAACGAGCACGACCAGGCTGCAGTATAATATTAGTTTTAAGTTGAAGTAATTCTTATTTGTAAATCCAACAAGAGAGGTGCATAGCACCGCAACATAAATGTTAGTAACTAAATAAAGAAACACCATAGCAGTGTGAAATAAACTTTAACTTCTAACATTAACTTATATATATATATATATATATATATATATATATATATATATATATATATATATATATATACACTGGTGGCCGAAACTAAAGCAACTGAAATTACGAAGAGAATGAATGCCCACTTTTTCAAAAATTAAGAAAATGAGAAAGTTTTTCTTGTTTTAAATTAGGTACTTTATGCACTTTTTAAAAACCTAAAGCATAAAACCAAAATTCATTTTTATATAAAAAATAATGTTTGGTAAAGTCAATTGTACATTCATATAACCGCTGCAATTTCAGTTGTTTTTACTGTGATATTTATCGCTTTTTGCTTCCTTCGACAATTTCGCTTGTCATAAATCCTTTTTGAGAAGTTTTTTACTACAGTATGTGTTTTTCTTTTCGTTTTTTAAGTACTGCCCAAAAAAATTTTAAAATGGCTAGAAGCAAATACAGTACCTGAATAAAACAGCAAATTATCAGTGACTATCAAAACAACATATCACAAAAAATGATTTCCGAGAAATATATCATAAATATTTATGTGATTTCATAATTATTTCTGTATACTAAGTCGGTTTTTTTGAAACTGGATCAGTGGTAACAGTCTATAACGGATGAAGGCCGTGAAAAACTTCAGCCCGTACTGATCTACAAATTGTGAGAGAAATAAAAAACAACCATTTAAGAGTTCAACTGGATTGGTGAGAAAGCAATCATTGGATATAAGCTCGAGATCAGTGCGTAGACGAGTAGTGACAGCTGGTCTGCATGCCCGTAAGACATCAAAGAGCCATTTATATCTGAAAAAATCGAAAAGGATTTCGGAAACGATAATATTAAGTGGAATCAAGCTCAATGGAAAAAAAATTATTTCTGGGATGAGTCTACGTTTAATATTAAAGGCTCAGACGTGAAAAATTTTACGGTGAGAAGACCAAAAAATTAAGGACTCAAGCCGCAGTGTTGCAAAGTGAAGCATGAGGGAGGGTCAAAAATGGCGTGGCGCTGTTTTTCTTTCTATGGACGTGGGCCTATCCATAAAATAAAGAAAGTTGTGGATCGGTTTGTTTACAAAGATGTGTTGGACATCACGTTGTTCCCTTACGCTGAGTAAAATATTCGGCTGATTTGGTTGTTTCAGCATGACAATGATCCCAAACTTGTATCAAAACTTGTCAAATATTGGTTGCGGGAGTCAAAAATTGATGTTTTGTTATGGCCGGCACAATCACCTGACCTAAACTCCATAGAAAACCTTTGGAGTATCGTAGACAGGTAGATCAAGCGAGATTCGGAAATAAATAAGCACAACATTTTCTAAAGAATTCGGGGTGCATGGGAAAGCACCCCCAAGGATCAAATTGAGTGTGTTATAGATTCAATGCTGCACACTGCTATCAAAAATAATGGTTATGCTATCGACTACTAGCCAAAATTTAATTATTTTAAAATAAAAAATCAAAAGTTGCTTTAGTTTTGACCAAGCATAAATTGGGTCATTTTAGTTTTCCACATATTATTTTTCGTTCAAAATTATTTTTGTATTTTTATTTTTAGTTTCTTAAAAGTGAAATAAACCCCTCATTTAAAACTGGAAAAATAATTACGATTTGTTTATTTTTGTAAATGTTACAGGACATTTATTGTCTTTGCGATTTAAGTTGTTTTAGTTTTGGCCACCAGTGTATATATATATATATATATATATATATATATATATATATATATATATATATATATATATATACAATTTTAGGCAAATCCAAGGGTATTCTCACGTGAGGATAACGGGATTACATTTATATAGGCACTACTATTATATATATCTATATATTCTCACGTAAGGATAACGGGATTAACGACCCTGTGGACCCTCGTTTCGTTAAAGCATAAAGGAAATTTTCCCATTGAACGTCATCAAAATCAAGCCAGCACCAGATCGGTATAGGTACAACCTAAAGCATCCATGTCCTGACAGAAACTGGTTGAGATAAAAGTTTAAATAACCATTTCTCCTATTAAACCACGTGCCTGCATTTGGGATCAGAGAATAAGTCCATCTACCTTTTGCGGATGCTGCCCACCTATTTTTCCACTCAATAGTGCACTGATTTCTGCCAACATCTGACAAGTTTTCACTTTTAAGCGTATCTTTTGACATGAATATAAATGCGCACTCTTTTGCTAAGATATCGATAGGTATCATAGCTACAAGTATCCTTTTTTCCAGATTTGACCTATATTGATTGCTCCTTTGCAATATCAGTTACGATTTTTATACCCTCCACCTTGGAAATTAGGGTATATTAACTTTGTCATTCCATTTGTAACATCCCTAAAGAATCGTCGTAGACCCCATAAAGTATATATATTCATAATCAGCATAAAATTCTAAATCGATTTTATGATGTCCGTCTGTCTCTCTGTTGAAATCACGATACAGCCCACATTATTTGACGTAGAGCATCAAAATTTAGCAGAACAATTTGTATTGTGTCTAGGATGATTGGTATTGAAAATGAGATATATCGGTCCACGTTTTGGTATAGTCCCCATATAACGGTACCTCCAGATATTCGGTATTTTAATGATTTTTGTCACATTTTTTCGCGGATTTGTCTAAAAATTGGTATTTGTGTGTCCCAGTGGGTTCTAGTTCGTGTGGCGAAATATTGTATGTATGGATCCACGCTTTAGTATAGCCCCCATATAACGGCACCTCCCGATTTTTGGTATTTTGTTGATTTTTGCCACATTTTTCACGGATTTGTCTAAAAATTGGTATTTGTAGATCATAATGGGTTCTAGCTCCTTTGGCGAAACATTGTATGTATAGGTCCCCGTTTTGGTATAGATCCCATATAAGGGTACCTCCCGATATTCGGTATTTTGAGGATTTATTACCACATTACTTCGTGGATTTCTCTAAAAATTGGTATTTGTGTATCCTAATGGGTTCTAGATCCGTTGGTGAAACATTGTATGTATAGGTTCACGTTTTTGTATCCCATATAGCGGTACCTCCCGATATTCGATATTTTGATGATTTTTGCCACATTTTCCCACGAATATGTCAAAAATTGGTATTTGTGGGTCACAATGGGCTAATGTTTCCTTTACCCTGAGATGGAGGGTATTAAAAGTTCGGCCCGGCCGAACTTAATGTTCGTTTACTTGTTATTGCATCAATGGTGGAACTCTTTTTCCTGAATCCAAATTGATTGCAAGATAAGCCATCTTCTTGTTCGATGCATTCTTCAAATCTATCACGGACACTGCTCTCAAAAAGTTTCACGAATGTGTCTCACATACATAATGGACGATGTGATGATGGGATTTTGGCAACAACACCAATCTCTACCTTTTCCATAGAGACGCTAATTACTTGGTCGCCACAACATTTTATAACGACTTTTAAGACATAATTGGGTGTTCCATCGAGACCAGGCGCTTTTCATTGCCCAGTCTATCAGGAGTTCTCACGTAGTGTCTTCCAGGCCGTATAAAATCATTACGTAATTTCGCAATTTAAGCATTCCACCAATATACTGGGGGCTTTTTGGCTCCTGTTTCCTTTTTTGCATTGATGCATTACATGGCTGTGTAACTCGATGTATTAATTCTTTCGCCATGTTTTCGGGAGATCCCTGAAGTTCTGTATCGGTCATACAAAGGGAAAATAGCTCTTTATACAATGTATCTTTTTTCCAACCAGCTACTCCAACTCTCTGAACCGATTTACGTTCCGTTTCTATACTTCTAAGGCTTATGGTAATTGCATTATGGTCGCTATTTGTGTATATGGCACTGATTTGCCATTCGAAACAGCTGAAATTGTTTAAACTGACAAACGCTATATCGATTATGGAACTTCCACCATTTCGGGTGAGTGTTGGAATGTTACATCTAGATGGGTATGTGATTCTAATAATATTCGGCCCCATTCGTTTGTTTTTGGGCAACTCCCTTCTGTAGCCCAGGCGTTAAAATCAAATCTGCTATCAAATTTGTTAGGTTGGTAATAATTCTTGTGTATTCCTCAATGTTATACCTTGGAGGCATGTAGCAGCTGTAGACTGTTAAACCTGCAAGAGTAGTTCGAACAAATCAAGATTCCGAATTTAACACGTGTTGCATTGGGCTGTTTATGGACCAGATCGTGGAAGTTCTTGTTATATAACCTCACCAGTTTACTGAATTAATGTTCTTGAAGGGCTCACTTATAATAATTAGATACACTTCAAATTCTCTTACTGTCTGTCTTAATAGATCCTGAGCATCCTCACAATGATTCAGATTTATTTGAAATATTCTCATAGATGGATGGATGGGATGGTTTTTGCACGTGGCTATCTTGTGACCAATTTCTCCACAGCATATACAAAGTGCAGGTATTTATAACATCTACTGTGTATCAATTTTTCGCGTATTCGACAGTTGGCCCATCCAATTAAGCATATTGTATCCGTTTGGCTTTTCTCAAAGATTCTATTGTGGATCGTAGCAACGTTTGGAAATCCTCCGATACATCACTAATAACTGTGAAAACATCGTCCACAGTACACATTCAATCTATATCTTTAATTTCTAATGATACTTTCTATGTTAATGCACGTACTTCGGCGGCTGAACCTAGTACATTTTTAATTGCTTCCCTGAACTCATTCGTATTCTCGTGTGATGATTTATTGAGTTCCAACAATAATTCACCCGGAGAAGAGTTTTTAATTTTATTAACATTTTCCCCTAAAACAGCCAATCTCGCCTCATTTTTCACTTGTTTTAATATATCTGCATATGAGGAATCTCCACATGTTTTAATAATAAAAGCATCGGGTTTATTAGGTTTTCTTTTCCATGTTTTGGTTGGACTTACCTTCAAGCGACCTCTGTGGACTCGTTATGATATCTTCCTGGTTTATCTTTGTTGGTAAAGGGTTTAGCTTCCTTCCTTTTCTTTGTCTTTGCGTTTTTGGACGCGGGCGTTGTTTGGGGTCCTTGTTGTTGAGGTTTAAGTCATACTTCTGTCTGGGTCTGTCTGTTGTATATTGTGCACATCTGACATATCTCTGGTGGTTAATTTATGTCATCTGCTACACTTTAATAAATCGCCTTATTTACCGCACCATTGAATGCATATCTTTGTGGATGTTATTTTTCGATTTAACGAATTTAACCAACTGCGATATTTTGTTTCCGAGCTTATTTAGGTTTTCATTTCCATAACCTTTATAATTAGGCACTCCTTCACTTGAATCATTAGCAGGTATTTGCCTAACAATCACCGTGCTTCTATCCGCTAGGGAATCTTCCTCTCTCATATTATCAGCTATTAAGTTCGAGCTTCTGATCAATGGACTCTCTTCGACATTTATATTTATTCTCTGTTTTCTTGGGTTTCTTCATTCATGTCTATGTTTCGTGGTCCCAACTCAAAGCCGCTATCTCCGCTCCGGGTCCCTGTTTGTAGGTCCATGCGAGGGTTGACGGTATTTCCTCATGAGATCTCTCGTTCAGAACCAGGTCCGTGTTAATCGGTAATATACATCCGAACCTCCATTACCATCTTAATGGGACGAACATTGAACGTACTTTGAGGCTTTAACGGAACGGAGGCGCTGTGGCATTAGCACAGAAGCCATTTCTGTGAGGTTTCACCCCAACATACAGAGATTGCAGAATACCACAGTCGTCAGGCCAGGGTTCATCGATTCCAAATCATAGCCCAGTAATGCCATAATCAAGAACGTACTGGCTTGATCTTAATACCTTTCGGCGGGGTTTAATTTCTCCGTTGTGTTGAAAAATTTCCATTTACGTAAACTCACATTGCACTTGCACATTTTTGAGACGTTCTCCACTACTGCCGAAACTAGGGTCCGCCGGGTCGTTAATCCCGTTATCCTCACGTGAGAATACCCTTGCGATCTATACAAAGCAGTATCAGGCGATGCAGCATGTATAATTGCAGCTATGATACCTATCGATATCTTAGCAAAAGAGTGCGAATTCATATTCATGTCAAAAGATACACTTGAAAATGAACATTTATCTGATGATGGCAGAAATGAGAGCATTATCGAGTGGTAAAATAGGAGGGCAGCATCTACAAGTTTCTGTCAGGACATGGATGCTTCAGGTTCTACCTATATCGATTTGGTCTTGACAATTCTCCGAATTGTCCATGCTGTGTAGAACACGTGGAAGATCCGTACCATGTTTTCTTTATATGTTCGAGGTTTAGAGTAAAGAAAATGAAAGCAGAGCCACAAGTCAACAGCGATATAAGATTAAATTATTTAATCGAAGTAATTTTGATCTCTCTAGAGAATTGGGATAATATCTGTGAATATGTGAGAAAAATAATTATTGATAATTAAGAAAAAGTATGGGAAATAACAGTGTTGCTTAAAACACTGCCACCCTACGATGAAATGCTTGTACGGCGGTACCGTAGGGATTGTGGGTCAGAGTAAAGGAGTTATTTTAGCGTGATAAAGTCTTGCACACGTGACGCAAGCAGGTTGTCAGAGACTTTCAATGTTGAGGTTTACTAAACCTAAGTTGAGTTGACCAATTCTACACCGACATTTTGACCAATGTAAAAAAACCTAACGAATCATACTATCACGGTAATTAATATCGTTACCTTGGATTTCTAGAATCTATGAAGAGGATTAGGATTCATAACACCGTTGTTGTGTATCTGTTCAACATTTTACTTATGAACATATGTATGTACAAAAATTAAAAAAAGAATTTTAACGCACACTCCAGATAAAAAATGTGTCTTCATTTTCTACCACTTTGCCATGGGAATTCCTATATACATTTCTTTTTGCGTGGATATTGCCCGTGGTTACACAAAAACGTATTTCCGCAATACTTTATTTCAGCCGGTTTCCCTTTTTCGCTTCAATGCATGTCATCCTTCACGGCTGAGTGAATATCTATTCAATTTGCATATTGACATATCCCTCTCCTTAATACGACTGAATATTGTAATAAAGTTGTGGACATCTTTCAAACGTACTGCGTTTTGTTAGTAAATAAATGTGTGGGAAGTATTGCGAGAACTGTATCAATTTCATTTTAAAACGTTTAAAATATAACAAATCTTGACAGTAAGGTGCACACCTTTAACACGATAAAAAAATCTCTGTGCAAAATCAACCATGCATATATCTACAATAAATCAAATCTACTTCAAACTAATAAAATTCAATTTTCATTCTTCAAATATACATAACTAGCTGGCCTGGTCCGCGTTGCCGGCCCGTACTTTTAGTCTTAAATGCATATTTTTTGAAGCACAATAAGTCACACATCTGACTATAAGTCGCTATTTTTATACCCTCCACCTTAAAAAGGAGGGTATATTAACTTTGTCATTCCGTTTGTGACATCTATAAATATTCGTCGTAGACCTCATAAAGTATATATATATATATATATATATATATATATATATATATATATCATCGAAATACCGAATATCTGGAGGTACCATTATATGGGGGCCATACGAAGACGTGGACCTGCACTAACAACGTCAAATAATGTGGGCTGTATCGTGCTTTCAACAGACATACGGACGGACGTCGCTAATTTGACTTAAAATTTTATGTTGGTTATGAATATATATATATATATATATATATATATATATATATATATATATATATATATATATATATATATATATATATATATATATATATATATATATATATATATATCGTCTGTTATGGCGGCACACCACCACCATGGCCGGCGTTTGAGTTCTGATGGCCAACCGAGGATGCACATTTTCAGCTGACCTCTTTGGCAAGTAAACACGATCATTTTGTTTGTTTACAAACTGCTGGACAACGAATGTTTTCTCATCGGAGAAAACCAAAACACTAGAGAAATCACACTATCACTCTTGAATTCCATCACAAATAACTTTTTGTGTGGAAAACTCTCACCAAAATGCTTTTGTACGCTTGTAAAAAACAACACATGTGCTAGAACTGGAAAAGCATATAGGAAACCTTTAAAAACCATTAATGTCTCTAAAAGTAGAACGAATTGAGTATAGTTCCCCTACCCACAAATATTGGGAATTGTCGCCCAAAATTTAAAGAAAGTGTCAATATGTAATGTAACACCAAAGCTCGTTACTATATAACGACTTTATATTTTTGTGTATTCGGCAGAAAATGTTTACCTGGATAATATAACCGTGGACAAACGAATACAATGGGTCAGAAGGATGTTCTAAAACAGGCAATTTCAGGCCGCCATCAGCGCAGCATATGCCGTGGTTTCTATTTGAAACTTTAATGCATTGCAATGCTGGCATACGACAGGCAATGAAACGATTTCAATGAAGCAAAGATGTTGTGGGCAGTTGTGGAAGCATCGTGCTGATGATTATGCAACACGAACCTGTGCAATATGGATCCACTTGCAATCATTTTTTTCAACCTCTCGCAATTGATGAGTTATTATATTTTGTTTACACCAATCTATATATATATATATATATATATATATATATATATATATATATATATATATATATATATATAACAGAAAGTTGTGTTAGTTACTACGCTTATAACTTAAGCACCGCTGACTTGATTTTAAACGATAAAATTTAAATTTAAATTGTTATTTTTTCATTTTGCCTTAAGATTTGCGAATATAAATTTGTAGTTTCTTTTATATTTTTGAATTCTAAATTCTAATTCTTTTGGGGAGTATAAAGCGACAAAGGACAAAGGGTCGTTCAATTTTATTAACTTTTTTATTTAACTCGATTTTTTGAAAACTTTAATTACTGGCGGGCTACATTGAAGAATATGTGGTGGCGAAACTGAATAGATGATGTCGAAATCATTTAATGCGGTCACACCAAAGTTAAAGGACAATAACTTTGTCTAAATCGCTAAAAAATAAAAAAAGGCTATCTCATTTCAAAAATTCTAAACTCGGGAAAAATCGAGAAACAATTTTCACTGGAATGGAATTTACTGTGAAATTGTGGAATGGAATTTACTGGAAATGAAATTTTGCACAAATCATTTGTTTGGCCCAAGGACAAACCCTATTGAAATTGGAGATAATCGGTCAAAATTTAGATATAGCTCCCATATATATCTTCGTCCGATTTGCCTTTTATTGTACACCAAACGTGTAATATCAGTCCGAATAGTATGGAATTTTGCACATACGATCAGATTTGACCTGAAAATATGTATCCCAAATTTGATCGAAATCGGTTTAGATATAGCTATAGCTCCCATATATATTGTTCATCCGATTTGTTATTTTTGTCCTCCGCAGCCGTAATATGCACTCTGTAAATGCAATATTTGGGGAAATATATCAAATACAGCTCAGAAATACATTTGCTAAATTTTATCGAGATCGGTTCAGATTTGGATATAGCTCCCATATATAACTTCGTCCGATTTACCTTCTATTGTGCACTAAATGTCTAACATTTGCCCAAATTGGATGAAATTTGGCACTTACGAGCGCATTGTGTCTAGAAGCTAGTATGTCAAATTTGGTGAAGATCGGTTCAGATATAGCTATAGCTCCTATATATACTGTTCATTTAATTTGTCATATTTGTTACCCACAGCAGTAATATGCACTCCGTAACAATGATATTCAGGGAAATATATCAAATACAGCTCAGAAATATCTTTGCCAAATTTTATCGAGATCAGTTCAGCTCCCATATATAATTTTATCCGATTTCAAATTAATAGTGCACCAAATGGGCAATACAAGTCCGAATTTAAAAGATACAAATGCTTCGGCATATTTAGTCCTTTGAACTTTAAGTTATAATTATAATAGCGTGTATTCGTGAATTCTCCCATAAAAACTTTTAATTGTTATGCGCAGCTCTACTAAATTAGCAAAGTGGTGTAGGGTATCATAAAGTCGGCCCCGCCCGACTTTAAGACTTTCTTTACTGGTTCAACTTTTTTTTTTTCTTTTCTGTCAATTTTATATAATACGATTTCTTCAATTTTATTCTTATTGACTTAAAATTTTATGTTGGTTATGAATATATATATATATATATATATATATATATATATATATATATATATATATATATATATATATATATATATATATATATATATATATATATATTCATAACCAACATAAAATTTTAAGTCAAATTAGCGACGTCCGTCCGTATGTCTGTTGAAAGCACGATACAGCCCACATTATTTGACGTTGTTAGTGCAGGTCCACGTCTTCGTATGGCCCCCATATAATGGTACCTCCAGATATTCGGTATTTCGATGATATATATATATATATATATATATATATATATATATATATATATATATATATATATATATATATATATATATATATATATATATATATATATATATATATCATCGAAATACCTAATATCTGGAGGTACCATTATATGGGGGCCATACGAAGACGTGGACCTACACTAACAACGTCAAATAATGTGGGCTGTATCGTGCTTTCAACAGACATACGGACGGACGTCGCTAATTTGACTTAAAATTTTATGTTGGTTATGAATATATATATATATATATATATATATATATATATATATATATATATATATATATATATATATATATATATATATATATATATATATATATATATTCATAACCAACATAAAATTTTAAGTCAATAAGAATAAAATTGAAGAAATCGTATTATATAAAATTGACAGAAAAGAAAAAAAAAGTTGAACCAGTAAAGAAAGTCTTAAAGTCGGGCGGGGCCGACTTTATGATACCCTACACCACTTTGCTAATTTAGTAGAGCTGCGCATAACAATTAAAAGTTTTTATGGGAGAATTCACGAATACACGCTATTATAATTATAACTTAAAGTTCAAAGGACTAAATATGCCGAAGCATTTGTATCTTTTAAATTCGGACTTGTATTGCCCATTTGGTGCACTATTAATTTGAAATCGGATAAAATTATATATGGGAGCTGAACTGATCTCGATAAAATTTGGCAAAGATATTTCTGAGCTGTATTTGATATATTTCCCTGAATATCATTGTTACGGAGTGCATATTACTGCTGTGGGTAACAAATATGACAAATTAAATGAACAGTATATATAGGAGCTATAGCTATATCTGAACCGATCTTCACCAAATTTGACATACTAGCTTCTAGACACAATGCGGTCGTAAGTGCCAAATTTCATCCAATTTGGGCAAATGTTAGACATTTAGTGCACAATAGAAGGTAAATCGGACGAAGTTATATATGGGAGCTATATCCAAATCTGAACCGATCTCGATAAAATTTAGCAAATGTATTTCTGAGCTGTATTTGATATATTTCCCCAAATATTGCATTTACAGAGTGCATATTACGGCTGCGGAGGACAAAAATAACAAATCGGATGAACAATATATATGGGAGCTATAGCTATATCTAAACCGATTTCGATCAAATTTGGGATACATATTTTCATGTCAAATCTGATCGTATGTGCAAAATTCCATACTATTCGGACTGATATTACACGTTTGGTGTACAATAAAAGGCAAATCGGACGAAGATATATATGGGAGCTATATCTAAATTTTGACCGATTATCTCCAATTTCAATAGGGTTTGTCCTTGGGCCAAACAAATGATTTGTGCAAAATTTCATTTCCAGTAAATTCCATTCCACAATTTCACAGTAAATTCCATTCCAGTGAAAATTGTTTCTCGATTTTTCCCGAGTTTAGAATTTTTGCAATGAGATAGCCTTTTTTTATTTTTTAGCGATTTAGACAAATTTATTGTCCTTTAACTTTGGTGTGACCGCATTAAATGATTTCGACATCATCTATTCAGTTTCGCCACCACATATTCTTCAATGTAGCCCGCCAGTAATTAAAGTTTTCAAAAAATCGAGTTAAATAAAAAAGTTAATAAAATTGAACGACCCTTTGTCCTTTGTCGCTTTATACTCCCCAAAAGAATTAGAATTTAGAATTCAAAAATATAAAAGAAACTACAAATTTATATTCGCAAATCTTAAGGCAAAATGAAAAAATAACAATTTAAATTTAAATTTTATCGTTTAAAATCAAGTCAGCGGTGCTTAAGTTATAAGCGTAGTAACTAACACAACTTTCTGTTATATATATATATATATATATATAGATTGGTGTAAACAATATATAATAACTCATTAATTGCGAGAGGTTGAAAAAAATGATTGCAAGTGGATCCATATTGCACAGGTTCGTGTTGCATAATCATCAGCACGATGCTTCCACAACTGCCCACAACATCTTTGCTTCATTGAAATCGTTTCATTGCCTGTCGTATGCCAGCATTGCAATGCATTAAAGTTTCAAATAGAAACCACGGCATGTGCTGCGCTGATGGCGGCCTGAAATTGCCTGTTTTAGAACATCCTTCTGACCCATTGTATTCGTTTGTCCACGGTTATATTATCCAGGTAAACATTTTCTGCCGAATACACAAAAATATAAAGTCGTTATATAGTAACGAGCTTTGGTGTTTACATTACATATTGACACTTTCTTTAAATTTTGGGCGACAATTCCCAATATTTGTGGGTAGGGGAACTATACTCAATTCGTTCTACTTTTAGAGACATTAATGGTTTTTAAAGGTTTCCTATATGCTTTTCCAGTTCTAGCACATGTGTTGTTTTTTACAAGCGTACAAAAGCATTTTGGTGAGAGTTTTCCACACAAAAAGTTATTTGTGATGGAATTCAAGCGTGATAGTGTGATTTCTCTAGTGTTTTGGTTTTCTCCGATGAGAAAACATTCGTTGTCCAGCAGTTTGTAAACAAACAAAATGATCGTGTTTACTTGCCAAAGAGGTCAGCTGAAAATGTGCATCCTCGGTTGGCCATCAGAACTCAAACGCCGGCCATGGTGATGGTGTGCCGCCATAACAGACGATGGTCGCTCTCCGCTCGTATTAATTGACCGTGGCGAATGTTATCGCAAAAATATTTTGGAGGGGGTATTAAAGCCTTTGGCACACAAACATTTTGGCCGCAAATCTTGGACATTCCAACAGGACTCAGCACCATCGCCATCCAAAAATGGTTACAAACTGAGGTTCCTCGCTTTATTTCCAGCGCACAATGGCCACCAAAATCTCCGGATACAAATCCGTTGGACTATTGTGCCTGGAGTATTTTGCAAAGCAAGGTTGGCACTAAAAAATACAAAGGGGTCTAGCAAGCGCTTCGCCGGGAATGGATCAAAATACCGTTTGAAGGCTCTAAAAGTTGATGCTATTTCCGACATTTTTGCCTGAATTCAATAAAATTTTAACAAAAATGTAAAAATTGTGGCGTTTGACTTTGTTGTAGTTTTTATCTCACCCTGTATATCAGTGTCTGTAAATATTTCACATTTTTTACAAATTTGCAATTGTCTACCGTTTTTTCTTTATGCGATACATTAATCCTTATAATAACCGTGGGAAAAATTGTATTTATGCCCCGCAATGGGATATCCCTTTTAGAAAAGTACCCTTAAGAAATATATCGTCATCTTACAGGCAGATGTGTAGATCAATTGAGTTATGGTCGATTTGTGGAAACAGCATCAAATGAAAAAAGAGAAGTCAACCCTTGACTAACAACATTTGGTCAGTATAAGGTACAGAACCCAGCGTAATAGTAGTCAACAAATCGTCTATCTACTGATTTGTATAATTTTTTCATTCGCAAATTTCTTATGTTAATGATTGAATGATTTTTAAAACACTATATAAGTTAAGATTCAAAAAAAAAAAAAAAAAAAACAACATAAACAACAACCACGTAAGAATGAATGAAGTTTCATGTCTTATTTGCTTAATCAAAATTATTTGGTTAAACTAAGAAAATAAATGTCTAATAAGAATTTGTTTCCAAATTGATGGCCGTGTCAAACACACATGCACATATTTATGAGCACACTTGTTGTCTATCCTGAAATCTCATATTGGCTTAACAAAACCCTAAATAAACCAATAAAGAAATGGGCACCTTTTTGGTGTCAATTCATGCTGTTTTGCAACAACTTTCATCATTAAACAAGAACAAAAGTGACAATAACGAAAATGTCAAAACAAAATTACGAACCTTTACTCCGATAGAGCAACGCACCAACAACATTCAAAACAAATGATAATTGCTCTCAATGAGGGATTCTGGGATCAGTAGCAAAGAACGACCCTTGACTTTTGTGTGTTTTTATCCTAAACATCCAAACAATTACACGTAAGTGTTATAAATACAAATCTCTTTGTTAGGATCATTTTCCTGTCAAAAATACACTTTTCCACACAAAAACCATTCAATTATTGTTAGGGGATGTTCACACCGTCTGAATGGGAGAACAAAAATTTTGATGCTGTTGTTCAAACTGATGCTCTTCATTACTGAGATCGTGGACATGATAATTGTTGTTGGCATTTGTACAGGAAATACTGGAATGTCGGCATAACCGGCCAATGCTGTTTCATACGTAGGGAATTGAGTGTTTGAAAGAACAAAATTGGTCCACTTTTAATCTGTGACCTGTCGGCGTAAAACAACATAATAATAACGGTTAATGGGTTAAGTGATGCTGTCTCTGATCTTTATCCCCACAGAAACACTCTGATTTATTACGTTGTATCTATTATGTCTGCCTGGCATACACATGTTTGTATGAAGCACATATGAACGACATGTTCGACAAAGGGTTGATGTGAATGTACAAACACTACTAGCACACAATGCAACCAACCCTTTTGTAACGTCATTTCGATTTAACTGCGATTTTTTTATATGGATTACATATTTATGTAAATCTAAATAGATAATTTAAACAAAAAGGTACAGTTTTTATGCTACCTCTTTTTGCAAACAAATAAATTCTCTAAAATAGTTAATGTTGAACCGAATATTAATATATTGCTATTATTATACATTGATCGCCAAAAAACTCTTTTTTGAAATTTTGAAATCATTCGTCATTTTTGAACAAAAAGTGCTCATTTATGCCTCTGGACCAAAATCAGCAGCAAACCGTAACTCGTTTTGGGGGCATCGTCTTTTCCATGCATGCCTGCTGATTTTCGGCGCCACAAATATATATATATATATATATACAAATATTTATATATATATATATATATATATATATATATATATATATATATATATATATATATATATATATATATATATATATATATATATAAATATTTGTATATATATATATATATTTGTGGCGCCGAAAATCAGCAGGCATGCATGGAAAAGTGGTGTAGGGCATAATACTTTAACACTTTCTTTACTGGTCTTTTTTTTCAAAATGCTTTAATATCACCTTTAATTTTACCAATCCTTAATAATTATTGGATTTATTTCCAGATTATAAAAAATAGTGGACTAAAAAATTTGAAAATTAATTCTTTTATTGACTTTCAAGCCCGAACAAGTTTTTTTTGGAATAAGAAAAAGCTATACTTTATTCCTATAATATATTTATATCAGAAAAAGTAGCTATATATATATATATATATATATATATATATATATATACTAGCTGAACCCGGTGCGCTTCGCTACCCCTTTTGATTTTATATGCATTCAAAATTTTATTTACGAATATATGTTGGTTAAAAAAAAACAAATTTTATAATTAAAAAAAAAAATTATTGCACTACTTTAATGCGTAAATATACAAAACCATTAGAAAAACAGTAACATGACATATATACACGAAGGGTTTGTCCTTCGGATTTATTTATTTCATAGCAAATACCAAGCGTGCAGTAAACTGCAATCTTTTGAAGTTGAGTGGCATTTCTGTTGCAATTAATGAATTCGAGATAGCAACATACTTCGCCGTAATAAGCGTATTTCAAATTAATTGTTGTGTTGTTTTTTAGTGTTAGCCTAAGGCGTTGTGGGTCAATGGTTCTTATTAAAATCATATCCCAATCTGATCCGTTTTAAATATAATTTTAAAAAAATTACTTTTACACCAAATTCCGCCACACCTTTCATATTTCATTGAAATTGGTGCGTCAAATACGTGAAATCGGCCGAGAATATATATATGGGAGCTATATCCAAATCTTAACTAATTTCCAATTAATTTGTCACATTTATTATTGTAACCACACATATGTTAGCTATACCCAAACCTCAACTGATTTCAATAAAATTTGGCAATTTTTTCTGGTGCCAGATTTCGTCTTTCTCGCTTTGGGTGCATCAAATATGTGAAATCGGCTGAGTATATATATGGGAGCTAAAATTAAATCTGAGCGTATTTGAATATAATTTGTCAAATTTATTTTTGTACCAAATTTAGCCACTCATGCCGAATTTCATTGGAATCGGAAATACGTATCGTGTTTTGTGCATCAAATATGTGAAATCGGCGGAAAATATATATGGGAGCTATATCCAAATCTGAACCGATTTTAATATAATTTGACTAATTTATTTTCTAATCAAAATCCCGTTACATATTCCAAATTTGTTTGGAATCGAACATACATATCGTGCATGGTGCATAAAATACATGAAATCGGTCGAAAATATATATGAGAGCTATATCCAAATCTGAACCGATTTTACTATAATTTGACAAATGTATATTCGTTTTAATTTCCCCTACAGATTCCAAATTTCATTGAAATTAGAGATACATAGCGTGTTTGGTGCATCAAATACATGAAATCGGTCGAAAAAATATATGGGAGCTATATCCAAATCTGAACCGATTTCAATATAATTTGAAAAATTCATTTTTGCTCCCGATTCCGTTACTTATTTTAAATTTCATTAAATTTGGACATACATATCTTATTTGGTCCACCAAATACATGAAATCGGCCGAAAATATATATGGGAGCTATATCCAAATCTGAACCGATTTCAATATAATTTGGGAAATAAATTTTTTTAGATAAAATCTATCACACGTTTCAAATTTCATTGAAATTGGGGATACATAGCGTGTTTGGTGCATCAAATGCTTGAAATCGGCCGAAAATATATATGGGAGTTATATCCAAATCTGAACCGATTTCAATATAATTTGACAAATTTATTTTCGGATCAAATCCCGTCACATATTCCAAATTTCATTGGAAGCGAACATTCATATTGTGTTAGAGGCATCAAATGAACGAAATCGGTCGAAAATATATATGGGAGCTATATCCAAATCTGAACCGATTACAATATAATTTAGCAAACTTATTTTTGTTCCAAATTCCGTTACACATTCCAAATTTGTATACTGTATCTTTAACCGATCAATAGATATGTGCATATAAAATCTAAATTTTTGGGAGGTACCTCCGATTCTGATGCTATATCTCCAGTTCCAAGTGGAAATTCAAAAATGTATATAGCCTATGTTACTTTCAGGCGATGTTGCAGTATATATGGAAATTTTCAGAAAAATCTATTCAGCAGTTTTCGAGTCCATAAATTACAAACAAACAAACAAACAAACAAACAAACAAACAAACAAACAAACGTACAAACATTTTCCTCTTTTATAGATATAGATATATATATATATATATATATATAAGAGGAAAATGTTTGTATGTTTCTATTTCCATATATACTGCAACATCGCCTGAAAGTAACATAGGCTATATACATTTTTGAATTTCCACTTGGAACTGGAGATATATCATCAGAATCGGAGGTACCTCCCAAAAATTTAGATTTTATATGCACATATCTATTGATTGGTTGAAGATACAGTCTCCACATTTGGAATACGTAACGGAATTTGGAACAAAAATAAGTATGCCAAATTATATTGTAATCGGTTCAGATTTGGATATAGCTCCCATATATATTTTCGACCGATTTCGTTCATTTGATGCCTCAAACACAATATAAATGTTCGATTCCAATGAAATTTGGAATGTGTGACGGAATTTAATCCGAAAATAAATTTGTCAAATTATATTGAAATCGGTTCAGATTTGGATATAGCTCCCATATATATTCGGCCGATTTCAAGCATTTGATGCGCCAAACACGCTATATATCCCCAATTTCAATGAAATTTGAAAAAATTGATTTCCAAAATAATATTGAAATCGGTTCAGATTTGGATATAGCTCCCATATACATTTTCGGCCGATTTCATGTATTTGGTGGACCAAACACGATATGTATTTCCAATTGTAATGAAATTTAAAATAACAAAAAATGAATTTGTCAAATTAAATTGAAATCGGTTCAGATTTGGATATAGCTCCCATATATATTTTCGACCGATTTCATGTATTTTATGCACCATACACGATATGTATGTTCGATTCCAAAGAAATTTGGAATATGTAACGGGATTTTGATTAGAAAATAAATTAGTCAAATTATATTAAAATCGGTTCAGATTTGGATATAGCTCCCATATATATTTTCCGCCGATTTCACATATTTGATGCACAAACCACGATACGTATTTCCGATTCCAATGAAATTCGGCATTTGGTACAAAAATAAATTTGACAAATTATATTCAAATACGCTCAGATTTGATTATAGCTCCCATATATATACTCAGCCGATTTCACATATTTGATGCACCCAAAGCGAGAGAGACAAAATCTGGCACCAAAAAAATTGCCAAATTATATTGAAATCAGTTGAGGTTTGGATATAGCTAACATATATATTTCGGCCGATTTCATATATGTTATGCACCAAACATGATATATATGACCGATACCAATGAAATTCAGAATGTGTGGCGGAATTTGGTTACAATAATAAATGTGACAAATTAATTGGAAATTAGTTAAGATTTGGATATAGCTGCTATATATATATTATCGGCCGATTTCACGTATTTGACGCACCAATTTCAATGAAATATGAAAGGTGTGGCGGAGTTTAGTGTAAAAGTATTTTTTTTTAAATTATATTTAAATCGGATCAGATTGGGATATGATTTTAAAAAGAACCATTGACCCACACCGGCTTAGGCTAACACTAAAAAACAACACAACAATTGATTTGAAATACGCTTATTACGGTGAAGTATATTGCTATTTCGAATTCACTAATTGCAATAGAAATGCCACTCAACTTCAAAAGATTGCAGTTTACTGCACGCTTGGTATTTGCTATGAAATAAATAAATCCGAAAGACAAACCCTTCGTGTATGTATGTCATGTTACTGCTTTTCTAATGGTTTTGGTTATTTACGCATTAATGTAGTGACAATTTTTATACCCTACAACACTATGTGTTGGGGGTATTATAAGTTTGATTGGGCCAGAATTTATGTAACACCTCGAAATATTGGTTTCCCATATAGGAAAGTATATATGGATCTTCCTAGCTCGCCGAGCTGAGTCGATCTAGCTATGTATGTCCGTCCGTCCGTCTGTCCGTCTGTCCATGTTAATTTGTAATCACTCTACAGGTCGCAATTATGGTCCGATCTTTACGAAATTTAAAATGGAGGTGGGGTTAGGGTCAGAATAGAACCCTATTTCTTTTGGAGATGATCGCCAAATGTTTAGGGGTTGAAATGGACCAAATACTGAAAAAATATCGTATTTTGCAATTATAGACCAATCGACGCGGAATTTCGTATGTAGCTAGAGTTTAGGGCGGGGAAGAAGCCTACAAATTAGGGTGGTTATCGGATAATATTTAGCGGGTAAAATAGACCATATCTTTTGTGCTGAAAAAATTCAATATTTTTCATTAAACCGCGAATATTTTAAATCACGAAGCCATGACAAGGTTACTTCTGACCTTTACATTGATGTTAACATCCAACAAATCGGATATATAGCAAAATATGTGCGATAAATGTGTGTATATAAAAGAAGATATGCTTGAAAGATCTCTTATATGTCGAGAACGGCTGAACTGATTTCGACAGTTCTCATTAATTCAGAATGGCCTCTTGGCAGGAAACATAAAACGTCTAAAAAATCGCATAAAAATATCTCTCTAAAGATGAAAATATTGATTTAGTAAAATTTTCTCATATTTTTTCAATTTTGTCATATTTTTGGCATATTTTAATTTTGAATTAAACATTTGGTAATATTTCTACAGCTAACAAAACTAAGTAGTTGGGATATCAGCATATCATATAAAGATCGCATTTATGGCCCGATCCTTACGAAATTTTGTATGGGTATAAGATGAGGGTCAGAATAGAAGCCTATTCTTTTCGGAGATGATCGCAATATATCTAGGGGTTGAAATGGACCAAAAAAAAATGCAAAATTGTCAGCAGGTCGTAATTATCGTCCGATCCTCACGCACATTTGAATTGGGGTTACCGGACATTGCAAAAGCCAAGCAGATTTGGATGGCCATCCAAAAATATTCAATGTGTGAAATAGTTTGCCAACTTTTGTAGACAAAATAAGAAAATGTCCATTCCAGTGACTTTTTGGAGAATTCACAAATACAGGAAAGACGCACTTCTGACTATTTCGTTGAAGAATGCCAGTATCTCATATAGATGCGTTTCAGTCAAAAGCCAATAATAAATGTTAATCTTTTGCCACTTCTGAGAGATTATAGGTCTTTGGGAAATATTGGTTCCAGATCTAGGAAGACCATTTACGTACAACATCTTCCAATAAATTGGAAATGAGCAAATTAGCTTAAGTTGCTATTATTCGAAAATTAGGGAACGAAATCTGAAGGTTTTCTTTTATAATTTGTCACAATATCTTGTGGAATTCTTTCGAATATCTCGCCTATATAAACAGTATCGTTTATTATAGTGTTGTAGGGTATTCAACGGTCGGCCCCGCTCGACTGTAGCCTTTGCTTACTTGTTTTTTTTAATTTTAATTTTTAATTTTAATTTTTAATTTTGTTTTTTTTTTTTTTTAAGCAACATATATTCGTAAATAACATTTTGAATGCATATAAAATCAAAAGGGGTAGCGAAGCGCACCGGGTTCAGCTAGTATATATATATATAACATTAAGATGTCAATATATTTAAAGTGTTTTTTCAAATATATATATATATATATATATATATATATATATATATATATATATATATATATATATATATATATATATATATATATATATATTTGAAAAAACACTTTAAATATATTGACATCTTAATGTTCCCAAGCGTTGTTGCATCTACCTATATTCTTCTACCATGGTCAAGTGTAAAGCTACTTTTTCAGATATAAATATATTATAGGAATAAAGTATAGCTTTTTCTTATTCCAAAAAAACTTGTTCGGGCTTGAAAGTCTGCAATAAAAGAATTAATTTTCCACTTTTTTAGTCCACTATTTTTTATAATCTGGAAATAAATCCAATAATTATTAAGGATTGGTAAAATTAAAGGTGATATCAACGCATTTTGAAAAAAAAGACCAGTAAAGAAAGTGTTAAAGTCGGGAGGGGCCGACTTTATGATACCCTACACCACTTTGCTAATTTAGTAGAGCTGCGCATAACAATTAAAAGTTTTTTGGGAGAATTCAATCATACACGCTATGATTATAATTATAATTTAAAGTTCAAAGGACTAAATATGTCGAAGCATATGTATCTTTTAAATTCGGACTTGTATTGCTCATTTGGTGCACTATTAATTTGAAATCGTATAAAAATATATATGGGAGGTATATCAAAATCGGAATCGATTTCGATAAAATTTGGCAAAGATATTTCTGAGCTGTATTTAATATATTTCCCTGAGTATCGTTGTTACGGAGTGCATATTACTGCTGTGGGTAACAAATATGACAAATCGGATGAACAGTATATATGGGAGCTATAGCCAAACAAATGATTTGTGCAAAATTTCATCTGGATAGGGCAATAAATGCGGACTGTACTTTGTTTACAAAAATTCATGGACAGACGGAGGGACGGACAGACGGACGGACGGACATGCATAAATCGACTCAGAATGTGATTCTATGCAGATCATCAAAAGGAACTATGGGTCTATCTCGTTTCCTTTTGCCTGTTACAAACAAATGCACAAAGACATAATACCCTGACCACCTTGTGGTGTAGGGTATAAAAACAGTAAAAAAAGTCTTAAAGTCAGGCGGGGACCTACACCACTTTGCTAATTTAGTAGACCTCCACATAACAATTGAAAGTTTTTATGGGAGAATTCAATCATACACGCTATGATTATAATTATAATTTAAATCTTCAGCAAATTTGACATACTAGCTTCTATACTCAATTCGGTCGTAAGTGCCAATTTCCATCCCATTTGGGCAAATATTAGACGTTTGGTGTACAATAAAAAGTAAATCCGACGAAGTTATATATAGGATCTATATCCAAATCTGAACCGATCTCGATAAAATATAGCAAATATATTTCCGAACTGTATTTGATATATTTCCTAAAATATTATTATTACAGAGTGCATATTACGGCTGCGGAGGACAAAAGTAACATATCAGATGAACAATGTGCATGGGAGCTATAGCTATATCTGAACCGATTTCGATAAAAATTGGCATATATAATTTCAGGCCTAATTTTGTTGTATGTGCAAAATTCCATACTATTCGTGCTGATATTACACGTTTGATGCACAAACACAAAAAGGAAAATCGGACGAAGATATATATGGGAGCTATATCTAAATTTTTACCGATTATCTCCAATTTCAATAGGGTTCGTCCTTGGGCCAAACAAATGCTTTGTGCAAAATTTCATCTGGATCGGGCAATAAATGCGAACTGTACTTTTTTCATAAATCGACTCAGAATGTGATTCTATGCAGATCATCAAAAGGAACTATGGGTCTATCTCGTTTGCTTTTGCCTGTAACAAACAAATGTACAAAGACATAATACCCTGACCACCTTGTGGTGTATGGTATAAAAAAACGTTAGTGAAAAACATTACCATTATGACAGTTCTATTCTGTTCTATTTAATCTGGGATTTCTGCGAGGAAAATAAACCGACGATATTTTTTTTACCAATTTTAGGCCGACGTTACTCATTCGGTTTACTGTCTTCCAGCAACAACTTCATTTCCCAGTCGTGGCTATCCTAATCGATTTTTGGCTTTGCATCTACTTACAAACCACTAAACCATTGTTTTTACAACTGCATGTCACCCGCAGTAAGTAGTTATTCTTTGGTCACTAGAAGTCAAAAATAATTAAACAATCATTTGTTCAATTTTTAGAATTTGTATTCAATTTTACCGCAATTCCCATTTTACTTTGTCCGCTGTGGGTATTGAACTGGCAGCCTTTTGATTTGTGGTGAAACACCCCACACAATAGGCAACGGTTACAAAAATATTAAGGGTTGTTTCAAGTCTTATGCAAGACATACAAGATGCAAGCATTGGTACAACTTGAAGAATTTGTAATTAAAATTGCAAAATTTGTGGGCTTGTTGTAAGAAAATGTGTGTAGGTTGTAAATCACAAAGTGATGATATTTGCCGTGTTGCAACGTGTTAGTCGGTTGCAATATTTATGGGCATGTTGCATACATTACATGCATTATGTGTTATTTTTGGTAGGAAGAGGCAACACAGTGAAAACCACTGTCCGCTCATTTGAACAAAACGAAAATTGAAGACTCCGCTCAATGCGTGATGGAATGGTATTGGGATTACAAAAACGAAAATTATAAAAAAACACTCGAAAAAAGCCATTAAAAATGTTGATTTTAAAATGATGCTTCTTTTGAATAATTGAAATTATTTCCAATGTCAACTTAACACAAATAAACTGCTTACAAAATGAAGTTGTACAAAGAGGTATTGATGCACATGGAGAGGTTGATATTACGTGGCAGCTCACCTAGTTGTATCAACAGTTGTATCAAGTGTATGTATTGCACCAACTCCACATCACCACATTCCTCTTTTTCATTTTCCTTTAAACTCACACACGAAATGCCCTCTAAAAGGTAAAAGTATAAATATTGTTATTATCCGATCTAGATATAGATTGATTTTGGTCAGGTTTTTACGGAGTTCGAAATTAATATAAAATGGCCCCAATATTGTAGTACCGTCCAATATTCGAAATTTAAATTATTTCGCTCATATTTTTCCTCTCCATCACCTACGTATTATCAGTTTTGTATTTCGAGTTATTTTTGCCGACTGGCCGTCTGGATTAACCGTCATAATGCAGCACTCGTCTTCACTCCGTTTCCGCAAAAAGTTCTTCTTTCCCTAACAAGGTGAATTTAGAGAAATTATATTCTAATTCTACTCCGCCTTACACCTTTGTAAACAATTACAGAATAGTATATTGAGTTTTTAATTTCCTTTGTAATGAATCATGAAAGAATCTACAAAGTTTATATACTCGACTAGGGTAAAATTATAACACATTTTTGCTCTTTTTGCTTAAACTTTCAGTGACCAACTAAAATCACATTTTCTTGCAAGAATCCCTTTTTAAGATAATGGCTTGGCCAACTTGGAATGAGTATTTTCGCTAAATGTCCAGATTTATTTTCTTTTGTCGTAAAATGTATTTTAAATAAGTTGTTGCCATGTAATTAGGAGACGATAGTGAAAATGCTATCGCATTTTAAGTAGAAAACATATATTCCTAACATAACCTGTAAGTATGGCTAGCAACTTTTAAGTTCATCATGAATGTAACATCTCCAGGTAAACGTGGTGCTATAGCAATTTAAATATGCATTTGTATACTATGCGTAAATATCTATGAGCAGATGTCGCATATATTCAATATACATAGATATCATTAGAACTGCTGTAAAATGAGTGAGTATTCACCACCATCATATTGTTTTCGTGTGAATTTGATATACACGCATGAATGTGTCCGGCTCGACAACGACAAGGTGCAAACTGAGGAATTTTTTTAATTTGTTTGTGTCTTTTTACAGAAATGCCACAAACGAAATATTCGCGTTGAATAGATTTCATCGCACAATCGCGCTATGGAAATACTCGCATGTCATTAAGTTTTAACCCTTATTATTTGACTCAACTAGGATAGACAATACATGAAAAGAAAATATGCAGATGTAACTCTTGCGTATGTGTTTTGATTTATATATATTATGCTCTTAATGTAGCACACCACTATCCCTAATCGGAACTCTTCTAATAAAAACGAGCATTTGTGCACTAGCCTTTAAAATCCACGGCGCTGAACTAATACTTCAATTGGGAATTTTTGCAGAACGAAAATTGGAAATTGGGGAGGAAAGTTTCCCTTCAATATTGTGAAACTATCTGCGTATGCATGATACCTGAAATTCCATTTGCAAAATGTAAATACTTAATATTCCCAAATCGATCAACATTGTCTGGCAACCGTAGAAGTTGTTATTGGGAACATATCGGAAGGATTGATATGCAAGGTAATGCATATTGAATATCATTTTATGGGGTTGATACAGCGGTGGTTGTAAATATTTATTCTGCAATTCCACGTGTGCCATATGTGAAGTGTGGCAACAGAAGATCCAAAATGTCATGATGTGCTTGGGCCTATTACATGCACCGTACGTTTACTTTTTCCGTAGCACTTATGCAGTAAAAATTTTCTGAGTAAAAATTTTCCTCTTAAGACAAAAACATCAAAAACCAAAAGGAAAATGACAACATCTAATCACAATAGTTGAGTGAGGTGTTCCAGCTACGCAATAGACGCACATTGGTATACCCTCCACGCAATTATGGAGAGTACATTTAGTCATTCCGTTTGTAACTCATCAAAATAAACATTCAAGACTCCACAACCAATATGGTTTTGATCCGCGAAAAGTTAATAGTGGTGCATGCATTCTGTATCGCATAGCAGTTGTCGCCTTGAAGTAAGCAAATTCAAAACATTTAATTTTTATTGGCATATTTTTAGGCGATTTTTGAAGGTTTTTATGATTTTCTCTCAAGAGACCATTCCGAATTGGAGTGAATTGTCAAGATCGGTTCAGCCGTTCTAGAGTTATAAGTGTAGAAACGTACATCACTTTCTTTTATATGTACCCTGAAGGAAGGTTAGGAATGTGTACTCGTATCTCCATATCACCAATTTTGTCTACTATTTGTGAGGCGTTGTCGATACTTCATCTAGAATTTTTATTTTTCTTCCAATAAGAAGAAGCTTAAACAATAACATTCAGCTTGCGCAAAATGCGCAAAGTTTTGGCGACTGTGAAAAGCGTTTAGTTAAAAGAAGTAAACGGATTTTTAAAATAGAAAAATTAATTTATCTTGTAAATTGATGAAATTGTTAAATAGAACATGAGGAATATTTTTTAATTATTTTCCAGAAATTCATTGTAAATCTTATCTTTTTTACAAGTCCTTTAAAATTAGTGCTTTGTTCCAGAACCTGCAAGAATCTAATAGTTTAGAATTTTTTTCGACATAATAAAGGAAATCTCGGTTATCGTAGCAAAAAGTTTTACATATTTGTAGTTCTGCAATATAGCTTAAGAACCGCTGGACTGATTTTAACGATTAATACAAATTCGGAATTGTCTCCTGGCCGAAAAGGATAAAATCCAAATATATCGCGTAAAAATGTGATATATTAATATTTTTATTTTGACTTTTAAAATGTACAATAGTAATGTTTTATTTTTCATGAGTTTTTCCATTTTGACATACTTTTTACTAATGTACATTTGTAGTGTTTATACCCTACAACACTATGTGTTGGGGGTATTATAAGTTTGATTGGGCCAGAATTTATGTAACACCTCGAAATATTGGTTTCCCACATAGGAAAGTATATATGGATCTTCCTAGCTCGCCGAGCTGAGTCGATCTAGCTATGTATGTCCGTCCGTCCGTCTGTCCATGTTAATTTGTAATCACTCTACAGGTCGCAATTATGGCCTGATCTTCACGAAATTTAAAATGTAGGTGGGGTTAAGGTCAGAATAGAACCCTATTTCTTTTGGAGATGATCGCCAAATGTTTAGGGGTTGAAATGGACCGAATACTGAAAAAATGTCGGATTTTGCAGTAGATCGCCAAATGTTTAGGGGTTGAAATGGACCAAATACTGAAAAAATGTCGGATTTTGCAGTAGCTATACAGGTCGCAATTATGTAGCATGTAGCTAGAGTTTAGGGCGGGGAAGAAGCCTACCAATTTGGGTGGTCATCGGATAATATTTAGCGGTTAAAATAGACCATATATTTTGTGTTGAAAAAATTCAAAATTTTTCATTAAACCGCGAATATTTTAAATCCCGGCGAAATCACAAAGCCATGACAAGGTTACTTCTGATCTTTACATTGATGTTAAGATCCAACAAATCGAAAATATAGCAAAATATGTGCGATATATATGTTTATCAAAGAAGATAGGCTTGAAAAATCTCTTATATGTCGAGAACGGCTGAACTGATTTCGACAGTTCTCATTAATTCAGAATGGCCTCTTGGCAGGAAAGAAAAAACGTCTAAAAAATCGCATAAAAATATCTCTCTAAGATGAAAATATTGATTTTGTAAAATTTTCTTATATTTTTTCAATTTTGTCATATTTTTGGCATATTTTCATTTTGAATTAAACATTTGGTTATATTCCTACAGCTAACAAAACTAAGTAGTTAGGATATCAGGATATCATATACAGATCGCATTTATGGCCCGATCCTTACGAAATTTTGCATGGGTATAAGATGAGGGTCAGAATAGAAGCCTACTCTTTTTGGAGATGATCGCTATATATTTAGGGGTTGAAATGGACCAAAAAACTGCAAAATTATCATCAGGTCATGGGCTTACCGGACATTGCAAAAGCCAAGCAGTTTTGGATGGCCATCCAAAAATATTCAATGTAAAATAGTTTGCCAACTTTTGTAGACAAAATACGAAAATGTCCATTCCAGTGACTTTTTGGAGAATTCACAAATACAGGAAAGACGCACTTCTGACTATTTCGTTAACGCTGGTTTCGTTGAAGAATATAGTCAAATGTCTGTATCTCATATAGATGCGTTTCAGTCAAAAACCAATAATAAATGTTAATCTTTTGCCACTTCCAATAAATTGGAAATGAGCAAATTAGTTTAAGTTGCTATTATTCGAAAATTAGAGAACGAAACCTGATGGTTTTCTTTTATTATTTGTCACAATATCTTGTGGAATTCTTTCGAGTATCTCGCCTATATAAACTGTATCGTTTATTATAGTGTTGTAGGGTATTCAACGGTCGAACCCGCTCGACTGTAGCCTTGCTTACTTGTTTTATATTTTATTTTTGAACTCGAATATTAATACCAATCTATTTAATTGACTTAATTTCTTGAGAACTGAAATTGAAGGCGGTTTACATGGAAGTGTAGTACCGAATTATATAATTTAACGCGGTCATACCAAAGTTAAAAGATAATGACTTTTTCAAAATCGCTAAAAAAAATAAGAAAAAAGAGATATCTTCAGAAATTCTCAAATCGGGAAAAAATAAAAAAAATTCAATTGAATCGAATTTTAATATAGTAGTACCATCTATTGATAAACATCCCAAGGACCTTTTAACTTCTGCTATAAAAAATTATTGAAAAAGGTGAAGTTTTTTTCTTTTGTCAATTGTTTTTCTTTTCTTTTTTGTCAATTTTGTACGATTAAATTTTTAATGATTTTCAATTTGACTTATCATATTGAATTCAATCGATTTTTTGTAAACAAAATTAAGAATTATTTTCACAATATAAAAGCAAGTTATGTTAGGTACTACGCTTATAACTAAAGAACGGCTTGGCGGATTTTGACAATTAATTTGACATACTATATTAAAGTGAACATTTTTCATGTCAAACGATTTCAGTCGGAAATTGTGACAGAAACATGGAAAAAATTACGAATATTATTTTCTTTGATCGTCATTGAATTATGATGAAAAATATGAACTTTATGGGGTCTCCAACGCACAATTTAAATTACAAAAATAAATTAATGCCATTCTTACGGTAATGGGCGTAGAAGAGTATCTTTGACTATTCTGAAATCATTCTGCCCCTAATTATGAGGAGGATAATGCTATACAACAAATTACAATACAAATTACAGCTCATTTGAATAGAAAATGTTGCTAAACTCTTTACAATACCAAAAATTGAGCTGAGTTTCCACATAGGGCTATTATAGATGTTCTATATCATATAGGTTTGTAACACTCAAAGCCTATGGCTGAAAAATAAGATCAGGCTATTCAAAATATCTAAAACCGACGGTGGGTGATTATCTATTATAATTTTTGCCATGACTGTTTATTTCTATTTAGAAATTACTGTGGAGTTATTTTACTTATAATAAAAATTGTGCCGCTGACGTAATTCAGATTTGTGTTCTATTAGGCTTTAAAAAATATGCATTAAAAACTAAAAGTACGGGCCGGCAACGCGGACCTGGCCAGCCAGTACTGTATATAGCTCACGTTGACTGCTGACCATCTAGCTCCAGTGTCTCCATATAACCGCGTATGGGCTACGGACTCATTAATGAAAATGTCTAGAACGCCCCCGTAAGAACTACCGACTTACAAGATATCTATAGAAAAAACCATTGCTTGTCTACACTTGGTCAGTAGTACTGTTGACAATGTCAATAGTAAGTTAGTAGTTATTCGCCATTCACATTTTCTATATGGTATATATAGATGCAAAAACTATGGAAATTGTGATTTTGCTAATTTTCCCTAACTCGTTACGATAATTTCACCGTCAACTCTAAAAAGAAGTGACTAAAATTGATATTTGAGTAAATTTTTATGGAGAAACCCGTTTGTATGAAAAATATCTCCCCAAACGATTACAGATATACCAAATTAATTTCTTGCCTTTGGCAGAACTTCACTTCGAAATATTCTTTGGCGACCCTATATGTTTGTATTCTCGATCAAAGTTTTCAGTATAATAAAATCTTTTCGGCAAATAGTCTTTATTACCTAAATACAGTACTTCTTGAAATCCGCTATGTAATGTAATACAACATTTTGGGTCCTCATTGGATGGAAGTTTGCCATACAAAAGTAAGGCCATTTTTCGATATAAACCACATGTAGCTGTATCGCTTCTTCCAACTGAATTGATTACAAATTCACATTCTCAATGTATTTTCAGGTACTGGAGTGATAGATCTTATACAAATTAAAATAATTTGTACAGTCCATATTAGTTAAAATCTTCTTCTGAAAAAACCAATCCTCTGTTACGAAATGTTGGGTTGCAACTGCAGTCAATTTATAAATTTCAACTTTTCAGGTTTTAAGAACATTGTGTTTTATATATTTTTGAATTTCTAATCAAATTTCATGTTAACGCTGTATATTATCTCTGATGAAATTTTGAAATCTTTATGTTTTGAAGACCATGCTGCAAGGTAGTTCGTTCTGTTCACGTTTTACGTTTCACGTTTACGTTATTCCTAATATGCTAAATATGTGTTTCCCATTAAGGTAATGTGTTTTTCATTAAGGCTATCACCTTGTGTTAGTTACTACGCTTATAACTCAAAAAACCGCTGATCTATTTTTAATTATTAATTCGGAATTGTCTCTTGGCAGAAAAGAATAACATCCAAACAAATCGTTTAAGAATGTGAAATTTGAATATTTTCATTTTGACTTTAGTTTTTTTTTTTTTTTTTTGCATGATTTTTTTCTATTTTGGCTTACTATTTTCGAATGTACATTTGTAGTGTTTTTTTTTTGTGATTTCTAATATGTTGTGCAGCCTTTTTTTAGAGGGGGGATGGAATAAAAAGCGGCAACGGACAAAATTGTTACATATAGATTTTATGTATTTATTGGATAAGTGGAACTATACAAAAAATATAATTTCCGAAGATAATCTATTAGCCGAAAAATCCATATTTTACCATGCACGAACGGTTTTTCAATTTAATTAAATTTATTTAATCGGTCCCAACAAAATTAAAGGATAATTACTTTTTAAAATCGCTAAATAATCAGGAAAAAAAGAAAAAATTGCAAAAATTCTAAAATCGGGAAAAAATCGAGAAAAAAGTTTCAATGGAATCGAATTTCAAAATAGTAGTACATTCTATTGACGAACTTCGTAAGAACCTTTAAACATTTGCTCTAAAAATCAGCGAACAAGTTGAAGATTTTTTTCTATTTTCAATTTGTTCTTCCTTTTTGGTCAATTTAATATAATGTAATTTTTTTTTTTTTTTTCAATTTGACTTATCATATTGAATTCAATAGTTTTTTGTGAACAAAATAGAGAATTTTTTCACCATATAAAGGAAAGTTATAGTAGTTACTACGCCTCTAACACAAGAGCAGCTTGACGGATTTTAACAATTCATTCGTGCCGTCAATATTTTCAAATTGACATACTATATTGAAGTGTACATTTTTTATTGTTTTGAATTCTGAATAATTAATATTCAAAATGAAATGAGTGAGCAATACGATGTTAAATGGCAATCTTACATGTATAAAATTGGCATTTAGCTTTCAACTCCGGACCTACTTCTTTCATATGACAATAATCCGTCCAATGAGAACTCAAAATGCAAAATTCATTGGAACTGCTATTAGCGAAATACGGAATAAAAACAGCAGAGCAAATTGGACATTTAGTAAGAAAAGGATTTGTATTCCCCCAGAAATTCTTCCTAAACTTTAAAAATACCATCAATCGCTTTTGCAGGTCGCGATATGGGCCAAACCCCCGGATAAGGGTACAATCCGATATTAAATTAATTTTACATTTTAACCATATTTTGCATGCTAATCTTGGCAAATGTTGGTGATTTGAGAAGAAACCATCATAGCAAAAAAATTATCACATATTGGTATAACCATCATATGATTTTAGCTATTTTCGGGGTCTTGGTAACTATTAGCCAAAAATTCTGCTAACATCTTAAAAATCCTGAATATAGCCGTTATATTAAGGTCTATACGACGTGCACCTACATAGGCATTGTTTGTCACAAGATATTGATGTATTCAAATTCGAAACTTGAAATAAACGGTGAATAATGTTGCTAAAATCATCAAAATACCGTACATAGGGAGGAGCCGTTATATCGGAGCTTTACGAAGACCTGGACCAGCATAGACAATTATCTGACATAGACAATTTTGTGTCTAGGATGGTTGGTATAGAAAATGAGATATATCGGTTCACGGAATTGTACCAAATTTGATATTTAGAGTTAGATGCGGGCTCTATTCTTAGTGACAGAGCATTGACTGTATATGACCACATTTTTCTATAGCCGCCATACATCTGTACCTCCCGATTTTTCTTTATTTCGATGTTTTTAACTACATTTGTCCACTGTTTTGTCTAAAAATTGGTATTTATACCATACAACACTATGTGTTGGGGGTATTATAAGTTTGATTGGGCCAAAAATTATGTAACACCTCGAAATATTGATTTCCCACATAGGAAAGTATATATGGATCTTCCTATCTCGCCGAGTTGAGTCGATCTACCTATGTATGTCCGTCCGTCCGTCTGTCCGTCTGTCCATGTTAATTTGTAATCACTCTACAGGTCGCAATTATGGCCCGATCTTCACGAAATTTAGAATGGAGGTGGGGCTAGGGTCAGAATAGAATCCTATTTCTTTTGGAGATGATCGCATAATATTTAGGGATTTTGCAGTAGCTATACAGGTCGCAATTATAGACCAATCGACGCGGAACTTCGCATGTAGATAGATAGAGATAGGGCGGGGAAGAAGTCTACCAATTTGGGTGGTCATCGGATAATATTTAGCGGGTCAAATAGACCATATCTTTTGTGTTGAAAAAATTCAAAATTTTTCATTAAACCGCGAATATTTTAAATCCCGGCAAAATCACAAAGCCATGACAAGGTTACTTCTGATCTTTACATTGCTGTTAACATCCAACAAAACGGATATATAGCAAAATATGTGCGATATATATGTCTATCAAAGAAGATATGCTTGAAAGATCTCTTATATGTCGAGAACGGCTGGACTGATTTCGACAGTTCTCATTAATTCAGAATGGCCTCTTGGCAGGAAAGAAAAAACGTCAACAAGTCGCATAAAAATGTCTCTCTAAAGATGAAAATATTGATTTTGTAATATTTTCTCATATTTTTTCAATTTTGTCATATTTTTGGCATATTTTCATTTTGAATTAAACATTTGGTAATATTTCTACAGCTAACAAAACTAAGTAGTTAGGATATCAGGATATCATATACAGATCGCATTTATGGCCCGATCCTAACGATATTTTGCATGGGGATCAGATGAGGGTCAGAATAGAAGCCTACTCTTTTTGGAGATGATCGCCATATATTTAGGGGTTGAAATGGACCAAAAAAATGCAAAATTGTCAGCAGGTCGTCATAATTGGCCGATCCTCACGCACATTTAAATGGGGGTTACCGGGCATTACAAAAGACAAGCAGTTTTGGATGGCCATCCAAAAATATTCAATGTGTGAAATAGTTTGCCAACTTTTGTAGACAAAATACGAAAATGACCATTCCAGTGACTTTTTGGAGAATTCACAAATACAAGAAAGACGCACTTCTGACTATTTCGTTAACGCTGATTTCGTTGAAGAATATAGTTCAGTCAAAAACCAATAATAAATATTAATCTTTTGCCACTTCTGAGAGATTATAGGTCTTTGGGAAATATTGGTTCCAGATCTAGGAAAACCATTTACGTGCAACATCTACCAATAAATTGGAAATGAGTAATTACTTAAACTATACTATTATTCAAAAATTAGAGAACGAAACCTGATGGTTTTCTTTTATTATTTGTCACAATATCTTGTGGAATTCTTTCGAGTATCTCGCCTATATAAACTGTATCGTTTACTATGGTGTTGTAGGGTATTCAACGGTCGGCCCCGCTCGACTGTAGCCTTTGCTTACTTGTTATAATTCGTAATGGCTTCTTCCGGTGGCATAACAGTGTATATATATAATGATTTTAAAAGCCGACGTCATATCAACGTACATATTGGTCCACTGTTTCCTTGTAACGGCATTTTAATAATCTCTTTTTTATCGCATTCTCCAACCTATCTTACTGGTATTTGTAGTTTGAAGTGGATACTACTCGTTTAAAAATTTTGTCTTTAGCTAATGGTGAAGGATATTTAAAGTTCGGCCTGGCCGAACTTAATATTTTCTTTAATATTTCTTTGTTGTCTGTATTTCTATTTTTGATTATAGGATCCCATCCAAAGGTGGATGGTTATATATGACTATCAATTAACATATCAACCTCATTTGATTGTAGGAAAAAAAGGATCTACAAGTTTTCGATCACGGATTTCATTTCGCTTAGATATTGGAATAGATTAAGTTGGATTCTATCTTGCTATGTTTTTAATAACTAAAGCGTTTGATTTAACTATATTGTTTGCATTTCCACACAAAGTGATGTTGCACTTTATTCATATATCTAACTACTGAACCATTCATTACGCTAATATTGAAATTAGACTCAACTATTTCAACTATTGATAGAACAACTTCTTTACTATGTGGCTATGCATAAACGTGGATCTTTACATATAATTTTCCAACACCGGAGCTAGAACCCATCATAACTTACAAATACCAATTGTAGACAAATCCGTGGAAAATGTGGCTAAAACTATCAAAATACCGAATATCGGGAGGTACCGTTATTTGTGGGCTGTACGAAAACTTGTACCTATACATACAATGTGCCGCCACTGGATCTATAACAAACTGTGACCTACAAATACCAATTTTTAGACAAATCCGGGAAAAAGTGTAGCAAAAATCATTAAAATACCGAATATCGGGAGGTATCGTTATATGGCGGCTATATTAAATACCAACCACCATAGACCAATACAAATTCTTGAGCTTAATTTTGAAGCTCAACGTCAAATAATGTGGGCTGTATCGCGATTTCAACAGACAGACGGACATCGATAAATTGACTAAGATTTTTATGGTGACAAAATTAATATACGTTAGTTTTCAAGGATAACAAAAGCTTACTTTATTTGTTGTAACTCACGAATGTAAGCAAAGCAAATGTTACAAAAATGATGCAGCGAAGTGAGGGTGACGTATTTTTATTCCCTCCGCCATGGAAAGGAGAGTATAGTAAATTTCTCATTTCGTTTGTTACGCCTCTAAATATTCGTCTAAGACCCCATATATATATTTTAAGCCGATTTATCGATATACGTCTGCCTGTCTGTTTAAACCACTATACAGTCCACATTAATTGGCGTAGAGCTTTGCAATTTACAATAGTAGTTTGCATTGTACATATGATGTTTGTTAATGTTTTGGCACTTTTTCTACGGATTTGTTTAAAAATTGGTATTTTTAGTTCGTAATGGTTTCTCCCTTCGGCGCCAGAACATTGTATATGTAGCTCCACGTTTTCCTATAGCCCCCATATAGTCGTACCTCCCAATATTCGGTATTTTGATGGTTGTTTGTAATGTATTCTCGCTTCATGTTTTGATCGTCACTACGGTCCACAAGCATTATTGGCTGCATTCAGGGCGCAGTTCTGGATTATCAACGGAAATCAGTCGCACGCAGTACTGTGCACAAATGCATACGATGCACCAAGGCTAAGCCAACGCTGTTTAAACAATTTCCTCCCTCAGTCACATATAAAAAATGAAACGGCACAAGCCCTAAAAAATATACATGATCTCACAAAGGAATTCATTCATGGCTTAAAGACACAGGGACTTCCGGTTGATGAAAGGGACGCAATAATCGTCCATATAATATTGAAAAAAACTTGATCCCTCAACTCAAACCTTGTTTGAACATTCGCTCAAAGACAACAAGAGCCTTGTAAGTCCCAATGAACTACTTAAATTTATAGAGCATAGATTCCAAGCATTGGAAACGAGAGGAAAATCATGCGAATCTGGAGGGGGGAAGGATAGAGTCAAGGTAATAACGTCAGCTACATCAAATCCAAATTGCAAGGTATGTGGATCTACTGGGCATCCCATATATTACTGTGAGAAGTTTCTGAAAATGTCCCCAGCCGAAAGACTACGCATTTTGCGCCTATATATCGTCACAGCACGAGTAAAGGTGATTGGAACCAATGACTGTGCCGCAATATTTCGTGCTCTTCTAGACTCTGGACACAAGTCAATCTGGTTACAAATCGAGAGCTAATCAAGCTATCATTGGACTCTACGGATTCTTCTTTGCGAATTGAAGGAATACAACACCTATCGACTCAAAATATTGCGGAATATCCACTGGGTGCATCAATATTACGTGATGATTTTTATGTGGACGATTGCCTAAGCGCAACCGACACTATTAGTACTGCATTGAAAACACAAAAACAACTCAACTTAATCCTAAAAAAGGCTGGTTTTAAACATCGGAAATGGTGTTCAAATCATTCCCAACTGTTAAATGGCATTGCCCCTGAGGACAAAGAAAACAATTTGGACCTATGGCTGCCAAAGTCTGACCAATTATGTGAACGAGCTCAAGTACCATCGACAAATCATGCAAACCGTGTAACAAAAAGAATAGTAAGTTCAGAACTTGCTAAGATATTTGATCCACTAGGAATTATTGGACCGGTGGTCGTACGAGCCAAAATGTTTTTGCAGAAACTGTGGCAATTACCAATCTCATGGGATGACGAATTACCCTTGGATCTTCAAAACGTATGGAATAAATTCCGAACGAACATAGAAGCACTAAACGAAATTAAGATCGATCGATTTGTATTCAAAAACATAAGACCAGTAACAACGCAGCTTCACACATTTGTTGATGCATCGGAGCGAGCTTATGGAACGGCAATTTACATTCGCTAAACCTACAAGGACAAAACTGTATCAACAAGACTACCCGGGTAGCACCCATTAAAAAACAGACGGTGCCACGACTGGAACTATGTGCCGCAGTACCAGGGTTGGAGCTGACAAATAGAGTAAAGCGAGATCTTGGCCTGTAAAACACTGCAAACTTTTTCTGGACAGATTCAAAGATTGTCCTCGCATGGATTAATTCGCCTTCAGCATCCTTTCACACCTTTGTTGCAAACATAATAGTCAAAATACAAGAACTAAGCGACTCAAACCAATGGCACCATGTCAGCTCTAAGCAAAATCCAGCTGACGCAATATCCCGAGGACTAGCACTAGAATCCCTATCACAACATTCAATTTGGTTTTATGGTCCTATATTCCTATCAGGACAAACAAGTGAATGGACTAATTCATCTCCACAATTTGTTGATATACTTTGCATCGAAGAACGAAAATTAACAAGACATGTTTGGACAATATCGACCTCGCAGCAAAGGTACGAAGACATCATAAATCGAATAAATCATCGAAAATCTTTCAGGACTCTTCAGCTCTTCAGGCTATGTCTTGAGATTCATAACAAATTCCAAAACTACGAAAATTTGTCGTCCATCCCAAAAGGAGCTCGATGCACATGTAATGGAAGGATCTCTGAATGTTATCATTAACCTCATGCAAACGACGGAATTTGAGGAAGGACTGGAATGATTATAACACCTGTACACAAATACAGTCCGTTGGCCTCATTAAATCCATTTTTGGATGAATACCAGGTAATGCGTGTAGGTGCTCATCTGGAGAACTTCACATTACCATTCAAGCTAAAACATCCAGCAATTTTACCGCATAATCATGTTTTGGCCGAGTTGTTGATGCAAATGCTACATTAACCCAGGGCTCAGTTCTGGATTATCAACGGAAAATCAGTCGAACGCAGTACTGTGCGCAAATGCTTACGATGCACCAAGGCTAAGTCAGCACTGTTTAAACAATTAATGGGCAGTCTACCAGCTGATAGAGTGACGCCAGGACGTCCATTCATTACGACTGGAGTTGACTACTTTAGGCCGATTTGGGTACTTCACAAAATCGGAGGAAAAAGGTCAGACAAGGCGTACATTCCATATTTTGCTGTTTTGCAACATGAAAGTTGTGTCCAATCTGTCCAGAGAAGCCTTTTAGGAGCATTGCGACCATTGTCAGACATTATATTACGACAATGCTACTAACTTCTTGGGAGCAAACCACAAATTAGCTGAACTAAAAGAAGAATATATTCCCAATCCGCCCAAGAAAAAAATTACACGAGCTTGCAGCAATCAATCAATTATCTTTAAATTCATTCCACTAAGAGCGCCTCATTCCGGTGGCTTATGGGAAGCGGCACTTAAATCAGCCAAACATTTGCTGCTGAGAAGTTTGTCCGCTGCATCGTTAACATACGAGGAATTGGAAATAATAGTGGTTGAAATAGAAGCCATCCTAACCTCACGACCTTTAATTCCTCTCTCGTCTGATTACGAAGATTTTCAAGCTCTTACACCAGGCCATTTTCTAGGAGGTGAGCCATTAACATTAGCCGTTGATGTAAATGCCCAATCCCCAAAATTACAATTAGATGCAAGGTGGAAAATAACATCAGAAATTAAACACAAATTTTGAAAGGAATGGACGCAAAATATTTACATGAACTACAACAAAGTGAATGAATGAAGTGAGTCTCCTTCACCAAACGTCATTGAAGGCATGTTTGTTATTCTCAAAGAATATAATACTCCTGTATTACATTGGCCACTGGGAAGAATCAGCCGAATTTACCAGGGAGATGATGGACTTATTAGGGTCTGTGACGTCAAAATAGCAAAGGGGATTTTCAAGAGGCCAATTCATAGATTGGCACCTCTGTTCAATGATCTTCACGTAAGCCAAACTGAATATGACAAACCAACAACACAAAAGAGGCAATCCTCATCAGAAGACAATACTATACAGCCAAAACGGAAGGTAGTAGCACATGCTTCCCAAGGAATTTTCAGTATACTTTTGCCGATAATACTAGCCTCTCCGAAGGCTTAGGGTCAACAAAATTGGAAATTGCTAACTGGAAATTCATTATATATTACGATCTCAGACCGATTTGGGAAAGAAACAAGATTCTGGAATCCGGTATAACAACATTTTCAAGATTCTGCAAGCAATCAATAGCTACTGAATCATGTGAAGTACTCTACGTCCAACTTCAGCACACCTGGGATAATCTTATTCAAGAATCGAACCTTTTATCTCCAATAATAAACCGAAGAGCTGCACTGGATATTGTGGTGAATATGGCTCATGCTCTATTTGGAGTCCTGAACTCGGATAACGCTGAACAAATGGCTGAGAAGATAGCTAATACAGATCAAAACGGGAATTTTTTGCATTTGCTGCTCAAAAACCAAACTTCTGTAATAAATTCAACAATTAATGTTCTTAAACAAGACAAGAATGATATGAAGTCGCATTTCTCAGAACTTAAAAAAGCATATGTAATGATTTAAATACAGTTCAAGATGAGAACTCAAATATACGACACGCACAAAAACTAATGTCCCTGGCGATTCAATTAAATACATATGCGGCAGACTTACAAAGAATTGAAACAGAGCTGATCGCTGCCCTCACGCAATCGAATCATGGTAAAATAAGTCCACTACTACTCACAACAAAACAGTTACTAATGGAGATATCTAAGATAAAAGGTCATCTCCCCATTGGTAGTTCGTTACCAGTTGAAGATAGTGATTTGCTGGAATTATACAAAATCATGACCATCAAGGGCTCAGTAACACAAGATTATGTCATTTTCATAATTGAACTACCATTAGTAAACTAGCAGCATTTTGAGCTCTTCAACGTCATCCCTATGCCAACCAAGATAAATAACACGGCCATTGCTATAACATCCAATATTGAATATCTTGCTGTGAAAAGTCACCGTAATGAATATTTGACATTAAATACAAATCAATTCAATAAATACATTGTAGCAAAGAGCGACATATATTTTTGTAGTACATTACAAATCAGCATTGCTCACGACTCAAACAGTTATTCCTGTGAAACTGCTCTGTTTTTAAACAGGTCATCCCCACAATATATTTTCGGGAAAATACAGAACAAGGTTTCTTTTATCGCACTAAATACTATCAATCGTGGGCTCTATGTAACACCAAATCCATTAGAGCTAACTGCAGTGTGCGACTTTGAAACCATACAATTCACCATCAAAGGATCTGGGCTTCTTTCTGTGAAACCAACCTGTATCTTCAAAGGAAATTTAATAACTATCCATGGGCATGAAATTAGCGCTACTAATTTTCATATGCCTTGTTTGGTAATATTACGGAAATTGACCACCCTTCTGAGGTCAAGAAGCTACTAGCACCAAACAACGATTTAAATGCCACATTGGATGAACTTACCACCATCCAAAGACAGCTATCAGACATCAAAGAGCTTCCAAGGCAAATAAAGTATCCAATACTTCACCATCCACATATAGGTTCGTTGTCTCTACTTTTATCATTATTGATGATAGTCATCCTAATATGCCGAAAAATTAAATGCCACAAATAGCCTCAATCAATTTATCCTCGGCGATGCCAGAATCAGCCCCACAACTAGCACCACGCCATCAAAACTCGGAAGTTTAAAAAAGGACAACCAATTTTTAGAATTTATATTATTGACTCTTCATTTCTTTATAAATATATACAATTTTTATCTTTCGCTATACGCTCAACGTGGCGAAGAATGTTAACCATAACAAAATTCCATTACTTCATTACTTTGTTTGCCCTTGAAACTGTTTATTGCAGTCAATGATTCATAGGTATTTGATATGTCAACAAACAAATTTCAACTTCTGTCATTGCTTCATTGCTATCATATTAGCATACGGCGTTTCTACCTAGGCTAAACATACTGCGATCTCCAAAGGAAACCTTTGGTTTTAACGTTATTCGACTATCTTTTTTATAGGATTTGTGTAAATTTTGACATTTGTAGTTCATAATGGATTCTGCAAGCCGTGTCAGAAAATTTTCCACACTGGTCCACGGTTTTCATATAACAGTACACTCTTATATTCAGTATTTTGATGATCCTGGCCAGATTTTTCATGAAATTGTTTTAAATATGAAATTTGTCTCTGTAGGTTGCTGTTTTTGTATTTGTCCCATACCATATTTGTCCCAAAATAGTACTAAAGTACTTAAAGTTCTAAACAACTTTTCGTAATGTACTTGATCTCAAAACTGCTTACAAATCTCAACCCGACACCCTAACAGAGACCACAATGCCAAATTTCAAATTTCAAGCATTAATCGTTCACCCAATACCAAGTTTAGTACCAAAACCACTTTTTTAACCTACCCCTTCCAAAAACCACTTTTTTAACCTACCCAGCGGAATTGACCCCAATACCTACATTTCGAATTTCTACTCAAAAAACGAATTGTACCAAATGTAGTATCATTTAGTACAATTCTTACATTAAGTACATATTTTAAACCTACATCCTCATATTTACCCTGTTTCCCAAACATAATTCTTATACCAAATGGTTTTAGCCAATCCGTTAACATAAAACCAAATTGTACCGAATTTACTGTTTTTTAGTACTTTTAGAAGACTTATAGCATATATCATAGCATATATCCAAAAACCCAGCTTTAGCTCATCCTTACACAACCAACATTGACCAAATGCAAAATTTAAAGATTCTTGGTTCATCAGACGTTACAACTGTCAGTCAGTTGTCAGTTATCATTCACTGATATTTTTTTTTAAATACTTGTTTTGAAAAGAATGCAATTTTAACATAAATGGCCTTAACTAATGAATCAGCGATAACCTACAAAAATTCGCAGTTTTTTTTATACCCTCACCCTTGGACATGACAAAGTTAATTTAAGGAAGGTATATTAACTTTGTCATTCCGTTTGTAACATCCTTAAATGTTCGTAGTAGAACTCATAAAGGATTTATATTCATAATCAGCATAAAATTCTAAGTCGATTTAACGATGTCCGTCTGTCTGCTGAAATCACGATACAGCCCACATTATTTGACGTAGAGCGAAAATTTAGCAGAGCTATTTGTATTTGTCCAGGATGGTTGGTATTGAAAATGAGATATATTGGTCCACGTTCTGGTATAGTCCCCATATAACGGTACCTCCCGATATTCGGTATTTTAAATTTTTTTGTCACATTTTTTCACGGATTTGTCTAAAAATTGGTATTTGTTGGTCATAATGGGTTCCAGCTCCTGTGGCGAAACATTGCATGTATGGGTCAATGATTTTTTATAGCCCCCATATAACGGTACCTCCCAAGATTCGGTATTTTGATGGCTTTTGCCACATTTTTTCACTGATTTGTTTAAAAATTGGTATTTATGGGTCATAATGGGTTCAAGTTCGTGTGGCAGAACATTGTATGTATAGGTCCATGATTTGATATATCCCCCATACAACGGTACCTCCCGATATTCGATATTTTGATGGTTTTTGCCACATTTCTTCTAATGTTTCCTTTACCCTAAGGAGGGTATTAAAAGTTTGGCCCGGCCGAACTTAATATTTTTTTTACTTGTTTCTTTTTTTTTTTTTTTTTTTTTTTTTTTTTTTTTTTTGAAATGTCCTCACTTTCCCATCAAGAATTTTCAATTTTTGAAAAAAAAAAAACAATTCAACAAACATACTTTTGTAATTTATATACATTTTATTTCATTGGTTACCATATCAAATATATAATTTATAATATTCCACATCCTATTGTATTGGCTGTTCTGATATTCTTATACCATCAATCATTAGGTGGATGATACAAAATAAATGAAAATTACAGCTCATTATAAAAGTACATTAAAAACTAAAAAAAAAACAACGCAGACCTGGTCAACGAGTTCAATATAGAAAGTCAAACTGAGAAAACTATGAAAACATGGACCTTTATAACCAATGTTCTGTCACCGAAGCTGGAACCCATAACGATCAGCAAATACCAATTTTTAGACAAATCCGTGGAAAAATGTGGCTTAAACCATTTTCAATAGCAACCATCCTAGACACAAAGCAAACAACGGTGCCAAATTTAAAAGCTCTACGTCAAATAATGTGAGCTGTATCATGTTTTCAACTGACAGACAGACAGACATCGTTAAATCAACTCAGAATTTTATGCTGATCATGAATGTATATACTTTATGGGGTCTACGACAAATATTTAGAGGTGTTACAAACGGACTGACAAATTTAATATACATTTTAGACCTCACAAAGTATATATTTTCTTGATCAGCATAAAATTCTATGTCGATTTAGCGATGTCCGACCGTCCGTCTGTGGAATAACCCTAGCTTCCGAACGAAATGAAGTAGGTCGAAAAAATTTTACTTTAAAATGGACCATGTAGGTCCACGCCTTCGTATAGTCCCCATACGACGGCACCTCCCGATATTCGATATTTTGATGATTTTAGCGACGTTATTCACCAAAATTGTTTCAAATTTGGTATTTCAAGTTCATAATGGATATTACAGCCTATGACAGAAAATTGTGTGTGCATTATTTTTGTTTTTTTTTTTTTTGGCATATCATTATTTGGAATGTATTTTTTATAAGTTTGTCACTTGTTACTTGTCTCGGACTACAATTTCCCTGAACATATTACTTACAAACAATTTCGTTTTCGTGGCCAAAAACTTAAAAATATAGAAAATTCAAATTTCAACTTTAGTGGGCGCCTAACTCTTATCACAAATTTTCAAAGATATGTAAATAATGTGATGGCATTGATATAGGCGAATAATCAAGTGAAGCCTTTGAAAAAACATGAAATGTGTTTTCTAATGGCTCAACCAGCATGTTGACTAAGTAAAAGGGTGCTTAGAGCCCCCATCATAAAAAGACAAAATTAATTTCCATTCCGGCGTGCGTTTATTAGATGAATGGATGAATGCAGATGACTAATATTTAACAAAATTTCTTTAACTTTTGGAATCTGTTTTAATTCAAACAGAACAATGCTACCTATGCTACAACAGGTCGGTGCATCTTCCTGTTCAAAATCCACTTGATATCGGGTGACCTTATTCTACGTTTCAATATTTGTGTGTATCAAAGACACGCACCAGTTGCTCATGCATTGCCAACTTCATATAAATCGTTGTTGTTTTCATAACGTTTACATCTGGAAAAACACATTCGCTGATATGAAAAAATGAATAATATTGTATCTCGAATACAATAGTGTTGCATTGATGGCAACCATGAAAAAGGGTAGGGGGAAATTAAGCTGATCAATTTTATATTCTTTCAACGAATAATCTACATCGCTCAATGGTTCCTAAATCGATTTTCGTAGCCGCAATCCCTTTTTTGTATTAATCGGGTTTTTGTTTCTATGCTGGATTTGATAGTAAAAATTTGAAACTAAAGAAAGCCAAAACATTAGGTCACAATATTGGAGGATGTGGTCGTTGCGCTGTCCTAAAGAAGCACACTATGGGACACTATGTAATTTTTGCAAATTTTTGGTGAGTGAAATATCCAGTTCTCGAAACTATAACATATATTGGATTACATTATGTCTTTGTGCATATGTTTGTAACATGGAGAAGGAAGCGAGATAGATCCATAGTTACTTTTGAGGATCTTCATAGAATTCATTTCTGAGTCGATTTATGCATGCCAGTCGGTCTGTTCGTCCGCCCGTTCGTCCATGTATTCTTGTGAACAAAATGCAGGTCGCATTTATTGTCAGATTGAGGTGAAATTTGGCAAACAATACTGGTTTGGTCCAAAGATGAACCCTATTGAAATTGGTTATAATCGGATCAGATTTAAATCTTCCATAAATCTTCAACCGAATTCCCTCACATGCTTCATATGCACTGCAGAAGTATTATATTTGGTACAGAACATCAGATTCTGCTCCAAAAACATCTGTCAAATTTTATCGAGATCGGTGCTGATTAGGATAAAGCTCCCATATATATCATTATCCGATATCAGGTTTATTGTGGCAATTATGACTGAATTCATCCTTTAAACCAGAAATTATATAGCTCTCATATATATGTGTTATCTGATTTTGGGTTTAAAGTCCCTCACAAGCGTAACATGCATTCCACAACAATGATCTTTGGTACCAGATATCAGATACAGCTCTGAAATAAGTGTTTCAAATTTTGTCAAGATCGGTTCATATTTGGATATAGCTCCCACATATATCCTCAAGCGATTTCGGGTTAATTGTGCACGAAATAACTAATATCTATGTCTACAAGCAAGTACATTTAATTTGGTGAAAATCGGTTCAGGAATAGCTATAGCTCCCATATATGTTTTATCTGATTTGGTGTTAAGTGCCTCAGATTCGTAATATGCATTCGACAACAATGATATTTGGTACCAGTTATAAGATACAGCCCAGGAAAACCTCTGCCAAATTTTTTCAAGATCGGTTCAGATTTGGATAAAGGTCCCATATACATCTTCAACCGATTTCGGGTTAAGTGTGTACGAAATGGACAATATCAGTCCCGGTATCGGTTCATTCGATGAATTCAGTGTAGTAGCAAGTACATCGAATTCGGAGAAAATCGGCTCAGATATAGCTATAGCTCGCATATATATTTTTGATCAGATTTGGTTTATGTCTCTCGCATTCGTAATATCGGTTCAGATTTGGATATAGCTACCACACATATTTTCAACAGATTTCGGGCTAATTGTGCACCAAATGGCCAATATCACTCCAAATGACCTGAATTTTGGCACTCCTGACCGAATTCAGTCTAAAAGCAAGTACACCAAATTTGGTGAAAATCAGTTCAGGTATAGCTATAGCTCCCATATATATGTTTTATCCGATTTGTGGTTTTAAGTCCCTCACATGCGTAATATGCACTCCACAAGAATGATATTCGGTACCGGGTATCAGATACTGCTCGAAAATACATATTCTAAATTTTATAGAGATCGGTTCATATTTAGATATAGCTCCCATACTTGATCCGATTTCAGCTTTATTGTGCAAACAATTGCTAATATCAGCCAAAATGGATTGAATTTCGGGACGTACGTTTCCATTTTGTGCAACCCGGCTCTGACATATTTATATAGTTTTTAATATAATACTTCTCCAAGATATAGCATGCACTCGGAAGACGAAAAACTCCGTCTGCGAGATCATCTTCAGAGCGCACGTGATGCCAATTGCCTATGTCTGTAATCTCCTGAATTTTGTTAACACGGTTGGCAACAACTGTCGTCCACGTAGATGGACTTTTTTGAGTCAGAGGACGATCGTAGAATCAGCCCAACAAAAGATTTTTTTGAAATGAAATGTCAAGTTCATCTGCAATATTTTTTAATAATTTGGAGGCCAAAATGGCTCCGCAAAGTTCCAACCGTGATAAAGAAATTGTCTTTAGGAGGTCTTCCTTAGTTTTGCAGGTCAGGATGTGAGTATAAATGTCTTTATTCTGGGTTATGATCCCAATATGAAGACATGAAGTTCAGTGGAACAACTTGGCGTATAGTGAGCCTACCGCGGAACTTGAAAGGTATTCACATCCTTGTAGCTGTCCACAAAATTTTGCCAATCACGTTCTATCGTGGACAGAAGTACATCATCCCAACCGATTTTATCTGTTCAGATCTTCTGCATAACTATTTTAGCTGTCACAATTACGGGGCCTAACCTAACTAAAGGATCGAACAGTTTAGCAATAGTGGACAACGTTTCTCGTCTCTCTGTCCACTTCCTCAACTCAAATTTGGCGGACGAAAGAGCAGATCTTTATTGATCGCGAACATTTAAAGCTTTACGCAAGTCATGATATCCTGCGAACACCTTGTCTGCGAACATGCACCTACGTAGTATATGTGCAGCGAGAGGATATTCACCGTCAGTAGCGTCAAAAACAATGCTACCTATGCTACAACAGGTCGGTGCATCTTCCTGTTCAAAATCCACTTGATACTGGGTGACCTTATTCTACGTTTCAATATTTGTGTGTATCAAAGACACGCACCAGTTGCTCATGCATTGCCAACTTCATATAAATCGTTGTTGTTTTCATAACGTTTACATCTGGAAAACACATTCGCTGATATGAAAAAATGAATAATATTGTATCTCGAATACAATAGTGTTGCATTGATGGCAACCATGAAAAAGGGTAGGGGGAAATTAAGCTGATCAATTTTATATTCTTTCAACGAATAATCTACATCGCTCAATGGTTCCTAAATCGATTTTCGTAGCCGCAATCCCTTTTTTGTATTAATCGGGTTTTTGTTTCTATGCTGGATTTGATAGTAAAAATTTGAAACTAAAGAAAGCCAAAACATTAGGTCACAATATTGGAGGATGTGGTCGTTGCGCTGTCCTAAAGAAGCACACTATGGGACACTATGTAATTTTTGCAAATTTTTGGTGAGTGAAATATCTAGTTCTCGAAACTATAACATATATTGGATTGCATTATGTCTTTGTGCATATGTTTGTAACATGGAGAAGGAAGCGAGATAGATCCATAGTTACTTTTGAGGATCTTCATAGAATCCATTTCTGAGTCGATTTATGCATGCCAGTCGGTCTGTTCGTCCGCCCGTTCGTCCATGTATTCTTGTGAACAAAATGCAGGTCGCATTTATTGTCAGATTGAGGTGAAATTTGGCAAACAATATTGGTTTGGTCCAAAGATGAACCCTATTGAAATTGGTTATAATCGGATCAGATTTAGACATAGTTCCCATAAATCTTCAACTGAATTCCCTCACATGCTTCATATGCACTGCAGAAGTATTATATTTGGTACAGAACATCAGATTCTGCTCCAAAAACATCTGTCAAATTTTATCGAGATCGGTGCTGATTAGGATAAAGCTCCCATATATATCATTATCCGATATCAGGTTTATTGTGGCAATTATGACTGAATTCATCCTTTAAACCAGAAATTATATAGCTCCCATATATATGTGTTATCTGATTTTGGGTTTAAAGTCCCTCACAAGCGTAACATGCATTCCACAACAATGATCTTTGGTACCAGATATCAGATACAGCTCTGAAATAAGTGTTTCAAATTTTGTCAAGATCGGTTCTTATTTGGATATAGCTCCCACATATATCCTCAAGCGATTTCGGGTTAATTGTGCACGAAATAACTAATATCTATGTCTACAAGCAAGTACATTTAATTTGGTGAAAATCGGTTCAGAAATAGCTATAGCTCCCATATATGTTTTATCTGATTTGGTGTTTAAGTGCCTCAGATTCGTAATATGCATTCGACAACAATGATATTTGGTACCAGTTATAAGATACAGCCCAGGAAAACCTCTGCCAAGATCGGTTCAGATTTGGATAAAGGTCCCATATACATCTTCAACCGATTTCGGGTTAATTGTGTACGAAATGGACAATATCAGTCCCGGTATCGGTTCATTCGATGAATTCAGTGTAGTAGCAAGTACATCGAATTCGTAGAAAATCGGCTCAGATATAGCTATAGCTCCCATATATATTTTTGATCGGATTTGGTTTATGTCTCTCGCATTCGTAATATCGGTTCAGATTTGGATATAGCTACCACACATATTTTCAACAGATTTCGGGCTAATTGTGCACCAAATGGCCAATATCACTCCAAATGACCTGAATTTTGGCACTCCTGATCGAATTCAGTCTAAAAGCAAGTACACCAAATATGTTTTATCCGATTTGTGGTTTTAAGTCCCTCACATGCGTAATATGCACTCCACAAGAATGATATTCGGTACCGGGTATCAGATACTGCTCGAAAATACATATTCTAAATTTTATAGAGATCGGTTCATATTTGGATATAGCTCCCATATATATACTTGATCCGATTACAGCTTTATTGTGCAAAAAATTGCTAATATCAGCCAAAATGGATTGAATTTCGGGACGTGCGTTTCCATTTTGTGCAACCCGGCTCCGATATATTTATATAGTTTTTAATATAATACTTCTCCAAGATATAGCATGCACTCGGAAGACGAAAAACTCCGTCTGCGAGATCATCTTCAGAGATCATCTTCAGAGCGCACGTGATGCCAATTGCCTATGTCTGTAATCTCCAGAATTTTATTACCACGGTTGGCAACAACTGTCGTACACGTAGATGGACTTTTTTTGAGTCAGAGGACGATCGTAGATTCAGCCCAACAAAAGACTTTTTTGAAATGAAATGTCAAGTTCATCTGCAATATTTTTCAATAATTTGGAGGCCAAAATGACTCCGCAAAGTTCCAACCGTGATAAAGAAATTGTCTTTAGGGGGTCTTCCTTAGTTTTGCAGGTCAGGATGTGAGTATAAATGTCTTTATTCTGGGTTATGATCCCAATATGAAGACATGAAGTTCAGTGGAACAACTTGGCGTATAGTGAGCCTACCGAGGAACTTGAAAGGTATTCACATCCTTGTAGCTGTCCACAGAATTTTGCCAATCACGTTCTATCGTGGACAGAAGTGCATCATCCCAACCGATTTTATCTGTCCAGATCTTCTGCATAACTATTTTAGCTGTCACAATTAGGGGGCCTAACCTACCTAAAGGATCGAACAGTTTAGCAATAGTGGACAACGTTTCTCGTCTCTCTGTCCACTTCCTCAACTCAAATTTGGCGGACGAAAGAGCAGATCTTTATTGATCGCGAAAATTTAAAGCTTTACGCAAGTCATGATATCCTGCGAGCACGTCGTCTGCGAACATGCACTTACGTAGTATGTGTGCAGCGAGAGGATATTCACCGTCAGTAGCGTCAGCTACTTGTAACAGCGTACGTATGGCTAAATAGGGGGCGCAGTTTACGCTAAATGTCACCGTCTGCAACTCATATTCCTGAACAGGGTTTTAAGGAGATTCCCGGAAAAGTATTCTCTGTAGTGGAGTATGTGCCGGATCGACACGATTTTGGCGATACATATGTGGTATGTCGCAGTTGTATAAAAATTTAACAATCTCCACCTAGGAATAAGGAATAATAAGTCTAATTGCAGAGTGGAACCCAGATGTAAAACATCATTTAGACGAGGCGTTGAAAACCGCTCGAAGTTTGGTAGTCTGCTTGCCGGGATTTATCACTGGATGGTGAGGGAGGTAACAAACCCTAGAGTTTGTTGACGCGGTAACTACCGGCCTCATATGGTCCAAATCTAAACACTCATTTACCACTTGGTCGTAGACTGCCTTGATATATGGCTTTCGAAGAAGAGATGCCTCATTTCGAAGAAATTGTCGTAAACAATTATTTTGGGAGAATCCTAAGTTTATCTGTCTAACTAACTATGTCTTGAGGTAAAGGCTGACAACGTGGTACCTTTATAATTTGCCTCACAAAACTGGTCGGAGGGCGACAAAATTGGACGGTTAGGAACCTCCGGTTCGTGTCAGCATTTGTGAAATGTGAACGAACTTTTTTACTTGGAGGTTTGACGTTGTCAATACCCCTAATGTCGCGAAGACAGGTAAGAGTTTGGATGCATTCTGTAAGAAACTTAACCAAATCTGCCCAGGAGGACAAGCCAGACTTATCTTTAATAATTTGTTCCCAAAGTGTGGCGTTATTTTTGGGGAGCCTTTGAAGACATATGAACAATAGGATAGGGTCCCAGCATTCAATTGGCACATCATAATTTAACATGGTCTAAATTTATGCTCCATTTATGCCTCTTTGCAACTTCTTTAAACCTAACTAGTCTCATGCCTAATACTGGCAGGTCGAATAAAAGTTTAAATTGGTGGTTCACCAAATTACGTGGTTTGTCATATATTTGTCTTGGATATTTCCACGCAAGACCAAAGTTTTGTGGGTAAGTGAAAACGTGGCCACAATGTCATGGGCGTCGCCACTGGTCTTATTGTTTAAATGACACAGACTTTCAATGTCACTAATGCCCTCTAACTTTTGTTGATGGAAGCTAAAACTTTTAGATAACAGATAAACTTTTAAATAATTGAGACACTTCTCGAAAACGATTTTCACCTTTTCCTAACGTTCTGACCTCAGCTCCCTGTAATCCTAAAATATATAAATCGAGCTGTTCGTCCGGTTGGGAACTGAAGCTGGCATCAAATTTAACCAAAGCATCAGTAGCCCGGATGAACAAATCTATAGGTGAGAGTGGCATTTCATTTCAAATAAATGAACGTAATTAAGAAAATAAATTAGAAAAATGTCTAAGGTTTTCGTAGAAAACTGTATTTTGTTTTAGAAAATTCGCAGGAGAAATAGCAATAAATATTATCAAAAAACTGCTTGAAAAAATAAGTCTATGAATATGAATAAAAACGTTCTATGAATATCTATATAACGTGACACGAAAATTCAGAAATAATATACAAATCTAGAAGATTATGCACGAAATGATCTTATTTCTAGAACTGGACACGTAATGTCGTATAATACATGTGAAAAATACAAATAGCTAGATATTTTTCACAAAAATAATAATAAAAAGTTCCATGCGTTCCAAAGCACGTATTGCTCCGAGAAAACGTATGTGTTTTATTAAAAAGACACTGATTTTATAATAAGTCGTTGATTAATCGTAATAATGTATCGTAGATGCGGCAAAATATTGAGGTTTAACATGATTAAACCACAAAAAAGTTAGAAATTTTGAGAAAAAAAAATAATGTATTCACTCGAAGTTTTTCTCAGTGTATTCAAAATGTCGTAAAATGTTTACAGTGTATCGTAGAATATACGCAAACTATGACAAAGTATCGAACATAGAATTGCCAACGAAAAGATATAAAAATTTTGTAATAAAAACCTAACATTCGAAAAAATATTAAAAAAGTGTCAATAAAACCGACTGTAAGGTGCACGGGCTGTAAGATGCACGTTATAACTCGGTAGCGGACAACAACAAAAACAAATTCAATTCAAAAATGTTTTGCAAAACATTAAAGTTTTTGTATGAATATATAACTCCAGAACTGCTGGTCTGATTTTAACGATAAGATAAATTCGGAATTGTCTCTCGGCGGAAAAAGATTAAATCCACAAAAAAAATCGCGTAAATATTATACATTTTGAAACTTTTCATTTTGACTTTTGGAATATACAATAGTAATGTTTAATTTTGCTTTTTTATTTTTTCTATTTGGCTTACTATTCTCGAATGCACATTTGTAGTGTTTTTTTTTTTTGAATTCTAATATGGTGTGTATTCTTTTTGGGGTGTACTAAGCGACAACGGATGTTATTTATAGATTTTATGTATTTATTGGGTAAGTGGAACTATTCCAATAATATCATTTCTGAAGAGGACAAACTTCGTAAGGACCTTTAAATATTTGTTATAAAAAACAGCGAACAAATTGAAGATTATTTTCTTTTTTCAATTTGTTTTTTTTTCCTTCCAATTTTAAACAATGTACGATTGTTTTCAATTTGGCTTATATTGAATTCGAACGATTTTTTGGGAACAAAAAAATATTTTCACCATATAAAACAAAGTTACGTTAATTACAACCCTTATTACTCAAAAACGGCTTGACGGATTTTAACAATTCGTACAATTTCGGAATTGTATCTTAGCAAAAAATCGGGTAATTACATGCCAATAAAAATATGAATGAAAAAAATCTTTTTGGAGTGAATTTTTTTCAATTTTACTCACTATATTGAAGTGTACATTTTTTATTGTTTTGAATTCTGTATGAATAATATCAACATTAAAATAAGTGGGCAATACGATATTAAATGGCGATTTTTCGTGCCTAACATTGGCATGGGCCTACATCGTGCTTCAGCTGGAAGATGCGAACACATTTAAACAAACGAAAACCAGTAAAGAAAGTCCTAAAGTCGGGCGGGGCGGGGCGGGGCTCCACATAAAAATTAACAGTTTTTTATGGGAGAATTTAATCATATACGTATAATTTGAAATCAAATAAAGATATATATGGGAGCTATATCCAAATTTGAACCGATCTCTATAAAATTTGGCAAAGATATTTCCGAACTGTATTTGATATATTTCCCTGAATATCGTTGTTACAGAGTGCATATTACGGCTGTGGGTAACAAATACAATAAATCGGATGAACAATATATATGGGAGCTATAGCTATATCTGAACCGATCTTCACCAAATTTGGCATAAAAGCTTCTAGACTCAATTCGGTCGCATGTGCCAAATTCCATCCCATTTGGGCAAATATTAGACGTTTGGTGTACAATAAAAAGTAAATCGGACGAAGATATACATGGGAGCTATATCTAAATCTGAACCGATCTCGATAAAATTTGGCAAAGGTATTTCTGAGCTGCATTTGATATATTTCCCCAAATATTGTTGTTACAGAGTGCATATTACGGCTGCGGAGGGCAAATTAACAAATCGGATGAACAATATATATGGAAGCGGAACCGATTTCGATCAAATTTGGCATACTTATTTTCAGGCCTAATCTGGTTGTATGTGAAAAATTCCATACTATTCGGGCTGATGTTACACGTTTGGTACACAATAAAAGGCAAATCGGACGAAGATATATATGGGAGCTACATCTAATTTTTTACTGATTATCTCCAATTTCAATAGGATTCGTCCTTGGGCCAAACAAATGTTGTTTGGGAAATTTCATCTTAATAGGATAATAAATGCGGCCTGCATTTTGTTCACAAGAATACATGGACAGATGGACGGACAGACGGACTGTCTGACATGGATAAATCAACTCAGAAAGTGATTCTATGGAGATCCTCAAAAGTAACTATGGGTCTCTCCCGCTTCCTACGCCCTTAGTGGTGTAGGGTATAATGACCGACAAAGCGTTATGCGACTCATTTCAAGACGTGGAACTAATGTTTTCATTACTACAATTATACGTCCAATGAGAACTCAAAATGCAAAATTCATTGTGACTGCAATCAGCGAAATACCAAATATAAAGGGTGTAAAATAGTAGAGCGAATTGGACATTTAGTAAGAAAAGGATTTCTTTCTAAAATTTCAAGATACTCAGATCGCTTATGCAGGTCATGATATGGTTACAACCCGATTGCAAGTATATTTTATATTTTAAACATATTTTACATTCTAATTCCAGCGAATATTGTTAATTTGAAAAAAAATCATCCTTTCAAAAAGTGATCACATATTAGTATAACTATTTTTTTGGGATCTTGGCCACTTTTTTTTTTCATTTTTTTTTTGTCCTTATTTGGCATCTTTGCTCTTAAGGGGATAGAAAAACTCTTCGCATACAATTTTCAATTGTCGGAGTAGGGTCTATCTTTATCTTGACCACATTCATCAACTGATTTGGCAAACAAGCTTTATTTAGGCTATTCTGGTGTAGAGAACCATCTTACAGGTAATTGTCCACATAGGCATTTGTGTACCCCAATTCCACATTCCCAGCCAATATGTGGTCAGAAAAAAAATTTGTAGTCTATTACATTTGCAACCCTCTATCAGCTCATAATTGAGCCGATTTTCACATGGGGCTATTATAGGTGTTCTTTATTATATAGATTTTCTAACACTCAAATTAAATCCTATGATTAAAAAAATAGGTCAGGCTATTCAAAATATCTAACACCGACGGTAGGTGAACATCTATTATAATTTTAGCCATGAATATCTATTTCTATTTAGAAATTACAATATATTCATTTCTTATTATAACAAGTATGCAAAGGCTATAGTCGTGCGGGGCCGACCATGTGCTACCCTACACCACTACAATAAGGTAGAAGCCCCCTTATGTCCAAATCCATTTTGAAAGATTTCGGTTTTGAAATAATCTCATAGGGCCCTGCCCAGGTGTTACCCTTAGACATTTGACCGGGGGCATTTGCCCAATATTTACTCAGTACGTCGTATTGTCAGGTATTCAAAACAATTTCATTTTCAATCTCGTGAAGTTCGGGCCATAATTGCGACCTGTACCTTGATTACAAATTAACATGGACAGACGGACGGACGGCGAGATAGGATGATCCATATATACTCTCCTATGTGGGAAACCAATATTTCGAGGTGTTACATAATTTTTGGCCCTATCAAACTTATAATACCCCCAACACATAATGTTGTAGCGTATAACAAGTAAAAAAAAAAATATTAAGTTCGGCCGGGCCGAAATTTCAATTCCCTCCAACTTAGGGTAAAGGAAACATTTTTATATAAAAGTGTCTGAATTCAAGCGTGTTTCACTTTAAACTTTATATACCAGTAATACCGTTTGCAAAATGCAGTTAAATTTATCAAAAAAACCATAGAGTGAGTTATATGGGCCCATACCAAAACGGGAACCTTTATAGGCAATTTTATACTTCAAGAATTGCCATCTATCAAATCTCCTAAAATACCAAATTTGAAACAATTTTGTGAGTAAATATGACTAGGATTATCAAAATAGCGAATATCGGTGGGTATAGTTATATGTGCGTTTTAGGAAAACGTGGAACTAATCATTCAATGTTTTGCCACCGGGCTGGAACCCATTATGAACTGCAAATACCAATTTTTATCAAAATACCGAATATCGGGAGGTACCGTTATATGGGGCTATACAACAACGTGGATACATACAATGTTTCGCCACCGGAGCTAGAACTCATTATGACCAACAAACACCAATTTTTAGACAAATCCGAAAAAAATGTGGCAAAAATCATCATTTTTAGGGTCTATTATGAATATTTTGAGGAGTTACAAACGGAATGACAAAGCTAATATAACCTCCATAGAATGGTGGAGGGTATAAAACATTTATAAGTGCGACCATAAAAACGCTACAAAGGCGAATATAACTCCGTCAATGGAATGGACTACTGCAGTACATGCATGTGGTTATTGATTTTCGGAGAACCGAGGGAAATGCAACTCTGTACAAAAGTCTTTTTGTATTAAATATAATTTTAAAGTATGCAGCAATTGTTTTAGGAAAAATTGCGAAACGTCGATAGAATGGTGGTTCTGCAAAACTTAATCCAAAATAGAGTGACAGTATTAATTTATTCCAAACTTGCTATACTGAATGTTAATAAGACAACTATGTATTGCCGATGTAAAAAAGAGCTCATTCGGTCGGAAATTGTGGTGAATATTGTGCCTATCTTAAAACGGGGACTGATGTATACGAGGATCAATATATTAATTTCACCATTTGAAATATCAATCATAATCTTAATAACATATAAGTCTGTACAAAGTTTCAAGAACGGTGACCTCTATCGAATATCATTTTATACCCTCCACCATACATAGTATGGTAGGGTATATTAAGTTCGCCATTCCGTGTGTAGCTCATCGAAATAATCATTTTAGACCCAACAAAGTATAAGTTCACGATATCGTATAGCCCCCATATAACGGTACTGCCCGATACTCGGTATTTTGATGATTTTAGCGACATTATTTACAGGAATTGTTTCAAATTTGGCATTTGAAGTTCGTAATGGATACTACAGCTAATGACAGAAAATTCTCTATGCAGGTCCACGTCTTCGTATAACCCCCATATAACGGTACCTTCCAATATTCGGTATTTTGATGATTTTAGCGTCATTATTCACCGGAGTAGTTTCAAATTATGTATTTAGAGTTCGTAACGGGAACTACAGTCTGTGACACAAATTTTTTATGCAAGTCCAGGTCTTCGTATAAGCCCCATATATCAGTACCTCCCTATATTCGGTATTTTTACGATTTTAGTACAATACTCACCGAAATTGTTTGAGATGTCGTATTTTAAGTTCGTAATGGATGCTACAGCCTGTGACCTGTATAGGTCCACGATATCGTATATCCTCCATATAACGGCACCTCCCAATATTGTCTGAACATCTACACAAGGAGTTCCTTGTGAGTACTTTATCTACTAGAATAGAATTATCTTTATAGATCCACTATATCGTATATTCCCCATACAGCGGCGCCCCCGATTTTGGGTATTTTGATGATTTAAGCCAAATTTTTCAACGGAATTGTCTGAAAATTCCCACAAGGTGTTCGTGTGAATACTTTATCTCCTAGAAGAGAAATATCTATATAGGTCCACGATATCGTATAGCCCCCATATAACGGTGCCCCACATATTCGTTATTTGGATGATGTTAGCCACATTTTTTAATGGAATTGTCTGAAATTCTACGCAAGGAGTACTTTATCCCCTGACAGAGAATTATTTATATAGGTCCACAATATCCTATATACCCCAAACAGCGGTACCCCCGATATTCGGTATTTTGATGATTTTGCCACATTTTTCAACGGAATTGTCTAAAAATTCCCACAAGGTGTTCCGTGTGAGTACTTTATCTCCTAGAAGAGAATCTATATCTATAAAAGAGGAAAATGTTTGTATGTTTGTTTGTTTGTTTGTTTGTAATTTATGGACTCGAAAACCGCTGAATAGATTTTCCTGAAAATTTCCATATATACTGCAACATCGCCTGAAAATAACTTAGGCTATATACATTTTTGATTTTCCACTTGGAACTGGAAATATAGCAGCAGAATCGGAGGTACCTCCCAAAAATTTAGATTTTATATGCACATATCTATTGATTGGTTGAAGATACAGTCTCCAAATTTGGAATACGTAACGGAATTTGGAACAAAAATAAGTTTGCCAAATTATATTGTAATCGGTTCAGATTTGGATATAGCTCCCATATATATTTTCGACCGATTTCGTTCATTTGATGCCTCAAACACAATATGAATGTTCGATTCCAATGAAATTTGGAATGTGTGACGGGATTTGATCCGAAAATAAATTTGTCAAATTATATTGAAATCGGTTCAGATTTCGATATAGCTCCCATATATATTTTCGGCCGATTAAAGCATTTGATGCACCAACCACGCTATGTTTCCTCAATTTCAATGAAATTTGAAACGTGTGATAGATTTTATCTAAAAAATTGATTTCCCAAATTATATTGAAATCGGTTCAGATTTGGATATAGCTCCCATATACATTTTAGGCCGATTTCATATATTTGGTGGACCAAACACGATATGTATTTCCAATTGTAATGAAATTTAAAATAAGTAACGGAATTGGGAGCCACAATGAATTTGTCAAATTAAATTGAAATCGGTTCAGATTTGGATATAGCTCCCATATATATTTTCGACCGATTTCATGTATTTGATGCACCAAACACGCTATGTATCTCTAATTTCAATGAAATTTGGAATGTGTAGCGGAAATTAAAACGAATATACATATGTTAAATTATATTAAAATCGGTTCAGATTTGGATATAGCTCTCATATATATTTTCGACCGATTTCATGTATTTTATGCACCATACACGATATGTATGTTCGATTCCAAAGAAATTTAGAATATATGACGGGATTTTGATTAGAAAATAAATTAGTGAAATTATATTAAAATCGGTTCAGATTTGGATATAGCTCCCATATATATTTTCCGCCGATTTCACATATTTGATGCACAAAACACGATACGTATTTCCGATTCCAATGAAATTCGGCATCGGTGGCTAAATTTGGTACAAAAATAAATTTGACAAATTATATGCAAATAGGCTCAGATTTGATTATAGCTCCCAGCCGATTTCACATATTTGATGCACCCAAAGCGAGAGAGACAAAATCTGACACCAAAAAAAATTGCCAAATTATATTGAAATAAGTTGAGGTTTGGGTATAGCTAACATATATATTTCGGCCGATTTCACGTATTTGACGCACCAATTTCAATGAAATATGAAAGGTGTGGCGGAGTTTAGTGTAAAAGTATTTTTTTTTAAATTATATTTAAATCGGATCAGATTGGGATATGATTTTAAAAAGAACCATTGACCCACACCGGCTTAGGCTAACACTAAAAAACAACACAACAATTGATTTGAAATACGCTTATTACGGCGAAGTATGTTGCTATCTCGAATTCACTAATTGAAATAGAAATGCCACTCATTGCAGTTTCCTGCACGCTTGGTATTTGCTATGAAATAAATAAATCCAAAGGACAAATCCTTCGTGTATGCATATCATGTTACTGCTTTTGTAATGATTTTGTTTATTAACGCATTAAATTAGTGCAATATTTATTTTTTTTAATTTTTAAATTTGTTTTTCTTTATCCGTAAATAAAATTTTGAATGCATATAAAATCAAAAGGGGTAGCGAAGCGCACCGGGTTCAGCTAGTTATCTATATAGGTCCACGATATCGAATATCCCCCATAAAACGGTACCCCCGATATTCGATATTTTGATGATTTTAGCCACATTTTTCAATGGAATTGTCTGTAATTCTACGCACGGAGGTCTTTGTGAATACTTTACTCCCTGAAAGAGAATGGTCTATATAGGTCCACGTATATCCCCAATATATCGACACATTCCGATATTCGATGTTTTTGAGATTTTAACAGAATGTTGAATGGATTTTATTTATTTATTTATTTGTTTATTTTGAAAATTTTCTATTCGTCCCAAATGGTAGAGGGTATTCAAAGTTCGGCCCGGCCGACCTAACTGCTTTTTTACTTGTTTCGATATAGAATGACAAATGTTTTTTAGCCCTTTATAATACTAAAAATTGAACTGAGCTGTTACATGAGGGATGTTATAAACCGATTACATACTTTTTTAAATGAGATACTACACCCACTTAACTTTTAAAATTGAAATTAAAGCGAAGTGCTTGGAAAATGTGAAACACTTAAGTACTTCAAATATAGCGTTACGTAAAACTCTGTTGACGTGTTTAGACCAATTTCGGTGAAAAGTGTGACCGTATATTTGGAGGTACAGTAATATGGGGCTATACCAAAACGTTCATACCGGGTTATTACCAATTACCGAGATTACCAATTACCAATTACCGGGATTACCAATTTACATCAAATTTTGTTCGAAATTTTGCCTTCTTAAATCTGCCGGTACAGTTATATGTGTACAATACCAAAACATATATGGTTAATTTTCAATATCAAAGACCCTGTGGACCAAAAATACATCTGAGTGATTTTTACAGACGGTATAGCCCGAATAGTATGGAATATGCCAAATTTGATCGAAATCGGTTCAGATATAGCTGTGGCTCGCATATATATTGTTCATCCGATTTGTTATTTTAGTCCTCTGCAGCGTAATATGAACTCTGTAACAACAATATTTGGGGAAATATATCAAATACAGCTCAGAAATACCTTTGCTAAATTTTATGGAGATTAGTTCGGAGTTGGATATATCACCCATATATAACTTCGTCCGATTTACCTTTAATTGTGCACCAAACGTGTAATATTTGCCCAAATCGGATGAAATTTGGCACTTACGACTGAATTGAGTCTAGAAACTAGTATGTCAAAAAACAAGGGAACTGATGAGGATTGGTGGCTCTTTCCGAAACCTAGATTCCCTGCCTTACCCCTTGGTAAACATTGCCATCGTTCTCCACTAATAAACAAACGTTGTTTTTATAAAAACAACAATAAAGGGATAAAGCCTGACAATTTTGCAACTACAAAATACTACGGTATCCCGAACAAACAAGCCAACACTGTTCTATTAATAGACAAGGCACGGTCGACAAAGGAGTTTTAGTTGTAACAGACAAAACCAACTTACATGGTTATGTTTTTTCGTTGAGGGAAAACGAAAGCATAACAAGTGGAGAAAGATGTAAATGTTTATAAGTGCGGTTGTAAGATTTAGAAGATTTTCCAAAAGAATTTTAGTTTTATATAATTCTTTGGTTCCTCTTCTATTGAGCATACGATCTCGTCACTTGGGTAAAAAAGTTTTTTGTCATAGAAGTTATTTTTAAAATAAGATAATATCCCAGACAAAAAAACAAGGGAACTGATGAGGATTGGTGGCTCTTTCCTTGCCTTACCCCCTTGTAAACATTACAATCGTTCTCCACTAATAAACAAATGTTGCTTTATAAAAACAACAATAATGGGATTAAGCCTGACAATTTTGCAACAACGATAAAGGATATCTCATTGCAAAAATTCTCAAATCGGGAAAAAATCGAAAAAATTTCAATGGAATCGAATTTTAAAATAAGAGTACATTCTATTGACAAACTTTGTAAGGATCTTTAAACATTTGCTCTAAAAAATCAGCGAACAAGTTGAAGATTTTTTCAATTTGTTATTCTTCTTTTCAACTCCAGGGCCTACATCGTGGTTCAGCTGGAAGCTGCGAATACATTTAAACAAACAAAAATGACCGAAAAGCCTAATTTGGCTCATTTCAAAGCGTGGACCTACTTCTTTCATGTGACAATAATCCGTCCAATGAGAGCTCAAAATACCAAATATAAAGGGTGCAACATAGTAGAGCAAATGGGACTTTTAGTAAGAAAAGGATTTCTATCCTTCCAGAAATTCTTCCTCAACATTCAAGATACCTTAAATCGCTTTTGCAGGGTACAACCGATTTCATATTTATATAACCATCGTATGATTTAATCTATTTTTGGGGTTTTGGCCACTTTTTTCATTTTTTGGCCCTTATTTGGCAACTTTTTTTCTAAGGGGGGTAGAGAACCTATTCGCATAAAATTTTTAATTTTCGGAGTAGGGCCCATATTGGTCTTGATCACATTCATCAATTGATTTGGCTAAGAAATTGTATTTATGCTACCCTGGGGTAGGGAACCATCATACAGATAATTGCACCATAGGAATTTATTAAAGTAAAGTCCCCACATTCGAGTATCCCCAAGTTCACTTGCACATCTAATGTGTGGTCAGAAAAGAAAACATTGTATACTATTGAATTTGTAATCCCCAAGAGAATATTGGTTGGGAACGTAGATTTGGGATGTACATCAATATGAATTAAATTGTGGAAACATGAACAAATTACAAATATAAAATAGTAGCACGGGACCGAATATTTTTTGAATCGTCATTGAACTATACTATGATGAAAAATATAGACTTTATAGAGTCTCCAACTTACAATTTAAATGGCAAATAAAATTAATTCCCATCTTACGGTAATGGGTGTAAAATAGTAATTATATTTGACTATTCTCAAATCATTCTGCCCTCAATTATGAGGTAGATAAAACTATTTTTACTTATTTAAATCACGCGAAATTTTTTTTCAGTTTGACATGCTATGTTGTTCTGCTTTATTTTTGATTTGTCCTCTATTTGTCATCTTGGATTATTAGGGGTAGAAGAAAGTGTCGAATGTAGGTCGATGTTTCGGAGTAGTGCCTATATAAGGGTACCTCCTGATTTTACCATGTTTCAAAGGATTTGGCTAAAAATGTGTATTTGTGGGGTGAAAATCTTAAACAAAAATGTCAACAAATCTACAAATTTTTAATGGATTTGTATAGCACATCCACACATTTGAAGCCCACGGTTTAAATATTGAAGCCCACGGCTTAAATATCGGTACAGGTATTTTAAAACACTTTTAATCGACAAGTACGTGAACACTTATATCAGTCATATCTGTGAATAATTATGCTTTGACAAATATGCATAATAGACAAAAACTACGGGCCGGCAAAGCGGACCGGGCTAGCTAGTATATATATATAAAGGGAAGTTGTGTTAGTAACTACGCTTATTAGTCAAGAACCGCTGGCCTGGGTTTAATTGTATGTTGGCAAAAAGATGTTTTCTTTTTAATTTAATATGATATGTAATCTTTTTGGGGAGTCTAAAGCGAGAAAGGACAAAACTGTTATTTATCGATTCTATGTATTTATTGGGGTTTTCAATTTGATTAAATTTTTTTTAATTGACTCGATTTCTTTAGAATACTTACTTTGTGAAAATCGCTAAAAAAAACAAAAGACTCATTGCAAAAATTCTAAAATCGGGGAAAATTGGGAAACCATTTTCAATGGAATCGAATTTCAAAATAATAGTACATTATTGACAAACTTCGTAAGGACCTTTAAACATTTGGTGTAAAAAGTTGAAGATGTTTTTCTTTTTTAAATTTGTTTTTCTTTTCTGTCAATTTTATATAATGTACCATTTTTCCAATTTGGCTCATCATATTAAATTGAATAGTTTTTTGTGAACAAAATAAAGAATAATTTTCATCATATAAAATAAAGTTATATAAGTTGCTATGCTTATAACTTAAGAACGATTTGATAATTCATACAATTTCGGACAGGTATCTTTGCAAAAAAGAAAAAACAAAACAAAAATCACGTGAAAATATGCCAATAAAAATATGAATGAAAAAATCTTTTCGGTGTATTTTTTTTTTTCAATTTAGCTTGAATTTTGAATGAATAATATAATAAATGTTTTAGACTTAAACAAACAAAAATGACCGAAAAAGTGTTATGGGGCTCATTTCGGAACGTGGACCTACTTCTTTCATATGACAATAATCCGTCCAATGAGAACTCAAAATGCAAAATTCATTGGGTCTGCAATCAGTGAAATGCCGAATATAAAGGGCGCAAAATAGTAGAGCGAATTGGACATTTAGTAAAAAAATGATTTCATCCTAAACTTTCAAGATACTTTAAATCGCTTTTGCAGATCATGATATGGGTCATAACCCTCAGATAAATGTACAACCTGATTTCGAGTATATTTTACATTTTAACCATATTTTTCATACTAATTTCGGCAAATGTTTGTTATTTGAGAAGAAACTAACCTTGCAAAAAATTATTACTTTTTGGTATAACCATCATATGATTTAAGTTTTTTTTTTTGGTCTTGGCCACTTTTTCCCTTTGTTGGCCCATATTTGGCATCTTTGTTTCTAAGGCGTTAGAAACCCTCTTCATAATTTTCGGATCTTGGTCTTGACTATACTCATAAATTGATTTGACTAAAAAATTATATTTAGGCTATTCTGGGATAGAGAACTCTTGTAAGTAATTATCCACATTGGCATTTATTTAAATATAGTCCCCACATTATGTGTAACCCCAAGTCCACTTTCTGAAAAGAAAGTAGAAGAATAAAGAATAAATATTCAAGAGAATATTGGTTGGGAACGTAGATTTGGGATGCACGTCTATATGAAATAAACTCCGAAATATCACACTGGGACTCATGCAGCCGGAAGTTGTGCCAGAAATATGAAAAAGAAAAGTAAAAAAGCAGCTAAATTTGGCCGGGCCGAACTTTTTATACCCTCCACCATTTGGAAGAAACTTGAAAAACTTCAAAAAAATTCCGTCGGAAAATACCGCTCAAATGCAAACCGTTATGCATGGGCTATAAAAAGACGTGGTCCTGCATAAGTAATTTGTGTCATAGGCTGTTCCGAACTTTGTATACGCTAAATTCGGCCGGGCCGAACTTTTTATACCCTCCACCATTTGGAAGAAACTTGAAAAACTTCAAAAAAATTCCGTCGGAAAATACCGCTCAAATGCAAACCGTTATGCATGGGCTATAAAAAGACGTGGTCCTGCATAAGTAATTTGTGTCATAGGCTGTTCCGAACTTTGTAAACGAAATTTGAAAAAAATTCTGGTGAACAAGGTTGCAAAAATCATCAAAATACTGAATATCGAGAGGAACCGGACAGCGCTAAATCGTCTTAGAATTTTTCGTTGATCAAGAACATATACACTTTGTCTAAATTATTATTTCGATGAGTTATAAACGGAATGACGAACTTATTATGCCCTCAATACTATGTATGGTGGAGGGTATAAAAATACTAATATTAGAAAGTAACACGGGACCTACCATTTGTTTAATCATTGTATAGTTATACTATGATGAAAAATATGAAATTTTTGGGGTCTCGAACGCACATTTTAAATGACAACAAAATTAATTCTCATCTTACGGTAATGGATGTAAAAAAAATAATTATCTTTGACTATTTTGAAATCATTCTGCCCTCAATTATGAGAATTATGAAATTCTAGCTGGCCCGGTCCGCGTTGCCGGCCCGTAGTTTTTGTCTATTATGCATATTTGTCAAAGCATAATTATTCACAGATATGACTGATATAAGTGTTCACGTACTTGTCGATTAAAAGTGTTTTGAAATACCTGTACCGATATTAAAGCCGTGGGCTTCAATATTTAAACCGTGGGCTTCAAATGTATGGATGTGCTATACAAATCCATTAAAAAGTATATATCAATCTTATCCCCATGTAAGGGAACAAATTAATTTTTAGTATGGTAAAGATCTTAGCAAAACTTTCCAGTCAAATGAGCAGTAATTTGGAATTTACTGTATTTTGTACACCTCATAATTGAGTGCTGTATGATTTAAGAATAGCCAAAGTTAATTACTTTTTTAAACCCATTAGCACCTTAGATTTTGCATTAGAGTCCTCATAAGTCCCCCTAATCATGTCGGTCTGTTTGTCCGCCAAAAGGTGGACTTGAGGGAATACTATTGCATGGAGAAAATTCTAAAATTTGTAGATATGTTGACATTTTTGTGTAAGATTTTCACACCCCAAATACACATTTTTAGCCAAATCCTTTGAAATATGGTAAAATCAGGGGGTACCTTTATATAGGCCCTACTCCGAAACATCGACCTACATTCAAAACTTTATTTTACCCCTAATAATCCAAGATGACAAATAGAGGCCAAATCAAAAATATAGCACAATAACATACCATGTCAAACTGAAAAAAAAATTCGCGTGATTTAAATAAGTAAACATAGTTTTATCTACCTCATAATTGAGGGCAGAACGATTTGGGAATAGTCAAATATAATTACTATTTTACACCCATTACCGTAAGATGGGTATTAATTTTATTTGTCATTTAAATTGTAAGTTGGAGACTCCATAAAGTCCATATTTTTCATCATAGTATAATTCAATGACGATTCAAAAAATATTCGGTCCCGTGCTACTTTTTTATATTTGTAATTTGTTCATGTTTCCACAATTTATTTCATATAGATGTACATTCCAAATCTACGCTCCCAACCAATATTCTCTTGGGGGTTAGAAATTCAATAGAATACAATATTTTCTTTTCTGACCACAGATTAGATGTGAAAGGGGACTTGGGGACACTCCAATGTGGGGACTTTACTTAAATAAATTCCTATGGTGCAATTATCTGCATGATGGTTCCCTACCCCAGGGTAGCATAAATACAATTTCTTAGCCAAATCAGTTGATGAATGTGGTCAAGACCAATATGGGCCCTACTCCCAAAAATGTAAAATTTTATGTGAATAGGTTCTCTACCCCCTTAGAAAAAAAGATGCCAAATAAGGGAAAAAAATGAATAAAGTGGCCAAGACCCCAAAAATAGGTAAATCATAGGCCCTGGAGTTGAAAAGAAAAATAACAAATTGAAAAAATCTTCAACTTGTTGGCTGATTTTTTAGAGCAAATTTTTAAAGATCCTTACAAAGCTTGTCAATAGAATGTACTCTTATTTTAAAATTGGATTCCATTGAAATTTTTTTTTCGATTCTTTTTCCCGATTTGAGATTTTTTGCAATGAGATTATTTATTTCGATACTACGCTTCTATGCAACCCACATCCATGTCAAGAAATCAAGTCAATTAAATAAATTGGTATTAATATTCGAATTCAAAAATAAAATATAAAAAACACTACAAATGTACATTAGAAAAGTAAGTCAAAATGAAAAAAATCATGCAAAATAAAACATTACTATTGTACATTTCAAAAGTCAAAATGAAAATGTTAATATATCACATTTTTTCGGGATTTTTTTGGATATTATCCTTTTCGGACAGGAGACAATTCCGTATTTGTATGAATCGTTAAAATCAGTCCAGCGGTTCTTAAGTTATGAACGTAGTAGCTAACACAACATTCTTTAATATATATAGAGATGACAAAACTAAATACCACTTAGCACGGAATTCTAAATGTAGTAAATACAAGTCCCAAATTACAGCTAATTTGAATGGAAAATGTTGCTAAGCTCTTTACAATAGCAAAAATTGAGTTTAGTTTTTACATGGGGCTATTATAGATGTTCTTTATCGTATATATTTTTTAACACTAAAATTAAAGCCTATGACTGCAAAATAAGATCAGGCTGTTCAAAATATCTAACACAGACGTTAGGTCAACATCTATTATAATTTTTGCCATGAATATTTATTTCTATTTAGAAATTACTTATTATAAGTACGGGTCAACAACGCGGACCAGGCCAGCTAGTTTATCATAATTTATTTATTGAAAAATTGAAAGTGCTATTTTCTATTAAATTTTGTATTGATTTCTTCAAGCATCGACCAATAGTAGTTTGCTTGTGTCTCCCATAAAATAGACCTTACGTTCGGTAAATATATATACGGTTTTACTGATTTTCGTCACATTTTTTGAGTTTTTCGACTCCTAATATATTTGTTTTAAAACTTTTTGTCTGTAAGTGGCATTTACGATACACTGCCACATACTGTGTGTATTTTACGGAACACTGTAAACTACATATTTTTGAAATAATAAATACACTGAAAGAAAATTTCGAAAATTTATTCAATTTCTTTATAATATTATCATTCTGCGGTTTAATCACGTTAAACCTCAACTGCTATTGCAAATAGTCCTCGACTATTATACAAAAAATATTTGACGCATTTTCGTGCAAATTGAATTAAAATTCAATAACTTCTTAGCGAATACTTATATTTTCGGGGCAGTTTTTATACCCTACAACACTATGTGTTGGGGGTATTATAAGTTTGATTGGGCCAAAAATTATGTAACACCTCGAAATATTGATTTCCCACATAGGAAAGTATATATGGATCTTCCTATCTCGCCGAGTTGAGTCGATCTAGCTATGTATGTCCGTCCGTCCGTCTGTCCATGTTAATTTGTAATCACTCTACAGGTTGCAATTATGGCCCGATCTTCACGAAATTTAGTATGGAGGTGGGGTTAATATCAGAATAGAACCCTATTTCTTTTGGAGATGATCGCATAATATTTAGGGGTCGAAATGGACCAAAAACTGAAAAAATTTCGGATTTTGCAGTAGCTATACAGGTCGCAATTATAGACCAATCGACGCGGAACTTCGCATGTAGATAGAGTTTAGGGCGGGGAAGAAGCCTACCAATTTGTCATCGGATAATATTTAGCGGGTCAAATAGACCATATCTTTTGTGTTGAAAAAATTCAAAATTTTTCATTAAACCGCGAATATTTTAAATCCAGGCGAAATCACAAAGCCATCACAAGGTTACTTCTGACCTTTACTTTGATGTTAACACCCAACAAAACGGATATATAGCAAAATATGTGCGATATATATGTCTATTAAAGAAGATATGCTTGAAAGATCTCTTATATGTCGAGAACGGCTGAACTGATTTCGACAGTTCTCATTAATTCAGAATGGCCTCTTGGCAGGAAAGAAAAAACGTCAACAAGTCGCATAAAAATGTCTCTCTAAAGATGAAAATATTGATTTTGTAATATTTTCTCATATTTTTTCAATTTTGTCATATTTTTGGCATATTTTCATTTTGAATTAAACATTTGGTAATATTTCTACAGCTAACAAAACTAAGTAGTTAGGATATCAGGATATCATATACAGATCGCATTTATGGCCCGATCCTAACGATATTTTGCATGGGGATCAGATGAGGGTCAGAATAGAAGCCTACTCTTTTTGGAGATGATCGCCATATATTTAGGGGTTGAAATGGACCAAAAAAATGCAAAATTGTCAGCAGGTCGTTATAATTGGCCGATCCTCACGCACATTTGAATGGGGGTTACCGGGCATTACAAAAGACAAGCAGTTTTGGATGGCCATCCAAAAATATTCAATGTGTGAAATAGTTTGCCAACTTTTGTAGACAAAATACGAAAATGACCATTCCAGTGACTTTTTGGAGAATTCACAAATACAAGAAAGACGCACTTCTGACTATTTCGTTAACGCTGATTTCGTTGAAGAATATAGTTCAGTCAAAAACCAATAATAAATATTAATCTTTTGCCACTTCTGAGAGATTATAGGTCTTTGGGAAATATTGGTTCCAGATCTAGGAAGACCATTTACGTGCAACATCTACCAATAAATTGGAAATGAGTAATTACTTAAAGTTGCTATTATTCGAAAATTAGAGAACGAAACCTGATGGTTTTCTTTTATTATTGTCACAATATCTTGTGGAATTCTTTCGAGTATCTCGCCTATATAAACTGTATCGTTTATTATAGTGTTGTTGGGTATTCAACGGTCAGCCCCGCTCGACTGTAGCCTTTGCTTACTTGTTTTTTTTTTTTTTTTTTGAAACAAGTCAAACAAGGCTGCATTTGTTTGTCAAACAAGTCATTTGCTTTTGATTTGCATTCAAAACGCCACTCACTCCTTTGGACTTATTCATCTAATCAGTAGATGCTTTGGAAAAATTTGATGCCAACCACAGTTCTCCCATTGGGAACTATTGATATTTACATCCTAGAATTACAAGGAGCTGAGGTCAGAACAATATGGCATTAAGTTAAACTTCAATTGGAAAAGTGTCTCGATTATCTATATGATGATAAAAATTGTAATGAGGACGATATTTCATCCACGACATCAAATATGATCTAAAATAGGTAAATCTTCAATACCTCGTTCCGAGGACACATCAGCCGTATCGAATGTTTCGCATCGATACCAAATTTCCAAAAATTCATCTTTCACATCCTGTGGAAATGAAAATTCTGGTCAGTTTATATTTGTCACCCTGTGACATCGAAATATTCAGTGCAGAGTTAAAGAAACTACAAATAGGTATAAACGGGTAAAATGGGATCCTATTCTAGTTTTCACCGCTGTTACACATCGAAAATCTGCCATCATTCTCCATTAGTCGTGACACCCTACCACAATTGCCCAATCTTCGTTTGGCTGACCCAGATCCCTTCTCTTCTCTTCCTGTTGACCTACTACTAGGTGCAGATCTTTATCCGAAGATCCTGCTACAGGGGACTTGTACAAATGTGTTAGGATCGTTGATAGCAACCTTCTGTTTAGGGATTCTTTTTAGATTAGTGTAAATGACTGGGGACTTTAAGTTACTTTTTTTGAGGTACAGGCCAGTTTTCCCACCGAAAACATGAAGATTCCATCGCCTAAACTTACGCATGGGGGTCTACGATGAATATTTAAAAGTGTTACAAACGGAATGACAAATTTTATATACCCTCCTTTGGGGGTATAAAATACAATATTGAAAATTCAAAATCAAATGTTCAATACCTATTTAAAATAAAGCGTTACTTTAACGGCAATGCCAAATATTTTTTTAATATTTCTTTATTCAAAAAGAAAAGCAATAAAAATTCCTAGTTGGGGATATTAAAAGGTTGATTGGGCCAACAATTATGTAACACCTCGAAATATTGGTCCCCGACATAGGAAACCATATATATATGGATCTTCGTCTCTCACCGAGTCGATCTAGCTATGTATGTCTAGCTATGTTGGATGACCATCGGACAACGGTAAAATAGACCATAACTTTTATGCAAGAAATTTTGAAATGTTTCATTAAACTGCGAATATGTTTAATTCACACACACACAAACAAATAGATACAACATATATGTAAGTCAAGAACCGCTGGACAGATTTTCACAATTCTAGTCAATTTGTAATGGTCTCTTGCCAGAAAAGGATAAAATCTATTCCATTTTTTTATCGCATGCGATTTTTTCAAATTGGCTTACAATTTTGAATTGTACATTTTGTAAAATTTGTTTACACTCTACAACACAACAGATGTAGGGTTAGCGTAAGAATTAAAGGCTATTGTTTTTAAAGATGTACATTTGGAGTTTCAAATGGACCAAAAAAATAAAATTTTGCTAATTTTGCAGTCACACTACATGTCACAATTGAAAACCCCCCTTTGGCAAATTCCCCATTCAAAATCTAAGGAAAACATCTGAGCAGGGCTTTTTAACATTATTTCAAAAACGAAACTTCCAACATGGATTTGAATATTAAGGGTATTCCAACATATTGCAGTGTTGTAGGGTATTACATGGTCGGCCCCGCACGACTATAGCCTTTGTTTAGCCAAAGGCCAATTAGGCAGTTGGGAATTGTCTGATGTTTTGGTCATTGCAAATAGGTTTGCTGACTAATTTCCTTTGCATTACCTTGCGTGAAGATGAAGTTTGTCGTAGTCCCAGTTCGATAAACTCGAACCCTTTCGCAAATCAAATCATAATGTTGGCGTAGTTACTAGAAGCCATATAATCCCTGAACTTGAGATGCAAGATCAACATCGGCACCCTTGGCGAAGTGTAAATTGTTACAATGATTACAATAAATGTTGAATAAAATGGCATATGTTTTGTCTTTATAACAACAACTCAAAAACAACGCGATGATACGATGATACGTGAATGTGTATTTGTGTACCTATAAAGTTGCTGTTGCCAAATCATTAAGAGAGATGTTCTTTAACGTTGAATGAATGTGTCCGTCATACTGCTAACATAACATGGTGTTTAATATTGCAAATACTTAATTCGTGGATCGCAAATACTGGCAATATCGTCGAGTCGTTCAAAAGGTCATGTTTTTCGACATTTCCAAATGTAAGTAACAAATAAACAACCTCAATTATCTTTGCCGTTAACTGGAAGATACATCTTTTGCAATGAATATGGAGTCTGCAATAGTATGGTATCCGCAGTATGAATGTTGCACACAGCATACCGCGACCTAAATGGATGTTCAATGACCCACTGACCACTTAACATATTGAGAGGTTCATCACTCATGCGGCAACCAATAGGCATATCTATTAATGTATGAACGTTAGGGTCTTTCTTGTTTATATCGCATTAAAAACATTGAGGAAAGAAACCGGTAAAATATTCGGAAAGCTTTTTTGAGTATACATATGATAAATAATATGCACAATGAATCACTTAAGTTTCCAAAGAAGAATTTAAAAGAAATCACAGAAGATTGACTCATCTAAGTACTATCTTACCTTTATAACTGTTTTTAAATTGGTAAATCATTTTAACTCGTGATCCATATTATGTGTCCGGCTGTATATCTGTGTGCTGAAATCAAAGTACAATCTATATTATTTATATTTGTTTACATTCGAAGACGACTGAATCGATTTTCCCAAAATTTTCGCAAATCATTCAGAATAATGTTATCAATTTATTAGAAACTAAAAACGGTTTATCGATAGTATATTTCATTGTTGTTCATGGATCGACCACGCGCACATTTTTAAAACATCTATAGTAAAGAAACCGTTGGTGATGTTTGTAACACGGTTTTCTCATCGGCTGAGGTAAACCCAGCTGCCTAGTACTAAACCTTATGAAATAACAACAGTAGATTTCTCCCTTTCCTGGGTGTAAAAATTGGATGTTTTATTGATTTTTGAAACTAAATTACAACCTTTTCGGGTTGAAATACTGTAAGATAAATATCGAATATAGGATGGCAAATGGACTTCGGAGGTGTTCGTGTAATGTTGTGTAATTGATCGGGAATACGGTATTTACTCGTATCGTGGGCAAGAGCGTGCTGATTGGTACGGAATATCGGGAATTACGATGTTGTGCCCTGGTGACGCTGGCGTGGACGATTTAAAGGTAATCAGGAGCTTGTGGTCGTTGGTTGTTGACGGTTTGATTTTTGTCAGGAATTACGATGTTTGTGATCGGATGACTTAGGATGTTGAGTCACGATGATTGTGCTCGGATATAGCCGAGCGGGGCCGACCATATTATATTCTACAACACTATAATATGTTGTAAGCCCTCATATGTAGAAACCAATTTAGATTTCCTTCCATCTTCAAAAACAATAGCCTTTGGCATATTTTTAACCCGATTCTCTTAGATTTTAATCCAAAATCAATCCATTGCGGAATAGGCAATATGTTATGTATACACTTACAAGATTTGTTGAGAACAGAATAAAAATGCTAATTTCCAATAACAAAACTAACAAAATTTCGAAGAAGCAATGTTTTTCAAAACGAAAGTTAAAAATTTGCAATGTTTGCTGATCGCTACAAATATAATGATTTCATCCCAGCGATACTTATTTTTAGATTATTATTAGCTAGAAAAATTATAACTCCTCATTAATAGGTCGTTCAGGAATATTGAATATACGGAAAGGTAGTCAAAACCAAACACCGATGAATTGGTAACTTTGTATCCTCGATTTTGGCGAAAGTTATAACAACATTTTGCTTCTACATTGTCAATAATGTAAACAAGCGAAAACACGTTAGATCCGCCGGGCCTAAACATTTCCCCACAGGTGAAAAAACCTTAACAAATAAAAGTATACGCATTCAGTACTTAAACGAGTTTAATTTTAAACTGCAAATCCAGCGAAATCGGTTGGAGAATTTGTTCAAATATTATATACGGGCGGCAATGCTAAATGGGGATTTACAAAACCTTGAACCCACATAACAATTGTTGGTATCTATTTTGAACATCACCAATAGAATTTGAAACACTTTCGTTAAAATAAATGGTTTAGATCTTCAAAATATTGAATGCGTTGAGGTCAATCTATATAGACAATATTCTGCCAAAGGAGGTAGAATCTATTACGATTTCTAAATTCAGAATATGAAACAATTCAAGTATTTGGTTTTGACATAAGAAGTCAACGATAAGTACGTGTACCAAAATTCATCCACTTTTGCTAGCTCATTCTATCTTTGACCACCTTTTATATGAATTCGCGACATTGTGCGTCGCTGATCCATTGTTATATTTTTGTTAGAAGGATTTGTTCTCCAATAAACATACTAAATGACAATCAGGTCTACCAGGACTGTTTGATTCTTAAGCTATATAAAGTAGGAGGACTATGGCGGCTCTTTCGCACACTTTACCCCGCAGAACCTTCTGTGTTTATATTGAACCTTGTGTGTTTATTGGGAGAAGTTTTTAATGAGTATTATTTATTTTTATGTTGCTTTTTAATCTCTTTCACAGAGACGTATGCATTAAAAAAAGTAAAAAAACATTAAGTTCGGACGGGCCCAATTTTTAGACATATTCATGGGAAAATGTGCCAAAAATCATCAAAATGTCGAATATCGGGAAATACGGCTATATGGGACTATACAAAAACGTGGACCTATACATGCTATGTTTCGCCAACGGAGCTAAAACCCAATATGACCTACAAATACCAATTTTCAGACAAAACCATAAACAAATGTGGCAAAAATCATCAAAATACCGAATATCAGGAGGTACCGTTATATGGGGACTATACAAAAACGTGGACTTATACATACAATGTTTCGCCACACAAACTAGGACCCATTATGACCTACAAATACCAATTTTCAGACAAATTAGTGAAAAAAATGTGGCAAAAACAATCAAAATACCGAATATTGGGAGGTAACGTTTTATGGGGCCTATAACAAATGGTGGATCTATGCATGCGATGTTTCGCCACCGGAGCTTGAACCCATTATGGACAATAAATACCAAGTTTTAGAGAAATCAGTGGAAAAATGTGACAAAAATAATCAAAATACCGTATATCGGGAGTTACCTTTATATGTGGGCTATACCAAAGCGTGGACCTATACATACAATGACTCGCCACTCGAACTAGAACCCATTATAACCTACAAATACCAAATTTCAGACAAATCCATGAAAAATTTGGCAAAAATCATCAAAATACCGTATATCAAGAGGTACCGTTATATGGGGACTATACCAAAACATGGACCTATACATACAATGTTTCGTCACACAAACTAGGACCCATTATGACCTACAAATACCAATTTTCAGACAAATTAGTGAAAAAATGTGGCAAAAACAATCAAAATACCGAATTTCGGGAGGTACCAAATTTCAGACAAATCCATGAAAAATTTGGCAAAAATCATCAAAATACCGTATGTCAGGAGGTACCGTTATATGGGGACTATACCAAAACGTGGACCGATATATATCATTTTTAATACCAACCATCCTAGACACAAAAAATTGCTTTGTGCATTTGTTTGTAACCTGGAGAAGGAAACGAGATAGACCCATTGTTCTTTTGGTGATCAGCAAAGAATCACATTTTGAGTCGATTATGCATGTCCGTCCGTCTGTCCATGTATTTTTGTAAACAAAATGCATGTTTATTATTCGATTGAGATGAAATTTTCCAAATAGCATTTGTATGGCTCAAGGACGAACCCTATTGAAATTGGTGAAAATCGGTCCAAATTTAGATATAGGTCCCATATATATTTACGGCCGATTTCAGGTTTATTGTGGCCCAAATGGCTAATATCAGTCCAAATGGAGTGAATTTCCCACCGAATTTAGCCTACAAGTATGTACTTCAAATTTGGTGAAAATCGGTTCAGATGTAGCTATAGCTCCCATATATATGTTTGATCCGATTTTAGGTTTATTGTGCACCATATGACCAATATTAGACCAAATGGAGTGAATTTTTGCAATTCAACCGAGTTTAGCATGGAAGCAAGAATTTCAAATTTGCTCCCATATATATGTTTCATCCGATTTGTTGTTTAAATCTTCAACTTTAGGATTATGCACTCTACCATAATGATATTTTGTACCAGATATGTAATAGAGCTAAGTAATTGCACTATAAACCTTTCTTTTACGAGAGCTCTAGTAAATATGCATAGTGGTGTATGGTATCATATAGTCGGCCCGCCCGACTTTTGGGCTTTCCTTACTGTTTTTTGTTTATTTTTGAAATTGTTAACATTTGTTTTTACGAAAGCCATTCCCGAACAATTCCACCGAAATTCCTTATCAAACAACAAATTTCGAATTTTCCAATTTCGTGACTTCTCAATTCTACAATTGCGAAAATTACGATCAACCAAAAAGTCAAATCGGTTGATGAGTTATAGTGAGATTACATACATAAAAGGCTCTTTTTGCTATTTCCTAATAATTAAGATTTTTATCATTTTTAATTTGTCAAAACTATATATCGTTGTATCAAACCGCAAACAATGATCTTAAATTTAAAATCATTTAACCTGCGCTCTAAATCCCAAATCATCCAACCATGACGGAACAGATAATACTGCGATTCTCCTTTAACATTAAGGCTGAATTCAACGCAGAAAGATGAAAATTGATTCTAAAAGGTGTTCTGTAAAGATATAGGACATCAGCCTATAACGCAGGTAATCCCAGATGTTCATATGGACAGAGTTAGTCCTAAATCGGAGACGCCGACACAGCATTGGAATCCTATAGAACTCTCTTAGACTGGGGAAAAAATAAAGGGATGTCTATAGATGCACTACTCTGATAAACGTGACATAAGCACACTAGCATACCAAATGAGTTCCTTGTGGCAAATATATGACAGCAATATAATTTTATCGAGCTGTCTATCAACATCTCACTTTTATTTTATATAAAATAGCATGCTTGGATGACGATTAGAAAAGCTGATCAAACATGACTAAAGCTTACAGGGATAAAGCACTCGATACCTTCATCGGTGGCCTTACGGCTGATTTACCAAGATTGTTCGCATTCTCGGCTCCTAGCTCAATGCCACAGGCACTACACATTTGCCTGAAATTTGAGAATATGAATATAAGGCTTCGGTCATACCAGAGAAGCCAATGTGTATCAGCAAAATTACTCAGTGCCAAAACAAGGGTTCTTTCCAGAATTAGCTTTTTTTTTGTTGACGGACAAAATAAATTTAAACCAAGACCTCCAATTCCTCCGCGAACTTCAAAACAATCTTGTTGTAGAACTCCTCCGTTCTATAACAATAATCAGGCATTTAGACAACAGTTTGGACAAAATTGTCCTCTTTCCAATACAAACACTACACTCGGTCAAAATCGTCCTCACTTTAATACCGTTTGACTCAGCAATAAATTCGGACAAAATCACCCTCAGTTCAACACAACAGATATGCATTTTGTTTTGTTTAATAGTTCCTCGTTGCCGTACTTCAGGATCAAAACGAGGAATGGATAAGGAATGGAATCGGAACTCGTGCAGGATCCGTTACCAAATCAGGACATTTTTTCCGCAAATGCAACATTAGGTAATGTCTTAGTTACTCATTATAAAAGTATGGAAGTTTTTCGATAAAATATAGGAAACATTTAAATTGTATATACTGCCAGGGTTTCATACATTCGATGCTATTTTAGTGAATGACACACTTGTAGAATTGTCTGCTGTGATCTTCTCTTCAAAAAACTATTCTACACTCGGGGATTAAATTAAAATGTGAGTTGAAAAACTGCAACCAATTTCAGACTGCTTTCATTTCTAAGCCACTCGTCCGACAGCTGTTAAAATTATTCCAGTGCCAGCTCATTATATTGTTTACAGGCGTACAAAAGCATTTTGATGAGAGTTCAAGCGTAATACTGTGATTTCTTTGTATTTGGCTAGAAAACCACAAGTGGCTATCGTTAGAGCAGTCCAGCATTTAAATTTGAATAAATCTTTTGTGTCTCGTACCATCGCTCGTTACCGCGATACTGGTAGCGTAGCCCGACGTAAGGGAAGTAGACGGAAGAAAACAGCAACATCAGCAGAAAAGAAGCGACATCGAAAAGTAAAGAAGCGACTTGATCGAACCCCCCGTCGCAGTGGCCGAAAAATTCCTCGTGAGCTGAACATATCGCAATATTCCATTTGGCAAATATTGAAAAATGCGCTCGGCGTAGTTGCATTGAAATTCCAAAAAAGTGGAAGAATTTAAATCGCAACAGAAAGAAAATAGACTCAAAAGAGCTAAAGAGTTGATTCGCTTGGCCGAAAGTGGTGAACTGCCGAATTTGGTTTTCTCCGGTGAGAAAACATTTGTTGTCCAGCAGTTTGTAAACAAACAAAATGATCATGTTTACTTGCCAAAGAGGTCAGCTGAAAATGTGCACCATCGGTTAGCCACCAGAACTCTAGCGCCTGCCATTGGGATTGTGTGGGCCGCCATAACAGCCGAATATTAGAATTAATGCCGAATATTATCTCGAAAATATTCTGGAGGGTGTGTTAAAGCTTTGGGCACGCAAACATTTTGGCCGCCGACCTTGGACACTTCAACAGGACACAGTACCATCGCACTCAGCACGCGCCACTCCGGATACCAATCCGTTTGACTATTGCGTCTAGAACATTTTGGAAAGCTAGGTTGGCACTAAAAAATACCAAAGTGCCGGTCAGCTCAAGCAAGCGCTTTCCCGGGAATAGATCAATGCACCGCAGAGAAATATTCGGGCAGCGTGTGACGGTTTCATTGGCCGTTTGAAGGCCATAATTCGTGCCAAAGTGTAAAAATTACGCCGTTGGACTTTTTTGCACTTTTTATCTCACCCTGTATACCTATACATCATTCAAAACGTTAATAATGTCGAAATAATTTCAAAACGTAAATTTATTCGCTGAGCCAGATGAGAGTCTGAGTTATACCACTAGAGTAAAAGGTGAAATCCGCACAAAAACAGACACGCCAACGAACACCAGAAATTACCCAAACTCAATACCACTTAAAGGAATAGTTGATGAAGAGATTAGCAAGTTAATCCAGGACGGAATATGTAGGCATTCGCGAATGCATCGGGGTTAAAAAATAGAGTGTGGTTGTGGACTTTAGAAAACTAAATTCTATAACCATATCAGATAGGTGTCCAATTCCGGAGATTGCAGAAGTTTTGTCAAGGCTTGGAAGTAATAAGTTTTTTTCCGTTATTGAACTAAAAAGTGGATGATATTGAAAATATCGTCTTTTTTTCGTTAACAGCGGAAAATATGAATTTACCCGACTTTCGTTTGGCCTAAAGAATGCTCCTTCTATATTTCAACGGACACTAGATGATATATTGCGCGATTATATCGGAAAACCATGTTATGTTTATATCGATGATTTAATAATATTTAGTAAGAACGAAAAATGCTACTTAAATCACTTGGACGATATCTTCAGGACACTAGATAATGCCAATATGAAAGTACAATTTGACAAATGTGAATTCTTCCAAAAGGAAGTGAAATTTTTAGAAATTTCAGTCCAAGCGATGGCATAAACACTATAAGGAAAAAGTTGATGTAATACTATAAGGAAAAAGTTGATTAAGACAACTGCAACTGTTAATATTAATGGTTAATGCAAAACCATTAACCATTAATATTAACTTTTATTTTAAGAGAACCTTACGGTAACAATCCGAGATCAGAGCGAAATAAAAATATTATTGGGAGGGAATGAAAAAAGGCAATCGATAATATTAAAAATACTCTTACTCCCAGTACTTTATTATCCAGATTATAGAAAATAATCCCATTTATATACAGACGCCTAAAATACAGCGTTAGGTGCCGTTCTTAGTCAGAACAATAGACCAATCACATTTATTTCTCGAACACTTTCACAGACAGAAAAAAACCATGCCACAAATGAAAGAGAAATGTTTGCAATTACGTGGGCTCTACATACTTTAAAAAACTACGTATATGGGATGGCTAAAGTTGTAATTTACTCCCACCATCAGCCGCTTACTTATGCCCTTAGTAACAAAAACAATAATCCTAAAATGAAGAGATGGAAAGCCATTTTGGAAGAATATAACGATGAACTGAGATATCTGTTCCAATTTATTTTTTTGGGGATATCATAGACATATTATTAAAGATAGAGAATTTACAATAGGAAACCTGACTAATTTTTTTGAAACGACATCTAACTCCGTCAATCAGAAACTGTGTAAAAGCACCGGAGATCATAATGGGCAAAATCCATGAAATTTTTTCCATTAGTTTGCAAAACTACAAGATCTGTTTTTCCCAAAAGGTCGTGGACGATATAACATCGGAAACAGACCTAAAAAAAAATAATTTTCCCGGGATGCTTAATGAAGTAAAAGGAATAATAAAAATGTAACATAAAAATATAAGTATGAAAGGCACCCAAATGAAATATATTTTATCCACAGACAAAAAACTTTTTAACCGCCATAGACAAATTTTCAAAATCTATTGAATAAGTACGAAGACCTTTTTTTTTGATTACAGGGTTCCAAAAAATTATTGTGATGGATAGATCATGTCCACTTTTCAGGAGTGAAGTGAATGGCCAATATTGTCCAATTCGTATCGCATCTAAATAAATCTGTATATATAAAAAATCAATTGTTGTTCTTTGGTAATGGAATCAGTTGAGAAGGGCTGGACCGATTAGCATATTTTTTGTACAAACGTTGGTCATACCCGAGTTTGGGTTTTAAAGAAAATAAAATATTGACCACGCCTATTTTTACACCCACCATTTCGATTTTTTCTAACATTCTTATATTTGCCAAATAATGAAGATATCGGTTTAAAAATTATTACACAAGATGCTGTTGACTTTCCCTCCAACCCTATGTATTAATTTGGGGGCTGATAAAATGACCACGCTTAATTTTTAATCTGTTGTTGTTCGTTGGTAATTGAATCAGTTGAGAATGGCTGAAACGATTTGGATATATATTTTTTAATGTTCATCCTACCCCGAGTTAGGTTTTAATGCAAAGAAGAAGTGGCCATGCCCAATTTTACGCCAATTTTTTGTTTTAGCTAAAATCGTAATATTTGGCAATATCATGAAAACATCTGTTCCACAGTTAGTATACGACGTAATCTTGACTCTCCCTCCAACTCTGGGCATCTGCCTGGGGTCAAAGGAACTGGCCACACCTACTTCTTTAAATCTGTATGTAAAAAATTAAGAAAGTATAGTAACACATCAGTTGAGAAAGCCTGGGTCGATTTGACTGAAAATTTTCTTTTTGTTATTTGTAATTACAGTGAAAACGTTGTCATGAAAGAAAATTTTGAGAAAAGCCTCAAGAAATATCGCGGAATCGACAAAATTGACTGTTCTATTTTGATATGGAATTTTGTGTTTTTGGAATTGAAAACTCTTATTGAAAAATGACCGAAAAAATCAAGAAATTTTGCATATTTTCTATACTGTTACGGTTATATTGTTTCCATATCAAAACTTTCAATTTTGATTAAAAAATAGTTCTCAAAGTTTCAAAACATTTACAATCTTAAAGTAATTTTAAATTTAGACTATGCCTAATGGGTAATCAATAGTAAACAGTTATTGCGGGTATTGATTTCGCAATGCTGAAAACTTTAAATGTCAAATTACAGTTCATTCGATAGAATTTGTAAGAAAAACATGCAAAAGGACGAATGTTTAGTGGTATTATTATACCATAACGAAAAGGATATATTCGAACTTCCTAGGAATATTGTATAAAAGTTCAAAGATTAACCCAGCCATTTCGCCTCCATTGCGATTTTAACGAACGGCCGCATACACATGTAACTCATCGAAATAATCATTTTAGACCCAACAAAGTATATATATTCTTGATCAGCGTAAAATTCTAAGACGATTTAGCCCTGTCCGTCCGTCTGTCCGTCTGTTGTAATCACGCTACAGTCTAAACGAATTAAGATAGGAAGCTAAAATTTTGCACAGATCTCTCTTTTGTCTGCAGGCAGGTCAAGTTCGAAGATGGGCTATATCGGTCCACGATATCGTATAGCCCCATATAACGGTACCCCCGGTATTCGGCATTTTGATGATTTTAGCCACATTTTTCAATGGAATTGTCTTAAAATCCATACAAGTAGTTCCTTGTGGGTACTTTATACCTCGGCAGAGAATTATCTATATAGGCCCACAACATCGTATAGCCTCCATATAACGGTACCCCCGGTATTCGGCATTTTGATGATTTTAGCCACATTTTTCAATGGAATTGTCTTAAAATCCACACAAGTAGTTCTTTGCGAGTAATTTACCCCCTGGGAGAGAATTGTCTATACAGGTCCACGATATCGTGCATCCCCCATATAACGGTACCCCCCGATATTCGGTATTTTGATGATTTTACCCACATTTTTCAACGGAATTGTCTCAAAATCCACACAAGGAGTTCCTTGTGGGTACTTTATACCCCGGCAGAGAATTATCTATATAGGTCCAGAATATCGTATAGCCCCCATGTAACGGTACCCCCGATATTCGGTATTTTGATGATTTTACCCACATTTTTCAACGGAATTGTCTGAAAATCCACACAAGGAGTTCATTGTCGGTACTTTATACCTAGGCAGAGAATTGTCCATACAGGTTCACGATATCGTATAGCCCCCATGTAACGGTACACCCACGGTATTCGGTATTTTGATGATTTTACCCACATTTTTCAACGGAATTGTCTGAAAATCCACACAAGGAGTTCATTGTCGGTACTTTATACCTCGGCAGAGAATTATCTATACAGGTCCACAATATCGTATAGCCTCCATATAACGGTACCCCCCGGTATTCGGCATTTTGATGATTTTAGCCACATTTTTCAATGGAATTGTCTTAAAAACCACACAAGTAGTTCTTTGCGAGCAATTTACCCCCTGAGAGAGAATTGTCTATACAGGTCCACGATATCGTGCATCCCCCATATAACGGTATCCCCCGATATTCGGTATTTTGATGATTTTACCCACATTTTTCAACGAAATTGTCTGAAAATCCACACAAGGAGTTCCTTGTGGGTACTTTATACCTCGGCAGAGAATTATCTATATAAGTCTACAATATCGTATAGCCCCCATGTAACGGTACCCCCGATATTCGGTATTTTGATGATTTTAGCCACATTTTTCAACGGAATTGTCTGATAATTCACACAAGGAGTTCTTTGTGAGTACTTTATGCCTCAGCAGAGAATTATCTATATAGGTCCACAATATTGTATATCCCCCATATAACGGTACTCCCCTATGTTCGTTATTTTGATGATTTTACCCACATTTTTCAACGGAATTGTCTGATAATCCACACAAGGAGTTCTTTGTGAGTACTTTACTCTCTGAAAGAGAGTTGTCTGTATAGGTCCACGATATTGTATATCCCCCATATTACGGTACCCTCTGATATTCGGTATTTTGATGATTTCAGCCACATTTTTCAACGGAATTGTCTGAAATTCCACACAATGGGTTCTTTGTGAGTTCTTTACCCCCTGACATAGAGTTCTCTATATAGGTTAACGATATCGTATAGCCCCCATATAACGGTACCCCCGTTATTCGGTATTTTGATTTTATTTGATTTTAGCTATATATTCCAATGGTATTCTCTGAAAATCCACACAAGGATTTCTTTGTGAGCACTTTAACTCCTGAAAGGTATTTGTCTATATAGGTCCACAATATCGTATATCCCACATATAACGGTACCCCCGATATTTGGGATTTTGATGATTTTAGCCACATTTCCCAATGGAATTATCTGAAAATCCATACAAGGGGTTCCTTGTGAGTACTTTACCCTCAGACTTAGATTTGTCTATATAGGTCCACAATAGCGTATATACCCCATATATCGGCACCTTCCGATATTAGGTATTTTAAAGAATTTAACAGAATTTTCAATGGATTTTATTTTTTTTTTTTTGAATATTTTCTAATTCGTTCCAAATGGTGGAGGGTATTCAAAGTTCGGCCCGGCCGAACTTACTGCTTTTTTACTTGTTAATATATGTGCTATATTATTTAGGTTTTTAACTCTCTGGGTGAAAAATACGATAAATATAAATCGCCCTGTACATGAACCAAACTGACATTTTTGTGATGCGTATTTATATCTATTAAGTTGAGTAATCATTTATGACAGATAAAAGTATTGAAAATTGTGACCCTTTGTGGGTGAGGTACCAGAAGGGGTTCGCTGATATATATATCATCTCCACAACATATCTTGTGTTAGCAAAACCATTTGTATGTGTAAAATTTGTGTGTTGGGAAGGTACTAGAAGAAATGGTCCGCTCTCTACCATCTTTACAACAAATCTTATGTTGATAGAAACATTGAGATGTGCCAAGTCTGAATGGACTCGGATGATAATTTCACGTTTTATGAGCTTCATGGGTATTCAAAATATTGACCTTTTGTGGGGGATACATCAGAAGGAGTTGACCGATATATTCCATTTTCACACCAGAAAATATTGTGATATGTGTAATTTGAAGATATTTGGACTTTTACTTTACATTTTATAATAGTTGTAATTATTAAAAAAATTGACACTTTGTGAGGGAAGTACTTGATGATAGTGATATTGGATCATCGAACTTAACCTTATATGTTGATAAAAAATATTACCATGTACCAAGTTTGGACCAAATCGGATATTTCCTTCTAGATATGTCGTGCGCACCAGCCACACAGACAGACAGACGGATGGGCGGACATCGCTAGATCGACTCCAAATGTCTTAAAATGGATTTGGTCCAAAGATACCTAGGGTCTAAAACCGATATTTCGATGAGGAACGTTTTGCCGGTATCAAATGATATAGCTATATGGCTGAGGGTATAAAACATTGATATTACCCTATTAAATAGTGGATATCAAATAATAAACAAATAATAAGTTAACCAACATGTCAAACGAAATCGTAAAAATTTTAAAATCAGATAAATACCAAGAGAATGAAAAATTAATCGAATTCAAATATTAGCTTGAAATCTTAAAAGATGAAAATATTAATTTCGAACTAGCAACATACCTTGCTAATGTAAATTGCAAATTCTTATGTCTTATCATCAGTTGATACAGAAACTATTCGATGTATTCGATAAAAAAATATTCCTTTTAATACTACTGACGACTTATTGCATTTATCTAATGCTAAAATTGCCTCAAAAGGACTAAATGTAATTTATATTGTAAGAAAAAATGTATAAACCCCATAAAGAAGGAAAAGAAATGAAACAAGTAAAAAAGTGGCCGGAGGGATATATATATATATATATATATATATATATATATATATATATATATATATATATACACGGTCATAACTGAAATCAGGGATACATTCATATGAGGGTTATACCAAAACGTAGACCAACCAATATTCTCTTGGGGGTTACAAATTCAATAGACTACAAAATTTCCTTTTCTGAGCACACATTAATGTGAAAGTGGACTTCGGGATACTCCAATGAGGGGACTTTACTTAAATAAATTCCGATGTAGGGTAGGGTCCCAGGGTAGCATAAATACAATTTTTAGCCAAATCAATTGATGACTGTGGGCAAGACCAAAATGGGCCCTACTCTAAAAATTTAAAATTTATGCGAAGAGGTTTTCTACCCCCTTAGAAACAAAGATGCCAAATAAGGGCCAAAATATGAAAAAAGTGGCCAAGACACCAAAAATAGCTTAAATCATACGATGGTTATATAAATATGAAATCGGATTGTGCCCTTATCCGTGAGTTATTATCGATATCATGACCTGCAAAAGCGATTTAAGGTATCTTCAATGTTTGGGAAGAATTTTTGGAAGAATAGAAATCCTTTTCTTACAAAAGTCATTCGCTCTATTATTTTGCATTCTTAAGATTTGGTATTTTACTGATTGTGCTTCCAAAGAATTTTGCATTTTGAGGAAGAAGTAGGTCCACGCTTTTAAATGACCCCCATTAGGCTTTTTCGCTCATTTTTGTTTGTTTAAATGTGTTCGCATCTTCCAGCAACCACGATGTAGGCCCTGGAGTTGAAAGGTAGATGTCAGTTAACATCCTATTTAGCACTTATTTCATTTTTTTTGGTGAAAAATTGTATATAGTGAAAAATTATTCTTTATTTTGTTCACAAAAAATCACTGAATTCAATATGATAATACAAGTTGAAAAAAATTACAAAAGAAGAATAACAACTTGATCTTCAACTTGTTCGCTGATTTTTTACAGCAAATGCTTAAAGATCCTTACAAAGTTTGTCAATAGAATGTACTATTATTTTAAAATTCAAATCCATTGAAAAAATTTTTCGATTTTTTTCCCGATTTGAGATTTTTTGCAATGAGATCTCTTTTTCGTGGTATTTTTGCGATTTTAAAAAAGTAATTATCTTTTAACTTTGATGTGACCGCGTTAAATTATTTCGATAAGTAAAAATTGAAAAAAAATCATGCAAAATAAAACATTACTATTGTACATTTCAAAAGTCAAAATGAAAATGTTAATACTTCACATTTTTACGCGACTTTTTTGGATATTATCCTTTTCGGACAGGAGACAATTCCGAATTTGTATGAATCGTTAAAATCATTCCAGCGGTTCTTAAGTTAAAAGCGTAGTAACTAACACAACTTTTATATATATATACTAGCTGGCCGGTCCGCGTTGCCGGCCCGTACTTGTAGTCTTTAAAGCATAATAAATCACAGATCTGACTTATGTAGGCGGCACAATTTTGATTATAAGTAATGACTCCATTATAATTACTCCAATTTTGATCATAAGTAATGACTTGATTATGAGTAATGACTCCATGACTAAATATAAATTAATATTCATGGCAAAAATTATAATTACCGTCGGTTTTAGATATTTTGAATAGCTTGATCTTATTTTTCAGATATAGGCTTTAATTTGAGTGTTAAATACCTATATGATAAAGAACATCTATAATAGCCCATGTCAAATCAGATCAATTTTTGATGTCAAAATTCAGATCAATTTTTGATAATGGAAAAAAACATTCAAATGAGCTATAATTTGAAATTTGTATTTCCAACGTTTAAAATCCCGTACTGCGTGGTATTCAGTTTTGTCCACCTCATACTTGAAGGCAGAATGTTGTCAGAATAGCCAAAAAAAATACTCTTTTGCTCCGATTACCGTAAGATGGGCATTAATTATTTATCATTTAAATTGTGCGGTGGAGATCCAATAAAGTTACTTTATAATTTCGTATTTTTTCATGTTTCTGCCACAATTTACGTTATATAGACTTACATCCCAAATCTACGTTCCCAACCAATATTCTCTTGGGGGTTACAAATTCAATAGATTACAAAATTTTCTTTTCTGACCACACATTGGTTGGGAAAGTGGACTTGAGGGTATACTAATGTGGGGACTATACTTAAATAAATTCCTATGAGGATAATTATCTGTAAGATGATTTTCTACCCCAGGGTTTTTTACCCCAGGTAGCCTCAAGACTAAGATGCGTACTTTTCCGAAAAATAAAAATTTATAAGAAGAGGTTTTCTTCCCCCTTAGAAACAAAGATGTCAAATAAGGGCCAAAAATGAAAAAAGTGACCAAGACCCCGAAAATACCTTAAATCATATGATGGTGATACCAAAACGTGATAATTTTTTGCAAAGATGGTTTCTTCTTAAAATATCAACATAAGCTAAAATTAGTACATCAGGGGTTATGACCCATATCATGACCTGCTAAAGCGATTAAAGGTATCTTGAATGTTTAGGAAGAATTTCTATTTTGCGTTCTTTATAGTCGGTATTTGACTGATTGCAGTCCCAATGTATTTTGCATTTTGTGTTCTCATTTGACAATTTATTGCCATATGAAAGGAGCAGGTCCACTTTTTTAAATTAACCCCATAACGCTTCTTCGGTCATTTTTGTTTGTTTAAATGTGTTCGCATCTTCCAGCTGAAGCACGATGTAGGTCCTGGAGTAGAAAGCATTTAACATCGTATTACGCCCTCTTTTCATTTTTAATATTATTCATTCAGAATTCAAACCAATAAAAACATGTACACTTCAATATAGAAAAAAGAAAACGAATCTTCAAATGGTTCGCTGATTTTTTGCGGCAAATTTTTAAGATCCTTACATAGTTTGTCGGAAGAATGTACTATTATTTTGAAATTCGATTCCATTGAAAAATTTTCGATTTTTCCCGATTTTAGAATTTTCATATGAAGCGACAACGGATAAAATTGTTATTTATAGATTTTATGTATTTATTGGGTATTACGAATAAATACATAAAATCTATAAATAACAGTTTTATCCGTTACGGCTTTATACTACCCAAAAAAACCTACACATCATATTAGAATTAAAAAAAAAACACTACAAATGTACATTCGAAAATAGTAAGTCAAAATGGAAAAAAAATATGCAATATAAAACATTACTATTGTACATTTTAAAAGTCAAAATGAAAATGTTCAAATTTCACATTTTTACGCGATTTTTTTGGATTTTATTCTTTTCTGCCAAGAGACAATTCCGAATTTGTCTAAATCGTTAAAATCAGACCGGCGGTCTTTATGTTATAAGAGTAGTAACTAACACAACTTTCTTTTACATATAGAGAGATAGATTTAAAAGTAGGCGAGTTCCTCAGCCCCTAAATAAGTACTTGGGGTTGGATGGAAAGCCAACAGCATCTCGTGTAATAATTATCAAACCGATATCTTCACTATTTTGGCAAATATAAAGATTTTAGATAAACGTAATAGTGGGCGTAAAAGGAGGCGTTTTTCTTTAAAAACCTAACTCGGGGTATGACGAACGTTTGTACAAAAAATTATGCAAATCGGTCCAGCTGACCGTTACCAACAAACAACAATTGATTTATATATATATATATATATATATATATATATATATATATATATATATATATATATATATATATATATATATATATATATATAATTATATATATATATATATATATATATATATATATTATATATATATATATATATATATATATATATATATATACGTCGGCGGCACAATTTTGTGTTATAAGTGGAGTCATTACTTATAGCAATTTTTAAATATGAATAAAAATTCATGGCAAAAATTATCTCGGTTTTAGATATCTTGAATAGCCTAATCTTATTTTTCAGCCATAGGCTTCAACTTGATTGTTAATAATCTATATGATATAGAACATCTATAATAGCCTCAGGTGAAAACCCAGCTCAATTTTTGGTATTTTAAGAGCTAATTTGGAATTGTATTTCCAGCGTTTAGAATACAGTGCTGCGCGATATTTAGTTTTGTCTACCTCATAATTGAGGGCATAATGATTTCAGAATGTAGAGGAGAGAGAAAAAACGCTTAATTGGCATTACTGCCTTCTCTCCACTACATATTTCCCCACCTTTACCATTTCTATTAATTCCCTTTTCTCTTTGTTTTGATTTGATTTGGCAATCACTCTCCTTCTCTTGTTCTCAATACCAAGAAAACCAGTATTTGAAGAAGAACAGCGATTGCCAAAACGGTTGATCTATGCATTTAAAAAAATGCAATTGTTAGTTATAGTTTTTTGTGTCAACATATTGGAAGAAAAAAAATAAAAATTGAAGAATTACCCCAAAAGAGTAAAGAAGTTGTTGTAATTTATGAAAGTGTGGCAGAAACAACGAAAAATTAAAGAATTGCACCAAACGGAGCGGCAAATTGAATATTAAAGCATAAGTGAGTGCTCTTTCCCAAGGAAGATCAATAGAAGAAAACCCTTCGGCATCTCATACCATTGCCCTTGGAGCAAGTGACGATTTCTACAGCGACTAAGAAGCCTTGACGCAAGCGACTCTTGTGGGATTTTCGCCTAATTGTGTGCTGTGTGTCACTCGTGGAAGCCGGTTTCTTCCTGCAGCTCGCGGAGTAAGGTAAACCCAGTTGACCAGGGGCCACCACCTGTCGTGGTCAACTCTAGAAAAGTTGGTGAGTGACTGGCCCAACCTGCTCAGACTTACTCGAAAATTTGAAGGTTAGGCGTTTCATAACTGTACAAGGTACATCCAGGTTGTTGCCTTGTAGGAGTACCGTTACAATTTTGTCCCTTAGCTGCGTTCTATTGATGGTGTTTTTGTGCTAAACCGGCATTTTGGTTTGCCTCAATTCCTTTTGATTGTATAGGCACATCGTGGTTGTTTTGGTGGCTCGCCGTTTGTGTGCTGGCCCTTGATCTATGTGTGCGTTCGTGCCTAGGCATATTTGGGTGCCTGGTATAACGTCGTAAACTTACAAAGCAGTGTTGTTGCATTTTGGTTGGTTATCCTTTTTGGTGGCCCGCTGCTTATGTTGCTCTGCCCGACTGTTGTGCTTTAAATATTTATTCTGCTGGTTCTGCTTGTTCGTTGGTGGCTCTGCGTGGATGCGGTTGCGCGTTTTTTGACTGCATTCTTTCATGATCGATGCTTGTGCGCTGGTGGCTCTGTCGTTTCTATTTACACTTGCTCAATTCATTCTCCTACTTTGCATGTTAATATAATTTATGGCTCCAGTTTCTTTCATACTGTTGAGTGAAAACATAAATTTACACTTACTGTGCAAATGAAGTTGGTATTTGAGTCACAGTGGTATGCAACGATATGCAATAGAATGAATTTATGCAAAAATAAATATAGAAGATAAATCCTCTATATCGTCTTACACCACAGAACAACAATTGGTTGTTGTTAATTGATACTTACTCACAAAGAGAAATTTCCTCAATTTATGAGAAATCATGGTTATATTTGGAATATTCTTTGGATCTTCGATTATATAAAAACTTGTGCGCTTGGAACTTCGTAGATAGGAAATACTAACATATTTTGAAACGTTCTTGGTAGAGTCAACTTGACATCTTTCTCGGTTGATAGTTGGTCAAATAATCGAAGTTACTGGACTTCTTGATATCTTCGCGAACAAAAAAAAAAAAAAAAAAAAAAAACAGAAAAGAAAATTACCCTTAACTCACTTGGAGTTTTGAATATTTTTTGCTTCAATTGAAAAAAGGAGCTGAGCATAAATATAATATTATTATATTAAATATTCCGTGATTTGTTCACGGCTATTTATATTAATAATAAAAAATTATCTTCGGTTGAAAAACTTTATCATCTTTTCCAAAAGACGAGTGGTGAGGCAAAAGAAGTGAATCGCCACATTCCACTAACAGCCGAAGGGTTACGATTGTCTGGGACAATCTTAAAAAACCATTATGAAAATAAAAGGATTTTAATCACTAATTTAATTTAATCACTTTGGAAACAATCCTTAGGTAATAAAACCGAGATGCATCGATGGGAAGACTTAAACAAATTTCTCACGGAGAGATTTCAGACCTTGCAAATCGTTTCGGATATAACTTGCTCGAATGGTAGTCAGGCAAATCAAAGTTCTCGACTTAGCTTCAATCAATATGACACATCTAAACAATATAGAGTCCATCACACTAAAGTTATTGACAACAAATGTAATCTATGCAAAGGTACGCATCCTTTAATATCTTGTCCGAGGTTCCTTAGTATGGAATTTAGAGGTAGATTGAATGTCATTAAAAGAGAAAATCGCTGCATAAATTGTATGGGATTAGGTCATAGAGTTGTGGACTGTAAGTCGCACGGCGATGCTTTCGCAAGGAAAGCATCATAATCCTTTCCATAGAAATAAAATTACTCAAAATGATGGTCCTACCTCACATAATTTCACGGATAAGCCTGGTACTTCTAATGCAAATACATCCTCTGGCCCGATAACTTCCTCGAATCCTAGAAACTTCCACACGTCTGTCTCAAATAGGACTATGCTTGCCACAGCTTGGGTAAATGTTTTAAAGAATTCAGTACCATATAGAATTCGCGCGCTAACAGATCCTTGCTCTGACGACACCTTTATATCCTGTCGGATTCAAAAGATGTTAAAATTGCCCACATATTCTGTTTCTGAGGACATTTCTGGTGAGCATTTGACGAAATGCTCAAAAATAACATCTGTAACAATTGGATCTATCAAAAATAGCTCTTTCTCGATTGACCTGGAGGCCTTTGAAGTTCCCGAAATAAAGGGAAATATTCCAACACAGCCATTGGATAAGATGTGTGTCACGAAAATTCCAGACAAGATTTGGCGGATCCCAATTTCTACCAAAGCAGTCCGATAGACATCTTGCTCGGAGGGAACGTTTATCCAATTATATTACTCAACGGAGTAAAAAAAGAACATACTTGGTTCACTATTAGCCCAAGAGACTGTGTTTTGGCTGGATATTAACGAGCCCAACTACGAATTTGGTAAATCGAAACTCGTTGCGAATTTCCCATTGTGCAAGAGTATCAGTACAGGATCAGCTTGCAAAATTTTGGGAGCTAGGGGAAATTCCCAAGGTATCAACAGTCTCCTTAGATGATGAAAGGTGTGAAAAAAATTTTAAACAACAACAACAATTCGAGGTCCTGACGGAAGATATACGGTATACTTGCCCTTTAAGGAGAGTTTTAATTTTCCGTTAACAGCAAAATCAAGTCGATACATAGCTCTGGCTCAACAATTGCGAAACGAAACATCATTATTACTCAATCTAAGTCGAAAATCAGACTCTGAGGATGTCATTTTAGAATATTTGTACTTAGGACACATGGAAAAGATTGAGGGAATCGTGAATTACCAAAATTGTTTTTACTTGTCCCATCATGGCGTGTTTAGACCCGAGAGCGTAACGACAAATTTGAGAGTGGTCTTCAACGCCTCATGTCCCTCAATGGGCGGCAAAAGTCTAAACGATGCATTATATGTTGGTCCCTCGCTCCAAAAAGATATTATATTTTTGGTATTGAACTGGCGCATATACAAGTACGTATTCAATGCAGATGTTTCCAAAATGTATCGCCAAATTTGGATCAACACATTGCATGCTAAATATCAACGGGTTTTATTTAGAACTTGTCCGGAAGAAGAGGTGTTACCAGTTAAAGACTGTAACCTTTGGAGTAAATTACGCTCCTTATTTGGCTCTAAGAACGCTTTTGAAATTGGCGGATGATGTAGAGGCGCGATTTCCTCTTGGTTCTAAAATAGAAATAATATGTATGTTGATGATGCGTTGGTAGGAGCTCACACTATCTCAGAAGGGTTAAAAGCAAGAGAAGAGCTAAGTAAGATATTATTCTTCTGCTGGGTTTGAGCTTCGAAAATGGACGTCTAACTCAAGAGAAATATTAGAGGGATTAGCTCGTGAGCATTTATTACATGAAGACTTTCTCGAATTAGAAGACAAAAGTTCAGCGAAGACGTTGGGAATTCATTGGAACGCTTCCTCTGAAACTTACTTTTTTGTAATGGAAAAAATAGAGGAAACAAATTCTTACACGAAACGACAGGTCTTGTCAATAATTGCGAAAATTTTCGATCCATTGGGATGGCTGTCGCCAATAGTCGTGACTGCAAAGATTTTCATGCAACAGTTACGGCTCGATGAAATTGGATGGGACGATCCCTTAAAACCCATTACTTTAACAATCTGGAAAAATTTTGTCTCAAATTATGCTGGAATTGAGAAATTAACATTCCTCGTTGGGTAAATTACTCTCCTAACTGCGATTTTGAATTGCATTGTTTTTGTGACTCATCCGAGTCCGCCTACGCGGCAGCTTTGTACTTAAGCGTAGTTATTGGAAATGATATTTGTTCAAACTTGCTCGTTGCGAAATCTAAAGTAGCCCCTTTGAAGAAAACATCTTTGCCTAGGCTGGAGCTCTGTGGTGCTCTGCTGCTGGCAGAGTTAGTTGATTCAGTTCTTCCACAATTAAATATTCCGAAAGCTTCAATATTTGCTTGGTCAGATTCGACTATTGTACTATCTTGGCTAAAGAAACCTTCATACACCTGGACAACCTTTGTCGCGAATAGGGTGTCGATTATCCAAGAGAAGGTAGGAGATGATTGGCGCCATGTCTCTTCAGATGAAAACCCGGCAGATCTGGCAACCCGGGGACGGACTCCTTTAGAGTTAAAGGATTGTAGTCTGTGGTGGCATTGACCAAATTGGCTCAAGTTGGGTAAAAAGGAATGTCCCTCAAGTCCCGTGATGACCGAAACAACTCTCGAGGCTAAACCTTTAAAAGTTCATCTTGCCCGATCTGCCGTGGGAGAAGATACTTTAGAAAGGTTTTCACGTCTATCCACTGCAATTCACGTCACTGCCTACATCTTTCGCTTTGTACATATGGAACATTTAAAAGCTAAGAAGGTCACTTGTTTTAAAAGCAAAAAATTGTCAGCGGAGGAAATAAGTTTTGCTCGGCGACGTTTGATGTCTCTGTCGCAGAGGACCCATTTCCCCTCGGAATATAACTGCCTCCTTAAAAATCGGAAGCTTGAGTCAGGTAGTCATCTTTTGTCTCTAAACCCCTTTATCGATAAAGATAGTCTCATCCGAGCAAACGGACGATTGAGTTCCATACTTTCTCTAACGTACGATGAAAGGTACCCGATAATTCTGGCCCATAAGAGCAGATTCGCTGCACTCTATGTTGAAAATGTCCATCGTCTGACCGACCAGGGGGGTATTCAGCTGACTCTGGCTACAACTCGCCTCGAATGTTGGATCATAAAAGGCAGAAACTTAGTGAAAACCACTTATCGAAATTGCATTAAATGTGCTCTTGCCCAAAGGAAGCGACAAACGCAACTTATGGCTGCCCTTCCTCCCGAGAGAACTACATTTGCTCGCCCGTTTTCCACCTCTGGAGTCGATTTTGCTGGGCTAGTTGAAATTAAGAATTTCAGTGGAAGATGTTGTCGTATCTTGAAAGGCTATATATGTTTGTTCGTCTGCTTCGCCACTAAGGCGATTCATTTGGAACCCGTAAGCGATATCTCCACACCGGCTTTTATTGCTGCTCTGTCTCGGTTTGTCGCCCGGCGTGGCTGTCCCCGTCACATCTACTCTGACAACGGTAAAAACTTCGTTGGGGCTGATCGATCTAATTTTATGCAAATCGTCTCAGAGGTAAAGGACGATTCTCTTACTCGATATGGATTTTAGAAATTGGAATTGCATTTTATGCCTGCCGCGCCTCCGCACATGGGAGGGCTGTGGGAAGCAGGGGTCAAAAGCTGCAAAGACAACTTGAAGAAAATTAGCGGACAAATTAGACACACTTTTAAGGAACTTTCAACCATTTTTGCCCATATAGGATCCTGTCTGAATTCTAGACCTCTTACCCATTTGTCCGACAGCGTGGACGACCTTGCTGCGCTTACTCCAGGGCTTTTTCTCGTTGGAGGATCGTTGTTGGCTCCAGCTGAACCTCGAGAGGTCGGCAATAAATCATCTTTACTCAACCGTTGGCGACGGGTGAAATTTATTTCTCAGGAGTTCTGCAGACGATGGAAGTCTGAGTATTTAAAAGAACTCCACAAGTGCACTAAGTGGAAAATGGCACAAAATGGCCTACGATTCGATGATATCGTGGTACTGCATAGCTATTCACTGGCTCCTAACGACTGGCGCCTGGGTCGAGTGATCAAACTGCACTTCGGCCAGGACAAAAGAGTTCGAGTTGTGGATTTAAAAACTGTTGCCGGCGTTATTACCCGTCCTGTCCACAAATTGTTTCTTCTTCCTCGTCCGGAATAAGTCTTGCTCTATAGGCCAGCTCACGTTTAATTAATATTCATTGTTTCATAAATACTTTTTACTCTATGTTACAGATGAGTTACAACGACAATTTTAAATGCCCATTATGTCACACTCGGCACTCACTCCGACACTGTTGCAATTTCCTTCAGGCGGCCCCTCCGGAGAAGGGAGCCATTGTGCGCCGGTATCATTGTTGTCTAAACTGTCTTGGAATGGGCCATCGAGTGACTACTTGCCCGTGGAACGAGAATGGAATTTTCTTGGGCCTACCATATGTAAACCCAATATGCCGTACGCTCAAAATACCATTGATGGACTTTTTTGGCGACGTTGCCCGCAAAATATAATGTCCTTGCTGAAACCTCACCTTGCATAAGTATCATCTTGCTCTGAAGATACCCGTTCGTTACTACCTCATGAATAGTAGAACTTGTGAAGCTGGTTCCTATTTATTACATTTATTATCATCATTATTGAATTCCTACTCTTATATAAATTAGTATCTTGTTGGGACCTCGTCCCAAGGGAGGTGGATGTAGAGGAGAAAAAAAAAAAACGCTTAATTGGCATTACTGCCTTCTCTCCACTACATATTTCCCTTTTCTCTTTGTTTTGATTTGATTTGGCAATCACTCTCCTTCTCTTGTTTTCAATACCAGTAAAACCAGTATTTGAAGAAGAACAGAGATTGCCAAAACGGTCGATCTATGCATTTAGAAAAATGCAATTGTTAGTTATAGTTTTTTGTGTCAACATATTGGAAGAAAAAAAATAAAACTTAAAGAATTACCCCAAAAGAGTAAAGAAGTTGTTGTAATTTATGATAGTGTGGCAGAAACAACGAAAAATTAAAGAATTGCACCAGACGGAGCGGCAAATTGTATATTAAAGCATAAGTGGGTGCTCTTTCCCAAGGAAGATCAATAGAAGAAAACCCTTCGGCATCTCATACCATTGCCCTTGGAGCAAGTGACGATTTCTACAGCGACTAAGAAGCCTTGACGCAAGCGACCCTTGTGGGATTTTCACCAAATTATGTGCTGTGTGTCGCTCGGAGAAGCCGGTTTCTTCCTGCAGCTCGTGGAGTGAGGTAAACCCAGTTGACCAGGGGCTACCACCTGTCGTGGTCAACTCTAGAAAAGTTGGTGAGTGACACCAACACAGAATCAAAGATGATTATTCTTTTACACCCAAAATTACATTGTGCGTTGGAAACCCCATAAAGTCCATATTTTTCATCGTAGTGTAATTCAATGACGATTGAACAAAGATTCGATCCCGTGCTACTTTCTAATATTTGTATTTTTTTTTCATGTTTCTGCCACAATTTTCCCAGTTTGACATTTCGGAGTTTATTTCATATAGACGTACATCCCAAAATCTGCGTTCCAATACTCTCTTGAGGGTTACAAATTCAATAGAATACAAAGTTTTCTTTTCTGACCACACATTGGTTGGGAAAGTGGACTTGGGGGTACGCTAATGTGGGGACTATACTCAAATAAATGCCTATGTGGACAATTACCTCTAAGATGTTTTTCTACCCAGTGTAGCCTAAATACAATCTTTTAGCCAAATCAATTGATGAATGTGGTCAAGACTATGATGGACCCTACTCCGAAAATTGAAATTTTTATGAGAAGAGGTTTTCTACCCTCCTATAAACAAGGATGCCAAATAAGAGCCAAAAAAGGTGACCAAGACCCCGAAAATAGCTAAAATCATATGATGGTTATACCAATATGTGATCATTTTTTTGCTTGTATGGTATCTTCTCAAATAACCAATATTTGCCGAAATTAGCATGCAAAATATGGTTAAAATGTAAAATATACTTGATATCGGGTTGTACCCTTATCCGGGGGTTATGACCCATATCACGACCTGCAAAAGCGATTGAAGGTATTTTGAATGTTTACGAAGCACGTATAGGTCCTGGAGTTGAAAGCTAAATGCCAATTCTAGTCATGAAAGATTGCAATTTAACATCGTATTGCGCAATCATTTCACTTTTAATATCATTCATTCAGAATTCAAAACAATAAAAAATGTACACTGCAATATAGTATGTCAAATTGAAAAATTTCACGTATGAATTTTTAATGTACTTAAATCACAGGAACCCTTTTATGTAAAAGCGAGTAACGACATTGCACAACAGGCTATATGGGAATTGGAATTCTAAGTGGATAATATTCGGTTAGTGGGTCAAAATTCCGAAAAGGGTTTTTGGTTACCAGGCTAAAGTTTTTTACGGTCTCTTATATAGCCTTAAACATATATAAAGAGCCTCGCATATTTTATTCTATACTTCGTATAAATATACGATAGCGTTTTAGATTTGATAGAATCCAGTGGGTTACATGTAGTTGTAAAAAATATGGTTCATGTCGGTCTACGTTTTGATATTGCCCACATATAAGAGTATACCCCGATTTAAATTCTTCGCAATGCAAGTCAATGTTTGGGAGTAGCGCCTATATAAAGATTTAACCTATTTCAAGGATCTTGAACAGAAGGACGAATGTTAAGTGGTAGTATAAAAGCTAAATGAGAAGGATATTTTTTAAATCCTTCAAAATACCTAAAATCGGTAGGTCATATAGGTAGAACCAGTATTAAAGGACCATATTTTACTGTACTGAAATCATCAAATGCCAAATTAGAACACATTTGGTCGAAGAATATTAGGAAATAATATTATATGAGATCTATATCTAAATATTGTGACATCAATAATCCTAAGAATAATATATAGGCCTGTACAAAGTTTCAAAGACATATATTGATTATGACGACCTCTTTATAATTGCAAATGGCGACTGGTTAGGCACACGGACATAATTTAATCGACAAAGATTTCTGCTATTTAACATACCTTGTGGGGAAAAAATATAAAGGCGTATTGTGCCCTTAATTAAATGTGTTGAAAGGAATACAACGATAAACCACAGAACAAGGAAAACCTTAATAAGCATAAACAAAGAAAACCGGCAGATTTGTAGATTCACTGTAATCAGAATTTTTTTTTTTTTTTATCAAAATGTACGTTTTTCAAAAAGAAAATGTAAACTTCTACAATTTATATTAGGTTCCTAAATATACAGGGTGAGATAAAAAAGCCAAACGACATAATTTTTAATTTTTTTTTTTAAAATTTCGTTGAATGAAAGCAAAAAATGTCGGAAATAGCTTCAAATTTTAGAATAAGTTTAGATTTGTTAGAATTGGTCACTTTTGACACGAAATATGGCCTTCAAACGGCCAATGAAACCGTCACACGCTGCCCGAATGTTGATCTGCGGTATTTTGTCCCAATCCCAGCGAAGCGCTTGCTTGAGGTGATCGACACTTTTGTATTTTTTACTGCCAATCTTGCTTTCTAAAATTCCGGATTGGTATCCGGAGATTTTGTTGGCCATTGTGCTCTGGAAATGAAGCGGGGCACCTAATTTTGTAACCATTCTTGCGTGGAGCGTACTGAGTCCTTTTGGAATGTCCAAGGTCTGCGGGCCAAATGTTTACGGGCCCAATGCTTTAATACTCCCCCAGAATATTTTCGCGATAATATTCGGCATTTATTCTGATGCCACGGTCGATTAATACGAGCGGAGAGCGACCATCGGCTGTTATGGCGGCCCACACCATCACCATGGCCGGCGCATGAGTTCTGGTGGCCAATCGAAGGTGCACATTTTCAGCTGACCTCTTTGGCAAGTAAACACGATCATTTTGTTTGTTTACAAACTGCTGGACAACGAAGGTTTTCTCATCGGAGAAAACAAAATTCGGCAGTTCACCATTTTCGGCCAACCGAAGCAACTCTTTAGCTCTTTTGAGTCTATTTTCTTTCTGTTGCGGAGTAATTTCAATGGCTTTACGTCGAGCTCATTTTTCAATATTTGCCGAATGCAATATTGCGATATGTTCAGCTCACGAGCCATTTTTCAGCCACTGTGACGTGGGTTTCGATCAAGTCGTTGCTTTGCTTTTCGAACCATTTCTACTGATGTTGCTGTTTTCTTCCGTCCACTTCCTTTACGTCGGGCTACGCTACCAGTATCACGGTAACGAGCGATGGTACGAGACACAAAAGATTTATTGACATTTAAATGCTGGAGTGCTCTAACGATAGCCACTTGTGGTTTTCCTGCCAAATAAAAAGAAATCACACTCTCACGCTTTGATTCCATTACGAATAACTTTTTTTCTGGAAAATTCTCATGAATGTTTCTCATGAATGCTTGTAAACAATATAATGAGCTGTCACTAGAATAATTTTAACAGCTGTCGGACGAGTGGTTTAGAAATGACAGCAGTCTGAAGTTTTTTCATCTCACCCTGTATGCATTAAACACCAATACTATGGGCCAGCAACGCGGTCCTTGTCAGCTAGTAATCTATATATATAAAAGAAAGTTGTGTTAGTTACTACGCTTATAACCCAAGAACCGCTTGTCTGTTTTTAACGACTCAGACAAATTCGGAATTGTCTCTTGGCAGAAAGAGATAAAATCAAAAAAAAAAAAATTAAAATTGTCATTTTGACTCAGACAAATTCAGACAAATTCGGAATTGTCTCTTGGCAGAAAGAGATAAAATCAAAAAAAAAAAATTAAAATTGTCATTTTGACTTTTGAAATGTATAATCGTCATGTTTTATATTGCAATGTTTTTTTCGTTTTGACTTACTATTTCGAAATGTACATTTGTAGTGTTTTTTGTTTTGTTTTGAGCTCTAAAACTATTGTAGTTGTATATTTTGGGTATTATAATTCGACAACGGACAAAGCTGTTGTAAGTAGATTTTATCTATTTATTGGGTAAATGGAATTATCCGAATAAAATAAAGTTGTGATAGTTACTACCTTTATAACTCAATTTGAAATGGTCCCTTGGCAGAAAACATGAAATCAAACAAGTAAAAAAGCAGTAAGTTCGGCCGGGCCGAACTTTCAATACCCTCCACCATTTGGAACGAATTAGGAAATTTTCAAAAAAATTAAAACCAATAAAATTCTGTTAAAATCTTAAAAATACCAAATATCGTAAGGTGCCGAAATATTGGGGTGATATACAATATTGTGGACCTATACAGACAAATCTACGTCTGGGGGTTAAATAGTCACAATGAATTTCTTGTGAATTTCAGACAATTCCATTGAGAAATGTGGTTAAAAATATCAAAATACCGAATATCGGGGGTACCATTATATGTGGGCTATACGATATCGTCTACCACTATAGACAATTATCTTGCAGGGAGTAAAATACCCACAAGGAACTCCTTGTGTGGAATTTCAGACAACTCTGTTGGAAATTGTGGCTAAAATCATCAAAATACCGAATATCGGGGGTACCGTTATATGGGTGCTATACGAAGACGTGGACCTACATAGCCCATTTTCAATACCAATACACATTTTTATCAACTTACTTCATTTCGTTCGGAAGCTAGAGTGATTTCCACAGACGGACAGACTGATAAATCGACATAGAATTTTATGCTGATCAAGAATATATATACTTTGTGGGGTCTAAAATATATATTTCGAGGTGTTACAAATGGAATGACAAACTTAATATACCCTTCATACTATGGTGGAGGGTAAAAAATGAGAGTTGCTAGAACGGCTGGCCTAATTTTAAAAACTCAGACCATTTCGGAATGGTCTCTTGGCAGAAAAGGATAAAAAAACTTAAAAAACACGCCAATAAAAATTTGAGTTACACATTTTTGTGATATATATTTTTTTTAATTGTTCATAATTTTATGTATAGCATGACATTTTTTCTATTTGGCATGCTTTATAGAAGCTTACATTTTGGTTTTTTTGTATTTTTTTAATCTTGAGTGTAACCTGAAGAAAATGAGATTACTTCACAATACGATGTTAAATTGTGACCTTTCCTGACTAGCATCATCGTGCATGAGCTGAATGATGAAAACACGTCCAAACAAACTTAAATCGCCGATACAGATGCATGGGGCCATTGAACCTACTTTTTCATATGACAATAATACGCCCAATGACAATTCAAAACTCAGATTCATTGGGGCTGCAATCAATAAAATACCGCATATAAAAATGATCTGCAATATGCGGAATAACAAAATTGGATTGGGCTTTTTAAATCACTTTAAGTCGACCGGTAAAGACTAAAACTACAGGCCGGCAAGTATTTTTTATAAATTTAAAATATGATAAAGCTATATATTGTTGTGTTAATGTACTAGATTAAGTTTTATCGTTTAAGTGTTATCCTTAAGTGTAAATTTTTAAGTAATTTATTTTGTATTTTTTTAGTAATATTAACCCCTGTTTTTATACTCTACACCACAAGGTGAACATGGTATTATGTCTTTGTAACAGGCACAAGGAAACGAGATAGACCCATGTCCTACAGGTCGCTTTTATTGCTCGATCTAGATGAAATTTTACACAAATCATTTGTTTGGCTATTGAAATTGAAAATAATCGGTCAAAATTGTATAACTAGTTATAGCTCCCATATGTATCTTCGTTCTATTGACATTTTATTGTGCAACACACTTGTAATATCGGCCCAAATAGTATGGAATTTTGCACATACTACCAAATTAGGCCTGAAAATAAGTATGTCAAATTTTATGGAAATCGGTTCAAATATAGCTATAGCTAAGATCAACAGTGTTAAAGTGATGATGATGAATTCCAAGAGGACTCACAAGATGAGAATAGTGCAGCAACAATTTTAGATCAAGGTGAACGCATGCATTCTATGTCAAATGCAGGGGGAAATGAGAGTAAGGTTCCGAAACCCCCATTCCTATAATATAAAATAAAAAATTAGAATAGAACCACCCGAATTGGTTGCAAATGAATCAATAGATTTTAAAAAAGCTTCGAAAGATCACTGGCTGATAATAACGATGATGATTGCTTAAGATAATAAATAAATAAATGACTTGATTATACACTTTGCAATACAATTTATATCTTAAATTAAAACAAGTAAAAAAGCAGTAAGTTCGGCCGGGCCGAACTTTGAATACACTCCACCATTTGAAACGAATTAGAAATTTAAAAAAAAAAATAAAATCCATTAAAAATTCAGTAAAAATCTTTAAAATACCTAATATCGGAAGGTATGGTGGATATACGATATTGTGGACCTATATAGACAAATCTATGTCTGGAGGTAAAGTACTCACAAAGAACTCCTTTTGTAGATTTTCAGACAATTCCGTTGAAAAATGTGGCTAAAATCGACAAAATACCTAATATCGAAGAGTTACCGTTATATTGGGGCTATACGATATCGTGGGCTTATATAGATAATTATCTTACAGGGGATAAAGTACTCACAAGAAACTCTTTGTGTGGAATTTCAGACAATATCATTGGAAAATGTGGCTAAAATCATCAAAATCCCAAATATCGGTGGGTACCGCTATATGCAGGATATACGATATCGTTAACCTATAAAGAACTCTCTCTGTCAGGGGTTAAAGTTGTCACAAAGAACTCCTTGTGTAGAATTTCAGGCAATTCCGTTGAAAAATGTGGCTAAAATCATCAAAATACAGAATATCGGGGGGTACCACTCTTGGGGGCTATACGAAATCGTGAACCTATATAGATAATTCTCTTTCAGGGGATAAAGTACCCAAAACAAACTCCTTGTGTGGAATTCAGACAATTCCGTTGAAAAATGTGGCTAAAATCATCAAAATGCCGAATATCGGGGGGTACCGTGTTATGGGAAAATATACGATATCGTGGACCTATATGGACTATTCTCTTTCAGGGGATAAAGCACTCAGAAGGGACTCCTTGTGTGGAATTTCAGACAATTTCATTAAAAAATGTGGCTAAAATCATCAAAATACCGCATATCGGGGGGTACCGTTATATGGGGGCTATACGATATTGTGGACCTATATAGACAGAACTCCTCTTGTAGATTTTCAGACAATTCCGTTGAAAAATGTGGCTAAAATCGACAAAATACCTAATATCGAAGAGTTACCGTTATATTGGGGCTATACGATATCGTGGGCTTATATAGATAATTATCTTACAGGGGATAAAATACTCACAAGGAACTCTTTCTGTGGAATTTCAGACAATACCATTGGAAAATGTGGCTAAAATCATCAAAATACCGAATATCGGGGGATATACGATATCGTTAACCTATAAAGAGACTTCTCAGTCAGGGGTTAAAGTGGTCACAAAGAACTCCTTGTGTAGAATTTCAGGCAGTTCCGTTGAAAAATGTGGCTAAAATCATCAAAATGTCGAATATCGGGGGGTACCGTTATATGGGGGCTATACGATGTCGTGGACCGATATAACCCATCCTCGAACTTGACCTGCCTGCAGACAAAAGACAGATCTGTGCAAAATTTTAGCTCCCTATCTTAATTCGTTTTGATTGTAGCGTGATTACAACAGACGGACAGACGGACGGACAGGGCTAAATCGTCTTAGAATTTTACACTGATCAAGAATATATATACTTTGTTGGGTCTAAAATGATTATTTCGATGAGTTACAAACGGAATGACGAACTTAATATACCCTTCATACTAAGTATGGTGGAGGGTATAGAAAGTGGTTAAAAAATTAAGATGGTGGCTGAGTATTGTAACAGTTGAGGCCATTGGCCGGAAAGAAACGGACAGACAATATTGTCTATTTTCGCAGATTTGAATTTTATCGAGTAATCTATTCACTAAAGATCCGTGGCCGGATGTCCGTGAGGCGAGTACAGGAAGGAAATGTCCAGACAATATTGTCTATTTTTGCAGATTGGAATTTTATCGGATAATCCATTCACTTATTTATTTATTTTCCATTTTTTGCAACTCATTTGGGGTAGGTAACAGAAGAAGTTGAAATATATTGACTTCAGGCCCGATGAAAGTACCAAATCAGATATTCCCTTCCAAAGTGTTCATCGATTAATTGCCTCAGCATTTGCAATGGGTCCAGATATTTAGGTATTTAAAATTAATGCATTTGAAGTCATGGGGATTGTAAATGTTCAGTATTTGTTTCAAACTTTAATTAAAAATATTTTTTTTATTTTTTGTCCATGTTTTTTTTTTTTTTTATTTGAAACTAATTGTCAAATTGACTTTTTAGTTTCTATAACAACAATTGTGTTCTTGTAAAATGCCAGTTGTCCTAGCTGATGCATACACCCTATAAATACACCTTGATATTGGAATTTTGAAATAAATAAATTTGTGTATTTATAGGTCATGTTCTTCTTCTCTTTACTAAATCCTTATTTCTAGTTTTTATTTTGTTTTGATTTTGTATTGTAAGTAATGACTCCATAGTAATTTCTAAATAGGCTGATCTTATTTTTCAGCCATACGCTTTAATTTGAGTAGTAAAAACCTGTTTGATGTAGAACATCTTTAATTTGGTATTGTAAAGAGCCTACCAACATTTTCTATTCAAATAAGCTGTAGTTTTGAATTTGTATTTCCAAAGTTTAAAATAACGTGCTGCGAGGTATTCAGTTTTGTTCACCTCATAATTGAGGGCAGAATGATTTCAGAATAGTCAAAGATAATAACTCTTTTGCACCCATTACCGTAAGATGGATATTAATTTTTGGTCATTTCAATTGTGCGTTGGAGTCCATATTTTTCCATATTTTTGTTTGTTTAAGTGTGTTCGCATCTTTCAGCTAAAGCACAATGTAGGTCCTGGAATTGAATGCTAGATGCCAATGTTAGACATGGATGATCATCATATAACATCGTATTGCGCACTATTTTCATTTTTAGTATTATTCATCCAGAATTCAAAATGATAAAAATATGCACTACAATCTAGTATGTCAAATTGAAAAAAATTCACGCCAAAAAGATTTTTTTCATTTGCACTTCATTGGCATATTTTCACGCGTTCTTTTGCCATGATACCATTCCGAATTGTGTGCAATTGTATGCCTCTAGCGTAAATACAATTTAATATGGACAGACGAATGCACGAGATAGGAAAATTAATATATATAGTTTCCTATGTCTAGGACCAATATTTCGAGGTGTTACATAATTTTTGGCCCAATCAAACAACACATAGTGTTGCAAAATTAAATGTTTTGTTTGGTAGAAAATAATTTGTATATGAAGTTTTTCGTAGTTTTGCTTTTACCTTCTGAAAATTCTACTATGATTCACCTTAAAAATGCCTTTCATATTTAAATTATGTTATGTTGGATGTAAATAAGAATTTATCCTAATTTGATATTGTTTGCCACAAATAAAGTTTTTGCCGTCAGCGGCAAAAAAGTATTTAATATTCCAAATGTAAACATGAGTATAACTGTAGTGCATGTTGATGAACTGTTTGTTCAATTTCAAATGTGTAAAATCTGAGGGCTAGAATACTGAAATAAAGCTAACAAAAAGTGTAAAGTTCATAAGATGTGTTTATTTCGATGGTTTTTCAGCCGATAAAAGATTTCCTCTACGAAGAGTGCATTTTCAAAATTTTAGGTGGACCTAGAAAAAGTTACATTTGGAACATGTTTCAATAGAAAAAACCCTTTCAAGATTGCATTTGCATTTCATATTGCATTTTATAATGCCGGTTTAAAACATCTCATTTCCCTTATTAACTCATTAAAAACATACTATGTGTTTTACAGAAAAGACGAATGGTTTCAAAGTCAGGTAACAAAAGTGCATGAATTATTCTTAATTGTGTTTTTACTGAAAACAAAAATGAATTTTTCGAAATCGCAAAAATTAAATATCATGCATTCTACTAAAAATAGTCATGCAAACTAGTAAATTTGAATACCATCAAACATCAAGACCTTTACAACTCTTTCATAAGTAACTTTTTAAACATTGAAAATAAAGAATGTCACCACAAGTGTTTGTTTGGCACATTTGTTGTTGTTTTAGTTGATGTTTTTTTTTTTGCATCGTAACCCCGACCACCTCTTAAATATACGTTTCTCCTACGAATCTAAAGTCGATGACATTCCCATGCGGATGCTGACATGTGAATCCATCTTTCGTTGAATGTATTGGAATTACACGTCTAACTTCAAATGCTGTGCAATTTGGTGATGCTTTTGTAATTAAGCGATGCGCAAAAGTTTGTTTCTAAGCTTGATTTCCCCTTCAACAAAAAACAGCGATTTATTTGCCATATAAAAGTGGAGTCATTGACAAAGATGCTGTCAGTCAGCGTTTGCCTAGAACAACGTAAAGTCGGAGAGCCTGAAATTTATTTAAAACCTAAGCGACTATTGTTTTTCTTTTAAATTGCGAAGCTCATAAGGTAGACATGAAAGCTGTGTTAGTACTCGCGTTCAGCATTATTTTAACTACGGTTCTAGGTACTCCCCAACAAGATGTACAAATTGTGGAATTAGAAAATGATAATGACGGCACCGGGAACTACAAATTTAGGTGAGGTGTTATGTGTTCATGTCATTTGTTGTAAGAAAGTAGTATTACATAAAACAAAAATTCCAAGTGATATTACTAAGATCAATGGAAAATTTTATAAAAATGTGAAAATCGTGTGATGTTTTAATAAATAGTCATATTTTCGAAAAAAAAAAGAAACAAATAAAAAAACATTAAGTCCGTATTTTTAATACCCTACAAATAACTACAAATACCCGTTTGTATAAAGCAGTTAAATTTTTCAAAAACCATAAGTGGGTGAAGCGGAATATTATCTATTGCGAGCCTTAAATACCAAATTTGAAACAATTTCGTGAAAAATGTGATTAAAATTATCAATATATCGAATATAGAGAGGTACCGTTATATGGGAGTTTTACGAAAACGTGGATCTATATGTACAATGTTCCGTAATCGGAGCTGGAACCCATTACAAACTACAAATACAATTTTTAGACAAGTCCGTGAAAAAATGTGCGAAATTCATGGTGGCTATAACAAAACGTAAACCGATATATCTCATTTTCAATAACAATATACAATACAAATTGGTGTGCCAAATTTTAAATCTCTACGTTAAATAATGTGGTTTCTATTGAGATTTCAACAGATAGATAGACGTGTAGACAGACATTGCTAAATCGTCTTAGAATTTTATGCTGATCATGAATATATACTCTTTGGGGTACGTCGTATATTTAGGGATGTTACAAACGGAATGACAAAGTTAATATACTCTCCTTTTCAAGTTGGAGAGTATACAAAAGGCGATGTGCAGAAATTTTGAGTTTTTATTTTAAGCCATTTTTGTACCCACTACCAACACCTCGAAATATTTGTTGCACACAACACAAAATAAAAATATATACATAAATCGAACATCATAATTCTGCATCGATTTAACGATATTCATTTCTCTATTGAAATCAAGTTGGTTTATTTCTAGGATGTTTGGTATTAAAAAGTCAAATATAACCAGTAAAAAAAGTCTTAAAGTCGGGCCCTACACCGCTTTTCATAATTAGAAGAGCTCCACATTACAAATAAAAGTTTTTATGGGGACTTTGTGAGAAATAAATCATACCAACTATGATTACAGTTGTAATTTAAAGTCCAAAGGAACTAATATATGAGAGAAATATCCTCCTCTGAATCGAATTCTACTAAATTTTGCCGAGGCATTTGTGCCTTTTCAATTTGGGCTTGTATTACCCATTTGGTGCACCATTAACTTGAAATCGAATAAATATGGGAGTTATATCCAAATCTGAACTGATCTCGATAAAATTTGCCAAAGGTATTTCTGAGATGTATTTGATATTTTTCCCCGAATGTCGTTGTTACGGAGTGTATATTATCTGATGAAACAGTATTAATGTGAGCAATAAATATGGGAGCTATAGCTATATCTGAACCGATTTTCACCAAATTTGTGCCAAATTTCATTCCATTTAGGTTAATATTATACGTTTGGTGCACAATAAAAGATAAACCCGACGAAGATATATATGGGTGCTATATTCAAATCTGAACCGATCTCGATAAAATTTAGCAAAGGTATTTCTGAGCTGTATTTAGTATATTTCCCCAAATATCGTTTTACAGAGTGCTTATTACGACTGCGGAGGACAAATATTACAAATCAGATGAATAATATATGTGGGACCGATTTTGATCATAGCATCATCATGGCACACTTATTTTCAGGTCTAATTTGATCGTAGGTGCAAAATTCCATACGAAGACATATATAGGAGCTATATCTAAATTTTGACCGATTATCTCGAATTTCAATTGGGTCGAATAAATGATTTGTACAAAACTTTATCTGGATGGGGTAATAAATGCGACCTGTACTTTGTTTAAAAAATGCATGGACCAGCCGACGGACGGACATGCATAAATCGACTCAGGAACTATAGGTCTATCTCGTTACCTTTTGCCTGTTGCAAACAAATACACAAAGACATAATACCCTGATAGAAGTACATCCAATTTCTACGTTCCCAACTAATATTCTCTTGAGGGTTATAACTTCAATAGAATACAAAATATTTTTTGGAATTTTCCAATCCCCCACAATATACACCTAGAGTAGCTCCTGAGTAGCCTAAATACAGATTTTTAGCCAAATCGATTGAAGCATGTGGTCAACATACACCGGAGGTACCTTTCCATGGGCGTTACTCCGGAACATTGACCTACATTGAAAATATTATGCTAAGAGGTCTTTTACAAGATATCAAATAGCGACACAAAAAACAATAAATAAATAAAAAAAATGTGGCTAAGACATCGAAAATAGTTGGTACATGAGGATTATACCAAAACGTGAGCATATATTGATACGTTTTTTAAAGAATGGTTTCTTCTTACTTAAAACTCAAATTACTAACATTTTAGTTTTCATTGCAAGGATTATTGGCATATGAAAAAAGTAGGTCAACCTTTAAATATGAGCCCCATACAGCTGTGTCGGCCAGCTTTGTCTGTTTGATTGATCCAGCTGAACCACGAGTAGGTCCTGGGGTTGGTAAGTTAGATGTTAATTTTAGTAAAGATCACCATTTAATTGTGTTGTGCATTAAATTTCATTTTCTTCATTTTGCATTCAGATATAAAAAAACAAGTTAAAAAGCACTAAGTTCGGCCGGGCCGAACTTTGAATACCCTCCACCATTTGGAACGAATTTGGAAATTTTCAAAAAATAAAATCCTTAAAAAATTCTGTTAAAACTTTAAAAATACCGAATATAGCCGTTATATAGGGGTTTATACGACGTGGACCTACATAGGCATTGTTGGTCATAAGCCATTACCATATTCAAACTCGAAACTTGAAATAAACGGTGAATAATGTAGCTAAAATCATCAAAATATCGTATATAGGGAGGAACCGTTATATCGGAGCTGTGCTAAGACATGGACCAGCATAGACAATTTTCTTTCAAAGGCTATGGCATCCTTAAACAATTTCGATGGGTATTGTACCTAAACTCGTCAAAATACCGAATATAAGGAATGACAAAGTTAATATACCCTCCATAGTATGATGGAGGGTATAAAAATGTTAGTTAGCTTCATTATAAATGCGAAATCGTTAGATTAATACACTTCAATAAAAAACTAATTTTAGTTGCCGGAAAGTTTTTTTTTTTTTTAAGGGAAGAAAACGTCAAAGAAATTAAAAACAAGTAGAATTAGATTATTTCTAAATAGATGTCATACTTTGTTAGTGTATTCCTTCCTTTTACAGCAACTCAATACATTTTACATTAGAAAAATAACAAATTATTTACACATCATTGTAATACGCATTATTTTAATTGCAGGAGGTAGCGTCATTTTTAAATCGGTAATGGCGAAATTTTATTAAATTTGTAACTCATAGCGTTACTTAAAATTCGACGTATGAGGTCGACGGTTTTCACCACACAGTAAAACACATGTATTTATATGAATGTTATTCAAATACGTAGGACCCACCAAATTACACAGTTGAATATTTTCAACATTAATATTTAAACAATTTTCTTGTGTTGAAAATATAAATGAATGATACCATGGCATAATTACAAAAGGTAGAACAAAACTACCTCTTAAATACAAATTTTTTGTTTGGTGTTCCTATTCTGTTTTTACAATTGTGCATATTGTTTTGAATAAAATAGAAAATCATTTGAAATTATTTCAAATTTAGATGCAACGAAAATGCATATTTTTTTACGTTAACGGGCAACAAAATGTATAATTTTGGTTAAAACAATATTGTCCCTCTATCTTGAAATCAATTTTGTGGAAAAAACCCAACATTTCATTTATGTATTTCGTTTCATTTATATATTTTGAAGAAAAAATGTAAAATGAACAAAACCAATTTAAAAGTCCATTTGACACTCTGTAGTACATAGTTGCATTTTTATTAGTTTCTCTGATGTTAAACAACATTTCTTATTAATCCATGAATGATACAAAAAATGTGAATGTTTGTAATTGGAAAATATTGGAATTGGATGCATATAAACAAGTAAAAAAGCGCCTAACTTTGGCCGAGCCGATTTTTAATACCCTCCACCATTTGGGAGGAACTTGAAAAGTTTTAAAAAATATGGATTAAATGAAAACCGTTATATGGGAGCTATACGAAGACAAGGAACTGCATTAAAACAATTCCGGTAAATAATGTCGCTTATATAATTAAAATACAGAGTAAAGGGAGGCACCGTTATATGTGGGCTATACAAAGTCGAGGACCTGCATAAACAATTTTCTTTCATAGGTTGTAGTGCCCATTACGAACTTCAAATACGGAATTGAAAACAAGTCCTGTAAATAATGTCGTTAAATCATAAAAATGCCGAATATTGGGAGGTGCCGTTATATGAGGGCTATACGAAAACGTGGACCGACATGGCCCATTTACGAACTTAAAATACACATGCGTGCAAAATATTAGTCTTCTATCTCAATTCGTTCAAAAGATAACGTGATTACAACAGACATATAATCTGATATAAATATTAAAACGTGCCATATTTGTTCGAATACTTCCTTCACTTTATATGTGATATTTTTTGGAAAATGCTGAAAATGTGAGAGGTAAAAATGTAGTTGACCGAAGTATTAAAATTGTTAACTCTCCACCATTCTATGGAGAATATACTAACTTTGTCATTCCGTTTGCAACTCCTCGAAATACTCATAGTAGTAGTAGTATCACGTTATTATTTCATTTGGGTACATATATCATATTTAAAATTTCAATAATTAATAAACATGACTAAATAAAGGATTTACGACTTTGACAACATGTCGTCAGTCGGTGATTAATTCAGATAGACGAGTATTTGTTAAGAAGAATTTACATACATTAATGAAATTCAGTAATGATTAGTTTCCGACATCGCAGTGCCACTTTCAGATAATCAATTAGTCTCTTCCAATCAGTCGAGCCATCTCCATTCAATATTGATAAAATCTCATCTTCATGAAGTAAATGTTTACCAAAAAATTGTGTTCTGTATTCGCTTAATATCGGACATATACTGAGCAAGTGTTGTAGTGTTTCTTTTTCATGTATGTTGCAAATTTCATACGCATTTTCATTCGCGTGCAGCCCATTACGATTTCCGTTAAGAAAGATTAAGTCGCACCGTGCTTTTAATATCCAGGAGATTTCTGGGGCACTGTAATTCCCGTTAATATAGTATAATCCTCGTGTTTTTTTTTTTCGATCGTTCCCAACGCATCACTTTCCCGCCCCTGCCGACCGAGAGGGCCACCTCCCCATAACGTAGGGAGCACGTACACCCCATAGTCCGGATTATAGGGGGTTAGTACATTAGAACATCAGCCAGTTTAACTATTAAAATAATTAAAGTATCTAAACTAAACTACAGTAAAACTAAATAATACAAATACTAAATCACAGAAACTAAGTCTGGCAACTATTTTATAAACTAAGAACGTAGGATAGAGTTTTTTTATGACATGCAAGGTTTCACACAAAGAAATCGTGTTGTATAATTTATTATAATCAGCACATAAACTTCGGAGAGGATTATTTATTTCATAGTTCGATTTTGCTAATGTTAGTTTAAGTGGTATGTAATAACGCGTATTTCGCGAAGGGACATTGAATTTAATTTCACCAGTTAAAAACTCAGAATCAATTTGACCACGCAAAAGTTTTATGATAAAAATACATCTAAGCATTAATCTCCTTTTCTCTAGTGTAGGAAGATCGATAAGTTTTAGCCGATTCCCATAATGTGGGAGAAGTTCATTTGAATTCCATCCTAAACCTCTCAGAGCAAACAAAAGAAATTGAATCTGTACAGACTCTATCTTTTTTGAATATATTTTATAAAAAGGACTCCAAAGTACGCAGCCATATTCTAAAGTAGGTAGAACAAGGCTGATAAATAAGCGTTTGGTTACATAAGGATCGTCGAATTCCTTTAACCAACGTTTTATAAATCCTAGTAAAGATTTTGCTTTACTAACAGAAGACTCAATATGTAAATTAAAACGTAATTTATTATCTAATATGACACCAAGATCAAGGAACGAGTCAACATTATCCAGTTTGTAAGAACCAATGAAATAGTTGTAGTTCATATGCTGAGATCTATATAAGGACAATTTTTTACATTTTTTTAAATTTAATGACATTCCATTGACACTACACCAATGAGCAAGAGAATACAAGTCCTGTTGCAGATTAAGCGATTCGTTGTGGGAGTCAAGAGTGCAGAAAAGTTTAACATCGTCAGCAAACATTAATATTTTTGAGTTGCGAATAATAGATGGAAGGTCATTTAAATAAAGTACAAAAAGTAGTGGACCTAAATGGCTACCCTGAGGAACACCAGAAAATACTGTAATATTTTTAGAGAGAGTATTATTAAAAGATACCTTTTGGGTACGGTCATGCAAATAAGACGATATCCATTTTAGGAGAATTGTAGAGAAACCCATTAAGTCAAGTTTATATATTAACAAATTATGCACCACCGTATCGAAAGCTTTACTGAAATCAGTATATATAATATCAGTTTGTAGATTTTTGAGAATCCAGTGTGAACATTAGAGACCAGTTCTAATAAATTTGTCAAAGTTGATCTTCCTTTAACAAAACCATGCTGGTGCGGTGATACTATAGATGTAACGAAATGAGTTATTCGTTGTGTAACCAAACGCTCAAAAAGTTTGGGAATTGCACTTAGTTTTGCAATGCCCCTATAATTTTCAATAACACATCTACTGTCAGCTTTATGCAATGGAATAATAAAGCTCGAACGCCAAATAAGAGGAAAATACCCTAGGGTTAACGAAGTATTAAAAATACTTGTTAGAGGAAGATATAGTTCATGTGCACATGCCTTTAAAATGAAAGACGGTACACCATCTGGACCCGGTAAATTGGAACATTTCAATGAAAGTAGACCTTTCAACTCTTCATCTGATGTGAGAATAATATGAGGAAAATGATTAAGTTTATTAATACTATAAGAGTATTTTACACCTTTAGTGGAATGTTTGGAATACGTACTTTGAAAAAAATCTGCAAACATGTCTGCTATTTCCTTAGGTTCACACGATTCTCTACTTCCAAATCGCATACTACTGGGAAATTCACGGACTTTTCTTTTTGAATTATCGAATTTATAAAAGTTCTTAGAATTTTTATAGAGGCTGTTTCTCATCTTGACTAGGTATTCAGAGTAACATTTAGAATTTTCAGTTTTGTATAAACTTCTATCTTTTGTATAATTAGTAAGGTTTATGGTAGAATTGATTTTTTTAAATTTTTTAAATAACCTGCTTTTTATGTTACGTAAGCGCCTAAGTTGTGGGGTAAACCAAACTGGATCCCTATCACAGCACATTTTCACAAGTGGGACTGAGGTTTCTAATGCATTGTTAATTATTTTATAAAAGCTTGAAATACGAAAATCCAAATTACCTTCAAAACACCAATTTATATTGGACAATGTAGAACCCAACAGATCAACGTTAGTCTTGCCAAAGTTTAACTTACGCGACTTATTTTGAGATGAAGTATGTTTTGTTTGAATGTTACTAAGTTCAATGGCTACCATAAGAGTAGGATGATACATATCCTCTGGCTCTGAGAAAGGAGGGCTTCTGCACACAGAGGAAGTTAAGGATGAAGAAAAAATTAAATCTAATAATTTACTTTCGCATTATACATAGAATTTATTTGATAAAGACATTGCTCAAATAAGATTTCCCAAAAAGATGACATCTCAGTAGAAAGTTCTGTAGAAGATACTGGTACATAATCTACAATATTTTCTCCTGGGATCCATGCTAGATTAGGCAGATTGAAATCCCCCAGACAAATCATTTCCGCGTTGGAGGAATGATATAATGAAACCTCTTTTATTAAGGCTGAATGCATAAGATAAGTATCCATGTCTGAATTTGGAGGAATATATGAACAAGTTATAATAAAATTACAATTTAGATACTTTAACACAAACAAATTCAATCTTAATGTGTTCTGTAACCAAAATACGTTCTGAGGCAATGGAATTATGAACGGCAATAAAAACAGGAGTAATGATTTTAAATGATGAAATATCGCGAGGTTGGGACTTGTTAAATTTAAAAATTTGTATGCCATTATCAGGTAAATTTGGAATTTTTGTTTTTATGTAAGACCGAAGGTTATCAACTGTAGTATCGGGATGCAATCGGGACACAAATATAGTTTTACGCGGCGCTACAACAATAAGTTGATCCGTAGGCAAAGGCATAGGGAATTCGTTATTATTGTCTGCAGAAACAGACTTTTCATTTAAATTAGAAGGCGTAAGGATTACATTGTTAATGTCTGCAGAAACAGATATATTATTTTTAAATGTATCTGCAGGAACAGATTTTGCTTATTAGATTCTGCAGTAACAGAAGCTTCCCTTAACGGTTCTGCCGAACGAGGAGACGATAACGTTTGCTTATTAGTGTTATCAGTAGAAATTACAGGAATAGTATTAGCTATTGTACTGGACGAGTTAACAACAATTGCAGGCGCTAAGAATTGAGAAGCTATAGATACGGTTTTAGAAGATTGCATTTCGACCGGAGCATTTCCTGTAACAATTTCAATAGTTTTATCATCAATAGAGGGTGGGTTGTCCGAGCCAAAAGATTTGGCAGCGTTGTGTGGCTGAGCCACAGCTGGTGAATTTAAACGGATCAAATCATCACCAGGTACAAAAACTTTCTTTCGTTTCGGAGATCCATACAGGAATTGAAAATTATTAAACTTTTTTTCAAAATTCTGAAGCTTTAAAAATGCTTCGTCGAAAACCTTCTTCAAAGCTACTAATTCAGTTTTAGACTCTTTGAAGTGAGTATAAAATTTAATTTCTAAGGGCCTACAATCAATACATGCCCAACGTAAACCATATTTTTCGCGATCAGTAAGAACATCAAAATGGCGGCCATTAAGACCTGCACATTTTAAATGTTCATGCTTATCGCATAGCCAACATGTTAGTAAACGTTCTTTAAATTTAGTAATTTTGCAATTTTTATTCGAGCACTCCATGTTAATTCGAAATACTAAAGGAAACAGTGTATTAGGGAAATAGTGTAATAACAAATTTACAGTAACAGCCTAGAAGTATGCTCAGGAAAGCTAATTTAATATTTAATACGTACAGGACAGCAAAAGGGAATCAGGCACAAACGTCGAAGACAAAAGAAATAACTCTACGTTGTAAATAACAAACACAGAAAAGAATATTAAAACACAAAAAAATGATCAACGCGCACAAAATTAAATTTTGTAAAATAGTATAAAAAACTATGTTTCACAAAAACTTCACACTTTTGCAAACTATTGAAATGTATATATTTAAAAAATCACAATTTATAATTTCTAAAGACACAATAACTGCGAAAATTTAATTAAATCTTAATTGCTTGACGACACACAGAAAAAAAAAAACACTTGCATGCGAGCAGAGTTGCCAGACTTTTGTTAGGTTCAAATTTTTATCTATACGGTAGCTGCTTTGATGAGCCCTCTGCAGATCTTTGGCTTTATTATTTGCAATTACTCGCTCAATTAAAATCAACTCCAGGAGCCTTGTGCGATGTACGCTTCTATTGACTGCATTTGCATTGAGCTGAGCACATCATTTAATGATTTAACCCAGAAAAGTTGTTTCCGTACTAGTACTATGCTCAACTTATATGGTAATCGATCTTGATTATACCGGAATAAAGTTCTCCAAAAAATTTTCAAATGTAATTTGAGCATGTGAATATGCACTGAATCGAGACCTGTCTCAATCGCATGTGCATAGTTTGACTTCGAATCTGGCAGTTTAAAAACTTGTTTAAAAAAAAGCGTTGCAGTTTATCTACTCCTTCGAAGTATAGGTGACCCCATACTTGCGTCGCATGCGCATGGATTGCTCCGCAAACTGCTTGGTACTAGTTCCACTTCTGGGGCAAGGTAACGTCGTTTTTACCTATAAAGTTCTTCCATGTCACCTTTATTGCACTCTTCGCTTGACTATTTCGATGTTGTACATATTTCAGGAAGGACATTTGCGGTCTTACAATAACTCCCAGATGGTTATATTGCGAAACAATTTCGATCTCTTCAGCAAGATAAAACCATATCTCCTTTGCAGACAGTCTGTCTCCTTTTCGGAACACCATTATTTTTGATTTGCTCTTGTCCACTATTAGTTTCCATTTTAAACAATATTTTTCTAGGTTCGTTATCATGGTCTAAAGTATCTTTCTATCTTCCACAACTATAACAATATCATCCGCGTATAGCAGTAAACGTATATTCAGACCTTCTATGTCAATACCTCCTTTTAAGTAATCGTGAAGATCATTCAAGTGCAATGCAAAGAGCAAAGGCGACAGCAAACAACCCTGCTTCACGCCAGATTCTGTTTTGAAATAATCAGACCTTTCTTCTCCCGTCCTAACCGCTGTTTTAGTATTCTGATACACGCTTTCTATAATTTTAACAAACTTTGTAGATTAGTAAACCTCGGCTAATGTTATCAAAGGCGGCCTTAAAGTCTACAAAAAAATGCATATCATTTCCTTTTTTCTGCTAATTTGGTGTTGGCTATAGCGGCCAGATTGTACACATTGTCGGCTGTTGAATAATTCCATCTGAAGCCAGCTTGATATTCAAGCAAAATTTTTCGATTTTCAACCCAAGCTGATAGTCTTTCGTTGAGGACACCCATAAAAATTTTGGCCACACTATTCATTAAAGATATTCCTCTGTAGTTCGAGACCTCGTTTATGCTTCCTTTTTTGTGAATAGGAAGAATTATTGAATTCACAAAGGCATCTCCAACTTCGCTGGTTTCATAAATTCTATTATATGATCGTGCTAATGATTATGAGCATAGGTGCGTACAGTATATCCAATGCAGTCTGTTCGGGGTTCAGAAGTTGTCTGAAATATTCCTTGAAAGCTTCTGAGGCTAACGTTTGATTTGTTTTTTGGCTCCTGATTATTTATTTCCTTCACCAGTTCCACCATTCTTTGCCATTTTTAAAATTATTTATTTTTCCATTTAAATTGGAATTGTATCTACATTTGCTTGTTTGGCATACCTCTTTATACATCCTCTTTGCTTAAATATGCCTGTTCCTGCCATCCGTTATTATCTTTTTTGAATTTACGAAGCTGTGCAAAAACCTTTTTTCCAGCCCAATGACACCTTTCATTAAACCATTTAGTTTTGGGGGTATATACTTTTGATGTGCTTGTCATATCTGCTGCAGAGACAATAATATCTGCTAAGTTTATTGGGTATAACCATTCCTTCGTTTCTAAGAGGTTTTGAAGCTTGGCATTCAGTTTGTTTTGATAAGTAAATTTGTTTGGATCCTTCCACAACAATTTTGGTAGATGCTTCATTAACATTTCAGATTGGGTCGGTGACTTTAATTCCAAAGTAAGCACTATTGGTAGGTAATCAGACCATATTTTTTCGTCCACCTTAAAATTTTCAACATGGTGCACTAAAGCATATGACATGCTATCTGCCCATTTAGATTATTAAATTGTTTACGTTGCAGAAATCCATATATAAACATCCCCTAGCATATATTTCGTTATCTTTAGATATCTTCCTATCGGTTCCAGCTCGAAAAAAAAAACCGATACGTATATTTATGTCTCTAATTAGTGGCTTACATTATTTTTTGATAGTGACCTCTTAACTCCAACCATAACTACACCAATCGCCGTACCGTATCTGTTAATTTTTGTTGCTCCTATCGAATATATATGGTGCTCAGGAAAGTACTTCCGCGCTTGTACTGTTTTCTCAGCAGTACAATGACATCAAAATCGTTTAAATACTTAAAGAACAGTGGATATAAATATTTATTTGACAATCAATTTATATTATACGACATTATTTTCATTTTTGTATAAGTGTGATTTTCTTTAATAATATGTAAATCGTGTCTAGCAGGGGTGATCTCTAGTTTTTTGGGTGAATTTTATCGAAGATGTTGTTGAAAGATGTGGTGTTTAGTTCTTCGCAATATATAGATTCTTGAGAACCGCTTCAGCTTCCTCCCGACCACATATTAGGTTATCTTGACTATCCCAAGTGAACCATTTGTCCTTAATCTTTAGTCGATCCTCTCACTACAATTTTATATTTCTTGAATTCCTTTAGAATCTCCTTTCGTATCAACAACATGGCTACTTTATTTCTCTGCCTTCTTGGGTTTAAGTCCCTGTCAACTGAAATGGATGTGCCGGCCAATTTTTTGGTGTTTCGGAGTACCTCTAACACGTTACTTTCATTTCCAAAATCAGCAACAACCGTTTGAATGCCATTTCGTTCGAATAGAGTATGGGCTGATATTATTGTGGGAGATATGTTAAGTTTTCGTGTACATATCTGCATAACGGCATCTATAGGAGGTTTTATATTCTCAATTCTCTTGAAAACTAACTTTGCACTTGTCTATTGGCGTTCTAGCCAACGCAAGTTATCATCCTCGACTCTCATTTTCTTGTTCAATATGTTGATTTCATCCCTTAACATTTGGTTTTCACTTTTTAGATGAGCAATTTCGGCCGTAGCAGCTGATATTCCGTCCTTTACCTCCTCTAAGTCTTCTTTTGTTGGTAGATTCGATAATTTTTCTTCTAGTTTTTCTTTCTATAGTAGTATATAGTATATATATATATATATATATATATATATATATATATATATATATATATATATATATATATATATATATATATATATATATAGGTAGAACAAGGCTGATAAATAAGCGTTTGGTTACATAAGGATCGTCGAATTCCTTTGACCAACGTTTTATAAATCCTAGTAAAGATTTTGCTTTACTAACAGAAGACTCAATATGTAAATTAAAACGTAATTTATTATCTAATATGACACCAAGATCAAGGAACGAGTCAACATTATCCAGTTTGTAAGAACCAATGAAATAGTTGTAGTTCATATGCTGAGATCTATATAAGGACAATTTTTTACATTTTTTTAAATTTAATGACATTCCATTGACACTACACCAATGAGCAAGAGAATACAAGTCCTGTTGCAGATTAAGCGATTCGTTGTGGGAGTCAAGAGTGCAGAAAAGTTTAACATCGTCAGCAAACATTAATATTTTTGAGTTGCGAATAATAGATGGAAGGTCATTTAAATAAAGTACAAAAAGTAGTGGACCTAAATGGCTACCCTGAGGAACACCAGAAAATACTGTAATATTTTTAGAGAGAGTATTATTAAAAGATACCTTTTGGGTACGGTCATGCAAATAAGACGATATCCATTTTAGGAGAATTGTAGAGAAACCCATTAAGTCAAGTTTATATATTAACAAATTATGCACCACCGTATCGAAAGCTTTACTGAAATCAGTATATATAATATCAGTTTGTAGATTTTTGAGAATCCAGTGTGAACATTAGAGACCAGTTCTAATAAATTTGTCAAAGTTGATCTTCCTTTAACAAAACCATGCTGGTGCGGTGATACTATAGATGTAACGAAATGAGTTATTCGTTGTGTAACCAAACGCTCAAAAAGTTTGGGAATTGCACTTAGTTTTGCAATGCCCCTATAATTTTCAATAACACATCTACTGTCAGCTTTATGCAATGGAATAATAAAGCTCGAACGCCAAATAAGAGGAAAATACCCTAGGGTTAACGAAGTATTAAAAATACTTGTTAGAGGAAGATATAGTTCATGTGCACATGCCTTTAAAATGAAAGACGGTACACCATCTGGACCCGGTAAATTGGAACATTTCAATGAAAGTAGACCTTTCAACACTTCATCTGATGTGAGAATAATATGAGGAAAATGATTAAGTTTATTAATACTATAAGAGTATTTTACACCTTTAGTGGAATGTTTGGAATACGTACTTTGAAAAAAATCTGCAAACATGTCTGCTATTTCCTTAGGTTCACACGATTCTCTACTTCCAAATCGCATACTACTGGGAAATTCACGGACTTTTCTTTTTGAATTATCGAATTTATAAAAGTTCTTAGAATTTTTATAGAGGCTGTTTCTCATCTTGACTAGGTATTCAGAGTAACATTTAGAATTTTCAGTTTTGTATAAACTTCTATCTTTTGTATAATTAGTAAGGTTTATGGTAGAATTGATTTTTTTAAATTTTTTAAATAACCTGCTTTTTATGTTACGTAAGCGCCTAAGTTGTGGGGTAAACCAAACTGGATCCCTATCACAGCACATTTTCACAAGTGGGACTGAGGTTTCTAATGCATTGTTAATTATTTTATAAAAGCTTGAAATACGAAAATCCAAATTACCTTCAAAACACCAATTTATATTGGACAATGTAGAACCCAACAGATCAACGTTAGTCTTGCCAAAGTTTAACTTACGCGACTTATTTTGAGATGAAGTATGTTTTGTTTGAATGTTACTAAGTTCAATGGCTACCATAAGAGTAGGATGATACATATCCTCTGGCTCTGAGAAAGGAGGGCTTCTGCACACAGAGGAAGTTAAGGATGAAGAAAAAATTAAATCTAATAATTTACTTTCGCATTATACATAGAATTTATTTGATAAAGACATTGCTCAAATAATATTTCCCAAAAAGATGACATCTCAGTAGAAAGTTCTGTAGAAGATACTGGTACATAATCTACAATATTTTCTCCTGGGATCCATGCTAGATTAGGCAGATTGAAATCCCCCAGACAAATCATTTCCGCGTTGGAGGAATGATATAATGAAACCTCTTTTATTAAGGCTGAATGCATAAGATAAGTATCCATGTCTGAATTTGGAGGAATATATGAACAAGTTATAATAAAATTACAATTTAGATACTTTAACACAAACAAATTCAATCTTAATGTGTTCTGTAACCAAAATACGTTCTGAGGCAATGGAATTATGAACGGCAATAAAAACAGGAGTAATGATTTTAAATGATGAAATATCGCGAGGTTGGGACTTGTTAAATTTAAAAATTTTTATGCCATTATCAGGTAAATTTGGAATTTTTGTTTTTATGTAAGACCGAAGGTTATCAACTGTAGTATCGGGATGCAATCGGGACACAAATATAGTTTTACGCGGCGCTACAACAATAAGTTGATCCGTAGGCAAAGGCATAGGGAATTCGTTATTATTGTCTGCAGAAACAGACTTTTCATTTAAATTAGAAGGCGTAAGGATTACATTGTTAATGTCTGCAGAAACAGATATATTATTTTTAAATGTATCTGCAGGAACAGATTTTGCTTATTAGATTCTGCAGTAACAGAAGCTTCCCTTAACGGTTCTGCCGAACGAGGAGACGATAACGTTTGCTTATTAGTGTTATCAGTAGAAATTACAGGAATAGTATTAGCTATTGTACTGGACGAGTTAACAACAATTGCAGGCGCTAAGAATTGAGAAGCTATAGATACGGTTTTAGAAGATTGCATTTCGACCGGAGCATTTCCTGTAACAATTTCAATAGTTTTATCATCAATAGAGGGTGGGTTGTCCGAGCCAAAAGATTTGGCAGCGTTGTGTGGCTGAGCCACAGCTGGTGAATTTAAACGGATCAAATCATCACCAGGTACAAAAACTTTCTTTCGTTTCGGAGATCCATACAGGAATTGAAAATTATTAAACTTTTTTTCAAAATTCTGAAGCTTTAAAAATGCTTCGTCGAAAACCTTCTTCAAAGCTACTAATTCAGTTTTAGACTCTTTGAAGTGAGTATAAAATTTAATTTCTAAGGGCCTACAATCAATACATGCCCAACGTAAACCATATTTTTCGCGATCAGTAAGAACATCAAAATGGCGGCCATTAAGACCTGCACATTTTAAATGTTCATGCTTATCGCATAGCCAACATGTTAGTAAACGTTCTTTAAATTTAGTAATTTTGCAATTTTTATTCGAGCACTCCATGTTAATTCGAAATACTAAAGGAAACAGTGTATTAGGGAAATAGTGTAATAACAAATTTACAGTAACAGCCTAGAAGTATGCTCAGGAAAGCTAATTTAATATTTAATACGTACAGGACAGCAAAAGGGAATCAGGCACAAACGTCGAAGACAAAAGAAATAACTCTACGTTGTAAATAACAAACACAGAAAAGAATATTAAAACACAAAAAAATGATCAACGCGCACAAAATTAAATTTTGTAAAATAGTATAAAAAACTATGTTTCACAAAAACTTCACACTTTTGCAAACTATTGAAATGTATATATTTAAAAAATCACAATTTATAATTTCTAAAGACACAATAACTGCGAAAATTTAATTAAATCTTAATTGCTTGACGACACACAGAAAAAAAAAAAAACACTTGCATGCGAGCAGAGTTGCCAGACTTTTGTTAGGTTCAAATTTTTATCTATACGGTAGCTGCTTTGATGAGCCCTCTGCAGATCTTTGGCTTTATTATTTGCAATTACTCGCTCAATTAAAATCAACTCCAGGAGCCTTGTGCGATGTACGCTTCTATTGACTGCATTTGCATTGAGCTGAGCACATCATTTAATGATTTAACCCAGAAAAGTTGTTTCCGTACTAGTACTATGCTCAACTTATATGGTAATCGATCTTGATTATACCGGAATAAAGTTCTCCAAAAAATTTTCAAATGTAATTTGAGCATGTGAATATGCACTGAATCGAGACCTGTCTCAATCGCATGTGCATAGTTTGACTTCGAATCTGGCAGTTTAAAAACTTGTTTAAAAAAAAGCGTTGCAGTTTATCTACTCCTTCGAAGTATAGGTGACCCCATACTTGCGTCGCATGCGCATGGATTGCTCCGCAAACTGCTTGGTACTAGTTCCACTTCTGGGGCAAGGTAACGTCGTTTTTACCTATAAAGTTCTTCCATGTCACCTTTATTGCACTCTTCGCTTGACTATTTCGATGTTGTACATATTTCAGGAAGGACATTTGCGGTCTTACAATAACTCCCAGATGGTTATATTGCGAAACAATTTCGATCTCTTCAGCAAGATAAAACCATATCTCCTTTGCAGACAGTCTGTCTCCTTTTCGGAACACCATTATTTTTGATTTGCTCTTGTCCACTATTAGTTTCCATTTTAAACAATATTTTTCTAGGTTCGTTATCATGGTCTAAAGTATCTTTCTATCTTCCACAACTATAACAATATCATCCGCGTATAGCAGTAAACGTATATTCAGACCTTCTATGTCAATACCTCCTTTTAAGTAATCGTGAAGATCATTCAAGTGCAATGCAAAGAGCAAAGGCGACAGCAAACAACCCTGCTTCACGCCAGATTCTGTTTTGAAATAATCAGACCTTTCTTCTCCCGTCCTAACCGCTGTTTTAGTATTCTGATACACGCTTTCTATAATTTTAACAAACTTTGTAGATTAGTAAACCTCGGCTAATGTTATCAAACGCGGCCTTAAAGTCTACAAAAAAATGCATATCATTTCCTTTTTTCTGCTAATTTGGTGTTGGCTATAGCGGCCAGATTGTACACATTGTCGGCTGTTGAATAATTCCATCTGAAGCCAGCTTGATATTCAAGCAAAATTTTTCGATTTTCAACCCAAGCTGATAGTCTTTCGTTGAGGACACCCATAAAAATTTTGGCCACACTATTCATTAAAGATATTCCTCTGTAGTTCGAGACCTCGTTTATGCTTCCTTTTTTGTGAATAGGAAGAATTATTGAATTCACAAAGGCATCTCCAACTTCGCTGGTTTCATAAATTCTATTATATGATCGTGCTAATGATTATGAGCATAGGTGCGTACAGTATATCCAATGCAGTCTGTTCGGGGTTCAGAAGTTGTCTGAAATATTCCTTGAAAGCTTCTGAGGCTAACGTTTGATTTGTTTTTTGGCTCCTGATTATTTATTTCCTTCACCAGTTCCACCATTCTTTGCCATTTTTAAAATTATTTATTTTTCCATTTAAATTGGAATTGTATCTACATTTGCTTGTTTGGCATACCTCTTTATACATCCTCTTTGCTTAAATATGCCTGTTCCTGCCATCCGTTATTATCTTTTTTGAATTTACGAAGCTGTGCAAAAACCTTTTTTCCAGCCCAATGACACCTTTCATTAAACCATTTAGTTTTGGGGGTATATACTTTTGATGTGCTTGTCATATCTGCTGCAGAGACAATAATATCTGCTAAGTTTATTGGGTATAACCATTCCTTCGTTTCTAAGAGGTTTTGAAGCTTGGCATTCAGTTTGTTTTGATAAGTAAATTTGTTTGGATCCTTCCACAACAATTTTGGTAGATGCTTCATTAACATTTCAGATTGGGTCGGTGACTTTAATTCCAAAGTAAGCACTATTGGTAGGTAATCAGACCATATTTTTTCGTCCACCTTAAAATTTTCAACATGGTGCACTAAAGCATATGACATGCTATCTGCCCATTTAGATTATTAAATTGTTTACGTTGCAGAAATCCATATATAAACATCCCCTAGCATATATTTCGTTATCTTTAGATATCTTCCTATCGGTTCCAGCTCGAAAAAAAAAACCGATACGTATATTTATGTCTCTAATTAGTGGCTTACATTATTTTTTGATAGTGACCTCTTAACTCCAACCATAACTACACCAATCGCCGTACCGTATCTGTTAATTTTTGTTGCTCCTATCGAATATATATGGTGCTCAGGAAAGTACTTCCGCGCTTGTACTGTTTTCTCAGCAGTACAATGACATCAAAATCGTTTAAATACTTAAAGAACAGTGGATATAAATATTTATTTGACAATCAATTTATATTATACGACATTATTTTCATTTTTGTATAAGTGTGATTTTCTTTAATAATATGTAAATCGTGTCTAGCAGGGGTGATCTCTAGTTTTTTGGGTGAATTTTATCGAAGATGTTGTTGAAAGATGTGGTGTTTAGTTCTTCGCAATATATAGATTCTTGAGAACCGCTTCAGCTTCCTCCCGACCACATATTAGGTTATCTTGACTATCCCAAGTGAACCATTTGTCCTTAATCTTTAGTCGATCCTCTCACTACAATTTTATATTTCTTGAATTCCTTTAGAATCTCCTTTCGTATCAACAACATGGCTACTTTATTTCTCTGCCTTCTTGGGTTTAAGTCCCTGTCAACTGAAATGGATGTGCCGGCCAATTTTTTGGTGTTTCGGAGTACCTCTAACACGTTACTTTCATTTCCAAAATCAGCAACAACCGTTTGAATGCCATTTCGTTCGAATAGAGTATGGGCTGATATTATTGTGGGAGATATGTTAAGTTTTCGTGTACATATCTGCATAACGGCATCTATAGGAGGTTTTATATTCTCAATTCTCTTGAAAACTAACTTTGCACTTGTCTATTGGCGTTCTAGCCAACGCAAGTTATCATCCTCGACTCTCATTTTCTTGTTCAATATGTTGATTTCATCCCTTAACATTTGGTTTTCACTTTTTAGATGAGCAATTTCGGCCGTAGCAGCTGATATTCCGTCCTTTACCTCCTCTAAGTCTTCTTTTGTTGGTAGATTCGATAATTTTTCTTCTAGTTTTTCTTTCTATAGTAGTATATAGTATATATATATATATATATAAGGGGTCTTGGTCACTTTTTGGCCCTTATTTTGCATCTTTGTGTCTAAGGGGGTAGAGAACCTATTCGCATAAAATTTGAAATTTTCAGAGTAGGGCCCATATTGGCTAAAAGATTGTATTTATGCTACCCTGGGGCACAGATAATTGCCACATAGGAATTTATTTAAGTAAAGTCCCCACATTTGAGTATCCCCAAGTCTATATGAAATAAATTGTGGAAACATGAACAAATTACAAATATAAAAAGTAGCACGGGACCGAATATTTGTTGAATTGTCATTGAATTATACTATGATGTAAAATATGGGCTTTATGGGGTCTCCAACTTACAACTTAAATGGCAAATAAAATTAATTCCCATCTTACGGTAATGGATGTAAAATAGCTATATTTTTGATTTGGCCTCTATTTGTCATATTGGATTATAAGGGGTAGAAGAAAGTTTTCAATGAAGGTCGATGTTTCGGAATAGTGCCCATATAAAGGTACCTCCTGATTTTACCATATTTCAAAGGATTTGGCTAAAAATGTATATTTGGGGTGCAAATCTTACATAAAAATTTCAACATATCTACAAATTTTAGAATTTTCTCCATGTAATAGTACCCTCTCAAGTCCACTTTTTGGCGGACAAACAGACCGACATGGTTAGGGGGACTTATGAGGACTCTAATGCACAATCTAAGGTGCTAATGGGTTTAAAAAGTAATTAACTTTGGCTATTCTTAAATCATTCAGCCCTCAATTATGAGATGTACAAAATACAGCACATTCCAAATTACTGCTCATTTGACTGGAAAATTTTGTTACGATTTTTAAAATACTAAAAATTAATTTGATGCATGGGGATAAGATTGATATATACTTTTTAATAGATTTGTATAGCACATCCACATATTTGAAGCCCACGGTTTAAATACTGAAGCCCACGGCTTAAATACGGGAACAGGTATTTTAAAACACTTTTAAACGACCAGTACGTGAACACTTATATCAGTCATATCTGTGAATAATTATGCTTTGACAAATATGCATAATAGACAAAAACTACGGGCCGGCAACGCGGACCGGGCCAGCTAGTTTTATATGAAATCAATAAGCAAAAATTTGTTATTACAATGATTGAAAACAATGAAAATTCCTATTCAACCATACATATATAAGAAATAATTATTAATTTAATATTAAACCTATTACACATAAAATATTTCATATATATAAATATATATAAAGAGTGATTTGATAAGAGCTTAATAACTTTTTTTTAAAAAAAAACGCATAAAATTTGCAAAATCTCATCATATATATCATATATATATATATATATATATATATATATATATATATATATATATATATATATATATATATATATATATATATATATATATATATATATATATATATATATATATATATATGGGATTTATATACAAGACTGTTTTCCAAATATATATATATGGGATTTATATTTGATGTGTTAAGCATGCTATGTACGACACATTCCAATTAAATTTGGAATATGTGACGGAATTTGTCTAAAAAATTTTTTTGCCAAATTATATTGAAATCGGATCAGATTTCAGGAGGTACTACTCCGAAACATCGACCTACATTGAAAACCTTCTTTTACCCCTTATAATCCAAGATGACAAATAGAGGCCAAATCAAAAATATAGCAAAACAACATAGCATGTCAAACTGAGCAAGTCAAACATTTAAATAAGCAAAAATAACCGACAAAACGTTATGGGGCTCATTTCAACACGTGGACCTACCTACTTCTATCACATGACAATAATCCGTCCAATGAGAACTCAATGTGCAAAGTTCATTGGGTCTGCAATCAGTGAAATACCGACTATAAAGGGAAAAGGATTCTTTCAGAAATTCTTCCTAAACTTCTACGATACCTTAAATCACTTTTGCAGTTCATGATATGGGTCATAACCACCGGATAAGGATGCAACCCGATTTTAAGTATATCTTACATTTTAACCATATTTTCATACGGTTTCACGTTTTGTATAACCATCATATGATTTAAGGAACCGGACATTTGTTTAATCGTCTTTGAATTATACTATGATAAAGATATGGAAATTATGGGGTCTCCAACGCGCAATTTCAATGACAAATAATTCATATTACTTTAAAAACAAGTAAAAAAATTAAGTTCGGCCGGGCAGAATGATTACTATCATCCATCTGAAGGTAAAAGAAACATTTTTATATAAAAGTATCTAAATTCAAGCGTGTTTCACTTTAAACTTCATATACCAGTAAGACTGTTTGAATGAGGCCATTATATGGGCCCATACCAAAACGGGAACCTCTGTTTACAATTTTATACTTCAAGGATTGTCATCTATCAAACCTTCTAAAATACCAAATTTGAAACAATTATACGCGTAAATGTGTGGATTATCAACATATCCAATATAGGTAGGTATCGTTACATGTGTTAGACAAATCCGAGAAGAAATGTGGCAAAAATCATCAAAATACCGAATTTCGAGAGATACCGTTATATGGGGACTATACCAAAACGTGAACCGATAGATCATTTTCTATACCAACCATCCTATACACAATACAAATTTTTCAGCTAAATTTTGACGCTATACGTCAAATAATGTGGGCTGTATCGTAATTTAAACAAACAGACATACAGACGGTCAAATCGGCTTAGAGTTTTATGCTGATTATGAATATATATGCATATTTAATGAGGTGTATGACGAACATTTAGTGATGTTACAAATGTAATGAAAAGTTAATATACCCTCCTTTCCAAGGCGGACCGGGCCAGCTAGTCTATTTATAGTCTGTTTCATCAGGTGTACCCCAGGGAAGTCACTTGGGTCCATTACTGTTTGTTCTTTACCTTAATGACCTTCCAAACGTAGTTCGTTTTTCCAAAATTTTAATGTACGCTGATGATGTGAAGCTTTTTCTTCACACAAATTCACTTAGCGATCAAATCTCTTTGCAATATGATTTATACTCACTCGTAAACTGGTGTAGTGCAAATGGTATGACCCTTAATCTAAAAAAATGCAAAAAGTTGTCTTTCTTTCGATCCCAACCTTTATTATCTAATTACTTTATTGGCTCCCACAAATTGGATAATGTTGATTCGTTTGTTGATTTGGGCGTAATATTAGATCCTAAGCTTCGGTTTCATTTGCATATTGATTCTTGCGTTAATAAAGCGAAATCTTTACTAGGATTCATCAATCGCTGGTCTAAAGAGTTTGATGATCCTTACGTAACTAAAAGATTATTCGTTAGCTTAGTGCGTCCAGTATTAGAATATGGCTGTATATTGTGGAGTCCATTTTATAAATTTTACTCTGATAAAATTGAATCTGTACAAATTCAGTTTTTAATTTTCGCTTTACGTGGTTTAAACTGGAACGTTTCCGAACCTCTTCCTCCTTATGAGAGTCGGTTATTGTTAATTGACCTTCCATCACTTGAAAGAAGACGTCTTATGTTAAGAGCACTATTTATCAATTAATTAGTACACGGTCTCATTGATTCTCCATTTCTTATAGGTGAAATATACCATAATGTTCCTTCTCGCAGAACTCGTAATTTTGAACCCTTAAAATTATCGTTTGCGAGAACTAACTATGAGCTTAACAACCCTATGAGGTCACTTTGTGTTATTTATAACAGTTTATTTAACACTATTTGCTTAAGTAATCCATTAAATACAATAAAGAACTATATTCTACATATGTAATTTTGTTTGTTTAATGAGTATTTCGTGAATTGTTTCATGTCTTTGTCTTAATTTTCCAAACTCATTTTACGGCATCTTATCTACATCTCCCCAAGCGGAACTAGTAGAACTCGCCTTTGAGTAATAGTTGTAAACAGTAGATTGAAATTCTGTTATAAATTACTAAGCTGCTTGATCATCTGGCACTTGATCTACATTTCCCTTTGCGGTACAGTAGACACAGCCAATGAGCAGCAATTTTTAAAATCTGTACCTTGTTAACTTTGTTTACTAATCTGTGTGTGTCTGTTATTTTTTGTTATTTTATTTACTGGCTGATGAAGTTTCTGTAGCCGGTGCGAAACCATTGCTAACCCGCCTTAGTCCGGACTTTGGTGTGTACGCGCTCTCTACGTATAGGAAGGTGGCCCCCTCGGTCGGCAGGGGCGGGTGTGAGAGGCGTGGGAACGAACGATAAAAGAAAGTTGTGTTAGTTACTACGCTTATAACTTAAGAACCGCTGGACTGATTTTAGCGATTCATACAAATTCGGAATTGTCTCCTGTCCGAAAAGGATATATCCAAAAAAAATCGCGTAAAAACATTTTCATTTGACTTTTGAAATGTACAATAGCAATGTTTTATTTTGCATGTTTTTTTCCATTTTGACTTACTTTTTATACCCTACACCACAAGGTGGTCAGGGTATTATGTCTTTGTGCATTTGTTTGTATCAGGCAAAAGGAAACAAGATAGACCCATAGTTCCTTTTGATGATCTGCATAGAATCACATTCGTCTGTCCGTCTGTCTGTCCGTCTGTCCATGTATTTTTGTAAACAAAGAACAGTTCGCATTTATTGCCCTATCCAGATGAAATTTTGCACAAATCATTTGTTTGGCCCAAGGACGAACCCTATTGAAGTTGGAGATAATCGGTCAAAATTTAGATATAGCTCCAATATATATCTTCATCCGATTTCCTTTTGTTGTGTACCAAACGTGTAATATCAGTACGAATAGTATGGAATTTTGCATGTACGATCAGATTGAACCTGAAAATAAGTATGCTAAATTTGATCGAAATCGGTTCAGATATAGTTATATATATTTTTATGCGATTTCAAATTAATTGTGCACCAAATGGGCAATACAAGTCCGAATTTAAAAGGTACAAATGCTTCGGCATATTTAGTCCTTTGAACTTTAAATTATAATTATAATCATAGCGTATATAATTGAATTCTCCCATAAAAACTTTTGACTGTTATGTGCAGCTCTACTAAATTAGCAAAGTGGTGTAGGGTATCATAAAGTCGGCCCCGTCCGACTTTAAGACTTTCTTTACCTCCACCATACTATGGAGGGTACAATAACTTGGTCATTCCGTTTGTAAATCGAAATACTCATGTCAGACCCAACACAGTATATATATTCTTGATCAGCGTATAATGCTAAGTCGATTTAGCGATGTCCGTCGGTCCGTCTGACTGTCTGTCTGTTGTAATCACGCTATCTTTCGAACGAATTGAGATAGAAGGCTAAAATTTTGCACACATGTTTATTTTTCCAGTAGGGAGGTTAAGTTCGTAAATGGGCCATGTGGGTCCACGTCTTCGTATAGCCCCCATATAACCTCCCGATATTCGGTATTTTGATGATTTTAGCGACATTATTTACCGGAATGGCTTCACATTTGGTTGTTAAAGTAAGTAAAGGATACTTCAGCCTAATACAGAAAATTGTCTGTGCAGGTCCACGTCTTCATATAGCCCCCATATAACCGTACCTCCCGATATTCGGTATTTTGATGATTTTTGCGACATTATTCACCGGAATCGTTTCAAATTTGGTATTCGAAATTCGAGAGAGATACTGTAGCCTAAGACAGAAAATTGTCTGTGCAGGTCCACGTCTTCATATAGCCCCCATATAACTGTACCTCCCAATATTCAGTATTTTGATGATTTTAGCGTCATTGTTCACCGGAATTGTTTCAAGTTACGTATTTAGAATTCGTAATGGGATCTACAGTATGTGCCAGAAAATTGTCTATGCAGGTCCAGGACCCATATATAAGTACCTCCCTATATTCGGTATTTTGACGAGTTTAGGTACGATACCCACCGAAATTGTTTGAGATGTCGTAGTTGAACTTCGTAATGCATGTTACAGCCTATGACTGAAAATTGTCTATCCTGTTCCTGGTCTTTGCACAGCTCCGATGTAACGGTACATCCCTATATACGATATTTAGATTATTTCACCGTTTATTTCAAGTTTTCGAATTTGAATATGGTAATGGCTTATGACAGACAATGCCTATGACCTACATAGGCATTGTTTGTCAAAAGCCATTACGTCGTATAGCCTCCAATAAAACGGCTATATTCGGTATCTTTAAAGTTTAAACAGAATTTTTTAAGGATTTTATTTGTTGAAGATTTCCAAATTCGTTCCAAATGGTCGAGGGTATTCAAACCTCGGCCCGTCCGAACTTACTTCTTTTTAACTTGTTATATTTTATTTTTGAATTCGAATATTAATACCAATTTATTTAATTGACTTGATTTCTTGAGAACTGAAATTGATGGTGGGTTACATGGAAGTGTAGTACCGAATTATGTGGTGGCGAACCGGAATAGATGATATCGAAATACTTTAACACGGTCACACCAAGGAAAAAAATAATTACTTATTCAAAATCGCTAAAAAATCACGAAAAAGAGATCTCATTGCAAAAATTCTCAAAATCGAAAAAAATTTCAATGGAATCGAATTTTAAAATAATAGTACATTCTATTGACAAACTTTGTAAGGACCTTTAAACATTTGCTGTAAAAAATCGGGGAACAAGTTGAAGATTTTTATACCCTCCACCTTGGAAAGGAGGGTATATTACCTTTGTCATTCCGTTTGTAACATGTCTAAATATTCGTCGTAGACCCCATAATGTATATATATTCATAATCAGCATAAAATTCTAAGTCTGTTTGTCCGTCTGGCCCTAGGTCACATTATTTGGCGTAGAGCGTCAAAATTTAGCAGAATAATTTGTATTGTGTTTAGGATGGTTGACATATATCGGTCCACGTTTTTGTATAGCTCTATATAGCGGTACCTCCCGATATTCGGCATTTTGATGATTTTACCACATTTTCCCACGAATATGTCTAAAAATTGGTATTTGTGGGTCATAATTAGTTCTAATGTTTCCATTATCCTAAGGAAGAGGGTATTAAAAGTTCGGCCCAGCCAATCTTAATGTTTTTTACTTGCTTCTATTTGTTATTCTTCTTTTGTCATTTTTTTTTTTTTCAATTTGTATTATCATATTTTTGTGAACAAAATAAAGAATAACTTTTCACTATATACAATTTTCCATAAAAAAAATGAAATAAGTGCGAAATAGGATGTTAACTGACATCTACCTTTCAACTCCAGGGCCTATATCGTGGTTCACCTGAAAGATGCGAACACATTTAAACAAACAAAAATGACCGAAAAAGTCTAATGGGGCTTATTTCAAAGGGTAGACCTACTTATTTTATGTGACAATAATCCGTCCAATGGGAGCTCAAAGTGCAAAATTCTTTGGAAGTACAATCAGTAAAATACCAAATATAAAGGGTGCAAAATAGTAGAACGAATGGGACTTTTAGTAAGAAAGGGATTTCTATCCTTCCAGAAGTTCTTCCAAACATTTAAGATACCTTAAATCGCTTTTGCAGGTCATGATATCGATCATAACTCCCGGTAAGGGTACAACACGATTTCATATTCATATAACCATCGTATGATTTAAGCTATTTTGGTGTCTTGGCCACTTTTTTCATTTTTTGGCCCTTACTTGGCATCTTTGTTTTTAAGGGGGTAGAGAACCTCTTCGCATAAAATTTGAAATTTTTAGTGTGGGGCCCATGTTGGTCTTGACCACATTCATCAATTTGAATTGTGCATCAATTGTATTTATGCTAACCTGGGGTAGGGAACCATCATGCAGATAATTCCAACATAGGAATTTATTTAAGTAAAGTCCCCACATTGAAATATATCCAAGTCCACTTTCACATCTAATGTGTGGTCAGAAAAGAAAATTTTGTATTCTATTGAATTTGTAACCCCCAAGAGAATATTGGTTGGGAACGTAGATTTGGGATGTACATCTACATGAAATAAATTGTGAAAACATGAACAAGTCACAAATATAAGATTTATTTGTTGAATCGTCAGTGAATTATACTATGATGAAAAATATGGACTTTATGAACTTTAATTAATTAATTTATTCTCATCTTACAGTAATGGGTGTAAAATAGAAATTATATTTGACTATTCTAAAATCATTCTGCCCTCAATTATGAGGTGGATAAAACTATTTTTACTTATTTAAATCAAGCGAAATTTTTTTCAGTTTGACATGCTATGTTGTTTTGCTATATTTTTGATTTGGCCTCTATTTGTCATCTTGGATTATAAGGGGTAAAAGAAGGTTTTCAATGTAGGTCGATGTTTCGGAGTAGTACCTCCTGAAATCTGATCCGATTTCAATATAATTTGGCAAACTAATTTTTTAGACAAATTCCGCCACACATTCCAATTAAATTTGGAATATGTGGCGGAATTTGTCTAAAAAATTAGTTTGCCAAATTATATTGAAATCGGATCAGATTTCAGGAGGTACTACTCCGACTTTTTCGGTCATTTTTGTTTGTTTAAATGTGTTCGCATCTTTCAGGTGAACCACGATATAGGCCCTGGAGTTGAAAGGTAGATGTCAGTTAACATCCTATTTCGCACTTATTTCATTTTTTTTATGGAAAATTGTATATAGTGAAAAGTTATTCTTTATTTTGTTCACAAAAATATGATAATACAAATTGAAAAAAAAAAAATGACAAAAGAAGAATAACAAATAGAAGCAAGTAAAAAACATTAAGATTGGCTGGGCCGAACTTTTAATACCCTCTTCCTTAGGATAATGGAAACATTAGAACTAATTATGACCCACAAATACCAATTTTTAGACATATTCGTGGGAAAATGTGGTAAAATCATCAAAATGCCGAATATCGGGAGGTACCGCTATATAGAGCTATACAAAAACGTGGACCGATATATGTCAACCATCCTAAACACAATACAAATTATTCTGCTAAATTTTGACGCTCTACGCCAAATAATGTGACCTAGGGCCAGACGGACAAACAGACTTAGAATTTTATGCTGATTATGAATATATATACATTATGGGGTCTACGACGAATATTTAGACATGTTACAAACGGAATGACAAAGGTAATATACCCTCCTTTCCAAGGTGGAGGGTATAAAAATCTTCAACTTGTTCCCCGATTTTTTACAGCAAATGTTTAAAGGTCCTTACAAAGTTTGTCAATAGAATGTACTATTATTTTAAAATTCGATTCCATTGAAATTTTTTTTCGATTTTGAGAATTTTTGCAATGAGATCTCTTTTTCGTGATTTTTTAGCGATTTTGAATAAGTAATTATTTTTTTCCTTGGTGTGACCGTGTTAAAGTATTTCGATATCATCTATTCCGGTTCGCCACCACATAATTCGGTACTACACTTCCATGTAACCCACCATCAATTTCAGTTCTCAAGAAATCAAGTCAATTAAATAAATTGGTATTAATATTCGAATTCAAAAATAAAATATAACAAGTTAAAAAGAAGTAAGTTCGGACGGGCCGAGGTTTGAATACCCTCGACCATTTGGAACGAATTTGGAAATCTTCAACAAATAAAATCCTTAAAAAATTCTGTTTAAACTTTAAAGATACCGAATATAGCCGTTTTATTGGAGGCTATACGACGTAATGGCTTTTGACAAACAATGCCTATGTAGGTCATAGGCATTGTCTGTCATAAGCCATTACCATATTCAAATTCGAAAACTTGAAATAAACGGTGAAATAATCTAAATATCGTATATAGGGATGTACCGTTACATCGGAGCTGTGCAAAGACCAGGAACAGGATAGACAATTTTCAGTCATAGGCTGTAACATGCATTACGAAGTTCAACTACGACATCTCAAACAATTTCGGTGGGTATCGTACCTAAACTCGTCAAAATACCGAATATAGGGAGGTACTTATATATGGGTCCTGGACCTGCATAGACAATTTTCTGGCACATACTGTAGATCCCATTACGAATTCTAAATACGTAACTTGAAACAATTCCGGTGAACAATGACGCTAAAATCATCAAAATACTGAATATTGGGAGGTACAGTTATATGGGGGCTATATGAAGACGTGGACCTGCACAGACAATTTTCTGTCTTAGGCTACAGTATCCCTCTCGAATTTCGAATACCAAATTTGAAACGATTCTGGTGAATAATGTCGCAAAAATCATCAAAATACCGAATATCGGGAGGTACGGTTATATGGGGGCTATATGAAGACGTGGACCTGCACAGACAATTTTCTGTATTAGGCTGAAGTATCCTTTACTTACTTTAACAACCAAATGTGAAGCCATTCCGGTAAATAATGTCGCTAAAATCATCAAAATACCGAATATCGGGAGGTTATATGGGGGCTATACGATGACGTGGACCCACATGGCCCATTTACGAACTTAACCTCCCTACTGGAAAAATAAACATGTGTGCAAAATTTTAGCCTTCTATCTCAATTCGTTCGAAAGATAGCGTGATTACAACAGACAGACGGACAGACAGTCAGACGGACCGACGGACATCGCTAAATCGACTTAGAATTATACGCTGATCAAGAATATATATACTGTGTTGGGTCTGACATGAGTATTTCGATTTACAAACGGAATGACAAAGTTATTGTACCCTCCATAGTATGGTGGAGGTAAAGAAAGTCTTAAAGTCGGACGGGGCCGACTTTATGATACCCTACACCACTTTGCTAATTTAGTAGAGCTGCACATAACAGTCAAAAGTTTTTATGGGAGAATTCAATTATATACGCTATGATTATAATTATAATTTAAAGTTCAAAGGACTAAATATGCCGAAGCATTTGTACCTTTTAAATTCGGACTTGTATTGCCCATTTGGTGCACAATTAATTTGAAATCGCATAAAAATATATATAACTATATCTGAACCGATTTCGATCAAATTTAGCATACTTATTTTCAGGTTCAATCTGATCGTACATGCAAAATTCCATACTATTCGTACTGATATTACACGTTTGGTACACAACAAAAGGAAATCGGATGAAGATATATATTGGAGCTATATCTAAATTTTGACCGATTATCTCCAACTTCAATAGGGTTCGTCCTTGGGCCAAACAAATGATTTGTGCAAAATTTCATCTGGATAGGGCAATAAATGCGAACTGTTCTTTGTTTACAAAAATACATGGACAGACGGACAGACAGACGGACAAAAGGAACTATGGGTCTATCTCGTTTCCTTTTGCCTGATACAAACAAATGCACAAAGACATAATACCCTGACCACCTTGTGGTGTAGGGTATAAAAAGTAAGTCAAAATGGAAAAAAAAAACATGCAAAATAAAACATTGCTATTGTACATTTCAAAAGTCAAATGAAAATGTTTTTAAGCGATTTTTTTGGATATATCCTTTTCGGACAGGAGACAATTCCGAATTTGTATGAATCGCTAAAATCAGTCCAGCGGTTCTTAAGTTATAAGCGTAGGAACTAACACAACTTTCTTTTATATAAATAGACTAGCTGGCCCGGTCCGCTTTGCCGGCCCGTAATTTTAGTCTCTAATGCTACTATATCATCCACCTTGGAAAGGAGGGTATATTAACTTTTCATTACATTTGTAACATCACTAAATGTTCGTCATACACCTCATTAAATATGCATATATATTCATAATCAGCATAAAACTCTAAGCCGATTTGACCGTCTGTATGTCTGTTTGTTTAAATTACGATACAGCCCACATTATTTGACGTATTGCGTCAAAATTTAGCTAAAAAATTTGTATTGTGTATAGGATGGTTGGTATAGAAAATGATCTATCGGTTCACGTTTTGGTATAGTCCCCATATAACGGTATCTCTCGAAATTCGGTATTTTGATGATTTTTGCCACATTTCTTCTCGGATTTGTCTAACACATGTAACGATACCTACCTATATTGGATATGTTGATAATCCACACATTTACGCGTATAATTGTTTCAAATTTGGTATTTTAGAAGGTTTGATAGATGACAATCCTTGAAGTATAAAATTGTAAACAGAGGTTCCCGTTTTGGTATGGGCCCATATAACGGCCTCATTCAAACAGTCTTACTGGTATATGAAGTTTAAAGTGAAACACGCTCGAATTTAGATACTTTTATATAAAAATGTTTCCTTTACCCTCAGATGGATGATAGTAATCATTCTGCCCGGCCGAACTTAATTTTTTTACTTGTTTTTAAAGTAATATGAATTATTTGTCATTGAAATTGCGCGTTGGAGACCCCATAATTTCCATATCTTTTATCATAGTATAATTCAAAGACGATTAAACAAATGTCCGGTTTCTTAAATCATATGATGGTTATACAAAACGTGAAACCGTATGAAAATATGGTTAAAATGTAAGATATACTTAAAATCGGGTTGCATCCTTATCCGGGGGTTATGGCCCATATCATGAACTGCAAAAGTGATTTAAGGTATAGTAGAAGTTTAGGAAGAATTTCTGAAAGAATCCTTTTCCCTTTATAGTCGGTATTTCACTGATTGCAGACCCAATGAACTTTGCATATTGAGTTCTCATTGGACGGATTATTGTCATGTGATAGAAGTAGGTAGGTCCACGTGTTGAAATGAGCCCCATAACGTTTTGTCGGTTATTTTTGCTTATTTAAATGTGTTCGCATCTTCCAGCTGAAGTACGATGTAGATCCTGGAGTTGAAAGCTAAATGCCAATTTCAGACATGATAGATCGCCATTTAACATCTTGTTGCGTACTATTTCATTTTTGATATTAATTATTCAGAATTTAAAACAATAAAAATTGTACACTTCTATAGTTTTTAAATTGAAAAAAAATCACGCCAAAAGCATTTCTTCTTTTATATTTTTATTGGCATATTTTACGCAATTTTTTTTGCAAGATTCCATTCCGAAGTTGTATGAATTGCGAAAATCCGTCAAAACGTTCTTGAGTTATAAACAAATTGAAAAAAATCGTCAACTTGTTCGCTGGTTTTTTACAGCCAATATTTAAAGGTCCATACGAAGTTTGCTCCTTACTATTATTTTGAAATTTGATTCCATTGAAAAAATTTTCTCAGTTTTTCCCTATTTTAGAGTTTTTGCAGTGCAATATGCTCTTTTTTAATTTTTTGGTTTGACCACGTTAAATTATTTTGACATCATCAATTCAGTTCCGCCACTCCATAATTTTCGTCGCTTTCTACTACCCAAAAAGACTACACATCATATTAGAATTCAAAAAAAAAAAAAAACACTACAAATGTTCATTCCGAAATAGTATGTCAAAATGGAAAAAAAATCATGCAAAATAAAACATTACTATTGTACACTTCAAAAGTCAAAATGACAGTTTTAAAATTTCACATTTTTACGCGATTGTTTTGGATTTTATTCTTTTCTGCTAGGAGACAATTCCGAATTTGTGTAAATCGTTAAAATCAGTTCAGCGGTTCTTGAGTTATAAGCGTGGTAACTAACACAACTCCTTATATATAGATAGACTAGCTACCCCTTTTGATTTTATATGCATTCAAAATTTTATTTAGAGTTTTTGCAGTGCAATATGCTCTTTTTTAATTTTTTGGTTTGACCACGTTAAATTATTTTGACATCATCAATTCAGTTCCGCCACTCCATAATTTTCGTCGCTTTCTACTACCCAAAAAGACTACACATCATATTAGAATTCAAAAAAAAAAAAAAACACTACAAATGTTCATTCCGAAATAGTATGTCAAAATGGAAAAAAAATCATGCAAAATAAAACATTACTATTGTACACTTCAAAAGTCAAAATGACAGTTTTAAAATTTCACATTTTTACGCGATTGTTTTGGATTTTATTCTTTTCTGCTAGGAGACAATTCCGAATTTGTGTAAATCGTTAAAATCAGTTCAGCGGTTCTTGAGTTATAAGCGTGGTAACTAACACAACTCCTTATATATAGATAGACTAGCTACCCCTTTTGATTTTATATGCATTCAAAATTTTATTTACGAATATATGTTGGTTGAAGAAAAAACAAATTTAAAAATTAAAAAAAAAAATATATTGCACTACTTTAATGCGTAAATAACCAAAACCATTAGAAAAGCAGTAACATGACATACATTCACGAAGGGTTTGTCCTCCGGATTTATTTATTTCATAGCAAATACCAAGCGTGCAGTAAAATGCAATCTTTTGAAGTTGAGTGGCATTTCTATTGCAATTAGTGAATTCGAGATAGCAACATACTTCGCCGTAATAAGCGTATTTCAAATCAATTGTTGTGTTGTTTTTTAGTGTTAGCCTAAGGCGTTGTGGGTCAATGGTTCTTATTAAAATCATATCCCAATCTGATCCGGTTTAAATATAATTTTAAAAAAATTACTTTTACACCAAATTCCGCCACACCTTTCATATTTCATTGAAATCGGTGCGTCAAACATGTGAAATCGGGCGATAACATATATATATGGGAGCTATATCCAAATCTTAACTAATTTCCAATTAATTTGTCACATTTATTATTGTAACCAAATTCCGCCACACATTTTGAATTTCATTTGTATCGGTCATATATATCATGTTTGGTGCATAACATGTATGAAATCGGCCGAAATATATATGTTAGCTATACCCAAACCTCAACTTATTTCAATATAATTTGGCAATTTTTTTTGGTGCCAGATTTTGTGTCTCTCGCTTTGGGTGCATCAAATATGTGAAATCGGCTGAGTATATATATGGGAGCTATAATCAAATCTGAGCCTATTTGCATATAATTTGTCAAATTTATTTTTGTACCAAATTTAGCCACTCATGCCGAATTTCATTGGAATCGGAAATACGTATCGTGTTTTGTGCATCAAATATGTGAAATCGGCGGAAAATATATATGGGAGCTATATCCAAATCTGAACCGATTTTAATATAATTTGACTAATTTATTTTCTAATCAAAATCCCGTTACATATTCTAAATTTCTTTGGAATCGAACATACATATCGTGTATGGTGCATAAAATACATGAAATCGGTCGAAAATATATATGAGAGCTATATCCAAATCTGAACCGATTTTAATATAATTTGACATATGTATATTTGTTTTAATTTCCGCTACACATTCCAAATTTCATTGAAATTAGAGATACGTAGCGTGTTTGGTGCATCAAATACATGAAATCGGTCGAAAATATATATGGGAGCTATATCCAAATCTGAACCGATTTCAATTTAATTTGACAAATTCATTGTGGCTCCCAATTCCGTTACTTATTTTAAATTTCATTACAATTGGAAATACATATCGTGTTTGGTCCACCAAATATATGAAATCGGCCGAAAATGTATATGGGAGCTATATCCAAATCTGAACCGATTTCAATATAATTTGGCAAACTTATTTTTGTTCCAAATTCCGTTACGTATTCCAAATTTGGAGACTGTATCTTCAACCAATCAATAGATATGTGCATATAAAATCTAAATTTTTGGGAGGTACCTCCGATTCTGCTGCTATATTTCCAGTTCCAAGTGGAAAATCAAAAATGTATATAGCCTATGTTATTTTCAGGCGATGTTGCAGTATATATGGAAATTTTCAGGAAAATCTATTCAGCGGTTTTCGAGTCCATAAATTACAAACAAACAAACAAACAATCAAACAAACATACAAACATTTTCCTCTTTTATAGATATAGAAGAATAGAAGTATGCGTGGTCAGTTCCCTAGCGCCCAAATAAATTCTTAAGTTTGGAGGGAAAGTCAACAGTATCTCATGTAATAATTTTCAAACCGATATCTTCATTATCTGACAAATATAAATATTTTAGATAAATCAAGATAGTGGGCGTAAAAGTAGGCGTGGTTAATATTTTTTTCTTTAAAAACTTAGCTCGGGGTATGACGAACGTTTGTACACAAAATTATGCAAATCGGTCCAGCCGTTTTCAACTGATTCCATTACCAACAAACAACAATTGATTTTTATATATATAGATAGATATTTAATATTTTTTAATTGTATATTTAAACATACTTACCATAAATCTAAATCTCAACCGATTGGAATTAAATTTAACGCATTCATTCCATATTAAGATTTTGGTAAATCTATATCTATAAAAGAGGAAAATGTTTGTATGTTTGTTTGTTTGTAATTTATGGACTCGAAAACCGCTGAATAGATTTTCCTGAAAATTTCCATATATACTGCAACATCGCCTGAAAATAACATAGGCTATATACATTTTTGATTTTCCACTTGGAACTGGAAATATAGCAGCAGAATCGGAGGTACCTCCCAAAAATTTAGATTTTATGTGCAAATTTGGAATACATAACGGAATTTGGAACAAAAATAAGTTTGCCAAATTATATTGTAATCGGTTCAGATTTGGATATAGCTCCCATATATATTTTCAACCGATTTCGTTCATTTGATGCCTCAAACACAATATGAATGTTCGATTCCAATGAAATTTGGAATGTGTGACGGGATTTGATCCGAAAATAAATTTGTCAAATTATATTGAAATCGGTTCAGATTTCGATATAGCTCCCATATATATTTTCGGCCGATTAAAGCATTTGATGCACCAAAGACGCTATGTTTCCTCAATTTCAATGAAATTTGAAACGTGTGATAGATTTTATCTAAAAAATCGATTTCCCAAATTATATTGAAATCGGTTCAGATTTGGACATAGATCCCATATACATTTTCGGCCGATTTCATATATTTGGTGGACCAAACACGATATGTATTTCCAATTGTAATGAAATTTAAAATAAGTAACGGAATTGGGAGCCACAATGAATTTGTCAAATTAAATTGAAATCGGTTCAGATTTGGATATAGCTCCCACATATATTTTCGACCGATTTCATGTATTTTATGCACCATACACGATATGTATGTTCGATTCCAAAGAAATTTAGAATATGTAACGGGATTTTGATTAGAAAATAAATTAGTCAAATTATATTAAAATCGGTTCAGATTTGGATATAGCTCCCATATATATTTTCCGCCGATTTCACATATTTGATGCACAAAACACGATACGTATTTCCGATTCCAATGAAATTCGGCATGAGTGGCTAAATTTGGTACAAAAATAAATTTGACAAATTATATGCAAATAGGCTCAGATTTGATTATAGCTCCCATATATATACTCAGCCGATTTCACATATTTGATGCACCCAAAGCGAGAGACACAAAATCTGGCACCAAAAAAAATTGCCAAATTATATTGAAATAAGTTGAGGTTTGGGTATAGCTAACATATATATTTCGGCCGATTTCATACATGTTATGCACCAAACATGATATATATGACCGATACAAATGAAATTCAAAATGTGTGGCGGAATATGGTTACAATAATAAATGTGACAAATTAATTGGAAATTAGTTAAGATTTGGATATAGCTCCCATATATATATGTTATCGCCCGATTTCACATGTTTGACGCACCGATTTCAATGAAATATGAAAGGTGTGGCGGAATTTGGTGTAAAAGTAATTTTTTTAAAATTATATTTAAACCGGATCAGATTGGGATATGATTTTAATAAGAACCATTGACCCACAACGCCTTAGGCTAACACTAAAAAACAACACAACAATTGATTTGAAATACGCTTATTACGGCGAAGTATGTTGCTATCTCGAATTCACTAATTGCAATAGAAATGCCACTCAACTTCAAAAGATTGCATTTTACTGCACGCTTGGTATTTGCTATGAAATAAATAAATCCGGAGGACAAACCCTTCGTGTATGTATGTCATGTTACTGCTTTTCTAATGGTTTTGGTTATTTACGCATTAAAGCAATATATTTTTTTTTTAATTTTTAAATTTGTTTTTTTTTTTTTTTCAATCAACATATATTCGTAAATAAAATTTTGAATGCATATAAAATTAAAAGGGGTAGCGAAGCGCACCAGATGCAACAATAAATTAAAAACTAAACAGTTCCCATTCTGTCCACAACAAATTTTATAAGTGTAGACATAATTTCCGTTGGAACCTTTATACGTTAATAGTACTTGTTTTTATACCCTCCACCATACTATGGAGGGTATATTCATTATACCCTACAACACTATGTGTTGGGGGTATTATAAGTTTGATTGGGCCAAAAATTATGTAACACCTCGAAATATTGGTTTCCAACATAGGAAAGTATATATGGATCTTCCTATCTCGCCGAGCTGAGTCGATCTAGCTATGTATGTCCGTCCGTCCGTCTGTCCGTCTGTCCATGTTAATTTGTAATCACTCTACAGGTCGCAATTATAGTCCGATCTTCACGAAATTCAGAATGAAGGTGGGGATAGGGTCAGAATAGAACCCTATTTCTTTTGGAGATGATCGCATAATATTTAGGGGTTGAAATGGACAAAAAAATTCCTGGTTTTGCAGTTGGTCTACAGGTCGCAATTATAGACCAATCGACGCGGAAGTTAGCATGGGGCTAGAGCTTACGGCTGGCCAGACGCCTTCCAATTTTGATGGTCATCGGTGGTCATTTAGTGGGTGAAAAAGGCTATGACATTTGAGTTAAATAAAATCAGATTTTCCATTAAACCGCGAATATTCCTGACCGTTACGTAAATGCCGATAGTATATATTTCGGATATATATAGCGAAATATATACAATGTATATATACAAAGGAAGGGGATGTTAGCTAAAATGCTTATATCTCAAGAATGGCTGGATCGACAAATTTTGTCAATCCAGAATGCCCTTATGGCATAAAAGGATACAATTTAAAAAACGCATAAAAAGACGCCTATAATGATGTTAATATAGATTTTTTTAGTATTTTGTGCCATATTTTTAATTTTTTATATCTTTTATCGCATGCGATTTTTCAATTTGATTTAATATTGAAGTGTATATTTTGTAATATTTTTTCACCTTACAACACAGGTTGGGGATATTGTATATATATTGCAATTATCGTCAGATCCTCACGAAAAGGGTAGGGTTAGGCTCACAATGGCTAGGCCTATTGTTTTCAAAGATGTCCGCAATATATTTAGGGGTTGAAATTGACCAACGAAACATGTTCCTGATTTTGCAGCCGTTGTAATACAAATAGAAACCAAAGGATACAAAATCTCGCATGATGTTAGAGTTAAGGACTCTGGGTAGAATGGATCACTACTTTGTGTAAAAAATACCAGCATCACTTACGGCGATATCCGACGATAGCCAAATATCGTAGACAAGAAAATCATATAGACGAGTCTAAATTTGGAGATTCAGAGGGGCTTCTTGCTTTTGGAGATGGTTCAAATGAACCAAAAACAGAAAAAATCCTGATACACAATTGAAGCCATTCGACATGCCTGGGAAGAGCGATAAGGACAGGGAAGAATTCTAGCATTTTTGCACAACAACACGACATAGTTCGTAAATATTGGGCAAATGTCCCTGTTCAAAATGCTAAGGGTGATATCTGCGTGACATAGTTTCAAAAGCGAAATCTTCCAAAATGGATTAGGACATAAGAGGGCTTCTAACATGTTGTAGTGTTGTAGGGTATCACATGGTCGGCCCCGCACGACTATAGCCTTTGCTTACTTGTTTTGTCATTCCGTTTGTAACTCATCGAAATAATGATCTTAGAACCAACAAAGTATATATATTCTTGATCAGAGTAAAATTCTAAGACGATTTAGCAATGTCCGTCTGTCTGTCTGTCTGTCTGTCTGTCCGTCTGTCTGTCTGTTGTAATCACTCTATCTATCAAACGTGTTGAGATAGAAGGCTAAAATTTTGCACACATATTTATTTCAAAGACCTAAAATGGTAAAGACTAGACAAAATACATTCTGAGCAAATGGTTTGTGTCTACAATACGGCTCATGACAGGGAAATGTTAATATAAAAAACACAATTACAGACACGAATGAGAAATAAGAGTTTGAAAAATCCAAAAATGAGATTTCAAAATTCTATTCCATAGACCTTTCCAAAAAATTGCATATTGAGTTAGTGGTTTGAATCAGTTTTGTTTATTTTGCTAGTAGGAAGGATAAGTTCGTAAATGGGCCGGAATTGTTTCAAATTTGGTATTTGAAGTTCGAAATGTATACTGCAGCCTGAGACAGAAAATTGTCTGTGCAAGTCTACGTCTTCGTACAGCCACCATATAACGGTACCTCCCTATATTCGGTATTTTGATGATTTTAGCGACACTATTTACCGGAATTGTTTCAAATTTGGTGTTTGAAGTTCGAAATGGATACTACAGCCTAAGGCAGAAAATTGTCTATGCAGGTCCACGTCTTCGTATAGCCCCCATATAACGGTACCTCCCAATATTCGGTATTTTGATGATTTTAGCGTCATTATTCACCGTAGTAGTTTGAAACTACGTATTTAGAGTTCGTAATGGTCTGTGACAGAAAATTTTCTATGCAAGTAAGCGTCTTCTTATAGGCCCCATATATCAGTACCTCCTTATATTCGGTATTTTGACGATTTTAGGTACAATACTCACCGAAATTGTTTGAGATGCCGTATTTGAAGTTCGTAATGGAAGCTACAGCTTGTGACAGAAAGTTGTCTATGCAGGTCCAGGTCTTCGTATAGCTCCTATATAACGGTACCTTCCTATGTACGGTATTTTGATGATATTAGCTACATTATTCACCGTTTTTTCAAGTTTCGAATTTGAATATGGTAATGGCTTGTGACAAACAATGCCTATGTAGGTGCACGTCGTACAGGCCCTAATATGATGGCTATATTCGGTATTTTTAAAATGTTAACAGAATTTTTGGCGAATGTTATCTTTTTTGAAAATGTTCAAATTCGTTCTAAATGGTGGAGGGTATTTAGAGTTCGACCCGGCCGAACTTACTGCTTTTTTACTTCTTCTCAACTCAAATAACTCTGTATACACTGTTATACAAAACTTCTCCCAATCCACTAATATAAAAATTTGCTTTACTAAAACGTTTATAAGTGCGGTTGTAAGATTTTTCAAAAGAATTTTAGTTGAATATAATTCTTTGGTTCCTCTTCTATTGAGCATACGATCGAATACTCGTGCGTGATTGTAAATTACAATTCATTGAATGAACCTTGGGTACGACATGGTAATTGTCAATTATAGGGACGTTGATTTTTTGCTATCACTGTTCACTAAATTTCAAGTTTGGTTTTTCATAAAACATTGCTATTTTGATTGAATTGGAGGTGTTAAGAGCTAATGAGGTTTTTGCAATTGATTTTCGTGAAGAGTAATTCGTGTAATGCTGATGTTTGCTATAATATCATTAAAATTAATATCGGCCATAAGGCAATTTCCAGAATAAACAAGTAAAACAGTTATAATACCCTCCACCATTTAAATCGAATTTGACAATTTTCAAAAAAATTAAATCTGTTAAAAATTCTGTTGAAATTTTAAAAATACCAAATGTATGTAGGCAACTTTTGACATAAGCCATTACAATATTCAAATGCGAAACTTTAAAACAATATGGGGACTATACGAAGATGTGAACCTGCACAGACAATTTTCCTTCATATGATGTAACATCCGTTACGAACTTCAAATACCAAATTGGAAACAATTCCGGTGAATAATGTAGCTAAAATCATCAAAATACCGAATATCGGGAAGTACCGTTATATGGGGGCTATACGAAGACGTGGACCTGCACAGACAATGTTCTGTCATGGGATATAATATAAATTACGAACATTAAAAAGCAAATTTGAAATATTTCTGGTAAATAATTTAGCTTAAATCACCAAAATACCGAAAATAGGGAGGTACCATTATATGGGAGCTACACCAAAACGTGAACCTATATGACCCATTTGGAATATCAAAAGTCTTGCAAAAATATACATTTGAGTACAATTTTATCAACCTACCTTATTTCGTCCGGAAGCACGAGTGATTTCCACAGACGAATAGACGGACGGACATCGCTAAGTCGACATAGAATTTTATGCGGATTAAGAATATATATATATATACTTTGTGGGGTGTAAAATGTATATTTCGAGGTGCTACAAACGGAATGACAATATTAATATACCCTTCATATTATAGTGGAAGGTATAACAAGTAGGTTAACTATTCTAGGATGGGTGTATTTTGTATATACGCATGTGTATTTTGTCAGTAGGCAGTATAAGTAAATTGGCCATGTCGGTCCACTTTTTCGTATATATAACGGTACCATCCGATATTCGGTATTTGGATGATTTAAATTACAATTTCCAAAAGATTTGTTTCAAATTTGGTATTTAGAATTCGCAATGAGTTCTACATCCTGTGCAAAAGAAGTTTTTTTTTTTTTAAATTAGGTACTAAAGATCGTAATGGATTCTTCTCTTCTTTGTCAGAATATAAATCCACATTTTTCTGTGGCAGTCATATAACGAACCTACCTACCTTTTTGTGCTTTTTACTTTTATTTTTAAGGGCTTCTTTGTTTCATGGTGAAGTTTTATTGAAAATTCGGCCCATTCGAACTTAACGATTTTCCTTGACTTTTATATATGAAGTTTATCATTCCATTGGTTACTCATTGAAATGATTTAGCCATATCCCTCCGCCCGTCTGTCTTTGGTAATCACGCTAGAGTCTAAACGGCTTATAATTGAAAGATAAAATTTAGCGTAGAGATATCATTTTCCTATAGGCCACATAAAACGATACCAACGGTCCTCTGAACCGCGAATTTAATAAAATGTCACTTATGATCGTTACAGTGATATGCTGATAGCCAAGATATCGGATATATAGCAAAATAGTTGCAATCTTTATGTAAATGAAATCGATGTTAATTTTGACTTATTTTGACAATTCTCACCAATTCACCACCAATTCTCAAAATGGCTTCTTGGCAGAAAAGTATGAAATCTGAAAAAATCGATTAAAAATATACTAATAAAAAAGTTATTACCGTAATACGGGTTATACAACTGTTGACTGGAATAAAGAAACATTTCTATATATACTTCATAGTAATAACAAAGGTTGAGCTTAATTGTTCCTCTTTTCGAATAATCATCATAGATCTGGAACCAATTTTCTCAAAAACATACGATCTCTAAAAACCATCCAAAATGCTAATGCGATCTGAATGTAATAGTGTGAAAATAAGGTGAAAAATATATTAAAAAATGTACAAAACAACATTGTAAGTTAAATTGAAAAAATTCCATGCGACAAATGATAAGATTTTTTTGCGACATTTTTCACAGGAATTATTTCAAATTTGGTATCCAAAGTTCGTAATGGATACTACTGCCTACGACAGAAAAATTTTCCATGCAGGTCCACGTTTTCGCATAGCCCTCATATAACGGTACCTCCTGATATTCGGTATTTTCATGATTTTTGAATTTTTTCAAGTTTTCCATTTGAATATTGTATTGGCTTATGACAAAAGTTGCCTATGCAGGTTTACGTCGTCGTATAGACCCTAATATAAGGGCTACATTCGGTGTTTTTAAGATTTTAACGCAATGTTTAACGAATTTTATTATTTTTCTTTTTGATAATTGCTAAATTCATTCCAAATGGTGGAGGGTATTCAAAGTTCGACCCGGCTGAAATTACAACAGCGCCTTTTGTGAAGCTGCTAGCAATACTGAGAAGTATGCCTTCGCATTAGTATAAGATTGGTATTTATAAGGAATCTTTGTTTAATTTATAAATTTTTAAAATTTGAAATACTCCTATCGTCGTCGTTTTCGGATCAGCATATGTTGTTTCAGGGGTATGAGTTAAAATTTCGAACTCATTCAATTCTAAAATGTTGAAAAAAAAAAACAATGTTGAACAACTAAAGGATATATGACAGTATAACAGAAACTGTTGCAGAATAAACCAGTAAAGAAAGTCCTATGATACCCTACACCACTTTGCTAATTTAGTTAAGCTCCACTTAATAATTAAAAGTTTTTATGGGAGAATCCAATCATACACTATATGATTATAATTATAATTTAAAATTCAAAGGACTAAATATGCCGAAGCATTTGTATCTTTTAAATTCGGACTTGTATTGCCCATTTCGTGCAAAATTAATTTGAAATCAGATAAAGATATATATGGGAACTATATCCAAATCTGAACCGATCTCGATAGAATTTGGCAAAGATATTTTTGAGCTGTATTGATATATTTCCCTGAATATCGTTGTTACGGAGTGCATATTACGGCTGTGGGTAACAAATACAACAAATCGGATGAACGATATATATGGGAGCTATAGCTATATCTGAACCGATCTTCACCAAATTTGGCATACTACCTTCTAGACTAAATTCGGTCGTATGTGCCAAATTCCATCCCATTTGGGCAAATATTAGACGTTTGGTTCACAATAAAATGTAAATCGGACGAAGTTATATATGGGAGCTATATCCAAATCTGAACCGATCTCGATAAAATTTAGCAAATGTATTTCTGAGCTGTATTTGATATATTTCCCCAAATATTGTTGTTATAGAGTGCGTATTACGGCTGCGAAGGACAAAAATAACAAATCGGATGAACAATATATATGGGAGCTATAGCTATATCTGAACCGATTTCGATCAAATTTGGCATACTTATTTTCAGGCCTAATTTGGTTGTATGTGCAAAATTTCATACTATTCGGGCTGATATTACACGTTTGGTGCACAATAAAAGGCAAATCGGACGAAGATATATATGGGAGCTATATCTAAATTTGGGTTCGTCCTTGGGCCAAACAAATGTTGTTTGCAAAGTTTCATCTCAATCGGATAATAAATGCGGCCTGCATTTTGTTCACAAGAATACATGGACAGACGGACGGACGGACAGACGGACTGACATGCATAAATCAACTCAGAAAGTGATTCTATGCAGATCATCAAAAGGAACTATGGGTCTACCTCGTTTCCTTTTGCCTGTTACGAACAAATGCACAAAGACATAATACCCTGACCACCTTGTGGTGTAGGGTATAAATATAATTTACGTGATGATATCGAAAAATACGTGAAATTCTTGAAAATTGTTAAATGTGTTTTCGAAGTAGAGTAGGTTGACTTGCCCAATCAAATTAATGACTATGCAAAAGCGTGCTGAGAGCAACCTGTATAAAAAGACATAACTAACTTTTTGTTGTCAAAATATTTATAATTTATGGCCGAGCTTTCAGCATTGATTGTCAGTAGTACTTTTTGCTTTTTTGGCTAGAGCCATTTTTTATTGAAACATATCTTAAACATAAACAGAATGACTTACTGCTAGATAATTAATAAAATAAACTTGCGACATGACGCCACCTTCAGCAATCAAGAATTAAAGCAGCAATTATATGCTAGCTTAACTACAATACTTGTAAAAATTGTTTGAAAAATTCATTGAGATTATGCCCAAAAATTCAATTAATTAAAAAAGGCTCATTCAGATAATATACGAACTTAATACTACGATCTTAAAACTAATATCTTAAACTAAATGGGAATCTAATACTACTATTTACATATGTACAGATATTTATACCTATATATACATACATATATATACACATATACATACACATATATACATACATATAAACGTATTCTACTGAGTCGTAATATATACGGTATCAGAGATATTGAGGGTATTATACCTTCTATGATAGAACATAAGCTTATCGTCCTCATTGAAAAGGAGATTAATCTCATTTAATTTAAGTAATGCTGCCGGCGGTAGATGCCTACGAGCCGCTAAGGTGTCAGCGTGAAATTGCAGGGATCCATGTAGAAGTTCGTTATCTACCGACTGTGCTGTCTCCAAAAATTTTAGGGCCCCCTCATGAGGAAGCGGTACAATCTTTCGATGTTAGCCGAGCTGTAAATTTCCCTACAAGACGGGGATCGAATAGTGCCATCTGATCTAATGGAAGGCCTCAGTCCCAGACAGTAGGTCAAAACAGACCTTTCCCATCTCCTAAGCCTCTCCATCTGGCTTGAAGAAATTACAAACCAAACAGGAAAGGCGTAGGAGATGATTGGCCTAATGACCTGCTTATATAGCAGAAGCTTTATGTTTTTGCTCAGACCGCCGCTATGTTGTAATACACTTTGATACCCAAAGTATATTTTCTTTGCCCTACCAAGTATGAAATCAATGTGTCTAACAAATTCCATCCTTTCACAAAAAATGACACCAAGGTATCGAATTTTGTCAACAATTTTGATTCATTCATCCCCAATTTTCAAAATAGGATAATAAGACCTAAAGTTGAGATACACCACCTTGGACTTTCCCTTTAAGACTATGGCTGCACATTTGTCTACATTAAGCCTCAGACCCCATTTGATGAAGTACCTCTGAAGTATACCCAGATGAGTGTTAAGGCGAGCAGATATGGTGCTGGCTCTGGGACCAGACATTGCTAAAATTACATCATCCGCATACAACAGCTGCAATGCCCCCTCAGGGGGTTCTGGGGTGTCACTTATAAATATATTATAAAGCATGGGTCCCAGAAGAGAGCCCTGTGGTACCTCTGCACGTACTGCGTGCTCACTAGAAAGCGAGTCACCCACTTTAAATTTGAAGCTTCTTCCTCTGAGGAAGCTGGCTATTAATCTGCATGTTTGCGCATCAATTCCAAATAGCTTAATTTTGAAAAGAATTCCCGCATGCCAAACTGAATCAAAGGCTCTCGCAAAATCTAGAGTCACTGCAATTGAGCCACGTCTTCTATCAAATCCTTTTACTAAACAGGATGAGAGAACAGAGAGGGCATGAGAGGTAGAGTGCGATGCTCTGAATCCAAATTGGCAATCTTTAAGAATTCTTTTGTCTTCAACTATGGCTCTTAAGCGCTTAAGAATGAAATGTTCAAATAGTTTACCAAAAGCAGATAACATAGAAATTGGCTTATAGCTTCCACACTGCTCAGTTGGAGAACCCCCTTTCAGAACCGGTACCATATTGGCCTTTTTCCAGGCCAAAGGGAAATAACCTAAGTTTAGGCAATGGTTGAAAAGGATAGTTAAGAACACAAAAATAGAACTACCGGCCCTCTTTAAAGCAATATCTGGAATTCCATCCAACCCACTAGACTTTTTTGAAGGTCTGCACGCAATAGCACCTTCAATACAGCTTGGACGGATGAAACCAGCCAATTCCCATCTAGTTGTTTCGTCTACCGAACACCCGTCGGCCGAGAAAGTCGCACTGAATTGCTCCAAAGGGGACCGATCGTCCATTTCCTCTATGGCTAAATTAACTGAGTTCGTGAAGTGATGGTCAGTAGGCCCATCTACGGGGCCCAAGACATCCTTCATATGATCTGCTAGAGCTTCCGCCTTTGAACTGTCATCATAGATTGGTACACCATTTGAGTCCTTCAGCTCACCGACGGGGTCTCTACTTTTAAGTCCAGCTGCTGCCTTAACTTGGGAAAAGGTCCTGTTGTCAATCCTTATACCCTCTAAGAAAGAATGTTATCTCTCATTTTCAAAAGTTCGAATAGAATCCTCAATGATTCGATCAAGATTTCTAAGATCAGCTCTTAGCGAAGGGAATCGGGATGGATCATTGGATCTTCTCAGTGCCCTGCAGATTCGTTTGCGCTCACGAATGAAACGCAAAATTCTAGGAGGAAGCATACCAACAGCCCTTGATTTGGCTTTCACTTTCGGGACAGTGTCATTGATAAAAGCTCTGAAGACTGTCTCCAGGTTATCAATAGTGGTATCAATTTCGGGAATAGAAACAATTCTGTCTACAGGCTATATTGGAAAGCCCCTCACTAATCCTCGCCTGAAAACGATTGAAGTTCATCCTATCAAAATTTAGATAAGTTCTAACCTCCCTTGTGGCCAGCAGAGGATCCATCAGATTTCCATATTCTTACCACGCAGGACTCAATATCCCCAGTAGAAATGGCGATGCGACAGCAGCGGTAATTGTCTTTAACTAATACCGCAGTGCCACCACCATTTCCACTACACCTATCTTCTTCTATATCTATAAAAGAGGAAAATGTTTGTATGTTTGTTTGTTTGTAATTTATGGACTCGAAAACCGCTGAATAGATTTTCCTGAAAATTTCCATATATACTGCAACATCGCCTGAAAATAACATGGGCTATATACATTTTTGATTTTCCACTTGGAACTGGAAATATAGCAGCAGAATCGGAGGTACCTCCCAAAAATTTAGATTTTATATGCACATATCTATTGATTGGTTGAAGATACAGTCTCCAAATTTGGAATACGTAACGGAATTTGGAACAAAAATAAGTTTGCCAAATTATATTGTAATCGGTTCAGATTTGGATATAGCTCCCATATATATTTTCGACCGATTTCGTTCATTTGATGCCTCAAACACAATATGAATGTTCGATTCCAATGAAATTTGGAATGTGTGACGGGATTTGATCCGAAAATAAATTTGTCAAATTATATTGAAATCGGTTCAGATTTCGATATAGCTTCCATATATATTTTCGGTCGATTAAAGCATTTGATGCACCAAACACGCTATGTTTCCTCAATTTCAATGAAATTTGAAACGTGTGATAGATTTTATCTAAAAAATCGATTTCCCAAATTATATTGAAATCGGTTCAGATTTGGATATAGCTCCCATAAACATTTTCGGCCGATTTCATATATTTGGTGGACCAAACACGATATGAATTTCCAATTGTAATGAAATTTAAAATAAGTAACGGAATTGGGAGCCACAATGAATTTGTCAAATTAAATTGAAATCGGTTCAGATTTGGATATAGCTCCCATATATATTTTCGACCGATTTCATGTATTTGATGCACCAAACACGCTATGTATCTCTAATTTCAATGAAATTTGGAATGTGTAGCGGAAATTAAAACGAATATACATATGTCAAATTATATTAAAATCGGTTCAGATTTGGATATAGCTCTCATATATATTTTCGACCGATTTCATGTATTTTATGCACCATACACGATATGCATGTTCGATTCCAAAGAAATTTAGAATATGTAACGGGATTTTGATTAGAAAATAAATTAGTGAAATTATATTAAAATCGGTTCAGATTTGGATATAGCTCCCATATATATTTTCCGCCGATTTCACATATTTGATGCACAAAACACGATACGTATTTCCGACTCCAATGAAATTCGGCATGAGTGGCTAAATTTGGTACAAAAATAAATTTGACAAATTATATGCAAATAGGCTCAGATTTGATTATAGCTCCCATATATATACTCAGCCGATTTCACATATTTGATGCACCCAAAGCGAGAGAGACAAAATCTGGCACCAAAAAAAATTGCCGAATTATATTGAAAAGTTGAGGTTTGGGTATAGCTAACATATATATTTCGGCCGATTTCATACATGTTATGCACCAAACATGATATATATGACCGATACAAATGAAATTCAAAATGTGTGGCGGAATTTGGTTACAATAATAAATGTGACAAATTAATTGGAAATTAGTTAAGATTTGGATATAGCTCCCATATATATATGTTATCGCCCGATTTCACATGTTTGACGCACCAATTTCAATGAAATATGAAAGGTGTGGCGGAATTTGGTGTAAAAGTAATTTTTTTAAAATTATATTTAAACCGGATCAGATTGGGATATAATTTTAATAAGAACCATTGACCCACAACGCCTTAGGCTAACACTTAAAAACAACACAACAATTGATTTGAAATACGCTTATTACGGCGAAGTATGTTGCTATCTCGAATTCACTAATTGCAATAGAAATGCCACTCAACTTCAAAAGATTGCATTTTACTGCACGCTTGGTATTTGCTATGAAATAAATAAATCCGGAGGACAAACCCTTCGTGTATGTATGTCATGTTACTGCTTTTCTAATGGTTTTGGTTATTTACGCATTAAAGTAGTGCAATATATTTTTTTTTTTAATTTTTAAATTTGTTTTTTTTTTTCAACCAACATATATTTGTAAATAAAATTTTGAATGCATATAAAATCAAAAGGGGTAGCGAAGCGCACCGGGCTCAGCTAGTATTGTATAAATGAAGAATAGCCATCAATTTTAAAATTATGAGCAGGTCTTAATTTATGTTCAGCTAATAAAAGTATGTCAGGACGTCTGTCTTTAATAAAAATCTGTAAAAAGTGTCTCCTGTACGAAAGCACTGCTTTGCCTTTTGATTTTTTCTTAACAGAGAGAGGGACTTTGTCCGCTGCAACAGCATCAGCAGCAGATGTTTTTTTATCTTCTTTGAGGCGACGAACTCCGGGACTGTTGAAGATTTCGGGATAGCACCTTTAGAACTTGCAGGTTTTCCACATGCTTGTTGAGGTGTGGCATCAATCGCCATACCGAGGTTTTCGGCTACCTCGGCAGCCCAATCATCTTTAAGCTGAGAATTGGCATCAATGACTGTTGGCTCATTGACAGCATTATTCGATAAAATGTTTTTCTCCAGAGACTTCAGCGGAGGTTTGCTGTGGATAATTCCCATTTGGATGTCCAACTTTCTTTGGATATCAGCAATAGTTCGGTGAAACGCCAATTCTCTTCCATGCGCAAGAGACAATTTTTGCGCAGTTTCTTCTTGGCATTTTATAATTGAGTCTAACTTTGCCATGAGCGAACGATTCTCCTCATGGGCTTTTGCTAGATCCTTTTGCAACTGTTGAATCAGTGCGTTAAGTTTCACTGATTCAAAATTCGGCTCACTGTTGCTGCTGTTACGCATCTTTTTCCGTTTACGGTGTCTATCGGAAATTACCACATGATAATCACCACTGGTTGTGCCAATATCAGAGTTTTTATCCAACTCTTCATTATCGGTAGAAGCCAATTCCAACTCCATATTCGTAGCTAATTCCACTTTAGCTAATTCATCAACCTTTTTGGATTTAGCGTTAACATCAACCAACTTACATTTAATGTTGCGCCTTTTTGTAGAATCACTCAGGATTTCCACCTCATTAACTTGAGACTTGGCATCACTTACTTTAGTAGATGCACCCACCACAGGCATTGCCCTGTTAGAAACAAGAACGACGTTGCCAGGTTTTTTATTTGCTCCATCGGCAGACATAGTGATGTTAAGTTATCACTAGATGGCACACCGACGGGCAGTTAATACTGTTGTTGTTGGCCACTAGAAGTAATAATTCAATATTGCAGGCACACACACACCAACGACTGGATAGCACTGCTGTTGTTTTATTAGCAAAGGCAAATACACAAACACAAAACGATTTACTTCTATCCGCTAGACGACTTCACTATTCAACGACACAACACAGAATGTCAGTAGTACTGGTGAAAAAGTCAATAGTAAGACAGGTTTTCTACAGGGACCCTTCACCCCTACGTTGTAAACTAATTTTTTATTTAACAATTTTTTAGCCATTTTTACAAATTTGAATAATTTTTCATTCAAAAATTTTATTTGCAATATTGGTTTGTCAGTTCATTGTCCCAGCAGCTGTGTCGATGCGACTTCCTGCATTCTTCTAAGATGGGTGCATCATAGGATAGGACATATACTAGTTTCACTCTTTTTGGTAAAAAAAAACTGACTATCCTGCAATAAATGTTGTCGACTGGACCGTATTTTACAGATTGTCAAAAGTTATTGTGACAGGAAAGAAGTAGTTCCACGCTTTGAAATGAGCCCCATTAGGCTTTTTCGGTCATTTTTGTTTGTTCAAGGAGTTAAAAGGTAGATGTCAGTTAACATCCTATTTCCTACTTATTTCATTTTTTGGTGAAAATTTGTATATAGTGAAAAATTATTCTTTATTTTGTTCACAAAAAATTTACTGAATTCAATTAGATAATACAAATTGAAAAAAAATTGTCAAAAGAAGAATAACACATTGAAAAAATCTTCAACTTGTTCGCTAATTTTTTACAGCAAATGTTTAAAGATCCTTATATAGTTTGACAATAGAATCAACTTCTATTTTAAAATTCGATTCCATTAAATTATTTCGACATCATCTATTCCGTTTCGCCACCACATAATTCGGTACTACACTTCCATGTAACCCTCCATCAATTTCAATTCTCAAGAAATCAAGTCAATTAAATAAATTGGTATTAATATTCGAATTCAAAAATCTATATATATAAATGTAAGTTGTGTTAGTTACTACGCTTATAACTTAAGAACCGCTGGATTAATTTTAACGATTCACACAAATTCGGAGTTGTCTACTCTACGAAAAGGATAATATCCAAAAAAATCGCGTAAAAATGTGATATATTAACATTTTCATTTTGACTTTTCAAATGTACAATAGTAATGTTTTATTTTGCATGATTTTTTTCCATTTTGACTTACTTTTTTCTAATGTACATTTGTAGTGTTTTTTATATTTTATTTTTGAATTCGAATATTTATACCAATTTATTTAATTGACTTGATTTCTTGAGAACTGAAATTGATGGCGGGTTACATGGAAGTGTAGTAGCGAATTATGTGGTGGCGAAACGGAATAGATGATATCGAAATAATTTAACGCGGTCACACCAAAGTTAAAAGATAATTACTTTTTCTAAATCGCTGAAAAATCATGAAAAAGAGATCTCATTGCAAAAATCAAAAAAAAAAAAACATTTTCAATGGAATCGAATTTTAAAGTAATAGTACATTCTATTGACAAACTTTGTAAGGAAGGATCTTAAAACATTTGCTGTAAAAAATCAGCGAAAAAGTTGAAGACTTTTTCAATTTGTTATTCTTTTTTTTTGTCAATTTTTTTTGTGAACAAAATAAAGAATAATTTTTCACTAAAAAAATTGAATAAGTGCGAAATAGGATGTTAACTGACATCTACCTTTCAACTCCAGGGCCTACATCGTGGGTTAGCTGGAAGATGCGAACACGTTTAAACAAACAAAAATGACCGAAAAAGCTTAATGGGGCTCATTTCAAAGCGTGACAATGATCCGTCCAATGAGAGCTCAAAATGCAAAATTCTTTGGGAGAATAATAAGTAATATACCAATATTGAAATAAAAGGTGCAAAATAGTAGAGCGAATGGGACTTTTAGTAAGAAAAGGTTTTATATCCTTCCAGAAATTCTTCCCAAACATTCAAAATACCTAAAATCACTTTTGCAGGTCTTTATATCGATCATAACTCATGGATAAGGGAACAACCCGATTTCATATTTATATAACCATCTATGATTTAAGTTATTTTTGGGGTCTTGGCCGGTCACTTTTTTCATTTTTTGGCCCTTATTTGACATTTTTGTTTCTAAGGGGGTAGATAACCTCTTCGCATAAAATTTGAAATTTTCAGAGTAGGGCCCATATTGGTATTGACCACATTCATCAATTGATTTGGCTAAAAAAATTTATTTATGCCACCCTGGGGTAGGGAACCATCATACAGATAATTGCCACATAGGAATTTATTTAAGTAAAGTCCCCACATTGGAGTATCCCCAAGTCCACTTTCACATCTAATGTGTGGTCAGAAAAGAAAATTTTGTATTCTATTGAATTTTTAACCCCCAAGAGAATATTGGTTGGGAACGTAGATTTGGGATGTGCATCCATATGAAATAAATTGTGGAAACATGAACAAATTACAAATATAAGAAAGTAGCACGGGACCGAATATTTGTTTAATTATCATTGAATTATCCTATGATGAAAATATGGACTTTAAGGGGTCTCCAACTTACAATTTAAATGGCAAATAAAATTAATTCCCATCTTATCATTCTGCCCTCAATTATGAGGTGGATAAAACTATTTTTACTTATTTAAATCACGCGAAATGCTATGACATGCTATATTGTTCTGCTATATTTTTGATTTGGCCTCTATTTGTCATCTTGGATTATAAGGGGTAGAAGAAAGTTTTCAATGTAGGTCGATGTTTCGGAGTAGTGCCCATATAAAGAAGGTACCTCCTAATTTAACCACATTTCAAAGAATTTGGCTAATAATGCGTATTAGGGGGGTGAAAATCTTACACTAAAATTTCAACATATCTACAAATTTTAGAATTTTTATCCATGTTATAATACCCTCTCAAGTCCACCTTTTGGCGGACAAACAGACTGACATGGTTAGGGGGACTTATGAGGACTGTAATGCACAATCTAAGTTGCTAATGGGTTTAAAAAGTAATTAACTTTGGCTATTCTTAAATCATTCAGCCCTCAATTATGTAGTATACAAAATACAGCAAATTCCAAATTACTGCTCATTTGACTGGAAGATTTTGCTACGATTTTTACCATATTAAAAATTAATTTGATCCCTTATATGGCGATAAGATTGATATATACTTTTTAATATATTTGTATAGCACATCCACACAGTTGAAGCCCACGGTTTAAATATTGAAGCCCACTGGTTAAAAATGGGTACAGGTATTTTAAAACACTTTAAATCGACCTGTACGTGAACACTTATATCAGTCATATCTGTGAATAATTATGCTTGGGAATATATGCATAATAGACAAAAACTACGGGCCGGCAACGCGGACCGGGCCAGCTAGTAAAATATAAAAAACACTACAAATGTACATTAGAAAAAAGTAAGTCGAAATGGAAAAAAAACATGCAAAATAAAACATTACTATTGTACATTTCAAAAGTCAAAATAAAAATGTTAATATATCACATTTTTACACGATTTTTTTGGATATTATCCTTTTCGGATAGGAGACAATTCCGAATTTGTATGAATCATTAAAATCAGTTCAGCGGTTCTTAAGTTATAAGCGTAGTAACTAACACAACTTTCTTTTATATATATAGATAAGATAGATATAGATTAAAAAGTACTGACAACGACAGTTCCTCAGCCCCAAATAAATACTTAAAGGGGGATGGAAAGTCAACAGTATCTCGTGCAATAATTTTCAAACCGATATCTCCTCTATATTGGCAAATATAAAGATTTTAGATAAATCAAAATTGTGGGCGCAAAAGTGGGCGTGGTCTATATTTTTTTCTTTAAAAACCTAACTGGGGGTATGACGAAAGTTTTTACAAAAAAAATTATGCAAATCGGTCCAGCCGTTTTCAACTGATTCCGTTACCAACAAACAACAATTGATTTCTATATATACTAGCTGAACCCGGTGCGCATCGCTACCCCTTTTGATTTTATATGCATTCAAAATTTTATTTACGAATATATGTTGGTTGAAAAAAAATATATATATGGGAGCTATATCCAAATCTGAACCGATTTTAATATAATTTGACTAATTTATTTTCTAATCAAAATCCCGTTACATATTCTATATTTCTTTGGAATCGAACATACATATCGTGTATGGTGCATAAAATACATGAAATCGGTCGAAAATATATATGAGAGCTATATCCAAATCTGAGCCGATTTTAATATAATTTGACATATGTATATTTGTTTTAATTTCCGCTACACATTCCAAATTTCATTGAAATTAGAGATACATAGCGTGTTTGGTGCATCAAATACATGAAATCGGTCGAAAATATATATGGGAGCTATATCCAAATCTGAACCGATTTCAATTTAATTTGACAAATTCATTTTGGCTCCCAATTCCGTTACTTATTTTAAATTTCATTACAATTGGAAATACATATCGTGTTTGGTCCAACAAATATATGAAATCGACCGAAAATGTATATGGGAGCTATATCCAAATCTGAACCGATTTCAATATAATTTGGGAAATCAATTTTTTAGATAAAATCTATCACACGTTTCAAATTTCATTGAAAATGAGGAAACATAGCGTGTTTGGTGCATCAAATGCTTTAATCGGCCGAAAATATATATGGGAGCTATATCCAAATCTGAACCGATTTCAATATAATTTGACAAATTTAATATAATTGACAAATTTCAATATAATTTGACAAATCCCGTCACACATTCCAAATTTCATTGGAATCGAACATTCATATTGTGTTTGAGGCCTCAAATGAACGAAATCGGTCGAAAATATATATGGGAGCTATATCCAAATCTGAACCGATTACAATATAATTTGGCAAACTTATTTTTGTTCCAAATTCCGTTACGAATTCCAAATTTGGAGACTGTATCTTCAACCAATCAATAGATATGTGCATATAAAATCTAAATTTTTGGGGGGTACCTCCGATTCTGCTGCTATATTTCCAGTTCCAAGTGGAAAATCAAAAATATATATAGCCTATGTTAGTTTCAGGCGATGTTGCAGTATATATGGAAATTTTCAGGAAAATCTATTCAGCGGTTTTCGAGTCCATAAATTACAAACAAACAAACATTTTCCTCTTTTATAGATATAGAAGAAGAATAGATATTTCCTTATTAAATATTCTTAACACTTAATGGTAAAAAAATTTAAATAAATGTTGACTCTTATTTCTATAAATTGGAAGGGAAGGTCTGAGATGTGATTTTTGTTTTATTTTAATGCTTTATAGTTATAGCAAATTATTAATCTTACCTAATGAAGTGTTTCCCGCTTCGCAGCTTGTGTGATTTTTAATAAAAAGGAAATTAGCAATAAAATACAAATATGAGCAACAAAAGAAAGGTCGATTTGATGTGATCCCCGGAATCCTTTAAACGTGTTGCTAATGGCGTTTGTCTAAAAATGTTGGAAATAGTCTTTTATTTTCTTATTACATATTAATATTTACGTTTTTCACATTTTTTAAAGTTGTTCTCCAAAAACAATTAGTCTTCCTAATTCCAAAAAAATATTTTCAAATTGAAAGCACAAAAAGAAATAAACAAAAAAACATCTGATGAATGAGAAGAAGAAGAGTTGCAAGTGATTGCTCATATGATATTAAAAAAAAGCTTGGATATTTTCAAGAATGAATAAAAAACTTATGTGTGTATATTTTTGACATATTTTCAGATACTCTCTGTCTGATGGAACAAAGCAAGATGAAGCTGGGGAATTAAAGGATGTTCAAGGAGAAGAAGGCCCAGTCCAAGCAGTTGTGAAAACTGGTTCCTACGAGTTTACAGATCCAGAAGGAAAACTACACAGAGTGACGTATACGGCCGATGAGAATGGATTTCATCCCGTTGTCGAGAGTTAAACTCTCAAAGCATATAAATTTTACAATAAGTTTTATCGATGTGTGAAATAATTTTGTAGTTTCTCTTCCATACATGCATAAATATATGTATATGCAAAATATATATTCGCAATGAGTACTTATAGGTAAAGTTTAAAAGTGAAAAAAAACATTTACCTTCTTTAACACTATGGGCTGTCAGACAAGCTCTTACGCATGAAATGCGCCAACGCTTTCTAATAAATAATTCTTGAATTTATGTTTAATTGCTAAAACAATTATTGAAAACATTTAGTTATTTGTCAAATTCGTTTGATCCTTTGTAAGAAGGCGAGAAAATAAACACGACCGCTTCGTTAGTGTGTAAATTCAATTCTAGATTCTACTCGAAGGTTCACTGTAGAAAGTGAGAAAATAACACGACAGATTTTATTAAATGAAAGAAAAAAAATGTCGGAAATAGCATTAAGTTAAGATGTGTTCGAATTGATCACCTTTGGCACTTTGGTATTTTTAGTGCCAACCTTGCTTTCCAAAATACTCCAAACAAAATAGTCTTACGGATTGGTATCCGGAGATTTTGGTGGCCATTGTGCGCTGGAAATGAAACGAGGAACCTCATTTTGTAACCATTCTAGGGTGGCGCGTGCTGAGTGCGATGGTGCTGAGTCCTATTGGAATGTCCAAGGTCTGCGGCCAAAATATTTTGCCATAATATTCGGCATTTATTCTGATGCCACGGTCAATAAATTCGAGCGGAGAGCGACCATCAGCTGTTATGGCAGCCCACACCATGACCATGGCCGGCGCTTGAGTTCTGGTGGCCAACCGAAGGTGCAAGTTTCAGCTGAACTCTTTGGCAAGTAAACTAATGATCGTGTTTACTTGACAAAGAGTTCAGCTGACCACAAGGTGGTCAGGATATTATGTCTTTGTGCATGTGTTTGTAACAGGCAGAAGAAAACGAGATAGACCCATAGTTCCTTTTGATGATCTGCATAGAATCACATTCTGAATCGATTTATGCATGTCCGTCCGTCCGTCTGTCTGTCCATTTATTTTTGTAAACAAAGTACAGTTCGCATTTATTGCCCTATCCAGATGAAATTTTGCACAAATCATTTGTTTGGCCCAAGGACGAACCCTATTGAAATTGGAGATAATCGGTCAAAATTTAGATATAGCTGGCATATATACCTTCGTCCGATTTGCCTTTTATTGTGCACCAAACGTGTAATATCAGCCCGAATAGAATGGAATACAACCAAATTAGGCCTGAAAATAAGTATGCCAAGTTTTATCGAAATCGGTTCAGATATAGCTATAGCTTCCATATATATTGTTCATCCGATTTGTTATTTTTGTCCTCCGCAGCCGTAATATGCACTCTGTAACAACAATATTTGGGGAAATATATCAAATGCAGCTCAGAAATACCTTTGCTAAATTTTATCGAGATCGGTTCAGATTTGGATATAGATCCCATATATAACTTCGTCCGATTTACCATTTATTGTGCACCAAACGTCTAATACCGCGTTGCCGGTCTGTAGTTTTAGTCTTTAATGCATAGTTTTTAAAGCATAATAATTCACAGATCTGGCCCATATAAGTGGCATCATTTTTAGTGTAAATGATGACTCGACTAAATAGAAGTAATTATGCATTTCAAAAATGTCGATTTATAGTGTTTCAAAAAACCTGATCTTATTTTTCAGCCAGAGGTTTTAATTTGAGATTTGGAAAGCCAAATAATATAGCACATATATTAAACAGTATACATCAACTGTTTATAATAGTCCCATGTAAGATGGTTCTCTACCAAAGTAGCCTAAGCACACTTTTTAAGCCAAATCAATTCGAAAATATTTATAATCAAACCCCTAGAAATAGGTAAAATCAGGAGATAAATTTATATGGGCGGTACTCCAAAGCATTGACATTGAAAATTTTTCCCGAAGAGGTCTTCTATCCCTTAGAAACCAAGAAGCCAAATAAGGGCAAAATCAATTGAAATTGTGACCAAGGCCCTGTAAATAGTTGAAATTAGCGGATGCCATAATGGCATCATATAATGGTTATACCAAAGCTTGGTCCTATACTTATATTTATTTGAAAGAATGTTTTGTTCTTTCTAAAATCTCGAATTACCAACATTAAGGGAATACATATTTTGTACAAATGATTCTTCATGTAGCCCATAGGACTGCATCAAATTCATAACTCTATCTTAACTTTTGCGGAGTATAAAGGAAACTATTTGAGGTCCTTCGTGTATGGTTATGCTATATAAAATGGACCCTTTTGGGATTTTTATCTACCAACCGAAAATTTTCCCAACCTCATAGTCCCCGTATGACGTTACCTGTGATTTAAGGTTACGGGTTCGTTTAAGGGTTCGGAAGATAGTACACATATTACATTGCCTCTTCAATTTGAATTGAATGAATTTTGCATTGGATGGATTATTTCCATATCTATGGGTATGACGAACGTTTGTACAAAAAATTATGCAAATCGGTCCATCAGTTGAGAACTGATTCCATTACCAACGAACAACAATTGACTTTCATATATATATATAGATTATGGTTATAATTATAGCGTGTACGTTGAATTCTCCCATCAAAACCTTTTGGGATTTTTATCTACCAACCGAAAATTTTCCCAACCTCATAGTCCCCGTATGACGTTACCTGTGATTTAAGGTTACGGGTTCGTTTAAGGGTTCGGAAGATAGTACACATATTACATTGCCTCTTCAATTTGAATTGAATGAATTTTGCATTGGATGGATTATTTCCATATCTATGGGTATGACGAACGTTTGTACAAAAAATTATGCAAATCGGTCCATCAGTTGAGAACTGATTCCATTACCAACGAACAACAATTGACTTTTATATATATATATAGATTATGGTTATAATTATAATTATAGCGTGTACGTTGAATTCTCCCATCAAAACGTTAAATTGTTATGCGGAGCTCTAAAGTGGTGTAGACTTTCTTTACTGTTTTTTTTTTTTTTTTTTTTGTTTACAAACTGTTAGACAACGAATGTTTTCTCGTCGGAGTAAACCAAATTCGGCACTTCACTACTTTTGGCCAAGCGAAGAAACTCTTTAGCTCTTTTGAGTCTATTCCATATTTGCCAAATGGAATATTGCGATATGTTCAGCTCACGAGCCATTTTTCAGCCACTGTGACGTGGGTTTCGATCAAGTCGCTTCTTTATTTTCGAACCATTTCTGCTGATGTTGCTGTGCTCCCGTTCACTTCCTTGACTTCGGGCTACGCTACCAGCATCACGGTTACGAGCAATGGTGCGAGACACAAAAGATTTATTCAAATTTAAATTGTGGATTTCTCTAACGATAGCCACTTGTGGCTTTCCAGACAAGAAAGAAATCACACTATCACGCTTGAATTCCATCTCGAATAACTTTTTTTCTGGAAAATTCTCACCAAAGATGACTGCATTCCATGATACATATTTGAAGATATATTTTTGTACAAAATTATTTTTTGTGTGTTCTTTTTGTTTTGTTTTTTCTCTTTGCTTCTGTTTATTATTCGTCATACCACATTGTTTGGTTTTCACAGATGAATAGTTTTTGTTTGACGAAAAAGTGGTTTGGCAACACTTTGTTAACAATTCAATTGAGAAACCATTAAAAACCAAAAAAAAAATGGAAAAATGGAAATGGATATATCTATATCTATAAAAGAGGAAAATGTTTGTATTTTTGTTTGTTTGTTTGTTTGTAATTTATGGACTCGAAAACCGCTGAATAGATTTTCCTGAAAATTTCCATATATACTGCAACATCGCCTGAAAATAACATAGGCTATATACATTTTTGATTTTCCACTTGGAACTGGAAATATAGCAGCAGAATCGGAGGTACCTCCCAAAAATTTAGATTTTATATGCACATATCTATTGATTGGTTGAAGATACAGTCTCCAAATTTGGAATACGTAACGGAATTTGGAACAAAAATAAGTTTGCCAAATTATATTGTAATCGGTTCAGATTTGGATATAGCTCCCATATATATTTTCGACCGATTTCGTTCATTTGATGCCTCAAACACAATATGAATGTTCGATTCCAATGAAATTTGGAATGTGTGACGGGATTTGATCCGAAAATAAATTTGTCAAATTATATTGAAATCGGTTCAGATTTCGATATAGCTCCCATATATATTTTCGGCCGATTAAAGCATTTGATGCACCAACCACGCTATGTTTCCTCAATTTCAATGAAATTTGAAACGTGTGATAGATTTTATCTAAAAAATCGATTTCCCAAATTATATTGAAATCGGTTCAGATTTGGATATAGCTCCCATATACATTTTAGGCCGATTTCATATATTTGGTGGACCAAACACGATATGTATTTCCAATTGTAATGAAATTTAAAATAAGTAACGGAATTGGGAGCCACAATGAATTTGTCAAATTAAATTGAAATCGGTTCAGATTTGGATATAGCTCCCATATATATTTTCGACCGATTTCATGTATTTGATGCACCAAACACGCTATGTATCTCTAATTTCAATGAAATTTGGAATGTGTATCGGAAATTAAAACGAATATACATATGTCAAATTATATTAAAATCGGTTCAGATTTGGATATAGCTCTCATATATATTTTCGACCGATTTCATGTATTTTATGCACCATACACGATATGTATGTTCGATTCCAAAGAAATTTAGAATATGTAACGGGATTTTGATTAGAAAATAAATTAGTGAAATTATATTAAAATCGGTTCAGATTTGGATATAGCTCCCATATATATTTTCCGCCGATTTCACATATTTGATGCACAAAACACGATACGTATTTCCGATTCCAATGAAATTCGGCATGAGTCGCTAAATTTGGTACAAAAATAAATTTGACAAATTATATACAAATAGGCTCAGATTTGATTATAGCTCCCATATATATACTCAGCCGATTTCACATATTTGATGCACCCAAAGCGAGAGAGACAAAATCTGGCACCAAAAAAAATTGCCAAATTATATTGAAATAAGTTGAGGTTTGGGTATAGCTAACATATATATTTCGGCCGATTTCATACATGTTATGCACCAAACATGATATATATGACCGATACAAATAAAATTCAAAATGTGTGGCGGAATTTGGTTACAATAATAAATGTGACAAATTAATTGGAAATTAGTTAAGATTTGGATATAGCTCCCATATATATATATATGTTATCGCCCGATTTCACATGTTTGACGCACCAATTTCAATGAAATATGAAAGGTGTGGCGGAATTTGGTGTAAAAGTAATTTTTTTAAAATTATATTTAAACCGGATCAGATTGGGATATGATTTTAATAAGAACCATTGACCCACAACGCCTTAGGCTAACACTAAAAAACAACACAACAATTGATTTGAAATACGCTTATTACGGCGAAGTATTTTGCTATCTCGAATTCACTAATTGCAATAGAAATGCCACTCAACTTCAAAAGATTGCATTTTACTGCACGCTTGGTATTTGCTATGAAATAAATAAATCCGGAGGACAAACCCTTCGTGTATGCATGTCATGTTACTGCTTTTCTAATGGTTTTGGTTATTTACGCATTAAAGTAGTGAAATATATATTTTTTTTTAATTTTTAAATTTGTTTTTTCTTCATATATACTAGCTGAGCCCGGTGCGCTTCGCTGCCCCTTTTGATTTTATATGCATTCAAAATTTTATTTACGAATATATATATGGCTAAAAAATATAAATAAAACAAATTCAAAAATTTTAAAAACGTTATTATTGTAATACTTTAATGCGTAAACAAACAAATAGCTCGGTCTTCCAACCCGTGAACATGATAGGAACAGCTGACTATAAGAAAAGCACGATGGGATTGTCCTTCGGATTATCGGATATATCAATTATTAATTTCATAGCAAATGCCAATCGTACCGGAAACTGCAATTTTTTGAGGTTGAAAGGCATTTCTGTTGCAATTAGAGAATTCGAGGTAGCAACATACTTTCCAATAATAATCATACCCTCAATTAAATTTTGTGTAGTTTTTATACTCTCCACCATAGTATGGAGGGTATATTAAGTTTGTCATTCCATTTGTAACACCTCGAAATATACATTTAAGACCCCACAACGTACATATATTCTTGATCAGCATAAAATTATATGTCGATTTAGCGATGTCCGTCCGTCTGTCAGTCTGTGGAAATCACTCTAGCTTCCGAACGAAATAAAGTAGGTTGATTAAATGTAAATCAAATGTATATTATGTCTGCAGGATTTTTGGTATTGAAAATGGACAATGAAGGTTAACGTTTTGGTACAGTTCCCATATTACGTTACCTCCCGATATTCGGTACTTTCTCACTTTAGAGACATTATTCCCCAGAATTGGTTCAAATTTGATATTTGAAGTTCGTGATGCATACTACAGCCTATGACAGAAGATTGTCTGTCTACGTCTTCGTATACATTCTGCATTTTTAAGATCTTAACACAATTTTTAAAGGATTTTATTATTATTATATTTTTTTTTTTTTTTGAAAATTGCCAAATTCCTTCCAAATGGTGGAGGGCATTCAAAGTTCGACCCGGCCAAACTTACAGCTTTTCTACTTGTTTACTGTTTGTGTTATACCATTACAAAGGTCTTAATAAAATCATGTTCCAATCTGAATTGATTTCAATATAATTTGACAAAATGTACATTTACACCAAATTCCGTAACACCTTCCATATTTCATTGAAATCGGAGGTACATACTGTGTTTGGTGCATAAAATATGTGAAATCGGTCGAGAATATATATGGGAGCTATATATAGGAGATGTAGCCAAACCTCAACCGATTTCAATATAATTTGGCAAATTTATTTTTGTACCAAATTAAGTCACTCATGCCGAATTTCATTGGACATACGTATCGTGTTTGGTGCATCAAATGTATGAAATCTGCCGAAAATATATATGGGAGCTTGGATATAGCTCCCTGAAACGATTCAAATATAATTTGACAATTTTTTTTTTGTACCAAATTAAGTCACTCATGTCGAATTTAATTGGAATTGTATATACGTATCGTGTTTGGTGCATAAAATACATGAAATCGGCCGAAAATATATATGGGAGCTATATCCAAATCTGAACCGATTTCAATATAAAATGGCAAATATATTTTCTAATTAAATCCCGCCATTTATTCTAAATAGCTGAACCCGGTGCGCGTCGCTACCCCTTTTGATTTTATATGCATTCAAAATTTTATTAACGAATATATGTTGGTTAAAAAAAAAAAAACAAATTTAAAAATTAAAAAAAAATTATTGCACTACTTTAATGCGTAAATAACCAAAACCATTAGAAAAGCAGTAACATGACATATATACACGAAGGGTTTGTCCTTCGGATTTATTTATTTCATAGCAAATACCAAGCGTGCAGTAAACTGCAATCTTTTGAAGTTGAGTGGCATTTCTATTGCAATTACTGAATTCGAGATAGCAACATACTTCGCCGTAATAAGCGTATTTCAAATCAACTGTTGTGTTGTTTTTTTGTGTTAGCCTAAGGCGTTGTGGGTCTATGGTTCTTATTAAAATCATATCCCAATCTGATCCGATTTAAATATAATTTAAAAAAAAAAAAAATACTTTTACACCAAAATCCGCCACACCTTTCATATTTCATTGAAATTGGTGCGTCAAATATGTGAAATCGGCCGATAATATATATATGGGCTATATGAGCTATATCCAAATCTTAACTAATTTCCAATTAATTTGTCACATTTATTATTATAACCAAATTCCGCCACACATTCTGAATTTCATTGGTATCGGTCATATATATCATGTTTGGTGCATAACATATATGAAATCGGCCGAAATATATATGTTAGCTATATCCAAACCTCAACTGATTTCAATATAATTTGGCAATTTTTTCTGGTGCCAGGTTTTGTCTCTCTGTTTTTGGGTGCATCAAATATGTGAAATCGGCTGAGTATATATATGGGAGCTATAATCAAATCTGAGCGTATTTGAATATAATTTGTCAAATTTATTTTTGTACCAAATTTAGCCACTCATGCCGAATTTCATTGGAATCGGAAATACGTATCGTGTTTTGTGTATCAAATATGTGAAATCGGCGGAAAATATATATGGGAGCTATATCCAAATCTGAACCGATTTTAATATAATTTGACTAATTTATTTTCTAATCAAAATCCCGTTACATATTCTAAATTTCTTTGGAATCGAACATACATATCGTGTATGATGCATAAAATACATGAAATCGGTCGAAAATATGAGAGCTATATCCAAATCTGAACCGATTTTAATATAATTTGACAAATGTATATTTGTTTTGATTTCCGCTACACATTCCAAATTTCATTGAAATTAGAGACACATAGCGTGTTTGGTGCATCAAATACATGAAATCGGTCGAAAATATATGTATAAAAGAAAGTTGTGTAAGTTACTACGCTTTTAACTTAAGCACCGCTGGACTGATTTTAACGATTCACCAAATTCAGAATTGTCTCTCTTGACTTTTGAAAAGTACAATAGTAATGTTTTATTTTGCATGATTTTTTTTCCATTTTGATTTACTTTTTTCTAATGTACATTTGTAGTGTTTTTTATATTTTATTTTTGAATTCGAATATTAATAACAATTTATTTAATTGACTTGATTTTTTGAGAACTGAAATTGATGTCGGGTTACATGGATGTGTAGTACCGAATTTTGTGGTGGCGAAACGGAATAGATGATATGGAAATAATTTAACACGGTCACACCAAAGTTAAAAGATAATTACTTTTTTAAAATCGCTAAAAAATCACAAAAAAGAGATCTCATTGCAAAAATTCTCAAATCGGGAAAAAATCGGGAAAAAATCGAAAAAAATTTCAATTGAATCTAATTTTAAAATAATAATCTTTGAACATTTGCTGTAAAAAATCAGCGAACAAGTTGAAGATTTTTTCAATTTTTTATTCTTCTTTTGTCAATTTTTTTTTCAATTTGTATTATCATATTGAATTCAGTGGATTTTTTGTGAACAAAATAAAGAATAATTTTTCACGATATACAGTTTTTAACCAAAAAAATGAAATAAGTGCGAAATAAGATGTTAACTGACATCTCACTTTCAACTCCAGGGCCTACATAATGGTTCAGCTGGAAGATGCGAACACATTTAAACAAACAAAAATGATCGAAAAAGCCTAATGGGGCTCATGTCAAAGCGTGGACCTACTTCTTTCATGTGACAATAATCCGACCAATGAGAGCTCAAAATGCAAAATTCTTTGGGAGTACAATCAGTAAAATCCAAATTTAAAGGGTGCAAGATAGTAGAGCGAATGGGACTTTTAGTAAGAAAAGGATTTCTATCCATCCAGAAATTCTTCCCAAATATTCGAGATACCTTAAATCGCTTTTGCAGGTCTTGATATCGATCATAACTCACGGATAAGGGTGAAACCCGATTTCATATTCATATAACCAACGTATGATTTAAGCTATTTTTGGGGCCTTGGCCACTTTTTTCATTTTTTGCCCTTATTTGGCATTTTTGTTTCTAAGGGGGTAGATAACCTCTTCGCATAAAATTTGAAATTTTCAGAGTAGGGCCCATATTGGTATTGACCACATTCATCAATTGATTTGGCTAAAAAAATTTATTTATGCCACCCTGCCGTAAGGAACCATCGTACAGATAATTGCCACATAGAAATTTATTCATGTAAAGTCCCCACATTGGAGTGTCCCCAAGTCCACTTTCAAATCTAATGTCAGATTCTATTGAATTGTATTCTATTGAATTTGTAACCCCCAAGAGAATATTAGTTGGGCCACGTTTTGGTATAACCCTTATATGAATGTAACGCTGATTCCAGTTATAACTGTGGTCTTGGCCACGTTTTTCAACTGATTTGGCCGTTATTTGGCATCTTGGCTTTTCTATTTCGAGGGTCTTGACCACATTTTCCCATCGATTTTGCTGTATTTAGGCTACTTTGTGAGCAGAGAAAAATGTCAACATACGTAAATATTTTGGTACAGTCTTCATATAGTCCCCAGGGCCGCCGATCTATAGTGATTTTTACCGATTGGCGGACAACAACACGGGCATTGTTTGATCGTCATTGAATTTGACTATGAACAAGAACATAGACTTTTTGCCGACGCTAATGCGCAATATGGGGTGCTATGGTTATGTGTGTAAAATAGGTATTTATTTCTATTTAGGTATTTATTTCCATTTAGTCGGATCAATATTTATAATCAAATTTGTTCACCTTTATGAGCTAGATTTGTGAAATATTGTGCAATATAAAATTTGCATTAAAGACTAAAACTACGGGCCGGCAACGTGGACCGGGCCAGTTGGTATATATCTCTATATATAAAAGAAAGTTGTGTTAGTTACTATGTTTATAACTTAAGAACCGCTGGACTGATTTTAACGATTCATACAAATTCGAAGTTGTCTCCTGTCCAAAAAGGATAATATACAAAAAAAAAAATCGCGTAAAAATGTGATATATTAACATTTTTATTTTGACTTTTAAAATGTACAATAGTAATGTTTTATTTTGCGTTATTTTTTCCATTTTGACTTACTTTTTTCTACTGTACATTTGTACATTAGCCTAATGGGGCTGATTTCAAAGCGTGGACCAACTTCTTTCATGTCACAATAATCCGTCCAATGAGAGGTCAATATGCAAAATTCTTTAGGAGTACAATCAGTAAACTACCAAATATAAAGGGTGCAAAATAGTACAGCGAATGGGACTTTAAGTAAGAAAAGGATTTCTATCCTTCCAGAAATTCTTCCCAAACATTCAAGATACTTTAAATCGCTTTTGCAGGTCATGATATCGATCATAACTCACGGATAAGGCTACAACCCGATTTCATATTTATATAACCATCGTATGGTTAAAGCTATTTTTGGGGTCTTGGTCATGTTTTTCATTTTTGGCTCTTATTTCTCTAAGGGGGTAGAGAACCTCTTCGCATAAAATTTGAAATTTTCAGAGTAGGGCCCATATTGGTCTTGACCACATTCATCAATTGATTTGGCTAAAAAATTGTGTTCATGCTACAGTGGGGTAGGGAACCATCATACAGATAAGTGCAACATAGAAATTCATTCATGTAAAGTCCCCACATTGGAGTATCCCCAAGTCCACTTTCAAATCTAATGTGTGGTCAGAAAAGACAATTTTGTATTCTATTGAATTTGTAACCCCCTAGAGAATATTGGTTGGGAACGTAGATTTGGGATGTACATCTATATGAAATAAATTGTGAAAACATGAACAAATTACAAATATGAGAAAGTAGCACGGGACCGAATATTTGTTGAATTGTCATTGAAATATACTATGATGAAAAATATGGACCTTATGGGGTCTCCAACTTACAATTTAAATGGCAAATAAAATTAATTCCTATCTTATGGTAATGGATGTAAAATAGTAATTATATTTGACTATTCTGAAATCATTCTGCCCTCAATTATGAGGTGGATAAAACTATTTTTACTTATTTAAATCACCCTATTTTTTCAGTTTGACATGCTATATTGTTCTGCTTTATTTTTGATTTGGCCTCTATTTGTCATCTTGGATTATAAGGAGTAGAAGAAAGTTTTCAATGTAGGTCGATGTTTCGGAGTAGTGCCCATATAAAGGTACCTCCTGATTTTACAATATTTGAAAGGGTTTGGCTAAAAATGTGTATTTGGGGGGTTAAAATCTTACACAAAAATTTCAGCATATCAACATATACCCCCTCAAGCCCACCTTTTGGCGGACAAACAGACCGGCATGGTTAGGGGGACTTATGAGGACTCTAATGCACAATCTAAGGTGTTAATGGGTTTAAAAAAGTGATTAACTTCTTCTATTCTTAAATCATTCAGACCTCAATTATGAAATGTGCAAAATACAGTAAATTCAAAATTACTGCTCATTTGACTGGAAAATTGTGCTAAGATCTTTACCATACTGAAAATTAATTTGATCCCTTACATGAGGATAAGATTGATACATACTTTTTAATAGATTTGTATAGCACAACCACACATTTGAAGCCCACGGTTTAATTATTGAAGACCACTGCTTAAATATGGGTGCAGGTGTTTTAAAACACTTTTAATCGACTAGTACGTGAACTCTTATAGCACTCTGAACTCTGTGAATAATTATGCTTTGACATATAGACATAATAGACAAAAAGTACGGGCCGGGCCAGCTAGTATATATATATATATATATATATATATATATATATATATATATATATATATATATATATATATATATATATATTTATATAGTATACTAGTAGTATATAAATATATATATATATATATATATATATATATATAGAAATATATATATTAACACAGTCTCCATTGTCCCTCCCTAATACTTTGGTCAAACGATGGCGAACTATAATAATTGTTCGTCCAATATATTGCAATACAACACTCCACACGAGGCACAGTGTCAGCAATTATATTCATCATCATTGCTTAGCCAACACCAAACATACGAGCATTTATTCAGCGTATTGCAATATAATACTCCACAAAAAGGCGCAGAGTCAGCGGTACAAACCAATAATTATAACTTTATTCATAGCTTTAAGTATCTTAATAAGTTAGTTTGATAAGAGAACAGGAATAAAGAAGGTGCAACAACACCATACAAATACCCAAAATACTTAACTGGCGCCCAACAGGGTTAAACAATAAGTATAAAACAAGTTTATAAAAAACTTCAAAAGTGAAAACTTGGAAAGGAGGTGCGTCACCAGGCTTCGAAATCAGTCTGGTCTGCGTAGAAATAAGAAACACAAGAGGACAACAATAACAACGGCGACAACATCATCAGCGGAGAGGACACCAACAACATAAAATGGAGTCTCTACTTATACGATTGTAAGATAGTAAATATTGAATAATACATTTATTATTAAAATTAATATTAAATAACACAAATCGAGTGTTTGGAAAAATGTGTATGATAAATATTATATAGTGAATCATAAAGATCTTAATAAGAAGTGAGTGGCTGCTAGTAGAAATTGGTTTCGATAATATTTAAAATTAATTCCGCTTTTTTTTTTTTTTTTTTTGAAATTCGTGAAATTTTTTAAAAAAAAAGCCTGTTCGTTTTTTTGCTGATATTAATGAATAATCGCGATCTTGACCAAGAAGTAGAATTTATAATAGATTCCTTCAATCAAATTCCTGTAAACAAAAGATCTGAAAATAATAATATAATGGCAACTACCGCAGAAAGCATACTTGTGCTTGTTGACTCTGCCATTTCGGCGGCTTTGAAAGTTCAAAGACAGCAATTTGAAAAACCAATTTCCGATATTGATAATAAAATTGAAAAATTCTCTTTATCGACTCCTGAAGTTGTGCCTTATAAGGATGTTGAAATTAACAAAGAAATTCGGTGTGATGAGTCCTTAGAGGTTGTAAAATCCTTACCAGACTTTGAAGGCAAGCGTGAAACGTACGTTTCATGGCGCCAGGCTGCTCATACAGCTTATAAGTTGTTCGAGCCTTACGATGGAAGTTCTAAACACTATCAGGCAGTAGCAATAATTCGAAATAAAATAAAGGGTCAAGCCGATATGGTGTTATCCTCATTCAATACAGTGTTAAATTTTAAGGCTATTATTGCCCGACTGGACTTTACTTATTCGGATAAGCGTCCAATTTACTTAATTGAGCAAGAGTTGTCCACTCTTCGTCAGGGTAATATGACGTTACTAGAATTCTATGATGAAGTAGTAAAGAAACTGACATTACTTACCAACAAACCCACTATGTCATATGAAAGTGTTGTCGCAAATTGTATGAACGAAAAATACAGAATGGATGCGTTACGCGTTTTCATTTCTGGCACAAAAAAATATATGAGTAATGTATTATTTTCCGCTCGTCCATCCGACTTACCATCAGCATTGGCATTGGCCCAAGAGGTTGAGTCAAATCGGGAAAGATACCAATTCGCGTCAAACTTCGCTAGATCACGCGAGGACAGAGATAAGTATAAGTATGAAACACATTTCGCACACGGAAATGTTCAAAGTAAAAATCCGTACTTTTCTAAAAGAAATTCAAATCGTTCAAACAAGAACGAAAATAATCAAATAGAACCCATGGAGGTCGATGAATCTATGAGATTCAGACAATCAACTAAATTCAAGCCATCTACACAGGGCTTACCTCAGAATCAATACGATCAAAATCAGAACCTACCACAGCCGTTCCAAAATCGACCAAATTGGCAGGCCGTGAAAAGACCCAACAGTGGTACGGCAAAATACACTGGGCTAAAACATCAGAGAATTAATCACATTTCTCAAGATGAGTCCGGATGTGGTCAAGACTACCATCAAATGGCAGAAACCGAAGCAGACGATATTGTAATCGATGCTGGGGATGAATTTGACCAGATTAATTTTTTAGGCACAACTCCCTGCTACCATTTATAGAAAGGAAAGTGGCAGGGAAAATCATAAAATTGCTTATTGATACGGGGGCTTCGAAGAATAATATCAAACCTATAAAAGGTTTAAAAGGTATTATTCCCGTAGCCAACCCGTTCATAGTGAAATCTATTCATGGTTTCACAGCAATTAAGGAAAAATGTACCATAAATATTTTTCAAACCAATAGTAATTTTTTTATCTTACCATCACTATCAACGTTTGATGGTATAATTGGCCTGGATCTATTAACACAGACAGGTGCAACGTTGAATTTTGAAAGTAGGGAACTTAAAACTATAGTTGGGATCGAAAAGATCCAATTTTTAAAATGCGTAAATGTAAATTTTACACAAGTTGAGGACATGAAAATACCTCAAATCGTTGCGGAAAAATTTAAGGAAGTGATAAAAAAATTTTCGGGTATTTTTGCAAACCCCAAAGAATCATTCCATATAATACGAATATTGTAGCTACCATTAGAACTAATTCTAGTGATCCCGTTTATACAAAACTATACCCATATCCCATGGGTGTAGCAGATTTTGTTAACAATGAAGTAAAAGAACTTCTGCATAACGGCATAATACGGCCTTCCAGATCACCCTACAATAATCCCGTTTGGGTTGTTGATAAAAAAGGCAAGGATGAATACGGTAATTCCAAAAAACGATTAGTTATAGACTTCAGGAAACTGAACAGCATTACGATCGATGACAAATACCCAATATCCCAAATACCCGTCTCTCAAATCTTGGCAAAGCAAGATTTTTTACGACACTTGACCTTAAATCAGGTTTCCATCAAATAACACTATCTGAACAAGATCGTGAAAAAACTGCATTCTCAGTTGGAAATGGAAAATATGAATTTTGCCGTCATCCTTTTGGTCTGAAGAATGCCCCCAGCATTTTCCAAAGGGCCATCCACGATGTCCTGAGAGAGCAAATTGGAAAGTCATGCTATGTTTACGTCGACGACGTCATTATTTTCTCTGAAACCGAAGAAGACCATGTGAAACATATTGAGTGGGTACTGGAGAGATTATACGGGGCCAATATGAGAATTTCTCGGGAAAAATCACATTTCTTTCGGGAAAGTGTCGAATACCTCGGTTTTTTTGTGTCCAGAAATGGCATCAGAACGAGCCCGGAAAAAGTAAAGGCCATCCTTAATTATAAAACACCTTCTACACTCTTCAACGTAAGCTCGTTTCTAGGATTGGCAAGTTATTACAGATGCTTTATTAAAGATTTCGCATCTACCGCCAAGCTGCTAACAGATATTCTAAAGGGCGAAAACGGCAAGATTAGTGCTTCTCAATCAAAAAGGGTGAAAATAAATTTTAATGAAGAGCAAATGCAGACCTTTAGTAAATTAAAGGAAATCCTTGCTTCTGAAGAAGTTATGCTTCATGCTTCTATGCGCACCGAGAAACATTTCGAGCCTCAATCTTTGAATACTTTGGAAGAGGATAATCACTCAGATCTCGCAACGGTACACAGCGAAATATCTTTTGACCTATAACATTGAGTCTACAGAAAAACCGGTCAATTGCTTTAGGAACCAAATTTTCCTCCGGGAGGCAAATTTCCTACTTAAAAGAAATTTTATTGTCTTTACTGAGAAGACTCGACATATGATTGACTTCACAAGCAGGGAAACATTGCTAAACGAAGTAAAATCAGTGATCAATACAAATGTCGTAAATGCAATACATTGCGATCTGCCAACTTTAGCCTGTATTCAGCATGAATTGGTTAGATACTTTCCCGCTACTAAATTTTGGCACTGCAAAAATGTTGTCCAGGACATTTTTGATAAAAATGAACAGAGGGAAATTATTGCCATCGAACATTACCGTGCCCATAGGGCAGCTCAGGAAAATGTTAAGCAGATACTTTCTGATTATTATTTTCCAAAAATGGCAAAGTTGGCAAATGAAATTGCTGCAAATTGTAAAATCTGTTCGAGGGCTAAATACGACAGACACCCTATGAAACATGAGCTTGGGGTAACCCCAACACCATCTTACGTAGGCGAAATGCTTCATATCGATAGATTTTCAACGGATAAAAAATTTTTCCTAACATGCATCGATAAATTTTCAAAGTTTGCGGTTGTTCAACATATAGATTTAAAAGGTCCGATTATACAACTAATGTATCTTTTTCCACACACGGAAAATATTTACTATGACAACGAACCTTCACTAAAATCTGAGACTATTATGTCCCTGTTACGGGACCAATTTAATGTTAAAGTGGAAAACGCTGCTCCCCTTCATAGCACATCAAATGGACAAGTCGCTTTCATAGCACACTTTCTGAAATAGCTAGATGCCTCAAATTAGAAAAGAAAATGGAAAGCACAGTTGACCTTATTTTACTAGCAACCATAAAATATAATCGGACTATTCACTCAATAACCAACAAACGACCGATAGATATTTTCCAATTTTCCTCATCCGAATTAAGGGAGGAAATTAAAGAAAAAATTTCAAAAGCTCAACAGACCGTACTAAATAGAAACAATGCCTCCAGGCAAACATAGAACATTTGAAGTTGGTGAGTCCGTACTAGTGAAAAACAAGAAAAGGCTAGGAAACAAATTGACCCCGTTATACTCTGAAGAAACAATAGAAGCCGATCTAGGAACTACAGTTCTTATTAGAGGCAGGGTGGTCCACAAGGACAACATAAGATAATTCAAAATTTGTATAATCCGATTATAATTAACAACTCTTTTAAACAAATTTTAGGACTTTGATGATGTTGCTTATCAGACCCCTTACCACAAAATTAATTGACTATTCTGGCTCCGACTACATACCGATTGAAGATGGGGATGTTATAATTTGGCAAGACTACTTACGACATACATCAAATCTGACAATATATTTAGAAATTGCGGACGAAACCGAAAAACTTATGGAACATTTCCCCTCCTCGCATATGGTGAAAATAACCGAGTCTGATATTAAGCGAATACGCTCCCTCCTACAATCATTGTATGTTCACCACAGACACGCGAGAAGTATTAACATCTTGGGAACAGCACTAAAAATAAATGCGGGGACTCCCGATTTTGACGACTTTGAGGAACAGAAATTTCGACAGAAGGAACTTATAAATTCAATTAACAAACAGGTTTCAATCAACTCTAAAACACAGGATCAGATAAATAAGGTAACAGATATTGTCAACAAAATTATTGGAAATGCTAAACCTGGACAAATTCATACAGGGTATTTATACGAAATACTACTTGCTCGAAACAGAATTACAATTGCGGAAATCGAAACATGAATGCTATCAATCACTCTTGTAAAAGCAGATGTAATTAATCCTACGCTATTATATTCCGATGATGTAAATGAATTATTACAAATAAGTTCAACAAATACAACTGTAAGAGACTTGCTAGAAGTATCACTAATTAAGGTCCTACTGTATAATGAAATGTTGCATTTTCTTTTTAAATATCCCAAGCCCAAATTAGTATGTAAGAAAATAATTATGCACCCCGTCCAACATAACGGCACAATACTACATCTTGCTGAAACCAAAAGCGTCGCTAATTGTGGAAATCGTATAAATTGCAATAGGAAACTGTACCTCAACGCTAACTTCATCATTTTGTCAAGAGTATTCTCAACCAACCTGTGCTCAACAGCTTCATTCGGGTACTATAGCACACTGCAGCACAAGACTAAGTCATCTTGAACCATTGGAGAATGTCGATGATGGCGTCATGATAATAAACGACAACAGAGCCACTATAAAAAACCCAGAAGGAGCCGTAACAATAATTACCGGTAAATATTTGATTACGTTTGAAGATGAAATCAGTATTAATGACTCCATATACAAAAACCAGAAGATGGTACCGACGTCGGCTATATCTACTATAGTTAATATCACAAGTCATCAAGAGATATTGAGCCTGCCGTATCTTCAAAGATTAAATTTTGAAAACTTACAACACATCGATGTCGTGAAGAACAGGACAATAACCGGTCCAGCGGTCTCTGGACTTATAAGCATTATTTTAATCATCAGGCTTTATATTTCATTCAAATTGTGTCGAAGACAAACAGCAAAACGCGATGTTATTCAAGCTGTCATTGATAGCTACAAAAGACCCGAGGACGGCCCTTACTTAAGTAGGGGAGGAGTTACCACAAACTCCATTGTCCCACCCTAAAACGATGGCGAACTGGTCAAACGATGGCGAACTATTATAATTGTTCGTCCAACATATTGCAATGCAACACTCCACACGAGGCACAGTGTCAGCAATTATATTCATCATCATTGCTTAGCCAACACCAAACATACGAGCATTTATTCAACGTATTGCAATATAATACTCCACAAAAAGGCGCAGATTCAGCAGTAGAAAACAATAATTATAAGTTTATTCATAGCTTTAAGTATCTTTATAAGTTAGTTTGATAAGAGAACTAGAATAAAGATGGTGTAACAACACCATACAAAAACCCAAAATACTTAACTTATATATATATATCTATATATATAAATGTAAGTTGTGTTAGTTACTACGCTTATAACTTAAGAACCGCTGGATTAATTTTAACGATTCACACAAATTCGGAGTTGTCTACTCTACGAAAAGGATAATATCCAAAAAAATCGCGTAAAAATGTGATATATTAACATTTTCATTTTGACTTTTCAAATGTACAATAGTAATGTTTTATTTTGCATGATTTTTTTCCATTTTGACTTACTTTTTTCTAATGTACATTTGTAGTGTTTTTTTATATTTTATTTTGAATTCGAATATTTATACCAATTTATTTAATTGACTTGATTTCTTGAGAACTGAAATTGATGGCGGGTTACATGGAAGTGTAGTAGCGAATTATGTGGTGGCGAAACGGAATAGATGATATCGAAATAATTTAACGCGGTCACACCAAAGTTAAAAGATAATTACTTTTTCTAAATCGCTGAAAAATCATGAAAAAGAGATCTCATTGCAAAAATCAAAAAAAAAAACATTTTCAATGGAATCGAATTTTAAAGTAATAGTACATTCTATTGACAAACTTTGTAAGGAAGGATCTTAAAACATTTGCTGTAAAAAATCAGCGAAAAAGTTGAAGACTTTTTCAATTTGTTATTCTTTTTTTTTGTCAATTTTTTTTGTGAACAAAATAAAGAATAATTTTTCACTAAAAAAATTGAATAAGTGCGAAATAGGATGTTAACTGACATCTACCTTTCAACTCCAGGGCCTACATCGTGGGTTAGCTGGAAGATGCGAACACGTTTAAACAAACAAAAATGACCGAAAAAGCTTAATGGGGCTCATTTCAAAGCGTGACAATGATCCGTCCAATGAGAGCTCAAAATGCAAAATTCTTTGGGAGAATAATAAGTAATATACCAATATTGAAATAAAAGGTGCAAAATAGTAGAGCGAATGGGACTTTTAGTAAGAAAAGGTTTTATATCCTTCCAGAAATTCTTCCCAAACATTCAAAATACCTAAAATCACTTTTGCAGGTCTTTATATCGATCATAACTCATGGATAAGGGAACAACCCGATTTCATATTTATATAACCATCTATGATTTAAGTTATTTTTGGGGTCTTGGCCGGTCACTTTTTTCATTTTTTGGCCCTTATTTGACATTTTTGTTTCTAAGGGGGTAGATAACCTCTTCGCATAAAATTTGAAATTTTCAGAGTAGGGCCCATATTGGTATTGACCACATTCATCAATTGATTTGGCTAAAAAAATTTATTTATGCCACCCTGGGGTAGGGAACCATCATACAGATAATTGCCACATAGGAATTTATTTAAGTAAAGTCCCCACATTGGAGTATCCCCAAGTCCACTTTCACATCTAATGTGTGGTCAGAAAAGAAAATTTTGTATTCTATTGAATTTTTAACCCCCAAGAGAATATTGGTTGGGAACGTAGATTTGGGATGTGCATCCATATGAAATAAATTGTGGAAACATGAACAAATTACAAATATAAGAAAGTAGCACGGGACCGAATATTTGTTTAATTATCATTGAATTATCCTATGATGAAAATATGGACTTTAAGGGGTCTCCAACTTACAATTTAAATGGCAAATAAAATTAATTCCCATCTTATCATTCTGCCCTCAATTATGAGGTGGATAAAACTATTTTTACTTATTTAAATCACGCGAAATGCTATGACATGCTATATTGTTCTGCTATATTTTTGATTTGGCCTCTATTTGTCATCTTGGATTATAAGGGGTAGAAGAAAGTTTTCAATGTAGGTCGATGTTTCGGAGTAGTGCCCATATAAAGAAGGTACCTCCTAATTTAACCACATTTCAAAGAATTTGGCTAATAATGCGTATTAGGGGGGTGAAAATCTTACACTAAAATTTCAACATATCTACAAATTTTAGAATTTTTATCCATGTTATAATACCCTCTCAAGTCCACCTTTTGGCGGACAAACAGACTGACATGGTTAGGGGGACTTATGAGGACTGTAATGCACAATCTAAGTTGCTAATGGGTTTAAAAAGTAATTAACTTTGGCTATTCTTAAATCATTCAGCCCTCAATTATGTAGTATACAAAATACAGCAAATTCCAAATTACTGCTCATTTGACTGGAAGATTTTGCTACGATTTTTACCATATTAAAAATTAATTTGATCCCTTATATGGCGATAAGATTGATATATACTTTTTAATATATTTGTATAGCACATCCACACAGTTGAAGCCCACGGTTTAAATATTGAAGCCCACTGGTTAAAAATGGGTACAGGTATTTTAAAACACTTTAAATCGACCTGTACGTGAACACTTATATCAGTCATATCTGTGAATAATTATGCTTGGGAATATATGCATAATAGACAAAAACTACGGGCCGGCAACGCGGACCGGGCCAGCTAGTATATATATATAAGAAAGTTGTGTTAGTTATACCTCAAGAACCGCTGATCTGATTTTAACGGTTCAGACAAATTTGGAATTGGCAGAAAAGGAAAAAATCGTACTATTTTCTAATGTACATTTGTAGTGTATGGATTATGTGGTGGCGAAACTAAATAGCCGATGTCGAAATAATTAAAGGATAATACTTAAAGGATAATTACTTTTTCAAAATCACGAAAAATGACTATACCATTGAAAATATTTTAAAATCTTGAAAATATTCCAATAAAAATCTTTTTGGCTTGACATTTTTTCAATTTGACACACTACATTGAAGTTGAATTCTGAATGAATAATATTAAGAATGAAATGGGTGGTCAATACGATGCTCATTCATTCATGTATAAAATTGGAATCTAGCTTTCAATTCCAGGACCTACATCGTGCTTTAGCTGGAAGATGCGAACACATTTAAACAAACAAAAAATTTACCGATAAAGCGGGAATCATTGAAAAACGTAGACCTACTTCTTTTATATGACAATAATCCGCCCAATAAGAACTCAAAATGCAAAATTAATTGAGACTGTAATCAGTGAAATACTGAATAAAGCGAAGTAAACATTAAATAAGAAAAGGATTTCTATCCTTCCAGAAATTCTTCTAAACTTTCAAGATACCTTAAATCGCTCTTTCAGATTATGATGTGAGTCATAGCCCCCGGATAAGTTTACAACCAGATTTCAAGTATATTTTACATTCTAACCATATTTTTTATACTAATTTTGGCCAATGCTGGTAATTTGAGAAAAAACCATCCATGCAAAAAATTATCACGTTTTGGTATCACAGTCATATGATTTAAGCTATTTCTGGGTCTTGGTCACTTTTTTATTTCTTAGCCCTTATTTCGCGTCTTGGTTTCTAAGGGGGTAGAAATCTCTTCGCATAAAATGTTTAATTTTCGGAATAGGACCCATCTTGGTCTTGACCACATTCATCAATTGATTTGGATAAAAATTTTATTTAGGCTAGCCTGGGGTAGAGAACCATCTTACAGGTAATTGTCCACATATGTATTTATTTAAGTATAGTCACCACATTAGTGTACCTATTGAATTTGTAACTCCCAAGAGAATATTGGTTGGGAACGTAGATTTGGGAAGTACGTCTATATGAAATAAAATCAGAAATGTCAAACTGGGACTCATTCAGGAAATTGTGACAGAAACATGAAAAAATTACAAATATTAGAAAGTAGCACGGACCGAAAATTTGTTTAATCGTCATTGAATTATACTATGATGAAAAATATGGACTTTTTGGGTTCTCCAACGCACAATTTAAATGACAAAAAAATTAATTCCCATCTTAGGGTAATGGGTGTGAAAGAGTAATTATCTTTGACTATTCCAAAATTATTCTGCCCTCAATTATGATGTGGAAAAAACGGCACGGTATTCTCATCGTTGGCAATACAAATTCCAAATTACAGCTCATTTGAATGGAAATTATTGCTAAGCGTTTTACCATACCAAAAATTGAGCTGAGTTTTCATATGGGACTATTACAAATGTTCTATATTATATAGGTTTTTAACACTCATATTAAAGGCTATGGCTGAAAAATAAGACCAGGCTATTCAAAATATCTAAAACCGACGTTAGGAGAACATCTATTATAATTTTTGCCGTGAATAGTTATTACTATTTTAAAAATTACTAAATAAGTCAGATCTGTGATTTATTATACTTTGAAAAATATTTATTAAAGACTAAAAGTACGTGCCGGACCGGGCCAGCTGATTTAATTATAAAATAGAATATTCCATTAGTCAATAGGGATTTAATAAAAGATAATTTTAACGAATTTTAAACGGTAGAATTTGTTAAGCTTTTTAGTAACATTTCTGTTAAGGGGTTGTAATTAAAAAGTACGAGATTTATTCTTCTCACTTTTACAAGAGTAACTGATAGTGTCAATATTTTGGTTTCTGTTATTATAATTCTATTTCTAGCTAGTAGTGTTCCGTATAGATAGCCCCTAATATCCCCCTAATATCCGTTAATTTATTTATTTGTTCTTGTGTTGTAGAGTTGACTGAAATTTTGCCAGTTAACCGAATTAATATGTTGTCAAGTTCGTTGTATGTCGTACTGAGTCTAAAGTCCTGCCAAATTATATCATCGTCTCATCTTTATCATTGTCTTTGATCTCTATGCAATCGGAAGCAGAAAAATCTGTTTAATTTGTACTTAATGGTCTAATAAGTATAGTCATCATGATCCGAAAATTTTAAACATTTAATTAAACTCGATTAAATCAAAATTAAGAATTGTCTTATATGTTGTCGCATTATAAAGGGATAAGTATGTTCCCCAGCCTTTCATTGTTCCTGATCATTACACCCACCTACTCTAAATGTTCTATTTTGTCTTGCAATCTTGTTCCTCTGAAGCAGGGTCTGTTGGGCTTTTGATTTTTTTTTAATTTCTTGACTCAAAGCAAATGTAGAGTTGTTGAAAATGTCTAATCGCCTTCTACCATTTACAGAGTGGATGGTATAATTATGTTCACTTTATTTACTTCTTATAAACTTAAAACAAAAAACAAATTGTGAAAGCAATAAAAAACAACCATTTAAGAGTTCAACTGGTGAGAGAGCCATCATTGGATATAAGCTCGAGATCAGTGAGTAGACGAGTAGTGACAGCTGGTCTGCATGCCCGTAAGCCATCAAAAAAGCCATTTATATCTGAAAAAATCGAAAAGCCAGGATGACTTTCGGAAACGATAATATTAATTGGAATCCATCTCAATGGAAAAACATTTTATTCTGGGATGAGTCTACGTTTTATATTAAAGGCTCAGACATGAACAATTTTACGGTGAGAAGACCAAAAAATGAAAGACTCCAACCGCAGTGTTGCAAGGGTACAGCGAAGCAAGAGTGAGGGTCAAAATGGTGTGGCGCTGTTTTTCTTTCTATGGACTTGCGCCTATCCATGTAATAAAGGAAGTTATGGATCGGTTTGTTTACAAAGATGTGTGGGACATCACGTTGTTCCCTTTCTCTGAGGAAAATATTCAGCTTTTTTGGTTGTTTCAGCATGAAAATGATCCCAAACATGCATCAAAACTTGTCAAAGATTAGTTGCGGGAGTCAAAAATCGGTGTTTTGTCATGGCCAGCGCAACCGCCTGACGTAATCCCCATGGAAAACCTTTGGAGTGTCGTAGACAGAAAGATCAAGCGAGATCCGGAAACAAATAAATACAACATTTTACAAAGAATTCAGGGTGCCTGGAAAAGGATACCCAAGGATCAAACTGAGCGTGTTATAGATTCAATGCCTCGTAGGTGTGCAGCTGCTATCAAAAATAATGGTTATGCTAAAAAATCAAAAAGTTGCTTTAGTTTTGACGAAGTAAAAATTGGTCATTTTAGTTTTCCATATATTATTTTCCATTCAAAATATTTTTGTATTTTTTTATTCACTTTAGTGTTTAAAAGTGAATAAAGTACCTCATTTAAAACTGGAAAAACAATTACGATTATTTTTGTTAAAGTTACAGGGCATTTATTTTCTTTGCGATTTAGTTGCTTTAGTTTTGGCCACCAGTGTATATCAATCATGCTTTAATTATTATTATTATTATTTTTTTTTTTTAAATTTGAAACACCCATCTATTTCATTTGAAATACTGTGAAGAGGAGCTGCATTTCCAATTTTTACATCAAATTCGTGCCGTAATAGGGGTATAATAGTCTCAAATTTAAGCTAAGTTTCGTTTTCGTCGTATCTATCTTTTTTATGTAGAAAAAGGTTCATTAGTTGTATTATCGGATCTTTCATGTCCCCTAAATGTATCTATTGTTCTTTTAACACTTTCGCAGTGAATAGTCTGAGTATTTATTATGGTTGCCAATAATATATATCAAACATAAATTTCCGATTTTTACATCAAATTCGTGCCGTAATAGGGGTATAATAGTCTCAGATTTTAGGAAAGGTTCGTTGTCATAGTATCTATCTTTTTTATGTACAAAAAGATTCATTAGTTGTATTATCGGACATTTCAAATCCACTATTGTGGGATATAGAATTTACTGTATAACCGCAAAATTGGAAAATTTATCAATGCATGCCAAACTTTCTTATCGGTTGGGGTAACTTGATGGGTTGTCCCTATCTCATGTCACAGAGGCGCATAACGTACACTACCTATGCGCAGATTTTATTATTATCAACAACGTCATCTGCCATTTTTACCCATTCAGAAAATAATATTAAGAAACTATCTGCTTTACAGAAAATATCTGCTTACATTACAGTTATGCTCTTTTTAATTTTTTTTTTTTTGCTATTTCTTCTCAAAGATGTCCTGGACCATGCTTTTACTGTACCAAAATTTAGTGGTGGGAAAGTATCCAATTAATTTGTATTGAATACAGGCTAAAATTGTAAAATCGAAGGGTATAGCGTTTACAACCTTTATATTAATTACTGAACAGAATTTTTTAAACAATGTGTTTTTGTTAGTGAATTCAATTAAGTAGCGAGTCTTTTCAGTAAAAATAATGGTTTTCCTCTACGGAGCGTAATTTGCTTTCCTGGGGACGATTTAATTCCTAAAACAATTGATCGGATCATCGGTCGATTCACTGGTGTGAGTCAGGGATATTTCGTTGCATACCGTGGGGTATGGTTATAGTTTTGAGTTTTGATTATTTGTGCGAATAGTAGCTACAATATTATTATTATTTGGAAGTGATTCTTTGGGGTTTGCATTTTTCCAAAATTGGAAATTTTCGATGCCAGCTATAGTTTTCAATCCCCTATTTTCGAAATTTTATGTGGCACTCATTTCATCGCCAGGCGTTGAGAGTGATGATAAGATAAAAATGTGCTATTGTTGTCAAATATATTTATTGTGCATTTTCTATTAATTTCTGTGAAGCCGTAAACTGCTGTCGCCCGGAATAATACCCTTTAAACATTTTATAGGTTTGATATAATTATTCGAAGAACTCGTATCAATTTGCAACATTTTATTCTATTTTTATGCAGCAAGGAGTTGTTCCAAAAAAAAAAAATAATAATAATAATAACGGTATAAATTTTTACTTTGAAAATTTCCATGAACGAAATTTGATTCATTTTTATGCTTAATCCCATCTTCTTAAGACATAGCTAAGTTTGGGGCAATCAAGTACCTTTTCCGATTTGATTCCACCTCTTGGGCTAGTACCAAGGCTGAAGGTAAATCGGGCGGGCTAGCCGAAAAAGTACATTACTTAAATTTTGTTTAAGTAATGCACCCATTCTGTATTTTTCATTCATAGAATTTGCAAGCACGTTTTCGCGACAAATGTGAAACAATAAATAACGTCGCTAAAATCATTAAAATACCGAATATCGGGAGCATGCATACGTAATTTTTTTCAGAGGCTGTAGTACATACTACGAACTTTAAATAAAAAGTTTGAAACAATTCTGGTTAATAATGTCTCTATTACCATAACAATACCGAATATTGGGAGGTACCGTTATATAGGGGCAATGCGAATTGAGGTAATTCCGCTCTATAATGTCGGTAAAATCAGTAAAATGCCGAATATATATGTTATATAGGGGCTATACAAAAACGTGGACCGACATGACCTGTTTACGAACTTAGACTGCCTTCTTGCAAAATATACATGTGTGAAAAATGTTACCCTTCAATTTCGATTCGTCAAAAACATAGCGTGGAGGGTATAAAAGGAACTATCGGTTGAAATTTAAATATTGGTGTATAGAAAATGAATGTAAATAAATCTAAATAGGCGCGGTTAAACACAGCACAAGTGACACTGAAAAGTCGCAAATTAAATTTAAAGTAAACAATTACGACAAATGGGACGTTGCACAACAAATTTGTGGAGCAAAGAAAACAGATTCAATGTGAACAATTATAACAAATGGAACGTTGAACAGCAAATTTGGGGAGCAAAAACAACCTTCTACCAAAAAAATTTAAACGTGATCGCGTGATTAAATTTTGTGCAGTTCAAAAGTAGAAAATTTGTTTAACAAAATTACTTAACATATTGGCAAAAAATTACGAAAAATGTCTTTTTGGGGAAAAAATGAAAACAAGTAAAAATGGGTTAAGTTCGGCCGGGCCGAACATTTAATACCCTTCACCATGGGGCAAAGAAATCTTTTAAAAATAAAAGGATCAGGATTAAATGTTGGGTCCACTTCCAATTATCTAGTGAAATGTTTTGGCAAGAAGTCTTAAAAATTCCGCAAATTCGATAGTGTCAAATACCAAATTAAAAAAGATCTGCTAAAAATGGGGCCGAAATCAGTAAAATATAAATATTCGGAGGTACCGCATTACAAGTGAAATACTCTACATACCGAAGTTTAAAAAAATGTACTTTGAGAAATTCCGTTTAAAAATGTTGATTAAATTGTCCAAATTCCGTATATTAGGGCTAAAAGAAAACGTGAAGCTATATAGACAACTAGCTGAACCCGGTGCGCTTCGCAACCCCTTCCATTTTGTATGTATTCAAAATTGTATAAACGAATATATTTTGCTTAAAAAAATAAAACAAATTCAAAAATAAATAAGTATTGTAATACTTTCATGCGTAAATAAACAAATAGCTCGGTCTACCAACGCGTGAACATGACAGGAACAGCTGATCATGAGAAAAGCAGAAACATGCCAAAATTTGTCCTCATATACGAAGGGTTTATCCTTCGGATTTATTAATTTCATAGAAAATGTCAGGAAACTTCCATCTTTACATGTTGAGTGGAATTTCTATTGCAATTAGAGAATTCGAGGTAGCAACATACTTTCCCGTAATAATCGTATCCTCAATTAAATTGTTGTGTAGTTTTTTACTGTTAACCTAATACCATTGAAAAGGCGATGTGGGTCAATGATTCTTAATAAAATCATATCCGAATCTGAACCGATTTCAATATAATTTGACAAAATGTACTATAACACCAAATTCCGTAACACTTTCCATTTTTCATTTACGTGAAATTATTATTGTGACCCAATTCCGTCACACATGCTGAATATAATTGGAATCCGCTTATATATATCGTGTTTGGTATATGGTAGCCATCATGGTACAATAATATCAAGGTAGGGCAGAACTACCATATGATTTTAATTTTTTTATTTTCTTGGCTTAATATGTCATCTTTATTTGTTTATGTATGTGTTTTCTTTGCAATAACAAAAAAATTGTTCAGAAAACATTCAAATTCGGGTGTTTTCAAAATGTTTATTTCAACGTATGCATCGACAAAATCTAGAGTTTTTGTGGCGAAATTATCCTTTAGAGATATATAGTACATGATTTTGAAAAGAAGTGTTGACCTTTCATTCAACTATCGCGGTTTTCAATTATTTTTTCAAAATAAATGCAACAAGTTGTTTGATTTTTTATTGTTTTGATACTAATTCTGACATTACAAGCTAAACAGGTAGACCTCTATACTTGCAATTTTTTCAAAGTTGACCTACCTTCTCTTCATTGTACCATGGTAGCCATATTCAAACCTCAACAGATTTCAATATAATATGGCAATTTTTTTTTGGGTACTCTCTGTCTGAATTTGGAATTGGACATACATATCGCGTTGGGAGCATCAAATATGTGAAATCGGCCGAAAATATATATAAATCTGAACCGATTTCAATATAATTTCACAAATTTATTTTTGTACCAAATGTAGTCACGCATGCCGAATTTCATTGGAATCGAACATACATATCGTGTTTGCTGCATTAAATATACGAAATCGGTAGAAAATATATATGGGAGCTATATCTAAATCTGAACCGATTTTAATATAAATTGACAAATTTATTTGTGTACCAAATTTAGGCACTCATGCCAAATTTTATTGAACTCGGACATATGTATCGTGTTTTGTGCCTCAAATATGTGAAATCGTCCGAAAATATATATGGGAGCTATATCCAAATCTGAACCAATTTCAATATAATTTGACAAATTTATTTTCTGATAAAAATCCGTCACATATTCCAAATTTCATTGGAATCGAACATACATATCGTGTTTGCTGCTTCAGATATGTGAAATCGGTCGAAAATATATATGGGAGCTATATCCAAATCTGAACCGATTTAAATATAATTTGGCAAATTTATTTGCGTACCAAATTTAGGTACTCATGCCGAATTTCATTGAACTCGGACGTACGTATCGTGTTTTGTGCATCAAATATGTGAAATCGGCCGAAAATATATATGGGAGCTATATCCAAATCTGAACCGATTTCAATATAATTTCGATCAGTAGCTAAGTGCATATAAAATCTAAATTTTTGGAGGGTACCTCCGATTCTGATGCTATACATCCAGTTTCAAGTGGAATTAAAAAAAAATGTATAGCCTATGTTACTTTCAGGCGATGTTGTAGTATATTTGGAAATTTTCAAGAAAATCTGTTTAGCGGTTTTCGAGTCCATAAATTACAAACAAACATACAAACATTTTCCTCTTTTACAGATATAGATATTTTCCTACAGGAGTTAGAACCAGTCTTTTGAAATCATTTCTCTATAACCTGCTAGTAACTCAATTAAGGAAATCATTATTTTGTATTGTCCACCTCAAGATTGATGGTATAAGGAGATCAGGACAGCCAACCGCTCTTGTACTTCCCCATTAGTTTGTAACACCATAAAATATTAGTTGGGGACCTAAAGGGTACATTCGATATCGATTTAACTATGTCCGTCTCTTTAAATCATGAAAGAGGTCGCATTATTCCAGATATAACTTTTATTATGTCGTATTAGGCACATCCCACGAACCTACCCCCCAATACCAAAATTAAGGTCAAAAAATGTATGTGGGGTCAATTTAGGACCGAAGTCACAACTACCATTTATTGTGAGCTAATTTGAATCTCTTCGCTTTTTTAATACAAAACAACAAATATTACAAAAAATTACAATTCAAAATATTATATATCGTGTTTGGTATATGGTAGCCATCATGGTACAATAATATCAAGGTAGGGCAGAACTACCATATGATTTTAATTTTTTTATTTTCTTGGCTTAATATGTCATCTTTATTTGTTTATGTATGTGTTTTCTTTGCAATAACAAAAAATTGTTCAGAAAACATTCAAATTCGGGTGTTTTCAAAATGTTTATTTCAACGTATGCATCGACAAAATCTAGAGTTTTTGTGGCGAAATTATCCTTTAGAGATATATAGTACATGATTTTGAAAAGAAGTGTTGACCTTTCATTCAACTATCGCGGTTTTCAATTATTTTTTCAAAATAAATGCAACAAGTTGTTTGATTTTTTATTGTTTTGATACTAATTCTGACATTACAAGCCAAACAGGTAGACCTCTATACTTGCAATTTTTTCAAAGTTGACCTACCTTCTCTTCATTGTACCATGGTAGCCATATTCAAACCTCAACAGATTTCAATATAATATGGCAATTTTTTTTTTGGGTACTCTCTGTCTGAATTTGGAATTGGACATACATATCGCGTTGGGAGCATCAAATATGTGAAATCGGCCGAAAATATATATAAATCTGAACCGATTTCAATATAATTTCACAAATTTATTTTTGTACCAAATGTAGTCACGCATGCCGAATTTCATTGGAATCGAACATACATATCGTGTTTGCTGCATTAAATATACGAAATCGGTAGAAAATATATATGGGAGCTATATCTAAATCTGAACCGATTTTAATATAAATTTACAAATTTATTTGTGTACCAAATTTAGGCACTCATGCCAAATTTTATTGAACTCGGACATATGTATCGTGTTTTGTGCCTCAAATATGTGAAATCGTCCGAAAATATATATGGGAGCTATATCCAAATCTGAACCAATTTCAATATAATTTGACAAATTTATTTTCTGATAAAAATCCGTCACATATTCCAAATTTCATTGGAATCGAACATACATATCGTGTTTGCTGCTTCAGATATGTGAAATCGGTCGAAAATATATATGGGAGCTATATCCAAATCTGAACCGATTTAAATATAATTTGGCAAATTTATTTGCGTACCAAATTTAGGTACTCATGCCGAATTTCATTGAACTCGGACGTACGTATCGTGTTTTGTGCATCAAATATGTGAAATCGGCCGAAAATATATATGGGAGCTATATCCAAATCTGAACCGATTTCAATATAATTTCGATCAGTAGCTAAGTGCATATAAAATCTAAATTTTTGGAGGGTACCTCCGATTCTGATGCTATACATCCAGTTTCAAGTGGAATTAAAAAAAAATGTATACCCTAATATACGTCTACATTCGGTATTTTTAAGATTTTAACATAGTTTTTTAACGGATTTTATTTTTTTGAAAATTGCCAAATTTGTACGAAATAGTGGAGGGTATTCAAAGATCGGCCCGGCCGAACTTACAGCTTTTTTACTTGTTATTTTTGTGATTGTCAGCTAGAAATTTTTCTCCTTTGGTAAAAAACAAAGTCGCTCTCGAATTTAGGACAGCAGTTCCGGACCTAATTATTAAGGTAATTACGATTTTTTTAGTGAATTTGTGAATATATTATATTCAATTTCGTTTCAGACTAGAGACATGAAAAATTTGAAGGAATTCAATAGAAATGCCATATTTGTGAAGAAGTTAGAGAAGATCATAAAGTGGAAATGAAGGCGATAAGTTATCAATACCACATTAGGCAGTGAAAGCTGGAAAAGGCCGCCAATGAATGGGAATGGATAAAATGAATAATAAGCTAAAAATGTGATCAATTTCGATTATTCTATAATTATTAGACAAATATTTTTCAATATTTTCTCAGGATTTTTTAAATATAAGGCTTATGTTCTTAAGCTTTTAATAATATCCCAAAATACAAAAATGGCTTGAGAATTATTTTACAACAACTCAACATACCAAAAACACAATACAGCTTAAAATAATATTATAAAAATATTTTGTCATAACAATGTATAAAAATTTCTCAAATCTGTTTTTTGTAGACAACTTTGTTTCGATTTTTTGTAAAAATTTCTAGCTGACAATCACAAAAATAACAAGTAAAAAAGCTGTAAGTTCGGCCGGGCCGATCTTTGAATACCCTCCACTATTTCGTACAAATTTGGCAATTTTCAAAAAAATAAAATCCGTTAAAAAACTATGTTAAAATCTTAAAAATACCGAATGTAGACGTATATTAGGGTCTATACGACGATGTGGACCTGCATAGGCAACTTTTGTCATAAGCTATTACAATATTCAAATGCGAAACTTGAAAAAAAAAATCTGTTTATAATGTAGCTAAAATCATCAAAATACAGAATATAGGGAGGTACCATGGGGGTATAAAACGTGGACCGGCACAGACAATTTTCTGTCATAGCTTAATAATTCATTACTAACTTCAAATACTAAATTTGAAACGATTCCGGTAAACAATGTCGCTAAAATCATCAAAATAGAGCATATCGGGAGGTACCGTTATATGAGGGCAATATGAAGACGTCTACCTATATGGCCCATTTTCATTAGAAAAAGTCCTGCAGAAAAAAGGCGCATTTGAGTAAATTTTTATCAATTTACTTCATTTCGGTTCGGAAGCTAGAGTGATTTCCACAGACGGACAGACGGATAGTTGGACAGACGGACATTGCTAAATCGACATAGAATTTTATGCTGATCAAGAATATATATATATACTTTGTGGGGTCTAAAATGTATATTTCGGGGTGCTACAAACGGAATGAAGAACTTAATATACCCTCCATACTATGGTGGAGGGTATAAAAACATTATTTTTATAAAAACAGACAGACTTGAGAAAAATTTGTGCTCCACAAGTGTTTCTTAAGTATTGTTAAAACATATTTATCTATATCTATAAAAGAGGAAAATGTTTGTATGTTTGTTTGTTTGTAATTTATGGACTCGAAAACCGCTGAATAGATTTTCCTGAAAATTTCCATATATACTGCAACATCGCCTGAAAATAACATAGGCTATATACATTTTTGATTTTCCACTTGGAACTGGAAATATAGCAGCAGAATCAGAGGTACCTCCCAAAAATTTAGATTTTATATGCACATATCTATTGATTGGTTGAAGATACAGTCTCCAAATTTGGAATACGTAACGGAATTTGGAATTTGGAAATAAGTTTGCCAAATTATATTGTAATCGGTTCAGATTTGGATATAGCTCCCATATATATTTTCGACCGATTTCGTTCATTTGATGCCTCAAACACAATATGAATGTTCGATTCCAAAAAAAATGGAATATGTGACGGGATTTTGATTAGAAAATAAATTAGTAAAATTATATTAAAATCGGCTCACATTTGGATATAGCTCACATATTTGACGCACCAATTTCAATGAAATATGAAAGTTGTGGCGGAATTTAGTGTAAAAGTAAATTTTTTAAAATTATATTTAAATCGGATCAGATTGGGATATGATTTTAATAAGAACCATTAACCCACAACGCCTTAGGCTAACACTAAAAACAACACAACAATTTATTTGAAATATGCTTATTACGGGGAAGTATGTTGCTACCTCGAATTCACTAATTGGAATAGAAATGCCACTCAACTTGGCTACTGCACGCTTGGTATTTGCTATGAAATAAATAAATCCAAAGGACAAACCCTTCGTGTATGCATGTCATGTTACTGCTTTTCTAATGGTTTTGTTTATTAACGCATTAAAGTAGTGCAATATTTTTTTTTTCATTTTTAAATTTGTTTTTTTTTTTATCCAACATATATTCGTAAATAAAATTTTGAATTAGAAAAGCAGTAACATGACATACATACACGAAGGGTTTGTCCTCCGGATTTATTTATTTCATAGCAAATACCAAGCGTGCAGTAAAATGCAATCTTTTGAAGTTGAGTGGCATTTCTATTGCAATTAGTGAATTCGAGATAGCAACATACTTCGCCGTAATAAGCGTATTTCAAATCAATTGTTGTTTTGTTTTTTAGTGTTAGCCTAAGGCGTTGTAGGTCAATGGTTCTTATTAAAATCATATCCCAATCTGATCCGGTTTAGATATAATTTTAAAAAAATTACTTTTACACCAAATTCCGCCACACCTTTCATATTTCATTGAAATTGGTGCGTCAAATATGTGAAATCGGGCGATAACATATATATATGGGAGCTATATCCAAATCTTAACTAATTTCCAATTAATTTGTCACATTTATTATTGTAACCAAATTCCGCCACACATTTTGAATTTCATTGGTATCGGTCATATATATCATGTTTGGTGCATAACATGTATGAAATCGGCCGAAATATATATGTTAGCTATACCCAAACCTCAACTTATTTCAATATAATTTGGCAATTTTTTCTGGTGCCAGATTTTGTCTCTCTCGCTTTGGGTGCATCAAATATGTGAAATCGGTTGAGTATATATATGGGAGCTATAATCAAATCTGAGCCTATTTGCATATAATTTGTCAAATTTATTTTTGTACCAAATTTAGCCACTCATGCCGAATTTCATTGGAATCGGAAATACGTATCGTGTTTTGTGCATCAAATATGTGAAATCGGCGGAAAATATATATGGGAGCTATATCCAAATCTGAACCGATTTTAATATAATTTGACTAATTTATTTTCTAATCAAAATCCCGTTACATATTCTAAATTTCTTTGGAATCGAACATACATATCGTGTATGGTGAATTAAATACATGAAATCGGTCGAAAATATATATGAGAGCTATATCCAAATCTGAACCGATTTTAATATAATTTGACATATGTATATTTGTTTTAATTTCCGCTACACATTCCAAATTTCATTGAAATTAGAGATACATAGCGAGTTTGGTGCATCAAAAACATGAAATCGGTTAAAAATATATATGGGAGCTATATCCAAATCTGAACCGATTTCAATTTAATTTGAAAAATTCATTTTGGCTCCCAATTCCGTTACTTATTTTAAATTTCATTACAATTGGAAATACATATCGTGTTTGGTCCACCGAATGTATGAAATCGGCCGAAAATGTATATGGGAGCTATATCCAAATCTGAACCGATTTCAATATAATTTGGGAAATCGATTTTTTAGATAAAATCTATCACACGTTTCAAATTTCATTGAAATTGAGGAAACATAGCGTGGTTGGTGCATCAAATGCATTAATCGGCCGAAAATATATATGGGAGCTATATCCAAATCTGAACCGATTTCAATATAATTTCGATCAGTAGCTAAGTGCATATAAAATCTAAATTTTTGGAGGGTACCTCCGATTCTGATGCTATACATCCAGTTTCAAGTGGAATTAAAAAAAATGTATAGCCTATGTTACTTTCAGGCGATGTTGTAGTATATTTGGAAATTTTCAAGAAAATCTGTTTAGCGGTTTTCGAGTCCATAAATTACAAACAAACATACAAACATTTTCCTCTTTTACAGATATAGATATTTTCCTACAGGAGTTAGAACCAGTCTTTTGAAATCATTTCTCTATAACCTGCTAGTAACTCAATTAAGGAAATCATTATTTTGTATTGTCCACCTCAAGATTGATGGTATAAGGAGATCAGGACAGCCAACCGCTCTTGTACTTCCCCATTAGTTTGTAACACCATAAAATATTAGTTGGGGACCTAAAGGGTACATTCGATATCGATTTAACTATGTCCGTCTCTTTAAATCATGAAAGAGGTCGCATTATTCCAGATATAACTTTTATTATGTCGTATTAGGCACATCCCACGAACCTACCCCCCAATACCAAAATTAAGGTCAAAAAATGTATGTGGGGTCAATTTAGGACCGAAGTCACAACTACCATTTATTGTGAGCTAATTTGAATCTCTTCGCTTTTTTAATACAAAACAACAAATATTAAAAAAATTACAATTCAAAATAGAAAGTCAAATTAAAAAAAATTCATGCGATATAAAAAATTACAAAACATGCGTTTTGTCTTTTCAAATTTTCGAGGGCGGTTTCTTTCGATTCAATTTCCTGCCAATCAGTCCAGCTCTTCTTTAGTTAACATAACATGCAATTTTTCGCTTTTTTGTCGAAATTCTTGACAAAAAGTCATTCTGCAACAAATGTACCCAAAATCTATATCTATAAAAGAGGAAAATGTTTGTATGTTTGTTTGTTTGTTTGTAATTTATGGACTCGAAAACCGCTGAATAGATTTTCCTGAAAATTTCCATATATACTGCAACATCGCCTGAAAATAACACAGGCTATATACATTTTTGATTTTCCACTTGGAACTGGAAATATAGCAGCAGAATCGGAGGTACCTCCCAAAAATTTAGATTTTATATGCACATATCTATTGATTGGTTGAAGATACAGTCTCCAAATTTGGAATACGTAACGGAATTTGGAACAAAAATAAGTTTGCCAAATTATATTTTAATCGGTTCAGATTTGGATATAGCTCCCATATATATTTTCGACCGATTTCGTTCATTTGATGCCTCAAACACAATATGAATGTTCGATTCCAATGAAATTTGGAATGTGTGACGGGATTTGATCCGAAAATAAATTTGTCAAATTATATTGAAATCGGTTCAGATTTCGATATAGCTCCCATATATATTTTCGGCCGATTAAAGCATTTGATGCACCAAACACGCTATGTTTCCTCAATTTCAATGAAATTTGAAACGTGTGATAGATTTTATCTAAAAAATTGATTTCCCAAATTATATTGAAATCGGTTCAGATTTGGATATAGCTCCCATATACATTTTCGGCCGATTTCATATATTTGGTGGACCAAACACGATATGTATTTCCAATTGTAATGAAATTTAAAATAAGTAACGGAATTGGGAGCCAAAATGAATTTTTCAAATTAAATTGAAATCGGTTCAGATTTGGATATAGCTCCCATATACATTTTTGACCGATTTCATGTTTTTGATGCACCAAACACGCTATGTATCTCTAATTTCAATGAAATTTGGAATGTGTAGCGGAAATTAAAACAAATATACATATGTCAAATTATATTAAAATCGGTTCAGATTTGGATATAGCTCTCATATATATTTTCGACCGATTTCATGTATTTAATGCACCATACACGATATGTATGTTCGATTCCAAAGAAATTTAGAATATGTAACGGGATTTTGATTAGAAAATAAATTAGTCAAATTATATTAAAATCGGTTCAGATTTGGATATAGCTCCCATATATATTTTCCGCCGATTTCACATATTTGATGCACAAAACACGATACGTATTTCCGATTCCAATGAAATTCGGCATGAGTGCCTAAATTTGGTACAAAAATAAATTTGACAAATTATATGCAAATAGGCTCAGATTTGATTATAGCTCCCATATATATACTCAGCCGATTTCACATATTTGATGCACCCAAAGTGAGAGAGACAAAATCTGGCACCAGAAAAAATTGCCAAATTATATTGAAATAAGTTGAGGTTTGGGTATAGCTAACATATATATTTCGGCCGATTTCATACATGTTATGCACCAAACATGATATATATGACCGATACCAATGAAATTCAAAATGTGTGGCGGAATTTGGTTACAATAATAAATGTGACAAATTAATTGGAAATTAGTTAAGGTTTGGATATAGCTCCCATATATATGTTATCGCCCGATTTCACATATTTGACGCACCAATTTCAATGAAATATGAAAGGTGTGGCGGAATTTGGTGTAAAAGTAATTTTTTTAAAATTATATTTAAACCGGATCAGATTGGGATATGATTTTAATAAGAACCATTGACCCACAACGCCTTAGGCTAACACTAAAAAACAAAACAACAATTGATTTGAAATACGCTTATTACGGCGAAGTATGTTGCTATCTCGAATTCACTAATTGCAATAGAAATGCCACTCAACTTCAAAAGATTGCATTTTACTGCACGCTTGGTATTTGCTATGAAATAAATAAATCCGGAGGACAAACCCTTCGTGTATGTATGTCATGTTACTGCTTTTCTAATGGTTTTGGTTATTTACGCATTAAAGTAGTGCAATATATATTTTTTTTTTAATTTTTAAATTTGTTTTTTTTTTTCAACCAACATATATTCGTAAATAAAATTTGAATGCATATAAAATCAAAAGCGGTAGCGAAGCGCACCGTTTTTCGATTCTTCGAAATTCACGACTTTTCTGGAAACCTTTCTCAAATCTTTTCTTTTGTAAACCCCTTCCCACTGCAATTACAAACAACCGAGAGAAAATTTGATCAAGTCGTTCTCAATTGATGAGTTACTATATTCTTTTGTATTTAACTACTATTACTATTTTCTTTTGTATTTAACTATACACATTTTGGACTTCCCGCACAACTATTTATGAATTAGAAAAAAAAAAAATACATTTAGACATTAGGCCTACTATGCCTGATGAGCCGCTTAACCAATTACGAAACTTCATGCTATCTTCTTTGATTATTAGCTCAACACGAAGATGAAAGTATCATATATCCATTCGCAAATGACCTTCCCCAAATGAGAGCGAGAATTTTAAATAAAAACATCTTCAACATAAGCCCTGCTAAAATTCAAACATAACGGAGTGTGTTGCCTGTTTCTTAGCGTACTAATCCACCATATATTTGAAAAACTCTTGAACTAGGAGACAAACACAACCCAACATATAAAAAATACGAATAATATAGAATAACTAGCTGAACCCGGTGCGCTTCGATTTTATATGCATTCAAAATTTTATTTACGAATATATGTTGGATAAAAAAAAACAAATTTAAAAATGAAAAAAAATATTGCACTACTTTAATGCGTTAATAAACAAAACCATTAGAAAAGCAGTAACATGACATGCATACACGAAGGGTTTGTCCTTTGGATTTATTTATTTCATAGCAAATACCAAGCGTGCAGTGGCCAAGTTGAGTGGCATTTCTATTCCAATTAGTGAATTCGAGGTAGCAACATACTTCCCCGTAATAAGCATATTTCAAATAAATTGTTGTGTTGTTTTTTAGTGTTAGCCTAAGGCGTTGTGGGTTAATGGTTCTTATTAAAATCATATCCCAATCTGATCCGATTTAAATATAATTTTAAAAAATTTACTTTTACACTAAATTCCGCCACAACTTTCATATTTCATTGAAATTGGTGCGTCAAATATGTGAGCTATATCCAAATGTGAGCCGATTTTAATATAATTTTACTAATTTATTTTCTAATCAAAATCCCGTCACATATTCCATTTTTTTTTGGAATCGAACATTCATATTGTGTTTGAGGCATCAAATGAACGAAATCGGTCGAAAATATATATGGGAGCTATATCCAAATCTGAACCGATTACAATATAATTTGGCAAACTTATTTCCAAATTCCAAATTCCGTTACGTATTCCAAATTTGGAGACTGTATCTTCAACCAATCAATAGATATGTGCATATAAAATCTAAATTTTTGGGAGGTACCTCTGATTCTGCTGCTATATTTCCAGTTCCAAGTGGAAAATCAAAAATGTATATAGCCTATGTTATTTTCAGGCGATGTTGCAGTATATATGGAAATTTTCAGGAAAATCTATTCAGCGGTTTTCGAGTCCATAAATTACAAACAAACAAACAAACAAACATACAAACATTTTCCTCTTTTATAGATATAGACTAGCTGAGCCCGGTGCGCTTCGCTGCCCCTTTTGATTTTATATGCATTCAAAATTTTATTTACGAATATATGTTGGTTGAAGAAAAAACAAATTTAAAAATTAAAAAAAAATATATATTGCACTACTTTAATGCGTAAATAACCAAAACCATTAGAAAAGCAGTAACATGACATACATACACGAAGGGTTTGTCCTCCGGATTTATTTATTTCATAGCAAATACCAAGCGTGCAGTAAAATGCAATCTTTTGAAGTTGAGTGGCATTTCTATTGCAATTAGTGAATTCGAGATAGCAACATACTTCGCCGTAATAAGCGTATTTCAAATCAATTGTTGTGTTGTTTTTTAGTGTTAGCCTAAGGCGTTGTGGGTCAATGGTTCTTATTAAAATCATATCCCAATCTGATCCGGTTTAAATATAATTTTAAAAAAATTACTTTTACACCAAATTCCGCCACACCTTTCATATTTCATTGAAATTGGTGCATCAAACATGTGAAATCGGGCGATAACATATATATATGGGAGCTATATCCAAATCTTAACTAATTTCCAATTAATTTGTCACATTTATTATTGTAACCAAATTCCGCCACACATTTTGAATTTTATTTGTATCGGTCATATATATCATGTTTGGTGCATAACATGTATGAAATCGGCCGAAATATATATGTTAATATATATATATATACCTCAACTTATTTCAATATAATTTGGCAATTTTTTTTGGTGCCAGATTTTGTCTCTCTCGCTTTGGGTGCATCAAATATGTGAAATCGGCTGAGTATATATATGGGAGCTATAATCAAATCTGAGCCTATTTGCATATAATTTGTCAAATTTATTTTTGTACCAAATTTAGCCACTCATGCCGAATTTCATTGGAATCGGAAATACGTATCGTGTTTTGTGCATCAAATATGTGAAATCGGCGAAAAATATATATGGGAGCTATATCCAAATCTGAACCGATTTTAATATAATTTCACTAATTTATTTTCTAATCAAAATCCCGTTACATATTCTAAATTTCTTTGGAATCGAACATACATATCGTGTATGGTGCATAAAATACATGAAATCGGTCGAAAATATACATGAGAGCTATATCCAAATCTGAACCGATTTTAATATAATTTGACATATGTATATTCGTTTTAATTTCCGATACACATTCCAAATTTCATTGAAATTAGAGATACATAGCGTGTTTGGTGCATCAAATACATGAAATCGGTCGAAAATATATATGGGAGCTATATCCAAATCTGAACCGATTTCAATTTAATTTGACAAATTCATTGTGGCTCCCAATTCCGTTACTTATTTTAAATTTCATTACAATTGGAAATACATATCGTGTTTGGTCCACCAAATATATGAAATCGTCCTAAAATGTATATGGGAGCTATATCCAAATCTGAACCGATTTCAATATAATTTGGGAAATCGATTTTTTAGATAAAATCTATCACACGTTTCAAATTTCATTGAAATTGAGGAAACATAGCGTGGTTGGTGCATCAAATGCATTAATCGGCCGAAAATATATATGGGAGCTATATCGAAATCTGAACCGATTTCAATGTAATTTGACAAATTTATTTTCGGATCAAATCCCGTCACACATTCCAAATTTCATTGGAATCGAACATTCATATTGTGTTTGAGGCATCAAATGAACGAAATCGGTCGAAAATATATATGGGAGCTATATCCAAATCTGAACCGATTACAATATAATTCGCAAACTTATTTTTGTTCCAAATTCCGTTACGTATTCCAAATTTGGAGACTGTATCTTCAACCAATCAATAGATATGTGCATATAAAATCTAAATTTTTGGGAGGTACCTCCGATTCTGCTGTTATATTTCCAGTTCCAAGTGGAAAATCAAAAATGTATATAGCCTATGTTATTTTCAGGCGATGTTGCAGTATATATGGAAATTTTCAGGAAAATCTATTCAGCGGTTTTCGAGTCCATAAATTACAAACAAACAAACAAACATACAAACATTTTCCTCTTTTATAGATATAGATAAATATGTTTTAACAATACTTAAGAAACACTTGTGGAGCACAAATTTTTCTCAAGTCTGTCTGTCTTTATAAAAATAATGTTTTTATACCCTACACCATAGTATGGAGGGTATATTAAGTTCGTCATTCCGTTTGTAGCACCCCGAAATATATATTTTAGACCCCACAAAGTATATATATATTCTTGATCAGCATAAAATTCTATGTCGATTTAGCAATGTCCGTCTGTCCAACTATCCGTCTGTGGAAATCACTCTAGCTTCCGATCCGAAATGAAGTAGATTGATAAAAATTTACTCAAATGCGCCTTTTTTCTGCAGGACTTTTTCTAATGAAAATGGGCCATATAGGTAGACGTCTTCATATAGCCCTCATATAACGGTACCTCCCGATATGCGCTATTTTGATGATTTTAGCGACATTATTTACCGGAATTGTTTCAAAATTGGTATTTGAAGTTTGTAATGGATACTGCAGCCTAAGACAGAAAATGGGTATGTAGGTCCACGTCTCCGTATATCCATCATACAACGGTACCCCCCGATATTCGGTATTTTGATGATTTTAGCGACATTGTTTACCGGAATTGTTTCAAATTTAGTATTTGAAGTTCGTAATGAATTATTAAGCTATGACAGAAAATTGTCTGTGCCGGTCCACGTTTTATACCCCCATGGTACCTCCCTATATTCTGTATTTTGATGATTTTAGCTACATTATAAACAGATTTTTTTTTTCAAGTTTCGCATTTGAATATTGTAATAGCTTATGACAAAAGTTGCCTATGCAGGTCCACATCGTCGTATAGACCCTAATATACGGCTACATTCGGTATTTTTAAGATTTTAACATAGTTTTTTAACGGATTTTATTTTTTTGAAAATTGCCAAATTTGTACGAAATAGTGGAGGGTATTCAAAGATCGGCCCGGCCGAACTTACAGCTTTTTTACTTGTTATTTTTGTGATTGTCAGCTAGAAATTTTTCTCCTTTGGTAAAAAACAAAGTCGCTCTCGAATTTAGGACAGCAGTTCCGGACCTAATTATTAAGGTAATTACGATTTTTTTAGTGAATTTGTGAATATATTATATTCAATTTCGTTTCAGACTAGAGACATGAAAAATTTGAAGGAATTCAATAGAAATGCCATATTTGTGAAGAAGTTAGAGAAGATCATAAAGTGAAAATGAAGGCGATAAGTTATCAATACCACATTAGGCAGTGAAAGCTGGAAAAGGCCGCCAATGAATGGGAATGGATAAAATGAATAATAAGCTAAAAATGTGATCAATTTCGATTATTCTATAATTATTAGACAAATATTTTTCAATATTTTCTCAGGATTTTTTAAATATAAGGCTTATGTTCTTAAGCTTTTAATAATATCCCAAAATACAAAAATGGCTTGAGAATTATTTTACAACAACTCAACATACCAAAAACACAATACAGCTTAAAATAATATTATAAAAATATTTTGTCATAACAATGTATAAAAATTTCTCAAATCTGTTTTTTGTAGACAAATTTGTTTCGATTTTTTGTAAAAATTGTCTGCTAAAATTTTTTTTTTTTGTTTAAAAGTAAAATTACGACAATTTAGGATCCATTAGTTGCTTAAATCAAGAAAATACCGAATATCGGGAGGTACCGTTATATGGGGACTATACGAAGACGTGGACTTGCATACAAATTTTGTCATAGGCTGTAGTACTCATTACGAACTTTAAATATGAAATTTTAAACAACTAGGGTAAAAGTGTATCGCTAAATCATCAGAATACCGTATATTGGGTATTAATGTTATAAAGGGGGCTATACGAAAACTTGAACCGACATGGCCCAGATACGAACTTAGCCTGCCTACTGGTAAACTATGCATGTATTTTAGCCTTCTATCTCAATTGGTTCGAAAGATGGATGGAAAGACAGACGGATAGACAGGCGTACTTTGCTAGATCGTCTTAGAATTTTACGCTGACCCAGAATATATATACTTTGTAGGGTCTATTATAAATATTGCGAGGAGTTTCAAATGAAATGTTAAAGTTAATATATCCACCATAGAATGGTGGAGGGTATAACAAGAATGCTATTGTATATGTTTGGCATTGAAATAGGGTTCTACAGTCAGACTTCAAACGGAATTGGAAAAAACAAAATTTTACACGTTAATTCGCTTATTAATTTATTCAAATATTTATGTATAAATGGAACTTTGCATAATTGGTCTATGTCTATGCCGGATCCATTGCTTAACAACAACGAAACGCGTCGCATACTGGTCGGACGAGTGGGACTTCATTAAATTCCAATTTCCAATACCATATCTTTAGATCATTAATATCTCAACTCGAAACTTCGCACTAAAAGTAACAAATATAACATTCCAGTAGAACTTATTGAATATGTACTTTTAGCTCATTTAATATTTAGGCTTCACCACATGAATCTGCATCAGTCTCTACTTATATGGGCAATGAAGGTACTAAATTTTCCAATTTCCGGGCGCTGGTGATATTATATTTTCTGATCCTCCACTACACATGACCGATTACGTTTAAATCTGGGCCTTGTTGAGACGTGTGCAGTAGTCGTGGGCCTAACGCGGCGGCAACTTATACCATTACGTTGTTTACAGTAATTATATTTGAAATAATTGCAGTTTTTTTCTCACACCATCGCTTATATTATATTATACTAGCTGAGCCCGACGCGCTGCGCTATCCGTTTAGTTTTTATTTCTTTTCTTTATATTTATACAAATATTTTGTGGGTTTTAAATAAAAATAAAACCATTTCAAGGATTTCAAAAACGTATTTGTCGTAATGCTTTAGAATTTACAACATTTTTATCCGTCAGGAGCGTAAACAAACAAATCGATAGGTCTACCCTCACGTGAACATTCCACATACAAAGAGAATAGGAACATGCTAAATTTAGTCCGCACGCACTAAAAGTTTGTCTTTGGTATTTATTAATTGTCATAGCAAATGCCAACCAAAAGGGAAACTGAAATTTAACTGCAAGTTAAACGGCATTTTTGTAACTATTTTATTGTTTGGTGCATCAAATACAGGAAATTAGGCGAGCATTTTAAATAGAAATCTGTACCGATTTAAATATAATTTTTCAAATTTATTTTCGCACTAAATTCCACAACACCCTTCGATTTTCATTGGAATCGGACATAAATATCGTGCTTGGTGCATAAAATGCATGAAATCAGCTAAAAATATATATGGGAGCTATATCGAAATATGGACCGATTTCAATATAATTTTCCAAAATTAGTTTTGTAACAAATTCAGTCATTCATTCCGAATTTCATTAGAATAAGATATACATATTGTTTTTTAGTGCATTAAATATATGATATCTGCCGAAAATACATATGGGATCTATATCTAAATCTGAGCCGATTTCAATATTATTTGCAAATAATATTTTAGGCCAAATTCCATCTCACATTTCAAATATGATTGAAATTGGGGATACATAGCGTGTTTGGCGCAAAATGTATATGGGAGCTATATCCAAATCTGACCGATTTCAATATAATTTAGCAAATATATAATTGTACAGAATTCCGTTACACACTCTAAACTTGAAGACCGTGTCTAAAAGCTATAAATAGATATGAGCATATAAAATATATTTTTTTGGAGGTACTTGCGCCTCTAATGCTATATCTCAAGTTCTCAAGTGGAACTTCAAATATTTATATAGCCTATGTTTCTTTCAGGCAAATCTGTTCAGCGGTTTTCGAGTCCATAAATTACAAACAAACAAACAATTAAAAGTACAAACATTTACCTCTTTTGTAGATATAGACTAACTGAACCCGGTTGCAGGTTTTTAATCTCACCGTGTATATATGCCCACCCGCACTGATAGTCTTTAATGCATATTTTTTAAGGCATAATAAATTACAGATATGACTTATGTAAGCCGCACAATTTTTATTATAAGCAACGACTCCATAGTGATTTATAAATAGAAATAAATATTAATGGCAAAAATTATAATAGATGTTCACCTACCATCGGTTTAGGTATTTTGAATAAACGGATCTTATTTTCCAGCCATAGGCTTTAATTTGAATCTTGAATACTTATATGATATAAAACATCATGTGAAAATTCACCTTAATTTTTGGTACTGTAAAGAGCTTAGCAACATTTTCATTCAATAATTTCTAATCAATCTACAGGTCGCAATTATGGCCCAATCTTCACGAAATTTAGAATGGAGGTGGGGCAAGAGCCAGAAGAATAGAAGCCTATTGCTTTTGGAGATGCCTAATATTCAGGGGTTGAAAAGGACCAAGAACAAAAATTTTCCTGATTTTTCAGTTGCTCTACAGGTCTCAATTATAGACCAATCGAAGCGGAAATTAGCATGGGGCTAGAGCTTAGGGCTGGGCAGAATCCTTCCAGTTTTGATGGTCATCGGGTAATATTTAGTGGGTAATATAGACCGTAACATTTGTGTCAAATAAAAGTCAAAATTTCTATTAAACCGCGAATATTTTCAATTCCGGCGAAATCACAAATAGACGAACAGGTCAATTCACAACAAAAATAAAGAAAATCATCAACTTAAAAACTAAAGGAAAAACTAATATTTGTCGTGCAAAAAACAAAAAGAGAAAATATGGAGCAACTGATGTATTCACTTTTGGATGATTCCAGCAGTGAAGAGGACTGGCTGAGATTATTAATTATTATTATAGATTATTAATTTTAACTTATCGTCTTCAATATTCATTTTTTTAAATTTTGGCGTCCTTTTCAGTAAGGTTTCACCAGTCCGATTTAGACTGTTTACTTTTGGAATTTTGACATTTTATCGCATTCCTGCTAATTTTCCGTTCCCTTATTTTTGGAGCACACCTAAATGAGAATGACATTTCGAACTTTTCTCTCTTCTGCAAGTTTTACTACTAAAAAAGTACTGGAACACAACTATTGATGTGTATATTTTGTAATATTTTTTCACCTTACAACACAGTTTAGGGATATTAAATACAGTTGGAATTTAATATCCGATCCTCACGAAAATGGTAGGGTTAGGCTCCGAAGAGATAGGACTATTTATTTCAAAGACGTCCGCTATATATAGGGGCTGAAATGGACCAACAACTAAAACGGTTAGTGATTTATAAAGGTCACAAATAGAATCCAAAGGACACAAAATCTCGCATGAAATTAGAGTTTAGGACAGCGAGTAGAATGGGCCGCTACTTTTGTGTGAAGAAATACCAACGTTACCAAATGAACCACAAACAGAAACAATTTCCTGATCACACAATTGAAGCCAATCAACACTCCTGAGAAGAGAAGAATTCTAGCATTTGGATTATATTTAGCTAACAGCACGACGGAGTGCGTAAATATTGTGCAAATGTCCCTGGCCAAAATACTAAGGGTAATTTAGAATGAAGCCAAGATTATTATGTTTTCTAAAAAGCTTAACCTCTTAAGAGTTCATGTATACACATTTGACAATAAATATCTGATTTTAATTTTTTGAATTTTGGCCAATGGCAGCGACCACTGTGCATTGGCGACGAGGATGGGGTGATATTGTGAATAAGTATTTTACAAACATTAGAAAGGAAAAATACATTTTGAAAATACGTCATAAAGTGCTTTAAATTGCAAGAGTGAAGAAATAAATTGCAAAAAGGAGCAAGAAAACAAAGTTGGCATTGAATTGCTACAGTTTTTCAATAAAAGTGGTTGAATTAGTGAATGGGCATTAATTGCGATATTGGCAGAAAATAAATTGCATTAAATTGCGACTAGACGTGAATGAGCATTAAATTGCCGATTATTTGTTAAGGTGCCAACAAGGTAATTAATAAAAACTAATACATAATATATGATTGATACCGATTTAATTCGGCATAATGGAAAGGTGTGGACTGACATAATATGATGTAGACATATGTTGCAAATAATTTTTTTTTTTTTTTTGTTTTTGATTGTTGTTTCAGTTTTATTGTAGATGAAATGTCAGAGGTTTTGAAACCATTCCTGTGTGATTCAATTGACAAGTCGCTGCTACGCAACGAGTGGGAAAAATGGTTAAGATCATTCACCCTGTACCTTGCTGCAGAAGATATTATTGATGATGGCAAAAAGAGAAATAAGCTTCTGCTCTTGGTGGGACCCCAGTTACAAGAAGTAGTTTTTAATATTCCTGGAGCTTTAGTGGAAAGAGATGAAAAAGGAGAGATCAAAACATACGACGTGTTGGTTGAGAAGCTAAATGAATATTTCTCCCCAAAACGCAATTCGACGTTTGAGCGTCATTTGTTCCGCAACCTAACACCAATAGAGGGAGAAAATTTTAACAAGTTTTTGATGCGGTTGCGACAACAGGTGGTAAAATGTTCGTTTGGGAGCACCAAAAAAGAAATTGAAGAGAGTTCCATAAAGGATAAGTTAATCGATTCATGGGCCCCAATAGACTTAAAAAAGAGGTTGTTGGAGACAGAACACAATCTCTCGGAAGTAATAGAATCTTGCCAAGTGTACGAGCAAATAAACAAAAGCTGTCATAGCTTCCTGTGCCATGTTGAAGAGGATGCAGTAAACAAGATCAACACAAAAGAGTATACACAATTAAATACATCAATTGAGTGCGACCGGTGTGGAAGAAAAGGACATCAATCAAATTCTCTTGAGTGCCCAGCTAAGAAGGCTAAATGTAATAAATGCTCATTGTTGGGTCATTTCGCTATAAAATGCAAAACAAAGAAACGAAGATTTGATAACAACTACAACGAGCCTTACAAAGGAGCCGTACAAGTTCAAATGTAAGATGTATAGAAGAAGACGGCACGGTTTCCGAGAATCGAAGTTGTGGGTAATGGCCAGAGCGAAGAGAACATTTGCTGCACAATTGGTGGGAAGAACATTATGATGGTCATAGACTCTGGTTGTAAATTCAATCTCATCAGCGAGAATGATTGGAACATTTTGAAACGTTCAGATGCCGCAATTTGGAATATACAAACTCACTCTACAAACAAATTCAAAGCATATGCTGCCAACCATCCATTGGAAGTTATTGTGGTGTTTGATGCTCCTATATGTATGGGTAATAGAAATGAAATAATATCTTCATTCTATGTAATCAAAAACGGAAACCAATCTCTCTTGGGGAGAGAAGCTTCTCTACAATTAAAAGTTCTGAAGCTAGGATTAGATGTTAATCACATTGAGGAGAAGAAACAACCTTTTCCAAAGATACACGGTGTTAAAGTGTCGTTATCTATAGACCATACAGTAAAGCCTGTTCAGCAGCCAGTACGTCATGTTCCGGTGGCGCTGGAGGAAAAAGTTGCCAATAAAATTGACGAGGTTCTACGACTTGATATTATAGAACCAGTCATTGGTCCCAGTAAATGGATTTCCCCGATAGTAATAGCATTTAAAGGAAATGATGACATTCGACTTTGTGTCGACATGATATGCGCCAATCGGGCGATTCTTCGTGAAAATTACTTATTGCTTATATTCGAATCATTTATGAGTAGACTAAAATCCGCTAAAATCTTCTCGAGATTGGATTTAACATCCGCATACCATCAAGTAGAATGGGATGAATCAAGTTGTGAAATCACAACCTTTGTGTCGCATAAAGGTTTGTACAGATACAAACGATTGATGTTTGGGGTAAACTCAGCTCCTGAAATTTTCCAAAAAAATATGGAAGGGATGCTTTCGACATGCCCAAATGCTCTAAATTATATTGATGACATTGTCGTGTTTGGGAACTGCGACGAAGATCATGATACAACTTTGAAGTCTGTCCTTGAAATTTTAAAGAAAAATAATGTTACCTTGAACCAGGAAAAATGTGTATGGAAGACTAAAAAGTTAATGGTCCTGGGACACATACTTTCAGCAGAGGGATTCACTGCGGATCCCGATAAAGTCAAAGTTATTCAAGACTTTCGAGCCCCAGAGTCAAAAGAGGAAGTACGCAGTTTCTTGGGCTTGGTAACATACATTGGAAAATTCTTACCAGATTTAGCAGACATAACTGATCCATTAAGGATACTTCTTACAAAGGATGCAAAATTCGCCTGAAGCCATAGACAAGAAGAAGCTTTTTGCAAATTGAAAAAGATGTTATCCAAAATACCAAATCTTTCATACTTTGACCCAAAATAAAGAACGCGGGTAATAGCAGATGCAAGCCCGGTGGCTTTAAGAGCTGTACTGTTGCAGTTTGATGATGAGGACAAACCACGAATTATCTCTTTTGCTAGTAAAAGCTTATCTTCCACAGAGAAGAGATATTCTCAAACCGAAAAAGAGAGTTTGGCTTTAGTTTGGTCTGTAGAAAGGTTCTATTACTACCTAGCTGGATTGGAGTTTGAACTTGTAACCGACCACAAGCCTTTGGAAAGTATTTTCAAGCCGACTTCGAAACCTCCTGCTAGAATTGAGAGATGGCTACTTCGTCTACAGGATTTTAAGTTCAAAGTCATATATCGTGCAGGAAAAGAAAATATTGCAGACTCCATATCCCGATTGTGTAAACTTTCAGAAGACCACTCCTTCGATGCAGCTTTCGAGGATTCAATTTTCCACGTATTAGAGAACACAATTCCATCCGCTCTTAATATTTCCACAATAAGCAAAGAAAGCGCCAAAGACATCGACATCCAAGAGGCTATTTCGAGTATGGGGAATGAAACGTGGGAGTCTAAATCATCAAATCCTTATTATGTCTTCCGTTTTGAATTATCAGCTATTGACCCAATCTTGTTACGGGGAAGTCGCATCGTAATACCAAAAGCGTTACGACCAAGAGTGTTAGATCTGGCTCTTGAAGGCCATCCGGGTCAGTCCGCAATGAAACGTCGTCTCCGCTCGAAAGTCTGGTGGCCGCTAATAGACAGGGAAGCAGAAAACTTTGTGAAAGCTTGTCATGATTGTCTCCTTGTTTCACAACCTAATAATCCAACACCTGCATTGAACATCCATTTCCAAATGGCCCCTGGCAATGTTTGGCCACTGTCCTCTCGGGCCGCTGCCTAATGGTGAACATGTTCTAGTTTTAATTGATTACTACTCTCGGTATCAGGAAGTCGTATTCTTAAAGCGTATAACCTCAAATGCTATAATTAAATCAATGAAGAAAATATTCTCAAAACTTGGAATACCGAAATCCATTAGAACCGACAACGGGAGACAATATGTCAGCGACGAATTCAAATCCTTCTGTTCAGAAAATAACATATCTCTTATCAGAACTCCTCCATATTGGCCACAGGCAAATGGTGAAGTGGAAAATATGAACAGGTCCTTGGTAAAACGATTGAAAATAGCTGCTGCGAACAAACACGATTATAAAGAGGAAATCCAAAAATTCCTTTTAACGTATAATGTTACGCCACATGGAACTACGGGCACAGCCCCCAGAGAATTAATGTTTAACAGGCGCATTCGTGAAAAAATACCTGGTATTGAGGATCTATCTGAGGAATTGATTGATTCGGCTGCTAAAGATAATGATTTGATCTCAAAACAAAAAGGGAAAGAAAAGGCGGACACTGTAAGAAACGCAAAGGAATCTTTCATCCAAGTAGGGGACAAAGTATTGTTGAAAAACGTAATTTTCCCCAATAAGCTCACTCCAAATTTTGATAAAACTGTGTACGAAGTGGTTGAAAGAAATGGCAGTGAGGTAAAAGTCGTCGAAATCCACATTCTGAACAATCTCCAATCAACACGGAACCACTTCCTGACATTGCAGAACCAACCCAGCCAGCTCCGTATTCCAGTGCATCGACCACCAAAAATCAACCATTATTGCCGTCTCTGTCAACACATACCTCCAGCGGAACTGATGTCCCTCGTGACCAAGGACCATTGAAGCTAAGACTGAAAAAGGTGGAAGGGATGTGGCAACACTGATTCTATTATCGATAACATTAGTAAATCCGATTGAATTTAATCAGTTTTGATATTGTAATCTCTTATACTTATTACTTAGAAAAGCGCCGAATTCCAATAAAGTTTAAGTTTATTAATTGTTTGTAAAACCCAACCGAGCCGAGTTTCAATTTTCAAAATACCATTCCGAAATTGCATGAAATGTTAAAATCTTAAGTTATAAGCGTAATAACTAACATAACTTTATCTAAAAAGACTACACATAATATTAGAATCCAAAAAAAAAAACACTACAAATGTACATTCGAAAATAGTAAGTCAAAATGGAAAAAATCATGCAATATACAACATTGTACAAATTTTATACTTTTCTGCCAAGAGATAATTCCGAATTTGTCTAAATCGTTCAAATCAACCAGCGTTTGTTGATTTAAAAGCGTAGTAACTAACACAACTTTCTTTTATATATAGACTAGCTGAACCCGGCGCGCTTCTCTACCCCTTTCGATTTTATAAGCATTCAATATGTTATAGGGTAAATGTACCAGTAGTCGGCACTTTTAGGATTTTCGATTTTTCCATATTTCAACATTCTGAGTTAAATCTTTCAATTGCTAAAAAATAATGTTGTTCAGATTACAAATTTTGTTTAGTTTTCGAAATAATAAACAAAAATTGAATTTGTTTTTATTAAATTGGCAAAATTTGCAATTTTACTAAAATAGTAGTTTTTTGCCATTTTCCAATGCTCGGTATGTCTCGGTTTTGTCTAGTAAAAAAATATTATTTTGTATATTTTTTTATTTCAAATAGTATAAAACAATGCTATATTACTAATTCACAGTTTAATCCAGAATTTGAAATTAATTTCGTTTTTCAATAGTGTTTCATTTAAATATCATTACCTTCAGCAACGTAAGGATTTTCAGTTAAAATAAAAATGAGATTTAATAAAAAAAGAACAAGTAAAAAAGCTGTAAGCTCGGCCGGAACGAACTTTTAATACCCTCCACTACCCATTGGTACAAATTTGGCAATTTCCAAAAAAAAAAATCCATTTAAATTCTGTTAAAATCTTAAAAATACCGAAAATACGTAGACCTGCACAGGCAACTTTTGTCATAAGTTATTACAATATTCAAATGCGAAACTTGAAGAAAAGTCTGTTTATAATGTAGCTAAAATCATCAAAATACCGAATATAGTGGGTACCGTTATATGGAGGCTATACGAAGGCGTGGAGCTGCACAGACAATTTTCTGGTATGGGCTAAAGTATCCATTATGAACTTCACATGCGAAATTTGAAACAATCCAGGTAAATAATGTCGCTAAAATCATCAAAATACCGAATATCGGGATGTACGGTATATGTGGGCTATACGAATACGTGGACCTACATGGCCCATTTTCTGTTTTATGCGGAAGTTTCCATTACGAAATTCAAATACCAAATTTGGAACGACTCCGTTATATAATGTCGCTAAAATCATCAAAATACCGAATATCGGGGGGTATCGTTATATGGGGGCTATATTATAACTTGGACCTACATGGCCCATTTACGAACTTAACCTGCCTACTGGCAAAATATACATGTGTGCAAAATTTTAGCCTTCTATCTCAATTTGTTCGAAAGATAGCGTGATTACAACAGACAGACACAGACAGACGGACATGGCTAAATCGTCTTAGAATTTTACGCTGATCAAGAATATATATACTTTATTGGGTCTGACATGAGTATTTCGAGGAGTTACAAACGGAATGACAAAATTAATAATATTAACAAAATTAAAAATTAAAAATTGACAAAATTAATAAAATTAATAAAAAAAAGTACCTTTCTTATATTAGCTGATGTTTTTGGATCATTTTTTAATGCTTTTCTCAAGTTTTGGTTGGTCAAAAATGATATTTTTCTAGTAATCGGCACCCCCTGCCGACTACTGGCAAATCTCTTTTTTTTCTGTTCCTAATGTCGGTGATTTGTATGTTTTTAAGTTATAAAATGATCTTTAAACTGTTATTTACTATTATAACATATTTCTGGTTTCAAAAGTATTATATTTAATTTACTTAAATCGATTATTAAGTTGACGCCACCACTAGTTTTTTCTTTACTATCGCACGCGTTGAAAGACACTCACTGGCGAAAACCGTTATTCGCTCGTAATAAATGATCGGAGGTCATTGGTTTTTACAGAAAGAGAGCAGAGAACACTGTTGACGTTTTTTTTGCAATTATTTCATTATTTGGTCAATTCTATTCTTAGTTATTTAAGTTTAAATTTCAAAACTGCCGACTACTGGGACATGCCGAACTTAGGCACACTTACACTATACCAATGTTTTGTGGCTTTTAAAAAAATGAAATAATGTCAACAATTTTGAAAACGTATTGTTTGTAATATTTTAGGGTATACAACATTTCTTTGTTTTTCCTTCAGGAGCGAAAAGAATCAATAGTTTGGTCTACCAACATGTGAACATGCCACATACAGCTGACCATGAGAAAAGCAGGAACATACCAAATTTAGTCCTCATACCCGAAGAGTTTGTTCTTGGGTGTTATTAATTGTCATAGCAAATGACAAGCGTACTGGAAACTGCTCTGTTTTAAAGTTGAACGGCACACATATGAACATACATATATAGTTCTGTAATAATCGTTATAATCTGCTAGCCTAGTACGACATCAAGGCGTTGTGGATCTTAATAAAATAATATCCGAATCTGAACCAGTTTAAACCAGTATCCGTTTTCAATTGGCAAAATTAATTTTAAGACCAAATTCCGTCACAAATTCCAAACTTCATTGAAATTGGAGATACCTCTTTATATTCGGGGGAATATAAAATAAATCATAAAGTGGACTTTTGTTGTAATTTTTTGACAAATGATTTATAACCTCGAAAATGCTTTTGAGCTCTTCAAAATACTTCAAATTATAATATATAAGCCTGTGGAAAGTTTGGAAGAGGCATATTAAATTTGGCGACCTCTATCGGGCAAAATTTAATCGACAAAGATTTGTACTCTTTAGCATACTTTATGGGGTCCCTAACTTTTATAAACCAATTAAACTTTATTTATGATAGTTAAGTTAAAGTCACATTGACTATTTTGAAATTACTATCAATTCTGAGGTCCAAAACTACAAAAACTTGACTAAATATGGAAATAATTCATTCAACCATACACAAAGGCCCTCAACAACTCAACTCCGCAAAAGTTACGATAGAGTTGTGATATAACCCCCCTGAAAAGATAAAGCCCCTTTCAAATTCCTCAAATGTTGTTAATTCGAGAATTTAGAAAGAACAACACATTATATATAAGTATTATAAATATAGTACCATGGTTTGGTATAAACCTTAAATAAAGGTATTCACTGATTTCAACTATTTCCTGGTCACATTTTTCAATTGATGTTTCTCTTATTTGGCATCTTAGCTTCTAAGGGGTAGAAGATCTCTTCGCGGAATTTTTTCAATGTCGATGTTTTGGAGTAGCGCCCATATAAAAGTACTTCCTAATTTTACCTATTTCGAGGGTTTTTATTTTCATTAAACAGTATATGTATACTTTTTAATATATGTGTTATATTATTTAGGTTTTTAACTCATAGATTAAAACGTCTGGCTGAAAAATAGGATCGGGATTTGTTGAAACATTATAAATCGCCCGGAACGTGAATCTTTATTGACAGTTTTGCGATGTGTATTTATTTCTATTAAGTCGAGTCGTTATTTATACTAAAAATTGTGCCACTTATGTGAGCCAGATCTGTGAATTACTATGCTTTTAAAACTATGCATTAAAGACTAAAACTACGGACCGGCAACGCAGCCCTAATACCATTGCAAAGGTATTGTGGGTCAATTTTTCTTAATAAAATCATATCCCAATCAATATAATTTGACAAAATTTACTTTTACATAAAATTCCGTCGCACCCTCCATATTTCTTTGAAATTGAAATTGGTCTTTGGTGCATCAAATTTGTGAAATCGGCCGAAAATATATATGGACCTTTATCCAAATCTGAACCGATGTCAATATAATTTGACAAATTTATTTTTTAACAAATTCTGTCACCCGTTCAAAATTACATTGGAATCAAACATACATATCGTATGTATGTATCAAATAAACCAAATCGGTCGAAAATGCATACGGAGAGATGAAAAAACTGCAACCAAGTTCAGACTGCTGTCATTTCTAAGCCACTTGTCCGACAGCCATTAAAATCATTCCAGTGACAGCTCATTATATTGTTTACAAGCGTACAGAAGCATTTTGGTGAGGATTTTCCAGTAAAAAAAAATTATCCGTGATGGAATTCAAGCGTGATAGTCTCATTTCTTTATATTTGGCTGGAAAACCACAAGTGGCTATCGTTAGAGCACTCCAACATTTAAATGTGAATAAATATTTTGTGTCTCGTACCATCGGTTGTTACTGTGGTACTGCCGTAGCCCGAGTGTACGGAAGAAATTTGGCAGCAGACCTTGGACATTCCAACAGGACTCAGCACCATCGCACTTAGCACGCCACCCTAGAATGGTTACAAAATGAGGTTCCTCGCTTCATTTCCAGCGTTGTACTATTGTGTCTGGAGTATTTTGGAAAGCAAGGTTGGCACTAAATACCAAAGTGTCGATCACCTCAAGCAAGCTCTTCGCCGGGAATGGGCCAACATTCGGGAAGCGTGTGATGGTTTCATTGGCCGTTTGAAGGCCATAATTCGTGCCAAAGGTGACCAATTCGTATTCTAAAATTTTATGCTATTTCCGGAATTTTTTGCTTTCATTCAATAAAATTTAAAAATTATGGCGTTTGATGCAGTTTTTTATCACACCCTGTATATGGGAAAGTGTATCTGTAATCGACCAATAGATATGTGCATATAAAATCTAAATTTTTGGGAGGTACTTCCGATTTTGATGCTATATATCCAGTTCCAAGCAGAATTTCAAAAATTTATATAGCCTGTGTTACTTTTAGGCGATGATGTAGTATACTTTCAAATTTTCAAATCTGTTGAGTAATTTTTATCAAACGTACAAACATATATATCGTTATGTTATAGTGCGAATTCTAAGCGCTACTCGCGGATTTTTCGTTGAGTCCTGCTCCAAAAGCCATTACTATTCAAAGATTTCTGAAAAGTTTGAACGTGTACAATAACATTCGATATTTCCTTACGTTGTTTGGTTAATATTGTAGCATTTGCTTTTATTATCCTCACTTTCAATAAAGCTTTAATCCCGCCGCCACTTCGGGGTTTATTTTTAATAAAGTCTTAGTTGTTTAGGCAATACAAAGTATATTATTCATCAGTAGGGTAAAATTCTAAGGCGATTTGTCTATATCCGTCTGTCTGCGTTCCTGTCTGTTGTAATCACGCTATCTTTTAAACGAATTGCGATAGAAGGGTAAAAGTAGACAAGTTAAAAAGCAATAAGTTCGGCCGGGCCGAACTTTGAATGCCCTCCACCATTTGGAACGAATTTGAAAATAAAATCCTGAAAAAACTTTGGTAAAATTTTAATAATACCGAATATTGCCGTTATATTGGTGCCTATACGACGTGGAGCCACACAAGCATTATTTGTCATAAGTCATTATCAAATTCAAATTCGGAACTTGAAATAAACGGTGAATAATGTAGCTAAAATCATCAAAATATAGAATATAGGGAGGTACCGTTATATCGGAGCTGTGCGAAAACCTGAACCTGCGTAGACAATTTTTTGTCATATTCTGTAGCATCCATTACGAACTTCAAATACGACATTTCAAACAATTTCGGTGAGTATTGTACCTAAACTCGTCAAAATACCGAATATAGGGAGGTACTGGTATATGGGGTCTATACGAAGACCTGGACCTGCATAGAAAATTTTTGTCACAGACTGGAGTTTCCATTACGAACTCTAAATGCGTAATTTGAAAAAAAATTTGGTGAATGAAGACGCTAAAATCACCAAAATACCGAATATAGGGATGTTCCGTTATATGGGGACTATACGAAGACGTGGACCTGCACAGACAATTTTCTGTCTTAGGCTGTAGTATCCATTGCGAACTTCAAATACCAAATTTTGAACAATTCCGATTAATAATGTCGCTAAAATCATCAAAATATCGAATATCGGGAGGTACCGTTATATGGGGGCTATACGAAGACGTGGACCTGCACAGACAATTTTCTGTCTTAGGCTGTAATATCCATTTCGAACTTCAAATACCAAATTTTAAACAATTCCGGTGAATAATGTCGCTAAAATCATCAAAACACCGAATATCGGGAGGTACCGTTATATGGGGGCTATATGAAAACGTGGACCTACATGGCCCATTTACGAACTTAACCTACATGGCCCATTTACGAAATAAACCTGTGTGCAAAGTGTTAGCCTTGTATATCAATTCGTTCGAAAGACAGGCAGACGGACGGACATCGCTAAATCGACTTAGAATTTTACGCTGATCAAGAATATATATACTTTGTTGGGTCTGACATGAGTATTTCGAGGAGTTACAAACGGAATGACAAAGTTAATATACCCTCCATAGTATGGTGGAGGGTATAAAAACAACAACAAGCAAACATAATAGCTTGTTGTTGTCTTTATGTTCCTTTAAGACTCGAAAATGGCAGAATCGATTTTTATACCCTACACCAAATAGTGGTAAGGGCATTATGTCTTTGTGCATTTGTTTGTAACAGGGAGAAAGAAGCGAGATAGACTCATAGTTACTTTTGAGGATCTTCGTAGAATCGCTTTTTGACTCAATTTATGCATGCCAGTCCGTCCGTCCATGTATTCTTGTGAATAAAATGTAGGTCGCAATTATTATCCGATTGAGATAGCAAACAATATTTGTTTGGCCCAAAGGCGAACCCTAATAATCGGATCAGATTTATCAGATTTAGATTTATTTAGATATCTTCAACCGATTTCGGGTTAATTGTGCACCAAATGGCCAATGTAAATCCTGAATTTCGGCACATCCAACCGAATTCAGTCTGTAAGTAAGTACATCAAATTTAGTGAACATCGTTTCATCAAATTTGGGGTTTCAAGTCCCTTACATGCGTAATATGCACTCCACAAGAATGATATTTGGTACCGGAATTATGATACTGTTCGAAAATACCTCTGTCAAATTTTATCGAGATCGGTTCAGATTAGAATATAGCTCCCATATATATCTTTATCCGATATTATCAGATATAGCTATAGCTCCAATATATAGGTTTAATTCGATTTGGTGTTTTAGTTCCCCACATTCGTAATATGCACCCCAAAAGAATAATGTTTGGTGTCAGATATCAGATACAGCCCTCTGCCAAATTGTATCGAGATCGGCTAAGATTTCAATATAGATCCTAAATATCCTCAATCCATTTTCATGTTTATTGTGCAAATAATGGCTAATATCAGCCCAAATGAAGTTGATTTCGGGACGTACGTTTCCATTTTGTGAAACTCGGCTACGATATATATTTATACCCTCAGCCATATGGCTACAGAGGGTATATATCATTTGATACGGCCAAAACGTGCCTAGTCGAAAAAACGGTTTTAGACTCTAGGTCTCTTTGGACCAAATCCGTTTCAGAACATTTGGAGTCGATCTAGCGATTGTCCGTCCGTCCGTCTGTCTGGCTGGCTGGTGCGCACGATAACTCTCGAAGGGAGTATCCGATTTGGTCCAAATTGGCTAAAACGTAATATTTTTGTCAAACTTAGATCGAGTTCGGAGATGGGCAATATCGGTCCACTCCTTCTGGTACCTCCCCCACAAAAGGTCGAAATTTTCAAAAAAAATATTTTTTGCACAGGAAGAGAAAGGATAATCCGAATTTGCTCCAACTTTGCAAATCCTAATATTTGCGTCAGTGCTAGTTCAGGTGTGAAAATGGGCAATATCGGTCCACTCCATCAAGTACCTCCCCCACAAATGGTCAAAATTTTGAATAATTACAACTCTCATAAAATGTTATGTAAGAGTCCGACTGTCTTCAAATTTCACACATCCAAATATTTATATTAACAAAGGTCTTGTGTTAAGATGAACAATATCGGCCCACTCCTTCTGGTACCTCCCCCACAAAAGGTCGAAATTTTCAAAAAAAAAAAAACAAATTTTTTGCACGGAAAGACAAGGCTAATCCGAATTTGCTCCGACTTTGCGAATCCTAATATTTGCGTCAGTGCTAGGACAGGTGTGAAAATGAACAATATCGGTTCACTCCATCAAGTACCTCCCCCACAAAATATTGAAATTTTGAGTACCCATGGAGCTCATAAATCGCCAAATTAACATCCGATTCCATTTAGACTTGACACATCTGTCGAAATATTATATTGGTCCATTCCTTCGGGATCTGCTCCATAGAGGACCAAACGTTTTAATAACCTTAACACTAGTCAAAATATATTTAGATAATCGAACATAGGCTGAGGGTATATCTCTGGCGGCAATACCGACTGATACTTTTTAACTTGTTTTTAATATAATCCATGTTATTTGGTATAAAAGATTAAAATGTCTCCGTCAAATTTAGTGGAAATCGATTCAGAATTGGATATGCCTTCCATATGTTAGTTACCTCTGAAATCAAACTATAACTGCCCTAAAGCCAAATGTTGATAGGTGGTATGATAACTTCAAATAAGTTCTTTTGTTACGGGAGCTCTACTAAATATACATAGTCGCGTAGGGTATCATATGGTCCGCCCCGCCCGACTTTTGACTTTTCCTTACTGGTCGCAAATCAATTAGAAGTTAACTGTGGCGAAAATAGACTATTATGTTTTTTAAGAAATTGGAATGGGGCGCGATACCTCCCACACAGCCGTTTTATTTAAAACCCCTTTATTTTCCAAACTAATTAACGCATGGATTTGAATACCCTCTACCATTTGGAACGAATCTGGAAATTTTCAAAAATTAAAATCCGTTAAAAATTCTGTTAAAATTTTAAAAATACCGAATACAGCCCTTATGTTGGGGTCTCTACGACGTGGACCTACATATGCGTTGTTTGTTATAAGCCATCACAATATTCAATTTTTAAACTTGAAATAAACGGTGAATAATGTATCAAAATATTGTATATAGAGAGGTACCGTTATATCGGAGCTATACGAAGATCTTTACCTGCATACATAGTTTTCTGTCACTGACTGTAGCATCCATTACGAATTTCAAATACGATATCTCAAACAATTTCGGTGAGAATTGTACTGATATATGGGGCCTATTCGAAGACCTGGACCTGCATACACTATTTTCTGTCAAAAACTGTAGTTCCCAGAACTCTGAATACGTAATTTGAAAATACTCCGGTGAATAATGATCCTAAACTCATCAAAATACCGAATATTGGGAGTTAGCGTTTTATGGGGGCTATATGAAGACGTGGACCTGCACAGCCAATTATCTGTCACAGGCTGTAGTATCCATTACGAACTTTAAATACCAAATTTGAAACGATTCCTGTGGATAGTGTCGCTAAAATCATCAAAATACAGAATATAGGGAGGTACCGTTATATGGGGGCTATACGAAGACGTGGACCTGCACAGACAATTTTCGCTCTTAGGCTGTAGTATTCATTACGAACTTCAAATACTAAATTTGAAACACTTCCGGTGAATAATGTCCCAAAATCATCAAAATACCGAATATTTGGAGATATCGTTATATGGGTGCTGTATTTCATTGATCATTATGAGGTCTCTAACGCACAATTTAAATGACAAAAATAAATAAATTACATTCTTACGGTAATGGGTGTAGAAGAGTAATTATCTTTGACTATTCTGAAATCATTATGCCCTTAATTATGAGGTGGACAAACTAAATACCACATAGCACGGTATTGTAAACGTTGTAAATAAAAATCCCATGTTACAGTTCATTTGAATGGAAAATGTTGCTAAGCTCTTTATAATATCAAAAATTGAGCTGAGTTTTCACATGGGGCTGTTATAGATGTTCTATACATATAGGTTCTTAGCACTCAATTAAAGCCTATGGCTGAAAAATTAAGATCGGTCTATTCAAAATGAATAAAACCGACTGTGTGTGATTATCTATTATAATTTTTGCCATGAATGTTTATTTCTATTCATAAATGACTATGTAGTTATTTTACTTATAATAAAAATTACATAATTCAGTTCTGTGTTCTATTATGCTTTAAAAAATATGCATTAAAGACTAAAAGTACGGACCGGCAACGCGGACCGGGCCAGCTAGTATGTATATATATATATATATATACTAGCTGAACCCGGTGCGCTTCGCTACCCCTTTTGATTTTATATGCAGTCAAAATTTTATTTACGAATATATGTTGGTTGAAAAAAAAAACAAATTTAAAAATTAAAAAAAAATATATATTGCACTACTTTAATGCGTAAATAACCAAAACCATTAGAAAAGCAGTAACATGACATACATACACGAAGGGTTTGTCCTCCGGATTTATTTATTTCATAGCAAATACCAAGCGTGCAGTAAAATGCAATCTTTTGAAGTTGAGTGGCATTTCTATTGCAATTAGTGAATTCGAGATAGCAACATACTTCGCCGTAATAAGCGTATTTCAAATCAATTGTTGTTTTGTTTTTTAGTGTTAGCCTAAGGCGTTGTGGGTCAATGATTCTTATTAAAATCATATCCCAATCTGATCCGGTTTAAATATAATTTTAAAAAAATTACTTTTACACCAAATTCCGCCACACCTTTCATATTTCATTGAAATTGGTGCGTCAAACATGTGAAATCGGGCGATAACATATATATATGGGAGCTATATCCAAATCTTAACTAATTTCCAATTAATTTGTCACATTTATTATTGTAACCAAATTCCGCCACACATTTTGAATTTTATTTGTATCGGTCATATATATCATGTTTGGTGCATAACATGTATGAAATCGGCCGAAATATATATGTTAGCTATACCCAAACCTGAACTTATTTCAATATAATTTGGCAATTTTTTTTGGTGCCAGATTTTGTCTCTCTCGCTTTGGGTGCATCAAATATGTGAAATCGGCGGAAAATATATATGGGAGCTATATCCAAATCTGAACCGATTTTAATATAATTTCACTAATTTATTTTCTAATCAAAATCCCGTTACATATTCTAAATTTCTTTGGAATCGAACATACATATCGTGTATGGTGCATAAAATACATGAAATCGGTCGAAAATATATATGAGAGCTATATCGAAATCTGAACCGATTTTAATATAATTTGACAAATTCATTGTGGCTCCCAATTCCGTTACTTATTTTAAATTTCATTACAATTGGAAATACATATCGTGTTTGGTCGACCAAATATATGAAATCGGCCGAAAATGTATATGGGAGCTATATCCAAATCTGAACCGATTTCAATATAATTTGGGAAATCGATTTTTTAGATAAAATCTATCACACGTTTCAAATTTCATTGAAATTGAGGAAACATAGCGTGTTTGGTGCATCAAATGCTTTAATCGGCCGAAAATATATATGGGAGCTATATCCAAATCTGAACCGATTTCAATATAATTTGACAAATTTATTTTCGGATTAAATCCCGCCACACATTCCAAATTTCATTGGAATCGAACATTCATATTGTGTTTGAGGCATCAAATGAACGAAATCGGTCGAAAATATATATGGGAGCTATATCCAAATCTGAACCGATTTCAATATAATTTGACAAATTTATTTTCGGATTAAATCCCGTCACACATTCCAAATTTCATTGGAATCGAACATTCATATTGTGTTTGAGGCATCAAATGAACGAAATCGGTCGAAAATATATATGGGAGCTATATCCAAATCTGAACCGATTACAATATAATTTGGCAAACTTATTTTTGTTCCAAATTCCGTTACGTATTCCAAATTTGGAGACTGTATCTTCAACCAATCAATAGATATGTGCATATAAAATCTAAATTTTTGGGAGGTACCTCCGATTCTGCTGCTATATTTCCAGTTCCAAGTGGAAAATCAAAAATGTATATAGCCTATGTTATTTTCAGGCGATGTTGCAGTATATATGGAAATTTTCAGGAAAATCTATTCAGCGGTTTTCGAGTCCATAAATTACAAACAAACAAACAAACATACAAACATTTTCCTCTTTTATAGATATAGATACCACTATATGGTACAAAAATAGAAAGAATATAGACCCGTACTTCACGAGATCAAACATTTCAGAAATTCATGTATATACCTATATATATACGCTTATAACTTAAGAACCGATGGGCCAATTTTAACTATCTATACAAATTCGGAATTATCTCCTGTCCGAAAAGGATAGTATCCAAAAAAATCGCGTAAAATTGTAATATATTAACATTTTCATTTTGACTTTTGAAATGTACAAGAGTAATGTTTTATTTTGCATGATTTTTTTTTTCATTTTGACCTACTTTTTTCTAATGTACGTTTGTAGTGTTTTTCAAAATAAAATATTTTTGAATTCGAATATTAATAACAATTTATTTGACTTGATTTCTTGAGAACTGAAATTGATGTCGGGTTACATGGAAGTGTAGTACCGAATTATGTGGTGGCGAAACGGAATAGATGGTATCGAAATAATTTAAAGATTTAGTTAAAAGATAATTATTTTTCAAAATCGCTAAAAAATCACAAAAAAGAGATCTCATTGCAAAAATTCTCAAATCGGGAAAAAATCGAAAAAAATTCAATGGAATCGAATTTTAAAATAATAGTACATTCTATTGACAAACTTTGTAAGGATCTTTAAACATTTGCTGTAAAAAACAGGTAACAAGTTGAAGATTTTTTCAATTTGTTATTCTTCTTTTGTCAATTTTTATACCCTACACCACAAGGTGGTCAGGGTATTATGTATTTGTGCATTTGTGTGTAACAGGCAAAATGAAACGAGATAGACCCATAGTTCCTTTTGATGATCTGCATAGAATCACATTCTGAGTCCATGTATTTTTGTAAACAAAGTACAGTTCGCATTTATTGCTCTATCCAGATGAAATTTTGCACAAATCATTTGTTTGGCCCAAGGACGAACCCTATTGTCCGATTTGCCTTTTATTGTGCACCAAACGTGTAATATCAGTCCGAATAGTATAGAATTTTGTACGTACGATCAGATTGGACCTGAAAATATATATGCTAAATTTGATCGAAATCGGTTCAGATATAGCCATAGCTCCCATATATATTGTTGATCCGATTTGTTATTTTTGTCCTCCGCAACTACAATATTTGCACTCTGTAACTACAATATTTGGGGAAATATATCAAATACAGCTCAGAAATACATTTGCTAGATTTTATCGAGATCGGTTCAGATTTGGATATAGCTCCCATATATAACTTCGTCCGATTTACCTTTAATTGTGCACCAAACGTCTAATATTTGCCCAAATTTGATGAAATTTGGCACTTACGACCGAGTCTAGAAGCTAGTATGTCAAATTTGGTGAAGATCGGTTCAGATATAGCTATAGCTCCCATATATACAGTTCATCCGATTTGTCACAATTCAGAGAAATATATTATTCAGGGAAATATATTAAATACAGCTCAGAAATATCTTTGCCAAATTTTATCGAGATCGGTTTAGATTTGGATATAGCTCCCATATATTACTTCGTCCGATTTACCTTTTATTGTGCACAAAACGTCTAATATTTGTCCAAATGGCATGGAATTTGGCACTTACGACCGAATTGAGTCTAGAAGCTAGTATATCAGATATAGCTATAGCTCCCATATATACTGTTCATCCGATTTGTTATATTTGTTACCCACAGCCGTAATATGTACTCCTAAACAACGTTATTTAGGGGAATATAAGTTTAAATTATAATTATAGCGTGTATGATTGAATTCTCCCGTAAAAACTTTTAATTGTTATGCGGACCTCTACTAAATTAGCAAAGTAGTGTAGGGTATCATAAAGTCGGCCCCGCCCGACTTTAAGACATTCTTTACTGGTTTTCAATTTGTATTATAATATTGAATTCAGTGGATTTTTTGTGAACAAAATAAAGAATAATTTTTCGCTATATACAATTTTTCACCATAAAAAACATCAAGATACCTTAAATCGCTTTTGCAGGTCATGATATCGATCATAACTCACGGATAAGTGTACAACCCGATTTCATATTTATATAACCATTGTATGATTTAACCTATTTTTGGGGTTTTGGCCACTTTTTCATTTTTTGGCCCTTATTTGGCATCTTTGTTTCTAAGGGGGTAGAGAACCTCTTCGCATAAAATTTTAAATTTTCAGAGTAGGGTCTTGACCACATTCATCAATTGATTTGGCTAAAAAATTGTATATATGCTACCTTGGGGTAGGGAACCGTCATACAGATAATTGCCCCATAGGAATTTATTTAAATAAAGTCCCCACATTAGTATACCCCCAAGTCCACTTTCCCAACCAATGTGTGGTCAGAAAAGAAAATTTTGTATTGTATTGAATTTGTAACCCCCAAGAGAATATTGGTTGGGAACGTAGATTTGAGATGTACATCTATATGAAATGTATTGTGAAAACATGAACAAATTACAAATATAAGAAAGTAGCACGGGACCGAATATTTGTTGAATCGTCATTGAATTGTCATTGAATTGTACTATGATGAAATATATGGACTTTATGGGGTCTCCAACTTACAATTTAAATAGCAAATAAAATAAATTCCCATCTTACGCTAATGGGTGTAAAACAGCTATATTTTTGATTTGGCCTCTATTTGTCATGTTGGATTATAAGGGGTAGAAGAAAGTTTTCAATGTAGGTCGATGTTTCGGAGTAGTGTCCATATAAAGGTACCTTGGGAGGTATATTTGGGATGGAAATCTTACACAAAAATTTCAACACATCTACAAATTTTATAATTTTCTCCATGTAATAGAACCCCTTCAAGTCCACCTTTTGGCGGACAAACAGACCGACATGGTTAGGGGGACTGATGACGACTCTAATGAACAATCTGAGGTGGTAATGGGTTTAAAAAAGTAATTAACTTTGGCTATTGTTAAATCATTCAGCCCTCAATTATGAGGTGTACAAAATACAGTAAATTCCAAATTACTGCTCATGTGACTACAAAATTTTGCTACTATTTTTACCACACTAGAAATTAATTTAATCCCTTACATGGGGATAAGATTGATATATACTTTTACTAGATTTGTATAGCACATCAACACATTTGAAATCCAAGGTTTAAATATTGAATCCCACGGCTTAAATATGGGCCAGTACGTGCACACTTATATCAGTCATATCTGTGAATAATAATGCTTTGACATACAATGTATATACAAATATACATATACTACCTGAACCCGGTGCGCTTCGCTACCCCTTTTGATTTTATATGCAGTCAAATTTTATTTACGAATATATGTTGGTTGAAAAAAAAACAAATTTAAAAATTAAAAAAAAAAATATATATTGCACTACTTTAATGCGTAAATAACCAAAACCATTAGAAAAGCAGTAACATGACATACATACACGAAGGGTTTGTCCTCCGGATTTATTTATTTCATAGCAAATACCAAGCGTGCAGTAAAATGCAATCTTTTGAAGTTGAGTGGCATTTCTATTGCAATTAGTGAATTCGAGATAGCAACATACTTCGCCGTAATAAGCGTATTTCAAATCAATTGTTGTTTTGTTTTTTAGTGTTAGCCTAAGGCGTTGTGGGTCAATGGTTCTTATTAAAATCATATCCCAATCTGATCCGGTTTAAATATAATTTTAAAAAAATTACTTTTACACCAAATTTCGCCACACCTTTCATATTTCATTGAAATTGGTGCGTCAAACATGTGAAATCGGGCGATAACATATATATATGGGAGCTATATGCAAATCTTAACTAATTTCCAATTAATTTGTCACATTTATTATTGTAACCAAATTCCGCCACACATTTTGAATTTCATTTGTATCGGTCATATATATCATGTTTGGTGCATAACATGTATGAAATCGGCCGAAATATATATGTTAGCTATACCCAAACCTCAACTTATTTCAATATAATTTGGCAATTTTTTTTGGTGCCAGATTTTGTCTCTCTCGCTTTGGGTGCATCAAATATGTGAAATCGGTTGAGTATATATATGGGAGCTATAATCAAATCTGAGCCTATTTGCATATAATTTGTCAAATTTATTTTTGTACCAAATTTAGCCACTCATGCCGAATTTCATTGGAATCGGAAATACGTATCGTGTTTTGTGCATCAAATATGTGAAATCGGCGGAAAATATATATGGGAGCTATATCCAAATCTGAACCGATTTTAATATAATTTCACTAATTTATTTTCTAATCAAAATCCCGTTACATATTCTAAATTTCTTTGGAATCGAACATACATATCGTGTATGGTGCATAAAATACATGAAATCGGTCGAAAATATATATGAGAGCTATATTGAAATCTGAACCGATTTTAATATAATTTGACATATGTATATTTGTTTTAATTTCCGCTACACATTCCAAATTTCATTGAAATTAGAGATACGTAGCGTGTTTGGTGCATCAAATACATGAAATCGGTCGAAAATATATATGGGAGCTATATCCAAATCTGAACCGATTTCAATTTAATTTGACAAATTCATTGTGGCTCCCAATTCCGTTACTTATTTTAAATTTCATTACAATTGGAAATACATATCGTGTTTGGTCGACCAAATATATGAAATCGGCCGAAAATGTATATGGGAGCTATATCCAAATCTGAACCGATTTCAATATAATTTGGGAAATCGATTTTTTAGATAAAATCTATCACACGTTTCAAATTTCATTGAAATTGAGGAAACATAGCGTGTTTGGTGCATCAAATGCTTTAATCGGCCGAAAATATATATGGGAGCTATATCCAAATCTGAACCGATTTCAATATAATTTGACAAATTTATTTTCGGATTAAATCCCGCCACACATTCCAAATTTCATTGGAATCGAACATTCATATTGTGTTTGAGGCATCAAATGAACGAAATCGGTCAAAAATATATATGGGAGCTATATCCAAATCTGAACCGATTACAATATAATTTGGCAAACTTATTTTTGTTCCAAATTCCGTTACGTATTCCAAATTTGGAAAATGTATCTTCAACCAATCAATAGATATGTGCATATAAAATCTAAATTTTTGGGAGGTACCTCCGATTCTGCTGCTATATTTCCAGTTCCAAGTGGAAAATCAAAAATGTATATAGCCTATGTTATTTTCAGGCGATGTTGCAGTATATATGGAAATTTTCAGGAAAATCTATTCAGCGGTTTTCGAGTCCATAAATTACAAACAAACAAACAAACATACAAACATTTTCCTCTTTTATAGATATAGATATATAAATATATATATGTATATGTATATATATATATATATATATATATATATATATATATATATATATATATATATATATATATATCATATTGTGTCGGTTACATAAGTCAAATCTGCGATTTATTATGCTTTAAAATAAACATTAAAGACTAAAATTACGGACCGGGCCAGCTAGTAAATATATATATATATATATATATTTGTTTGGCCCAAGGACGAACCCTATTGAAATTGGAGATAATCGTTTAAAATTTAGATATAGCTCCTATATATATCTTCGTCCGATTTATTTTTTATTGTGCACCAAACGTGTAATATCACCCCGAATTGTATGGAATTTTGCATATACACCCAAATTAGGCCTGAAAAAAAGTATGCCAAATTTGATCGAAATCGGTTCAGATATAGCTATAGCTCCCATATATATTGTTCATCCGATTTCTTATATTTGTTACCCACAACCGTAATATGCACTCCGTAACAACCATAATCAGGGAAATACATGAAATAGAGCTCTGAAATATCTTTGCCAAATTTTATCGAGATCGGTTCAGATTTGGATATAGCTCCTATATATATTTTTATCCGATTTTATATTTTTGTGCACCAAATGGGCAACGAAAGTCCGAACTTAAAAGATACAAATTCTTTGGCATATTTAGTCCTTTGAACTTTAAATTATAATTATAATCATAGCGTGTATGTTTTAATTCTCCATGAAAACCTTTAATTGTTATGTGGAGCTTTACTAAATTAGCAAAGTGGTGTAGGGTATCATAAAGTCGGCTCTGCCCGACTTTAAGACTTTCTTTACGGGTTTTTATTGAAATTGTGCGTTGGAGACCAAATAACGTCCATATTTTTCATCTTAGTATAATTCAATGACGATTAAACAAATGTTCGGTCCCGTGTTTCTTTCTAATATTTGTAATTTTTGTCATGTTTCTGCCACAGTTTCTGACTGAATGAGTCCCAATTTGACTTTTCGGAGTTTATTTCATATAGACGTACATCCCAAATCTAAGTTCACAACCAATTTTCTCTTGAGGATTGCAAATTCAATAGGATACAAAATGTTCTTTGCAGACCATTGGTTAGGAAAGTGGAATTGGGTGTACACATAATGTGGGGACTATACTTAAATAAATGCCTACGTGGACAATTATCTGTAAGATCGTTCTCTACCCCAAAATAGCCTAAATACAATTTTTTATCCAAACCATTTGGTGATTGTGGTCAAAACCAAGATGGGTCCTACTCCGAAAATTGTATGCGAAGAGGTTTTCTATCCCCTTAGAAACAAAGATGCCAAATAAGGGCAAAAAAAAAAAAATAATAAATAAAAAAGTAGCCAAGACCACGTAAATAGCTTAAATCGGTTTTTGCAAGAATGGTTTCATCCCAAATTACCAACATTTGCCGAAATTAGTATGAAAATATGGTAAAAAAGTAAAATATACTTAAAATACGGGTTGTACCCTTATCCGGGAGTTATGACCCATATCATGACCTACAAAAGCGATTTAAGGTATATTGAAAGTTAAGGAAGAATTTCTGAAAGGATAGAAATTCTTTTCTTAGTTCTATTTTGCGCCCTTTAAATTCGATATTTCACTGATGAATTTTGCATTTTGATCAGGCCCACGTTTTGAAATGAGCCCCATAACGCTTGGTAATTTTTGTTTGTTTATATGTACTCACATCTTCCAGTTGAAAGCTAAATGGCAATTTAAAACATGAAAGATCGCCATTTAACATGGTATTGCACATTGTTTAATTTTTGATATACATTTTTGATATACATTTTAGAACCCACAATGTATATATTCCTGATCAGCCTAAAATTCTATGTCGATTTAGCAATGTCTGTCGGCCTGTAGAAATCACTCTAGCTTCCGAACGAAAATTTACTCAAATGTGTATTATGTCCGAACGAAATTTACTCAGATGTGTCCACGTCTTCGTATAGCCCTCATATAACGGTACCTCCCGATATGCGGTATTTTGATGATTTTAGGGATATTATTTACCGGAATTGTTTTAAATTTGGTATTTGAAATTCGTAATTGATACTACAGTCTATGACAGAAAATTGTATGTGCAGATACACATTTTATAACCCCCATGGTACCTCATTATATTCGGTATTTTGATGATTTTAACTACATTATAAACGGATTTTTTTCAAGTTTTAAAATAGCTTATGACAAAAGTTGCCTATGCAGGTCCATAGGCCATAGGTATAGACCCTAATATACGGCTACATTCGATATTTTTAAGATTTTAACAGAATTTTTAACGGATTTTATTTTTTTTAAATTGCTCAATTTGTACCATGGCAGAAGAATACAGGTAGATGCATCAACGCTTGGGAGCATTAATATGTCAAAAAAATTTAAATGTTTTTTATACCCTCCACCTTGGAAAGGAGGGTATATTAACTTTGTCATTCCGTTTGTAACATCCTTAAATATTCGTCTTAGACCCCATAAAGTATATATATTCATAATCAGCATAAAATTCTAAGTCGATTTAACGATGTCCGTCTGTCTGTCTGTCCGTCTGTCTGTCTGTCTGTCTGTCCGTCTGTCTGTCTGTTGAAATCACGATACAGCCCACATTATTTCACGTAGAGCTCCAAAATTTAGCAGAGCTATTTGCATTGTGTCTAGGATGGTTGGTATTGAAAATGAGATATATCGGTCCACGTTCTGGTATAGTCCCCATATAACGGTACCTCCCGATATTCGGTATTTTGATGATTTATGCCACGTTTTTTCACGGATTTGTCTTAAAATTGGTATTTGTAGGTCATAGCAGGTCCCTGAGCGTGTGGCAAAACATTGCATGTATGGGTCCAAAATTTGGTATAGCCCCCATATAACGGTACCTCCAGATATTCGGTAATTTGATGATTTTTGCCACATTTTTTCACTGATTTGCCTAAAAATTTGTATTTGTGGGTCATAATGGGTCCTAGTTCGTGTGACGAAACATTGTAATTATAGGTCCACGTTTTGGTATAGCCCCCATATAAAGGGACCTCCCGATATTCGGTAATTTGATGATTTTTGCCACATTTGTTTCACGGATTTGTCTGAAATTTGGTATTTGTTGGTCATAATTGGTTCCAGCTTCGGTAGCGAAACATTGTATGCATGGGTCCATTATTTGATATAGCCCCCATATAAAGGTACCTCCTGATATTCGGTATTTTGATGGTTATTGCCACATTTTTTCACTGATTTGTCTAAAAATTGGTATTTGTGGGCCATAATGGGTCCTAGTTCGTGTGGCGAAACATTGTAATTATAGGTCCACGTTTTGGTGTAGCCCCCATATTACGGTACCTCCCCATAATCGGCATTTTAATGGTTTTTGCCACATTTCTTCTAATGTTTATTTTACCCTAAGGTGGAGGATATTAAAAGTTTGGCCCGGTCGAACTTAATGTTTTTTTACTTGTTCAAATATAAGTAGATTTGTATATGTTTTCTTATACGACGTCATTCGGAGTTTATTATAATTCGCGTTTTTCAACAATTTTTACAAATTTAAATATTTTTTCATTCAACATTTTCAATTCCAAAATTGGTTTGACAGTTCATTGTCCCAGCAGCTGTGTCGATGCGTCTACCTATATTATTCTACCATGATTTGTACCAAATGGTGGATTTTATTCAAAGATCGGCCCGGCCGAATTTACATTTTTTTTTGCCAAGATATCATTTCGAAATTGTATGAATTGTCAAAATACGTCAAAACGTTCTTGAGTTGTAAGCATATTGACTAATATTCTTTTATATAGTGAAAATAATTCTTTATTTTGTTCACAAAAAGAAAGATTGAATTTAATATGATAAGCTAAAAAGAAAAAATCGTACTTTATATAAAATTGCCAAAAAAAATTAAGTAATTGAAAAAAGAAAAAAACTTTAACTCGTTCGCTAGTAAAATGTTTACAGGACCTTACGATGTTAGGCCTTACTATTATTTTTAAATTCGATTCCATTGCAAGAATTTTCTCTATTTTTCCAATATATAGATAATTTAAGTTTAAATTTTTGTTTGTTTTCACTTTAGTACGGGGGAGAAGATGTTCCGGCGTTTTTAAAATTCACGATTGAACTGAACTTGAAGGAATCAAAAAAACAAGACCAATGGCAAAACCAGATTGTAGGTTTTGCTGTTGGAATTGTTTATATTGCTGAATGGAATTAACCGTTGCCTCGTTGGATGTGTTTGTGTATAAATACCACAATTAGAATATTATAAACCCAAAGCCGCAACGGTTAATTTTTGCCGGCGTTACTACGTTGCTAATTTTGTTTGGTACCCATATACGCCGCCGATGCCGGAAAAGGTCTTGCCTTCTTGAATTATGGCTGAGTAGGTATCGGCTCCAAGTTCAATTTCAATTGGTGTGTTACTCCTTGGGTTCACATCGGCTAATCTTCCACCTGTGAAGTCTCTGGTCGGGTCTTCTAATGTTGGATCGCAGTACGGCCTATATGTTAACTCATCTGTTATGATCGCATGTACTTTAAGCGCCCAACTGGAGCTTTGATTTCTGGCTTTAATTTTAAATGTCGTGAACCTCTGCCCCAGAAATTTAAAGGAACGGAACCCCATCCGCTGAAACGATGCATATGAAATGCGAGACATTGCTGCGCCTTGATTTACCAGAGCTCGTACCGTCGACCAAGAGCTTGAGTCGTCTCCAACCACTCGTACCGTGGCCGTCGGGACTAGGACAAGATTCCATCGCAGTATAGGCGATGGAGATGGTGGCTGGAGGGAGTTGTCTAACTGAGGGGCACCGTGAATCAAGGTGTGATGGCGATAGTCGCAGTGTCGACAGGTGACGAGTGAGCGGCAGTCTGAGGCCAAATGGCTGCGAGCCAAACAATTGCGGCAATAGCTTCTTCTCTCAAGTGTCTCATATCTCTGGTACGGGGTGAGATCAAGGAACCTGCGACAAGATTTTAAGGGGGGTGTCCTCTTGACACAGCCCGCAAGAGTACTGCCAGTTTCGAGGTCTTTCTCTTAACTCATCTCTTGGGTCGCGTTGATTCGATCGGCTACGGGAAATTTGTCTTGATCCTGCTCTGTTGGGCTGCCGATTTCTGCTTCCGTTTTGGGACATACGCTCTTCTCTTGCTTCCAACCTGTAGTCTTTGTTAGGCAAATAGGCAGCCATATCTGAGAGAAACAAATGGCGAGTACTAAATTCTTTCTTAAAAAATAATCCGACTAGTCAGTCGGAGAACAATTTGACTAATTTTGAAACGGGTCTGCTTAAGTTGCCACCTACTGTCCGTATGTCAACAACCCTGGTATTTTGGTCACTACCTGGATAAGTTTTTTCAATACGACCTAACTTCCATTCATGCGGAGCCAATCTATCATCTTTTACGACAACTAAATCTCCTTCTTTGATATTCTCTTTCTCATATTTCCACTTAGTCCTTCTGTGAAGTTCGTGAAGATATTCTAACTTCCATCTGTTACAAAAATATTGCGAAATAACTTTGAGTCTTTTCCAACGATTGACTAAGCTTAAATCTGTATCTGAAATGTCTGGTTCAGCTGGGGTAAGAATAGATGTTCCTATTAGGAAATGACCAGGAGTCAAAGGGGAAAGATCATTTGGGTCATCACTAGCAGGACTTAAGGGTCGGGAATTAAGACAGCCTTCAATTCTTGCTAAAATAGTTGTAAATTCATCAAAAGTAAAATTAATTTTTGGGATACTTTTTCGCAAATGTGTTTTAAATGATTTGACGCCAGCTTCCCACAAGCCGCCCATGTGCGGAGCACCAGGAGGAATAAATTTCCAAGTAAGGTTTTGAGTGAAGTTGTTCTGAATCGTGCTAGTTTTAATATTCTTCATGAAAGCTAATCTATCTCGCTTTAGTAGATCAACCGCTCCCACAAAGTTAGTTCCGTTGTCCGAAAATATACAAGACGGACAACCTCGCCGACTAATTAATCTAGAAAAAGCGGCAAGAAAGGCATATGTCGACAAATCGCTTGTGGGTTCTAAATGTATAGCCTCAGTGGCGAAACAGACAAAAAGGCATACGTAGCCTTTTGTAATAAAGCAGGCTATTCCTGAGTAACTTTTAATGTTAAAGGGTCCTGCAAAATCTACCCCTGTGTTTGTAAAGGGTCGAGACAGAAAAGTACGTTCAGGTGGTAGCGAAGCCATTATTTGAGTTTGGGTTTGTTTTTTGTGAATTAAGCAGATTCGACATTTTCGTATGGTTTGTTTGATAAGCGACTTACTCGGGTCATTAATTGATTACCCCCGTGTAAAGTAACCTTATGAGTGAATTCGACTAATAATTTGCTAAGTTTTGCGCCATGTGGTAATATTATTGGGTGACGTTCGCTATATGTAAGAGCTGGCGATTGTACCAATCGGCCATTTGCTCTAATAATGCCCTTTGAGTCTATAAACGGGTTGAGCGTCAACAGAGGACTTGATGGAGAAATTTGAGTCTTTTTCATAAGTGCGTTGAATTCGTCTGCATATACGAATTTCTGGGTACGAATTATGCAAGATCGTTTTCCATCTTGGATTTCATCTGATGTAAGGTCGTTTGATGAGTTGCGAAGGTGTTGTCTACTTGCTCCAGTATTTTTCCAGAGTCTTAGGGCATATGCGTATGATCGATAAACTTTAGATAAAGAGGAGAAATTTTTTAAAGGGTCATCTCTTTCCGCGAAAAGTGTCATAACTTTTGCCGTTTTGGCTTCCAAATTTGTGTCATTTGGGATTTCATACGATGGCCAACGGTCTTTTGGCCTTCTGAGCCATTGAGGTCCCTGCCACCAGAGATCACTAGTCTTGAGTTCTGCAGGCGAACATCCACGGCTCGCAATATCAGCTGGATTATTTCCGAATCAACATGTCTCCAATTTTCTTGTCCAACATTATTAGCAATTACCGAGACTCTATTTCCAACAAATGTGCTCCAATGACAAGGAGGCTTTTTTAACCATGCTAAGACGATGGTAGAATCGGTCCAAAATTGTGTCGAATATTTTGATATTTGTAGGCTATTAACAATGGATTTTGCTAACTTGGAGAGTAATACTGCCCCGCATAACTCGAGTCTGGGTATTGATAGTTTTTTAATAGGAGCGACACGAGTCTTTGCTGCTAATAAGAATGTATGTGTCTTATGGTCAGTATTTTCCACCCTAATATATAGAGTGGCTCCATACACGCTTTCAGAACCATCTAGCGTGTATTAAATCCATCGAGGAACTCTGAGATATTCAATATCTTTGCTATTTTTGACAAAATTGTTCCAGTTCATTTGAGTTATGGGCTTTAATTGATCATCCCAGTCAATACGACGACCACAGGTGCCAGCCATCCACATGGGTCAAACAATTTAGCTATAGTTGATAAAACTTCTCTTTTTGAAGATATATTTTTATTTTCCATTGAAGGTGGTGTGAAGGAAAAATAATCGCTTGAGATATTCCATCGAATTCCAAGGGTCTTAGTTGACGCATCTTCGGAAATGTCTAGCCAATTGAGTGGTAGCAAATGTTCATGTGGAATATCTTGTATTATTTTGTGATCATTTGACGCCCATTTCATTAGTGTAAAACCGGCAGTTAATTCCTTTCGAGCTTTTATTGATTCATCTTCAGTGTGACCGCCAGCTAATACATCATCAACATACAAATTATTCAAAATTATATTTGCGGCTCTAGGGTATGATTCTTTTACATCTTCTGCTAGTTTAAGAAGAGTTCTCAATGCTAAATATGGTGCGCAGTTAACTCCAAATGTAACTGTTAGCAGCTCATAATCTTCTACTGGGTTTTCCGGAGACTTTCTAAAGATAATTCTTTGATATTTTGTTTGATTCGAATCCAAAAGTATTTGACGATACATCTTTGTAATATCGGTGTTAAAAGCATACTTAAAAAATCTCCATTTTAGAATTTGTAGTACCAAATCTTGTTGTAAATGGGTCCCGGAAACAATATGTCATTGAGACTTGTTTTGTTTGATGATGGGCAAGAAGCATTGAAGACGACTCTTAACTTTGTCGTGATTCGATCTGGCTTAATTACTGCATGATGTGGTAGATAATAATTTGGCATTTTATCGATTTCATTCGGATTGACTTTCCTCATATGACCAAGTTCTAAGTATTCAAGTATTGAAGCATCATATTGTTCTTTGATCTCTGGTGTTTTCATAAGTTTTTTCTCCATTCTGTAGAATTGAGCAAGGGCGATGTTTCGGGAATTCCCCAATTCTTCGCATTTTTTGAATGGGAGAGTCACCACATATCTTCCATCCTTGTTCCGTATTGTTGTTTCAATGAAGTTTTGTTCACAAAATTGGTCTTCTTCTGACCGTAAAACTATTTTAGGGGTCTCTCCAAATGTTTTCATTGGAGTTCCAATTGTGAATATTAATGGTCCTATGTCCATTCCAATAAGTAATTCGATTGGTTGACTAACGTAAAATTTCGGGTCAGCCAGTTCTAATACTGTTACATCTCGAAGTTGTGATTCATCTAAGTTTTGTGGTGGTAGATTTGAAGGTAAGTTCTTTAAAACTGGAGCCCAGACTTCCAGTTTGAAGCTAGGGTCATATTTGGATCTCATAGTAAACAAGCAAGATTTCGTTGAAGTCTCAGAAACAAATTGACTTAAGCCAGTGACATGAACTAAGTTATTCCGTGTAGGTAACTTCAAAAAGTTTTTCATCTTTTCCGAAATAAAGGTGGATTGTGATCCTGAGTCTATTAGAGCTCGGGCATCGTAAAGTTGTCCTTTGGTTTCAATTTGTACTATTGCTGTGAAGAGTAGTGTTCCTCCAGATTGTCGCTCACAAATTTGCTTATCTTGGAGGGTCAAAGTAGTAATAGTAGTTGTTTCTAGGTTTGTAGTGGACTGTATTAGATTTGAAAGAGCAGCAGCACTAGTACTAGGTCGTGCTTCCACTCGGGCTAGGTATGAGTTGGTTGTTTGGGTTTCCGTTCCCTTGTGTAACAAAATGTTGTGTTTCATATTACAAATACGGCAGCCAAAGCAACTTTTGCAAAAATTTTAAAAAAATTTGATTTGGGTCAAGGTCCAAATATTTCAGCGGAAAATTTTATGTCCCAGCAAAATATTTCAAAAGAAAATAATTTGGGTCAAAATCCGCAAAAGTAGAAAAAACCAGCAAAATATTTCTGCCAAAAATTACAGAAATTAATTTTGGGTCCCAGAAAAATATTAAGCTCTTTAGAGCAACAGAGATTTTGCTAAATTGTAAAAGAGGTTAAAATTATAATAAGAATATGTAATTGTAAATAGATGGGATCGATTTTATGTCTGTCCACCAGACTTTATAAAAAAAATGTATTTTTCCAAAATTTCAAATAAATTTGTGGGTTATGTATCACATGTGTGTCTGTCCACCAGACTCTTGCTTGTTTTCCAATATTTTCTCAAAAAATTGCTTAAAAAATTTTAGGTTAAATTTTGTCTGTCCACCAGACGCTATTTTTTAAACAGTTGTTATTTACTTTTTCATGTTTTCGATAGACGCCAAATTTTTCCAAAAAAATGGCGACTATATTTTCGCTATGTATTTAAATGATGATGTATGTAAATCTCCTTTTTTCAAATATGGGGTTTATGTATTATTAGTAACGCCAATTTTCCAAATCTAATTTACATAGAGGTATATGTGTCAATATGTCGGTCAAATCAGCGTGGACTTCCACGTTCAGCAATTTCCAAAAGAACTCTTCCAGTTAAAATATGGGCAAATTTAAAGTATATAAAAAAAGCTACATTTTTTTCTGTTGAATGTCCGTCCAAGATAGTGGCTTAAAATGAGGTTTTGTGATGTGTGAGTCAAGGCTAGGTGCTTATGGTAAATTTTGAGTCTAAGGGCAGTTTCCAGTTTCAAAAGAAGCCAGCATGTATGTTTTTAATTTATGTTACAAAGCGAGTAGAAGGTTCAAAGCAAATATCAAGAATTTGCCTGCTCCTTTTATGCCTTATTCTCTAAAATAGCTTAAGAATTTCCACGAGTACTCACTTTGTTGCTGGTTTTGGGTCTCAGGTTTGAGTGCTGTTGTTGTGTCGTCACCCCTTCTGTAAATCGGTTTCACAAACTGTTCTGATGTCTCAATGTATTTTGTTCCAAATTGCGTCACTGTATAATGTCTTTTATTTATTTTTTGTATTTTTGTTAGTTTTATAAATCAATGTTTTTTTTCTCTTTTGTGTTTCACTGTAATGTCACTTCTGTATTCCAACGTATTGTCACTTTTATGTTTCACTGTATTATGCCGATCTTGCTTATATACTCACGGTGTCTATGTATTTTTTCTCTGTAAATGTTCTTTTTTGTTTTTAATTATTTAAAAAACATCACTTTATGTTTATCTGGCACTGAAGGATCAAATGTTTTTCAATTCACCTTTTTTTCCTTTTATTTGTAATTAGAAAATTTTGTTTGTTTTTTGGTTTTGATTTTATTATATTTATTTTCGTTTATATTTTAATTCATGTTTTTTATACAATATAGGTTTTAGTTATTTATTTTCTTTTTTAAAACAATTCAATTTTAGTCTTAGGTTTAATTTTATTCTATTTATTTCACAATTTTAATTTAGTTTCTAAGTATTCACTTTTAAAATTTTATTTATTGACTAGTGTGTAAGTTTTAGTTTTAGTATTACGTTCGTAGTTTATAATTTGGTTTTTAAGTTTTTAGATAATTTAAGTTTAAATTTCTGTTTGTTTTCACTTTAGTACGGGGGAGAAGATGTTCCGGCGTTTTTAAAATTCACGATTGAACTGAACTTGAAGGAATCAAAAACAAAACCAATGGCAAAACCAGTTTGCAGGTTTTGCTGTTGGAATTGTTTATATTGCTGAATGGAATTAACCGTTGCCTCTTTGGATGTGTTTGTGTATAAATACCACAATTAGAATATTATAAACCCAAAGGTTAATTTTTGCCGGCGTTACTACGTTGCTAATGCAATGTTCGCACAAGTCATGAACAGGTACACTTAGTCATTTTACTTTACATTTAGTTAATTATATGCATCCTAGTTCACATTGTTTCAATTTTTACATTTGTTTAGTTTATTCATTTTTATATAAAACAAATTGTGTCACCACAATTGGCGATCCTGCCAGGAGCAGCTTTGGAAAGCGATTTTTTCTTTAAACATCTTAAAGGACTACAAATCTGTGGAAGCGATTGAAAAAATCTAGTTGGAAGAATTGTCTGCAAATAAGAATTTTGAACAAAATTGAGAAACAGCCACAATTGCAGAAATCTGTTTTGTGTCCTATTTGGAATCCTATCGATTAACGATTGTATCAACAGTATAGAATTTAAATCTGCAATCAATTATTCGCGCCTGGTTGGAATCCTGCAAGTTATTATGGTCTTTATAAGCAATCTGGAATTCATAACAACAACAAACCATTCGTAAGTTTGCAGAATTTGGAGATGTGCTGAATTGTATTCCTTACTCTCTGTATCTATTATTTGGATTAGTATTTTAGTAATTATTTTTAACATTTCTTCTGTTATTGTTCCATAATTTTTTTCCCATTTCTTTATTGTTGTGTAAACTCCTTCCCCGAAGCATCATCATGTTAAGATCACCTCATTGAGCAGATGGTCGGGTTTCGAGCGAAAATGATACATCGGATAGTAATGGCACGTTAGACACTAATCCAAACGCACAATCGGTTATCAAATAGTTCTAATATGACATGTCAATCGAATAGGTTTGAGGTTTCTGCTGCTTCTATAAAATTGCCGGGGTTTTGGACAAATTGTCCGGAGGCATGGTTCGTTCATGCTGAAATGCAATTCGCAACTAAAGGGTATCTTTGGATAAGACGAAGTACGAATATGTGGTTACAGCTTTACCTCAGGAGGTTATTATGTCTGTTTTGGATGTCATTAAGAATCCAATAAATAACAACAGCTATGAAGATTTAAAAAGTGTGTTGATAAAACGACATCCTTTGAGCGATAGCCAACGTATAGATAGGATGTTAGCTGATTCTGAAATGGGAGATCAGAAGCCATCAGAATTTTACAGATCCATGTTATTAACGGCTGGAACTCAGTTTAGTCAGGATGTTTTAAGAGGACTCTGGTTACGAAGGTTACCAAAAAATCTCAATGTTGCATTAATGGGATCAAATTTGTCTGACATGAACCAGCTGATTCAGTTAGCGGATAATATTTGGGGGGTACTTCAGAAAGAGGAGTTATCTGCGCTAGGAGTATCCGCTGCATCGGGAAATGCATCGCAAGTTCCAGACATGGGTAAGGTAGTAGAAGGCTTGGTTCAGGCTACGAGTAATATTTGCCAAGGGTTTGACAAACTTTCGTTTGAGGTTTCCACAATGAAGCGTCAGTTTGAGGAATAGCAACATCGCGGTAGAAGAGAGGGATTAAGAGGAAACAGGCCACGATCGGAAAGTAGGAAAAGAGGTTGGTTGTGTAGATTCCATTACAGATTCGGCAAAGATGCAAGAAATTGTGAGCAGCCTTGTTCGTATGTTAAAAATAATGATTCAAAAAATTAGTCAAGCCCGTTGTGAAAGCGACTAGCAATGGGTGCGCAGAGATATCAACACGTCGCTTATATGTGTATGACAGATCTAGTAAATTGACATTTTTAGTGGACAGTGGGGCTGATATATAGATTTTGCCGGCATCAAAATTTAGAAATGAAAAGAGAGTCTCCGATGTGGTGTTGACGGCTGCGAACGGTTCAACGATTCGGACATATGGGAAAAAGTAATTGAAAGTGGATTTAGGATTACGCCGTGACTTTCAATTCGGGTTTACATTAGCGAATATAAGTAGGCCGATAATAGGAACGGATTTCCTTCATAAATACGGATTGTTGGTAGATATTAGAAATAAAAGCTTGGTGGATCCTGTGACAAATTTGAAAGTATCCACATGTTTGCAACTATGTTCCATTCAGTTGCCTAGGATTTTTGCTTACGAAGATCAATATACGAATTTACTAAAGGAGTTTCCCTCATTGACATCAGAGCCCGACTATACAAAGCCGGTCAAACATTCGACTGTGCATAAGATTGTAACTAATGGGACGTTACCCTACACAAAACCCAGGCGGTTGGATCATATGAAGTATAAAGTGGCTAAGTTTGAATTTGAGTATCTAGTTAAATGCGGTGTTTGCCGACCTTCTGATTCGAGCGTGGCTTCTGCTCTGCATTTGGTCCCCAAGAAGGATCCAGATGATTGACGTCCTTGTGGTGACTTTAGACAATTAAACGCCGTCACAGTCCCGGATAGATATCCTATACCACATATACACGACTTAAACATGAACATAAACGGGAAACGAGTGTTTTCAACTATAGATTTAGTTCGGGCTTATCATCAAATTACAATGGCTCCAGAAGATGTACACAAGACAGCAATTACGACACCATTCGGTATGTTTGAATTTGTTCGAATGCCCTTTGGGTTGAGAAACTCGTCTCAAACTTTCCAGCGCTTCATAAATGAGGTTTTCAAGGGCCTAGATTTTGTATTTGTTTACATTGACGATGTATTAGTTTTTAGTGAAAACGAAGAGGAACACTTAAAGCATCTGAGTGTGGTATTTAGTAGGCTACAGGAATACGGATTGAACATCCAGCCAGGCAAGTGTGTATTCGGAGCAACAAATGTCGATTTTTTAGGACACCATGTTTCAGAAGAGGGAATTAGGCCACCAGACGAGAAGGTCTCTGCCATTCGCGATTTTGAGAAACCAAATACAGTTAAATTAATGCAGAAATTCATGGGTATGATCAATTATTATCACAGGTATATTTCCGGATTGGCAGAATTGTCTAGTCCTATACATGATATGATAAATAATGCATTGAATAAAAAGAAAGAAAATTATTACGTGGGATGATAGAGCTGAGAAAGCATTCGTCGACATAAAGAAAGCCTTCGCATCACGAATAATGTTGAGTCATTTTGATGGTAAATCGAGACTAACATTGACGGTCGATGCATCAGGCACTGCCATAGAAGGGGTTTTACAATAAGAACGTGGTAGTGTTACGGAGCCTTTAGCATTCTTCTCAAGGAAATTGTCCGATACAGAAGCAAAGTATAGTGCGTTTGATCGCGAGTTACTGGCGATTCATTCAATATAAAACATTTTCGCTATATTCTTGAAGGAAGATGTTTTACTGTGTATACTGACCATAAGCCATTGACACGTGTTTTGGAGTCAAAAACAGAGAGGAGTCCAAGACAGATCCGACAATTAGAATACATTTCCCAATTTACGAATGGTATTCAATATGTGCGGGGGACCTTCAACGTAGTAGCTGATACGCTTTCCAATTTGAATTTACAATTATTGTGTGCTGAGCAGCAAAAAGATGACAATCTGGCAGAGATTACACGAAACAAGGAGAAATATCATAATTTGAAGTTGATTGAAATTCCGTTATTTAACGTCAATGTTTGGTGCGAAGTGTTGCAAGGGACACCGCGACCATACATACCATTAGCGATGCGTAGAATTATATTCGATAAGATGCATTCTGTTTCCCACCATGGTGTTAGAGGTACCCGTCGGATGATTTGTAAGAGGTATTATTGGCCAGGCATGAGCAAGGAAATAAACGTTTGGGCAAAGGAGTGTATAAGTTGTCAGAAATCGAAGATTACTAGGCATACAAAATCGCCAGTGACAAAAATTGATATTCCGAAGGGTAGGTTTGAACATATACACGTCGATATTGTAGGCCCATTGCCACCGTCACGCAACCATCGTTATCTGTTAGCCGTAATTGATAGGTTCACACGTTGGTCTGAAGCAAATCCGCTGAGGGATATTTCGGCTGAAACAGTAGCTCGGGTATTATTTACCAAATAGGTTTCTCGTTTTGGGGTGCCTCTCAGAATAACAACTGACAGAGGTACTCAATTCACGTCAAAAATGTTTACAGAATTGACAAATTTACTTGGTAGTCGCAGAATTACTACTTCAGCATATCACCCTCAAGCAAATGGCATGGTTGAGAGGTTTCATCGGCAGCTTAAGGCTGCGATAATGGCAAGCAATCAGCAAACAAAGTGGTTTGATGTGCTTCCAATGGTATTATTAGGATTTAAAGCTCAGATGGTTTATGGACAAGACTTACGGTTGCCGGGGGAGTTAGTAGTGCCAAGCTCGACGGAGTACAGTACCAAATTTGTAGATAAGTTGAAAGGATATTTCAAAGACATTCGATCCAATATATCTCATCATAAGAATGCTACTAAAGGAACTTATATATCCAAGGATCTTTCTAGTTGTAAATATATTTTGTTCGGGTAGAAAACGGTCGATCTTTACAGCATCCATATGAAGGACCGTATAAAGTAGTAGAAAGAGATAAGAAATGTTTCAAACTAGAAATAGACGGGAATATTTGAAGTATATCGATAGATAGGATTAAACCGGCCTTTGTCGAGAATACCGAAACTCAGAATGAGATTAAAAAGTCAAGCGAGTTACCTTTAATTTGTTGGACATTAGTGCTTCAGCAGGGGGAGTAGTGTAGGTACACTTTGTCATTTTACTTTACATTTAGTTAATTATATGCATCCTAGTTCACATTGTTTCAATTTTTACATTTGTTTAGTCTGTAAAAACATTTTCATTCATTCCAATTTTGAGCTTAAATAAAATATTATTCATTTTTATATCACCACAATATATATATATATATATATATATATATATATATATATATATATATATATATATATATATATATATATATATATATATATATATATATATATATATATATATATATATATATATATATAAAAGTACATTTGTACAAACGTTCGTCATACCCCGAGTTAGGATTTAAAGAAAAAACCAGTAAAGAAAGTCTTAAAATCGGGCGGGCCGACTTTATGATACCCTACACCACTTTGCTAATTAAGTAGAGCTGTCCAAGCAATGTCCTAAAATTTACTCAAATGTGTATTATGTCCGAACGTCCACGTCTTCGTATAGCCCTCATATAACGGTACCTCCCGATATGCGGTATTTTGATGATTTTAGGGATATTATTTACTGGAATTTTTAAAATTTGGTATTTGAAATTCGTAATTGACACTACAGTCTATGACAGAAAATTGTATGTGCAGATACACGTTTTATAACCCCCATGGTACCTACATTATAAACGGATTTTTTTTCAAGTTTTGCATTTAAATATTTTAATAGCTTATGACAAAAGTTGCCTATGCAGGTCCATAGGCCATTGGTATAGACCCTAATATACGGCTACATTTGGTATTTTAAGATTTTAACAGAATTTATAACGTATTTTATTTTTTTTTAATTGTTCAATTTGTACCAACTGGTGGATTTTATTCAAAGATCGGCCCGGCCGAATTTACATTTTTTTTGCCAAGATATCATTTCGAAATTGTATGAATTGTCAAAATCCGTCAAAACGTTTTTGAGTTATAAGCATATTGACTAATATTCTTTTATATGGTGAAAATAATTCTTTATTTTTTTCACAAAAAGAAAGATTGAATTCAATATGATAAGCTAAAAAGAAAAAAATCGTACATTATATAAAATTGCTACAAAAAATTAAGTAATTGAAAAAAGAAAAAAACTAACTCGTTCACTGGTAAAATGTTTACAGGGCCTTACGATATTAGGCCTTACTATTATTCTTAAATTCGATTCCATTGCAAGAATTTTCTCTATTTTTCCAATTTTAGAATTTTTGCATTACGACAGGCTCTTTAATGATTTTTTAGCGATTTTGAAAAAGTAGTTATCCTTTAACTTTGGTTAGACCGCGTTCAATTATTTTGATATCATCTATTATGGTTCGCCACCCCATAATTGGTTTCGCTTTATACTCCCCAAAAAGACTACATATCATATTAGAATTCAAACAGGAAAAAAACACTAAAAATGTTCATTCTATAATCTTAAGTCAAAATGGAAAAAAATCATGCAAAATAAAAAATTACTATTGTACATTTGAAAAGTCAAAATGAAAATTTTGAAATATTTAATTCCTTTTCGCCCAAGAGACAATTTCGAATTTGCCTGAGTCGTTAAATATCTTCATTATCTGGTAAATATAAGGATTTTAGGTAAATCAAGATAGTGGGCGTAAAAGTAAGCATGGTCTATATTTATACCCTACACCACAAGGTGGTCATTATACCCTACACCACAAGGTGGTTATTATACCCTACACCACAAGGTGGTTATTATACCCTACACCACAAGGTGGTCAGGGTATTATGTCTTTGTGCATTTGTTTGTAACAGGCAAAAGGAAACGAGATAGGCCCATAGTTCCTTTTGATGATCTGCATAGAATCACATTCTGAGTCGATTTATGCATGTCCGTCCGTCCGTCTGTCCGTCTGTCCATGTATTTTTATATATATATATACCTTATGACATATGTACAAACGTTCGTCATACCCCGAGTTAGGATTTAAAGAAGAAACCTGTAAAGAAAGTCTTAAAATCGGGCGGGCCGACTTTATGATACCCTACACCACTTTGCTAATTAAGTAGAGCTGCGCATAATAATTAAAAGTTTTTATGGGAGAATTCAATCATACACGCCATGATTATAATTATAATTTAAAGTTCAAAGGACTAAATATGCCGAAGCATTTGTATCTTTTAAATTCGGACTTGTATTGCCCATTTGGTGCATAATTAATTTGAATTCGGATAAAGATATATATATATATATATATATATATATATATATATATATATATATATATATATCTAAACCGATTTTTACCAAATTTGACATACTAGCTTCTAGACTCAATTCGGTCGTAAGTGCCAAATTTCATCCAATTTGGGCAAATATTAGACGTTGGGTGCACAATCAAAGCAAATCGGACGAAGTTATATATGGGAGCTATATCCAAATCTGAACCGATCTCGATAAAATTTAGATAAGGTATTTCTGAGCTGTATTTGATATATTTCCCCAAATATTGTTGTAACAGAGTGCATATTACGGCTGCGGAGGACAAAAATAAAAAATCGGATGAACAATATATATGAGAGCTATAGCTATATCTGAACCGATTTCGATCAAATTTGGCATATTTATTTTCAGGTCCAATCTGATCGTACGTGCAAAATTCCATAACATTCGGGCTGTAATTACATGTTTAGTGCACAATACAATGCAGGTCCAATCTGATCGTACGTGCAAATTTCCATAACATTCGGGCTGTAATTACATGTTTAGTGCACAATAGAAGGCAAATCGGACGAAGATATATATGGGAGCTATATCTAAATTTTGACCGATTATCTCCAATTTCAATAGGGTTCGTCCTTAGGCCAAACAAATGATTTGTGCAAATTTCATCTGGATAGGGTAATAAATGCGAACTGTACTTTGTTTACAAAAATACATGGACAGACGGACAGACGGACGGACGGCCATGCATAAATCGACTCAGAATGTGATTCTATGCAGATCATCAAAAGGAACTATGGGTCTATCTCGTTTCCTTTTGCCTGTTACAAACAAATGCACAAATACATAATACCCTGACCACCTTGTGGTGTAGGGTATAATAACCACCTTGTGGTGTAGGGTATAATGACCACCTTGTGGTGTAGGGTATAAATATAGACCATGCTTACTTTTACGCCCACTATCTTGATTTACCTAAAATCCTTATATTTACCAGATAATGAAGATATTTAACGACTCAGACAAATTCGAAATTGTCTCTTGGGCGAAAAGGATACAATCCAAAAAAATCGCGTAAAAATTAAATATTTCAAAATTTTCATTTTGACTTTTCAAATGTACAATAGTAATTTTTTATTTTGCATGATTTTTTTCCATTTTGACTTAAGATTATAGAATGAACATTTTTAGTGTTTTTTTTCTGTTTGAATTCTAATATGATATGTAGTCTTTTTGGGGAGTATAAAGCGAAACCAATTATGGGGTGGCGAACCATAATAGATGATATCAAAATAATTGAACGCGGTCTAACCAAAGTTAAAGGATAACTACTTTTTCAAAATCGCTAAAAAATCATAAAAAGAGCCTGTCGTAATGCAAAAATTCTAAAATTGGAAAAATAGAGAAAATTCTTGCAATGGAATCGAATTTAAGAATAATAGTAAGGCCTAATATCATAAGGCCCTGTAAACATTTTACCAGTGAACGAGTTAATTTTTTTTCTTTTTTCAATTACGTAATTTTTTCTGGCAATTTTATATAATGAACGATTTTTTTCTTTTTTAGCTTATCATATTAAATTCAATCTTTCTTTTTGTGAACAAAATAAAGAATTATTTTCACCATATAAAAGAATATTAGTCAATATGCTTATAACTCAAGAACGTTTTGACGGATTTTGACAATTCATACAATTTCGAAATGATATCTTGGCAAAAAAAATGTAAATTCGGCCGGGCCGATCTTTGAATAAAATCCACCAGTTGGTACAAATTGAGCAATTAAAAAAAAATAATATACGTTATAAATTCTGTTAAAATCTTAAAAATACCAAATGTAGCCGTATTTTAGGGTCTATACCTATGGCCTATGGACCTGCATAGGCAACTTTTGTCATAAGCTATTAAAATATTTAAATGCAAAACTTGAAAAAAAATCCGTTATAATGTAGTTAAAATCATCAAAATACCGAATATAATGAGGTACTGTACGGTCGTGTTTGTGTTTCGCTCCTATAAATTTACAATTTTTTCGCCTCGTCGCAGCAAAATCATCATATAATCTGAGCCATTGATCTCTCACAGTTTCGCCAACATTGTGTGCTATCGAGTATTCGCATTTCTTTGTGATGTTAAGCAGTTAGAAATACAAAACAAAAACCAACATTGATAAATTTTCCCATTTCCTTTTATGCTATCATTCGTAAATAACATAAATAGAAGTGCTCTCGTTATCTTTAGTTGCTGTTGAACCTACCTGTTCATACACAAGTACGTACGTCATCTCGCATTCTGTTTTTTCGTTGATCGTACCTGTTCACTGGCTTGAACTTGTGAACCTGTTATCTTCCCTGCTATCGTTGCGGTGTGTGTCCTGGATTGACTAACCTGTTTACATCACCCTGTTTCACTACATCAACTACATCACCCTGTTTCACTACAACACCCTGTTTTTGCTGTATCAACCTGATTAAAACCCTGTTACACCGTTTCCATCGCAAATAAATTTTACGTTGCTTCAAATTTTACATCTTTTTTCTGTACGTCATATTGTAAAAATATATTACTGTAATGGCGTGTTTAAATAAAAATTGCAAAATAAAATCAGACGAAAGAATGATAACATGCTGGTTATGTCACGAAAATTGCCATCTTAAATGTAGTGACATTTCTGGACTTGTTGCGGATGCAATTTCGAACAACAAGGGACTTCACTGGTGCTGTGTGGATTGCAGAAAAATTGGAGTGAGCTTTTACCGATTTTTCCAATCTCAAAAACAAACTTTTCTGTAGATTCTAGAAGATTCAGCTAAACTCTCTAATCGAATAAGTGATTACGGTAAATTATTTGAAAATTATAAGCTGTTAGAGAATATGAATTCACCACAATCATCTCCGAAGCGTCGAAAATCAGCTAGGAATGCAAACAAAGAAAAACGCTCTGAAAATAACTATAGTACATCATTATCAAACACCCCTTCCGTGCCAATGCTTGATTCTACTTCCAACAACTCATCACCTATACCTAATCTTCCTTCATCCAATCCTTCTACGTTATTAGGATTGAAATGTACTTTAAAGCTCAGATGGTTTATGGACAAGACTTACGGTTGCCGGGGGAGTTAGTAGTGCCAAGCTCGACGGAGTACAGTACCAAATTTGTAGATAAGTTGAAAGGATATTTCAAAGACATTCGATCCAATATATCTCATCATAAGAATGCTACTAAAGGAACTTATATATCCAAGGATCTTTCTAGTTGTAAATATATTTTTGTTCGGGTAGAAAACGGTCGATCTTTACAGCATCTATATGAAGGACCGTATAAAGTAGTAGAAAGAGATAAGAAATGTATCAAACTAGAAATAGACGGGAATATTAGAAGTATATCGATAGATAGGATTAAACCGGCCTTTGTCGAGAATACCGAAACTCAGAATGAGATTAAAAAAGTCAAGCGAGTTACCTTTAATTTGTTGGACATTAGTGCTTCAGCAGGGGGAGTAGTGTAGGTACACTTTGTCATTTTACTTTACATTTAGTTAATTATATGCATCCTAGTTCACATTGTTTCAATTTTACATTTGTTTAGTCTGTAAAAACATTTTCATTCATTCCAATTTTGAGCTTAAATAAAATATTATTCATTTTTATATCACCACAATATATATATATATATATATATATATATATATATATATATATATATATATATATATATATATATATATATATATATATATATATATATATATATATAAAAGTACATTTGTACAAACGTTCGTCATACCCCGAGTTAGGATTTAAAGAAAAAACCAGTAAAGAAAGTCTTAAAATCGGGCGGGCCGACTTTATGATACCCTACACCACTTTGCTAATTAAGTAGAGCTGTCCAAGCAATGTCCTAAAATTTACTCAAATGTGTATTATGTCCGAACGTCCACGTCTTCGTATAGCCCTCATATAACGGTACCTCCCGATATGCGGTATTTTGATGATTTTAGGGATATTATTTACTGGAATTTTTTAAAATTTGGTATTTGAAATTCGTAATTGACACTACAGTCTATGACAGAAAATTGTATGTGCAGATACACGTTTTATAACCCCCATGGTACCTACATTATAAACGGATTTTTTTTTCAAGTTTTGCATTTAAATATTTTAATAGCTTATGACAAAAGTTGCCTATGCAGGTCCATAGGCCATTGGTATAGACCCTAATATACGGCTACATTTGGTATTTTTAAGATTTTAACAGAATTATAACGTATTTTATTTTTTTTTAATTGCTCAATTTGTACCAACTGGTGGATTTTATTCAAAGATCGGCCCGGCCGAATTTACATTTTTTTTGCCAAGATATCATTTCGAATTGTATGAATTGTCAAAATCCGTCAAAACGTTCATGAGTTATAAGCATATTGACTAATATTCTTTTATATGGTGAAAATAATTCTTTATTTTGTTCACAAAAAGAAAGATTGAATTCAATATGATAAGCTAAAAAGAAAAAAATCGTACATTATATAAAATTGCCAGAAAGAATTAAGTAATTGAAAAAAGAAAAAACTAACTCGTTCACTGGTAAAATGTTTACAGGGCCTTACGATATTAGGCCTTACTATTATTCTTAAATTCGATTCCATTGCAAGAATTTTCTCTATTTTTCCAATTTTAGAATTTTTGCATTACGACAGGCTCTTTTAATGATTTTTTAGCGATTTGGAAAAGTAGTTATCCTTTAACTTTGGTTAGACCGCGTTCAATTATTTTGATATCATCTATTATGGTTCGCCACCCCATAATTGGTTTCGCTTTATACTCCCCAAAAAGACTACATATCATATTAGAATTCAAACAGGAAAAAAACACTAAAAATGTTCATTCTATAATCTTAAGTCAAAATGGAAAAAAAATCATCAGCAAAATAAAAATTACTATTGTACATTTGAAAAGTCAAAATGAAAATTTTAAATATTTAATTCCTTTTCGCCCAAGAGACAATTTCGAATTTGCCTGAGTCGTTAAATATTTCATTATCTGGTAAATATAAGGATTTTAGGTAAATCAAGATAGTGGGCGTAAAAGTAAGCATGGTCTATATTTATACCCTACACCACAAGGTGGTCATTATACCCTACACCAATTATGGGGTGGCGAACCATAATAGATGATACAAAATAATTGAACGCGGTCTAACCAAGTTAAAGGATAACTACTTTTTCAAAATCGCTAAAAAATAATAAAAAGAGCCTGTCGTAATGCAAAATTCTAAAAAAATTGGAAAAATAGAGAAAATTCTTGCAATGGAATCGAATTAAGAATAATAGTAAGGCCTAATATCGTAAGGCCCTGTAAACATTTTACCAGTGAACGAGTTAGTTTTTTTTTCTTTTTTTCAATTACTTAATTTTTTCTGGCAATTTTATATAATGAACGATTTTTTTCTTTTTTAGCTTATCATATTAAATTCAATCTTTCTTTTTGTGAACAAAATAAAGAATTATTTTCACCATATAAAAGAATATTAGTCAATATGCTTATAACTCAAGAACGTTTTGACGGATTTTGACAATTCATACAATTTCGAAATGATATCTTGGCAAAAAAAATGTAAATTCGGCCGGGCCGATCTTTGAATAAAATCCACCAGTTGGTACAAATTGAGCAATTAAAAAAAATAATATACGTTATAAATTCTGTTAAAATCTTAAAAATACCAAATGTAGCCGTATTTTAGGGTCTATACCTATGGCCTATGGACCTGCATAGGCAACTTTTGTCATAAGCTATTAAAATATTTAAATGCAAAACTTGAAAAAAAATCCGTTTATAATGTAGTTAAAATCATCAAATACCGAATATAATGAGGTACTGTACGTTCGTGTTTGTGTTTCGCTCCTATAAATTTACAATTTTTTCGCCTCGTCGCAGCAAAATCATCATATAATCTGAGCCATTGATCTCTCACAGTTTCGCCAACATTGTGTGCTATCGAGTATTCGCATTTCTTTGTGATGTTAAGCAGTTAGAAATACAAAACAAAAACCAACATTGATAAATTTTACCATTTCCTTTTATGCTATCATTCGTAAATAACATAAATAGAAGTGCTCTCGTTATCTTTAGTTGCTGTTGAACCTACCTGTTCATACACAAGTACGTACGTCATCTCGCATTCTGTTTTTTCGTTGATCGTACCTGTTCACTGGCTTGAACTTGTGAACCTGTTATCTTCCCTGCTATCGTTGCGGTGTGTGTCCTGGATTGACTAACCTGTTTACATCACCCTGTTTCACTACATCAACTACATCACCCTGTTTCACTACAACACCCTGTTTTTGCTGTATCAACCTGATTAAAACCCTGTTACACCGTTTCCATCGCAAATAAATTTTACGTTGCTTCAAATTTTACAACTTTTTTCTGTACGTCATATTGTAAAATATATTACTGTAATGGCGTGTTTAATAAAATTGCAAAATAAAATCAGACGAAAGAATGATAACATGCTGGTTATGTCACGAAAATTGCCATCTTAAATGTAGTGACATTTCTGGACTTGTTGCGGATGCAATTTCGAACAACAAGGGACTTCACTGGTGCTGTGTGGATTGCAGAAAAATTGGAGTGAGCTTTTTACCGATTTTTCCAATCTCAAAACAAACTTTTCTGTAGATTCTAGAAGATTCAGCTAAACTCTCTATCGAATAAGTGATTACGGTAAATTATTGAAAATTATAAGCTGTTAGAGAATATGAATTCACCACAATCATCTCCGAAGCGTCGAAAATCAGCTAGGAATGCAAACAAAGAAAAACGCTCTGAAAATAACTATAGTACATCATTATCAAACACCCCTTCCGTGCCAATGCTTGATTCTACTTCCAACAACTCATCACCTATACCTAATCTTCCTTCATCCAATCCTTCTACGTTATTAGGATTGAAATGTACTTTAAAGCTCAGATGGTTTATGGACAAGACTTACGGTTGCCGGGGGAGTTAGTAGTGCCAAGCTCGACGGAGTACAGTACCAAATTTGTAGATAAGTTGAAAGGATATTTCAAAGACATTCGATCCAATATATCTCATCATAAGAATGCTACTAAAGGAACTTATATATCCAAGGATCTTTCTAGTTGTAAATATATTTTTGTTCGGGTAGAAAACGGTCGATCTTTACAGCATCTATATGAAGGACCGTATAAAGTAGTAGAAAGAGATAAGAAATGTATCAAACTAGAAATAGACGGGAATATTAGAAGTATATCGATAGATAGGATTAAACCGGCCTTTGTCGAGAATACCGAAACTCAGAATGAGATTAAAAAGTCAAGCGAGTTACCTTTAATTTGTTGGACATTAGTGCTTCAGCAGGGGGAGTAGTGTAGGTACACTTTGTCATTTTACTTTACATTTAGTTAATTATATGCATCCTAGTTCACATTGTTTCAATTTTTACATTTGTTTAGTCTGTAAAAACATTTTCATTCATTCCAATTTTGAGCTTAAATAAAATATTATTCATTTTTATATCACCACAATATATATATATATATATATATATATATATATATATATATATATATATATATATATATATATATAAAAGTACATTTGTACAAACGTTCGTCATACCCCGAGTTAGGATTTTAAAGAAAAAACCAGTAAAGAAAGTCTTAAATCGGGCGGGCCGACTTTATGATACCCTACACCACTTTGCTAATTAAGTAGAGCTGTCCAAGCAATGTCCTAAAATTTACTCAAATGTGTATTATGTCCGAACGTCCACGTCTTCGTATAGCCCTCATATAACGGTACCTCCCGATATGCGGTATTTTGATGATTTTAGGGATATTATTTACTGGAATTTTTTAAAATTTGGTATTTGAAATTCGTAATTGACACTACAGTCTATGACAGAAAATTGTATGTGCAGATACACGTTTTATAACCCCCATGGTACCTACATTATAAACGGATTTTTTTTCAAGTTTTGCATTTAAATATTTTAATAGCTTATGACAAAAGTTGCCTATGCAGGTCCATAGGCCATTGGTATAGACCCTAATATACGGCTACATTTGGTATTTTTAAGATTTTAACAGAATTTATAACGTATTTTATTTTTTTTTAATTGCTCAATTTGTACCAACTGGTGGATTTTATTCAAAGATCGGCCCGGCCGAATTTACATTTTTTTTTGCCAAGATATCATTTCGAAATTGTATGAATTGTCAAAATCCGTCAAAACGTTCATGAGTTATAAGCATATTGACTAATATTCTTTTATATGGTGAAAATAATTCTTTATTTTGTTCACAAAAAGAAAGATTGAATTCAATATGATAAGCTAAAAGAAAAAAATCGTACATTATATAAAATTGCCAGAAAGAATTAAGTAATTGAAAAAAGAAAAAAACTAACTCGTTCACTGGTAAAATGTTTACAGGGCCTTACGATATTAGGCCTTACTATTATTCTTAAATTCGATTCCATTGCAAGAATTTTCTCTATTTTTCCAATTTTAGAATTTTTGCATTACGACAGGCTCTTTTAATGATTTTTTAGCGATTTGGAAAAGTAGTTATCCTTTAACTTTGGTTAGACCGCGTTCAATTATTTTGATATCATCTATTATGGTTCGCCACCCCATAATTGGTTTCGCTTTATACTCCCCAAAAAGACTACATATCATATTAGAATTCAAACAGGAAAAAAACACTAAAAATGTTCATTCTATAATCTTAAGTCAAAATGGAAAAAAATCATGCAAAATAAAAAATTACTATTGTACATTTGAAAAGTCAAAATGAAAATTTTGAAATATTTAATTCCTTTTCGCCCAAGAGACAATTTCGAATTTGCCTGAGTCGTTAAATATCTTCATTATCTGGTAAATATAAGGATTTTAGGTAAATCAAGATAGTGGGCGTAAAGTAAGCATGGTCTATATTTATACCCTACACCACAAGGTGGTCATTATACCCTACACCACAAGGTGGTTATTATACCCTACACCACAAGGTGGTCAGGGTATTATGTCTTTGTGCATTTGTTTGTAACAGGCAAAAGGAAACGAGATAGGCCCATAGTTCCTTTTGATGATCTGCATAGAATCACATTCTGAGTCGATTTATGCATGTCCGTCCGTCCGTCTGTCCATGTATTTTTATATATATATATACCTTATGACATATGTACAAACGTTCGTCATACCCCGAGTTAGGATTTAAAGAAGAAACCTGTAAAGAAAGTCTTAAAATCGGGCGGGCCGACTTTATGATACCCTACACCACTTTGCTAATTAAGTAGAGCTGAGCATAATAATTAAAAGTTTTTATGGGAGAATTCAATCATACACGCCATGATTATAATTATAATTTAAAGTTCAAAGGACTAAATATGCCGAAGCATTTGTATCTTTTAAATTCGGACTTGTATTGCCCATTTGGTGCATAATTAATTTGAATTCGGATAAAGATATATATATATATATATATATATATATATATATATATATATATATATATATATATATATATATCTAAACCGATTTTTACCAAATTTGACATACTAGCTTCTAGACTCAATTCGGTCGTAAGTGCCAAATTTCATCCAATTTGGGCAAATATTAGACGTTGGGTGCACAATCAAAGCAAATCGGACGAAGTTATATATGGGAGCTATATCCAAATCTGAACCGATCTCGATAAAATTTAGATAAGGTATTTCTGAGCTGTATTTGATATATTTCCCCAAATATTGTTGTAACAGAGTGCATATTACGGCTGCGGAGGACAAAAATAAAAAATCGGATGAACAATATATATGAGAGCTATAGCTATATCTGAACCGATTTCGATCAAATTTGGCATATTTATTTTCAGGTCCAATCTGATCGTACGTGCAAAATTCCATAACATTCGGGCTGTAATTACATGTTTAGTGCACAATACAATGCAGGTCCAATCTGATCGTACGTGCAAATTTCCATAACATTCGGGCTGTAATTACATGTTTAGTGCACAATAGAAGGCATATCGGACGAAGATATATATGGGAGCTATATCTAAATTTTGACCGATTATCTCCAATTTCAATAGGGTTCGTCCTTAGGCCAAACAAATGATTTGTGCAAATTTCATCTGGATAGGGTAATAAATGCGAACTGTACTTTGTTTACAAAAATACATGGACAGACGGACAGACGGACGGACGGCCATGCATAAATCGACTCAGAATGTGATTCTATGCAGATCATCAAAAGGAACTATGGGTCTATCTCGTTTCCTTTTGCCTGTTACAAACAAATGCACAAATACATAATACCCTGACCACCTTGTGGTGTAGGGTATAATAACCACCTTGTGGTGTAGGGTATAATGACCACCTTGTGGTGTAGGGTATAAATATAGACCATGCTTACTTTTACGCCCACTATCTTGATTTACCTAAAATCCTTATATTTACCAGATAATGAAGATATTTAACGACTCAGACAAATTCGAAATTGTCTCTTGGGCGAAAAGGATACAATCCAAAAAAATCGCGTAAAAATTAAATATTTCAAAATTTTCATTTTGACTTTTCAAATGTACAATAGTAATTTTTATTTTGCATGATTTTTTCCATTTTGACTTAAGATTATAGAATGAACATTTTTAGTGTTTTTTTCCTGTTTGAATTCTAATATGATATGTAGTCTTTTTGGGGAGTATAAAGCGAAACCAATTATGGGGTGGCGAACCATAATAGATGATATCAAAATAATTGAACGCGGTCTAACCAAAGTTAAAGGATAACTACTTTTTCAAAATCGCTAAAAAATCATAAAAAGAGCCTGTCGTAATGCAAAAATTCTAAAATTGGAAAAATAGAGAAAATTCTTGCAATGGAATCGAATTAAGAATAATAGTAAGGCCTAATATCGTAAGGCCCTGTAAACATTTTACCAGTGAACGAGTTAGTTTTTTTTCTTTTTTCAATTACTTAATTTTTTCTGGCAATTTTATATAATGAACGATTTTTTTCTTTTTTAGCTTATCATATTAAATTCAATCTTTCTTTTTGTGAACAAAATAAAGAATTATTTTCACCATATAAAAGAATATTAGTCAATATGCTTATAACTCAAGAACGTTTTGACGGATTTTGACAATTCATACAATTTCGAAATGATATCTTGGCAAAAAAAATGTAAATTCGGCCGGGCCGATCTTTGAATAAAATCCACCAGTTGGTACAAATTGAGCAATTAAAAAAAAATAATATACGTTATAAATTCTGTTAAAATCTTAAAAATACCAAATGTAGCCGTATTTTAGGGTCTATACCTATGGCCTATGGACCTGCATAGGCAACTTTTGTCATAAGCTATTAAAATATTTAAATGCAAAACTTGAAAAAAAATCCGTTTATAATGTAGTTAAAATCATCAAAATACCGAATATAATGAGGTACTGTACGTTCGTGTTTGTGTTTCGCTCCTATAAATTTACAATTTTTTCGCCTCGTCGCAGCAAAATCATCATATAATCTGAGCCATTGATCTCTCACAGTTTCGCCAACATTGTGTGCTATCGAGTATTCGCATTTCTTTGTGATGTTAAGCAGTTAGAAATACAAAACAAAAACCAACATTGATAAATTTTACCATTTCCTTTTATGCTATCATTCGTAAATAACATAAATAGAAGTGCTCTCGTTATCTTTAGTTGCTGTTGAACCTACCTGTTCATACACAAGTACGTACGTCATCTCGCATTCTGTTTTTTCGTTGATCGTACCTGTTCACTGGCTTGAACTTGTGAACCTGTTATCTTCCCTGCTATCGTTGCGGTGTGTGTCCTGGATTGACTAACCTGTTTACATCACCCTGTTTCACTACATCAACTACATCACCCTGTTTCACTACAACACCCTGTTTTTGCTGTATCAACCTGATTAAAACCCTGTTACACCGTTTCCATCGCAAATAAATTTTACGTTGCTTCAAATTTTACAACTTTTTTCTGTACGTCATATTGTAAAAATATATTACTGTAATGGCGTGTTTAAATAAAAATTGCAAAATAAAATCAGACGAAAGAATGATAACATGCTGGTTATGTCACGAAAATTGCCATCTTAAATGTAGTGACATTTCTGGACTTGTTGCGGATGCAATTTCGAACAACAAGGGACTTCACTGGTGCTGTGTGGATTGCAGAAAAATTGGAGTGAGCTTTTACCGATTTTTCCAATCTCAAAAACAAACTTTTCTGTAGATTCTAGAAGATTCAGCTAAACTCTCTAATCGAATAAGTGATTACGGTAAATTATTTGAAAATTATAAGCTGTTAGAGAATATGAATTCACCACAATCATCTCCGAAGCGTCGAAAATCAGCTAGGAATGCAAACAAAGAAAAACGCTCTGAAAATAACTATAGTACATCATTATCAAACACCCCTTCCGTGCCAATGCTTGATTCTACTTCCAACAACTCATCACCTATACCTAATCTTCCTTCATCCAATCCTTCTACGTTATTAGGATTGAAATGTACTTTAAAGCTCAGATGGTTTATGGACAAGACTTACGGTTGCCGGGGGAGTTAGTAGTGCCAAGCTCGACGGAGTACAGTACCAAATTTGTAGATAAGTTGAAAGGATATTTCAAAGACATTCGATCCAATATATCTCATCATAAGAATGCTACTAAAGGAACTTATATATCCAAGGATCTTTCTAGTTGTAAATATATTTTTGTTCGGGTAGAAAACGGTCGATCTTTACAGCATCTATATGAAGGACCGTATAAAGTAGTAGAAAGAGATAAGAAATGTATCAAACTAGAAATAGACGGGAATATTAGAAGTATATCGATAGATAGGATTAAACCGGCCTTTGTCGAGAATACCGAAACTCAGAATGAGATTAAAAAAGTCAAGCGAGTTACCTTTAATTTGTTGGACATTAGTGCTTCAGCAGGGGGAGTAGTGTAGGTACACTTTGTCATTTTACTTTACATTTAGTTAATTATATGCATCCTAGTTCACATTGTTTCAATTTTTACATTTGTTTAGTCTGTAAAAACATTTTCATTCATTCCAATTTTGAGCTTAAATAAAATATTATTCATTTTTATATCACCACAATATATATATATATATATATATATATATATATATATATATATATATATATATATATATATATATATATATATATATATATATATATATATATATATATATATATATATATATATATATATATATATATATATATATATATATATATATATATATATATATATATATATATATATATATATAAAAGTACATTTGTACAAACGTTCGTCATACCCCGAGTTAGGATTTAAAGAAAAAACCAGTAAAGAAAGTCTTAAAATCGGGCGGGCCGACTTTATGATACCCTACACCACTTTGCTAATTAAGTAGAGCTGTCCAAGCAATGTCCTAAAATTTACTCAAATGTGTATTATGTCCGAACGTCCACGTCTTCGTATAGCCCTCATATAACGGTACCTCCCGATATGCGGTATTTTGATGATTTTAGGGATATTATTTACTGGAATTTTTTAAAATTTGGTATTTGAAATTCGTAATTGACACTACAGTCTATGACAGAAAATTGTATGTGCAGATACACGTTTTATAACCCCCATGGTACCTACATTATAAACGGATTTTTTTTCAAGTTTTGCATTTAAATATTTTAATAGCTTATGACAAAAGTTGCCTATGCAGGTCCATAGGCCATTGGTATAGACCCTAATATACGGCTACATTTGGTATTTTTAAGATTTTAACAGAATTTATAACGTATTTTATTTTTTTTTAATTGCTCAATTTGTACCAACTGGTGGATTTTATTCAAAGATCGGCCCGGCCGAATTTACATTTTTTTTGCCAAGATATCATTTCGAAATTGTATGAATTGTCAAAATCCGTCAAAACGTTCATGAGTTATAAGCATATTGACTAATATTCTTTTATATGGTGAAAATAATTCTTTATTTTGTTCACAAAAAGAAAGATTGAATTCAATATGATAAGCTAAAAAGAAAAAAATCGTACATTATATAAAATTGCCAGAAAGAATTAAGTAATTGAAAAAAGAAAAAAACTAACTCGTTCACTGGTAAAATGTTTACAGGGCCTTACGATATTAGGCCTTACTATTATTCTTAAATTCGATTCCATTGCAAGAATTTTCTCTATTTTTCCAATTTTAGAATTTTTGCATTACGACAGGCTCTTTTAATGATTTTTTAGCGATTTGGAAAAGTAGTTATCCTTTAACTTTGGTTAGACCGCGTTCAATTATTTTGATATCATCTATTATGGTTCGCCACCCCATAATTGGTTTCGCTTTATACTCCCCAAAAAGACTACATATCATATTAGAATTCAAACAGGAAAAAAACACTAAAAATGTTCATTCTATAATCTTAAGTCAAAATGGAAAAAAATCATGCAAAATAAAAAATTACTATTGTACATTTGAAAAGTCAAAATGAAAATTTTGAAATATTTAATTCCTTTTCGCCCAAGAGACAATTTCGAATTTGCCTGAGTCGTTAAATATCTTCATTATCTGGTAAATATAAGGATTTTAGGTAAATCAAGATAGTGGGCGTAAAAGTAAGCATGGTCTATATTTATACCCTACACCACAAGGTGGTCATTATACCCTACACCACAAGGTGGTTATTATACCCTACACCACAAGGTGGTCAGGGTATTATGTCTTTGTGCATTTGTTTGTAACAGGCAAAAGGAAACGAGATAGGCCCATAGTTCCTTTTGATGATCTGCATAGAATCACATTCTGAGTCGATTTATGCATGTCCGTCCGTCCGTCTGTCCATGTATTTTTATATATATATATACCTTATGACATATGTACAAACGTTCGTCATACCCCGAGTTAGGATTTAAAGAAGAAACCTGTAAAGAAAGTCTTAAAATCGGGCGGGCCGACTTTATGATACCCTACACCACTTTGCTAATTAAGTAGAGCTGAGCATAATAATTAAAAGTTTTTATGGGAGAATTCAATCATACACGCCATGATTATAATTATAATTTAAAGTTCAAAGGACTAAATATGCCGAAGCATTTGTATCTTTTAAATTCGGACTTGTATTGCCCATTTGGTGCATAATTAATTTGAATTCGGATAAAGATATATATATATATATATATATATATATATATATATATATATATATATATATATATATATATATATATATATATATATATATATCTAAACCGATTTTTACCAAATTTGACATACTAGCTTCTAGACTCAATTCGGTCGTAAGTGCCAAATTTCATCCAATTTGGGCAAATATTAGACGTTGGGTGCACAATCAAAGCAAATCGGACGAAGTTATATATGGGAGCTATATCCAAATCTGAACCGATCTCGATAAAATTTAGATAAGGTATTTCTGAGCTGTATTTGATATATTTCCCCAAATATTGTTGTAACAGAGTGCATATTACGGCTGCGGAGGACAAAAATAAAAAATCGGATGAACAATATATATGAGAGCTATAGCTATATCTGAACCGATTTCGATCAAATTTGGCATATTTATTTTCAGGTCCAATCTGATCGTACGTGCAAAATTCCATAACATTCGGGCTGTAATTACATGTTTAGTGCACAATACAATGCAGGTCCAATCTGATCGTACGTGCAAATTTCCATAACATTCGGGCTGTAATTACATGTTTAGTGCACAATAGAAGGCATATCGGACGAAGATATATATGGGAGCTATATCTAAATTTTGACCGATTATCTCCAATTTCAATAGGGTTCGTCCTTAGGCCAAACAAATGATTTGTGCAAATTTCATCTGGATAGGGTAATAAATGCGAACTGTACTTTGTTTACAAAAATACATGGACAGACGGACAGACGGACGGACGGCCATGCATAAATCGACTCAGAATGTGATTCTATGCAGATCATCAAAAGGAACTATGGGTCTATCTCGTTTCCTTTTGCCTGTTACAAACAAATGCACAAATACATAATACCCTGACCACCTTGTGGTGTAGGGTATAATAACCACCTTGTGGTGTAGGGTATAATGACCACCTTGTGGTGTAGGGTATAAATATAGACCATGCTTACTTTTACGCCCACTATCTTGATTTACCTAAAATCCTTATATTTACCAGATAATGAAGATATTTAACGACTCAGACAAATTCGAAATTGTCTCTTGGGCGAAAAGGATACAATCCAAAAAAATCGCGTAAAAATTAAATATTTCAAAATTTTCATTTTGACTTTTCAAATGTACAATAGTAATTTTTATTTTGCATGATTTTTTCCATTTTGACTTAAGATTATAGAATGAACATTTTTAGTGTTTTTTTCCTGTTTGAATTCTAATATGATATGTAGTCTTTTTGGGGAGTATAAAGCGAAACCAATTATGGGGTGGCGAACCATAATAGATGATATCAAAATAATTGAACGCGGTCTAACCAAAGTTAAAGGATAACTACTTTTTCAAAATCGCTAAAAAATCATAAAAAGAGCCTGTCGTAATGCAAAAATTCTAAAATTGGAAAAATAGAGAAAATTCTTGCAATGGAATCGAATTTAAGAATAATAGTAAGGCCTAATATCGTAAGGCCCTGTAAACATTTTACCAGTGAACGAGTTAGTTTTTTTTCTTTTTTCAATTACTTAATTTTTTCTGGCAATTTTATATAATGAACGATTTTTTTCTTTTTTAGCTTATCATATTAAATTCAATCTTTCTTTTTGTGAACAAAATAAAGAATTATTTTCACCATATAAAAGAATATTAGTCAATATGCTTATAACTCAAGAACGTTTTGACGGATTTTGACAATTCATACAATTTCGAAATGATATCTTGGCAAAAAAAATGTAAATTCGGCCGGGCCGATCTTTGAATAAAATCCACCAGTTGGTACAAATTGAGCAATTAAAAAAAAATAATATACGTTATAAATTCTGTTAAAATCTTAAAAATACCAAATGTAGCCGTATTTTAGGGTCTATACCTATGGCCTATGGACCTGCATAGGCAACTTTTGTCATAAGCTATTAAAATATTTAAATGCAAAACTTGAAAAAAAATCCGTTTATAATGTAGTTAAAATCATCAAAATACCGAATATAATGAGGTACTGTACGTTCGTGTTTGTGTTTCGCTCCTATAAATTTACAATTTTTTCGCCTCGTCGCAGCAAAATCATCATATAATCTGAGCCATTGATCTCTCACAGTTTCGCCAACATTGTGTGCTATCGAGTATTCGCATTTCTTTGTGATGTTAAGCAGTTAGAAATACAAAACAAAAACCAACATTGATAAATTTTACCATTTCCTTTTATGCTATCATTCGTAAATAACATAAATAGAAGTGCTCTCGTTATCTTTAGTTGCTGTTGAACCTACCTGTTCATACACAAGTACGTACGTCATCTCGCATTCTGTTTTTTCGTTGATCGTACCTGTTCACTGGCTTGAACTTGTGAACCTGTTATCTTCCCTGCTATCGTTGCGGTGTGTGTCCTGGATTGACTAACCTGTTTACATCACCCTGTTTCACTACATCAACTACATCACCCTGTTTCACTACAACACCCTGTTTTTGCTGTATCAACCTGATTAAAACCCTGTTACACCGTTTCCATCGCAAATAAATTTTACGTTGCTTCAAATTTTACAACTTTTTTCTGTACGTCATATTGTAAAAATATATTACTGTAATGGCGTGTTTAAATAAAAATTGCAAAATAAAATCAGACGAAAGAATGATAACATGCTGGTTATGTCACGAAAATTGCCATCTTAAATGTAGTGACATTTCTGGACTTGTTGCGGATGCAATTTCGAACAACAAGGGACTTCACTGGTGCTGTGTGGATTGCAGAAAAATTGGAGTGAGCTTTTACCGATTTTTCCAATCTCAAAAACAAACTTTTCTGTAGATTCTAGAAGATTCAGCTAAACTCTCTAATCGAATAAGTGATTACGGTAAATTATTTGAAAATTATAAGCTGTTAGAGAATATGAATTCACCACAATCATCTCCGAAGCGTCGAAAATCAGCTAGGAATGCAAACAAAGAAAAACGCTCTGAAAATAACTATAGTACATCATTATCAAACACCCCTTCCGTGCCAATGCTTGATTCTACTTCCAACAACTCATCACCTATACCTAATCTTCCTTCATCCAATCCTTCTACGTCAAATAATCCAATTAGTTCATACAGTACTTCCGTTAATGATGTACCTCCTACCAGGCTTGAACGCCTAACAAACCATGATCCTGAATCAGTCGTCAATCCTTCTTCTCCTTATAACGTAACCCCTGTTGAGGTTATCCTTACTGCCGTCCCGCCAAAAAGAATCATTTTCATTTCAAGACTTCCAGCGGATACCACTACTGAGACAATTGACCGTTACATCATATCTAAAATTGGAAAATTTAATGATATTAACATACATAAATTCAATTTTTCGCAACAACGTTCAATTGCATCATTCAATATTACAACCTCTGACGAAATGTATACTCGTCTTATTGATCCTGAGTTCTGGCCGAAACATACTATAGTTCGTGAATACGTATATAGAGAAAGACAAATGCCTGATAATAATGGTTACATTCATCAAAACTCTGTTAACTTTTCAAAAAACTAAGCACTTTTTGTAATGATACATTATCTATTGCCTATCAAAACGTCCGCGGTATTCGATCTAAAATATCGAAATTGTATGTTGACAGTTTTACCTTTGAACATCATATCTTAGTAATGACTGAGACCTGGTTAAATGGACGTATTTTAAACTCGGAAATTCTGTCAAATAAATACAATATCTTTAGACGTGACCGTATAAGCAACGGCGGTGGAGTGCTCATAGCTGTCTCCAATATATTTTCTTGCCAATTACTGGATCTTGATTCTTCCCTTGATATTGAGTTCATTGCTGTCGAAGTAAAAAACAATTTGAAAAAAATGTTTATAACATGCTCATATATTCCTCCATCATCACCGCAAATAATTTATGAAAAGCATAGCCATGCATTAAAAGCAGTTTTACAAAAAACTAAGCCAGAGGATCTAATTTGTATACTTGGCGATTTTAATATACCAAACATGTTGTGGAATTTTTTACCTGGGGATAAATACCTGCTGCCCGAAAATATACACAAATTTTATGAATTATTCTTCGATACACTTTTTGATCTTGGTATTTTTCAAATAAATTGTATCCGTAACACCTATAATAAGTTATTGGACCTGATATTTGTAAATCAAGTGGATGATTGTTACATTCAACGAATTGATCCGTTAACATTTCCCGAAGACCAGCACCATCCAACTATCAAAATTAATGTTTCGTTTCCTACTGGAAACCAAATCATACCCGTGACTCAAAGTGAGAAATCCTTATGTTTTTCGAAAACAAACTTTAAGCAGTTACGTGAACTTATGCATAACACAGACTGGGATATATATATATATATATATATATATATATATATATATATATATATATATATATCTAAACCGATTTTTACCAAATTTGACATACTAGCTTCTAGACTCAATTCGGTCGTAAGTGCCAAATTTCATCCAATTTGGGCAAATATTAGACGTTGGGTGCACAATCAAAGCAAATCGGACGAAGTTATATATGGGAGCTATATCCAAATCTGAACCGATCTCGATAAAATTTAGATAAGGTATTTCTGAGCTGTATTTGATATATTTCCCCAAATATTGTTGTAACAGAGTGCATATTACGGCTGCGGAGGACAAAAATAAAAAATCGGATGAACAATATATATGAGAGCTATAGCTATATCTGAACCGATTTCGATCAAATTTGGCATATTTATTTTCAGGTCCAATCTGATTGTACGTGCAAAATTCCATAACATTCGGGCTGTAATTACATGTTTAGTGCACAATACAATGCAGGTCCAATCTGATCGTACGTGCAAATTTCCATAACATTCGGGCTGTAATTACATGTTTAGTGCACAATAGAAGGCAAATCGGACGAAGATATATATGGGAGCTATATCTAAATTTTGACCGATTATCTCCAATTTCAATAGGGTTCGTCCTTAGGCCAAACAAATGATTTGTGCAAATTTCATCTGGATAGGGCAATAAATGCGAACTGTACTTTGTTTACAAAAATACATGGACAGACGGACAGACGGACGGACGGCCATGCATAAATCGACTCAGAATGTGATTCTATGCAGATCATCAAAAGGAACTATGGGTCTATCTCGTTTCCTTTTGCCTGTTACAAACAAATGCACAAATACATAATACCCTGACCACCTTGTGGTGTAGGGTATAATAACCACCTTGTGGTGTAGGGTATAATGACCACCTTGTGGTGTAGGGTATAAATATAGACCATGCTTACTTTTACGCCCACTATCTTGATTTACCTAAAATCCTTATATTTACCAGATAATGAAGATATTTAACGACTCAGACAAATTCGAAATTGTCTCTTGGGCGAAAAGGATACAATCCAAAAAAATCGCGTAAAAATTAAATATTCCAAAATTTTCATTTTGACTTTTCAAATGTACAATAGTAATTTTTTATTTTGCATGATTTTTTTCCATTTTGACTTAAGATTATAGAATGAACATTTTTAGTGTTTTTTTCCTGTTTGAATTCTAATATGATATGTAGTCTTTTTGGGGAGTATAAAGCGAAACCAATTATGGGGTGGCGAACCATAATAGATGATATCAAAATAATTGAACGCGGTCTAACCAAAGTTAAAGGATAACTACTTTTTCAAAATCGCTAAAAAATCATAAAAAGAGCCTGTCGTAATGCAAAAATTCTAAAATTGGAAAAATAGAGAAAATTCTTGCAATGGAATCGAATTTAAGAATAATAGTAAGGCCTAATATCGTAAGGCCCTGTAAACATTTTACCAGTGAACGAGTTAGTTTTTTTTTCTTTTTTCAATTACTTAATTTTTTCTGGCAATTTTATATAATGAACGATTTTTTTTCTTTTTTAGCTTATCATATTAAATTCAATCTTTCTTTTTGTGAACAAAATAAAGAATTATTTTCACCATATAAAAGAATATTAGTCAATATGCTTATAACTCAAGAACGTTTTGACGGATTTTGACAATTCATACAATTTCGAAATGATATTTTGGCAAAAAAAATGTAAATTCGGCCGGGCCGATCTTTGAATAAAATCCACCAGTTGGTACAAATTGAGCAATTAAAAAAAAAAAATAATATACGTTATAAATTCTGTTAAAATCTTAAAAATACCAAATGTAGCCGTATTTTAGTGTCTATACCTATGGCCTATGGACCTGCATAGGCAACTTTTGTCATAAGCTATTAAAATATTTAAATGCAAAACTTGAAAAAAAATCCGTTTATAATGTAGTTAAAATCATCAAAATACCGAATATAATGAGGTACTGTACGGTCGTGTTTGTGTTTCGCTCCTATAAATTTACAATTTTTTCGCCTCGTCGCAGCAAAATCATCATATAATCTGAGCCATTGATCTCTCACAGTTTCGCCAACATTGTGTGCTATCGAGTATTCGCATTTCTTTGTGATGTTAAGCAGTTAGAAATACAAAACAAAAACCAACATTGATAAATTTTACCATTTCCTTTTATGCTATCATTCGTAAATAACATAAATAGAAGTGCTCTCGTTATCTTTAGTTGCTGTTGAACCTACCTGTTCATACACAAGTACGTACGTCATCTCGCATTCTGTTTTTTCGTTGATCGTACCTGTTCACTGGCTTGAACTTGTGAACCTGTTATCTTCCCTGCTATCGTTGCGGTGTGTGTCCTGGATTGACTAACCTGTTTACATCACCCTGTTTCACTACATCAACTACATCACCCTGTTTCACTACAACACCCTGTTTTTGCTGTATCAACCTGATTAAAACCCTGTTACACCGTTTCCATCGCAAATAAATTTTACGTTGCTTCAAATTTTACAACTTTTTTCTGTACGTCATATTGTAAAAATATATTACTGTAATGGCGTGTTTAAATAAAAATTGCAAAATAAAATCAGACGAAAGAATGATAACATGCTGGTTATGTCACGAAAATTGCCATCTTAAATGTAGTGACATTTCTGGACTTGTTGCGGATGCAATTTCGAACAACAAGGGACTTCACTGGTGCTGTGTGGATTGCAGAAAAATTGGAGTGAGCTTTTACCGATTTTTCCAATCTCAAAAACAAACTTTTCTGTAGATTCTAAAAGATTCAGCTAAACTCTGTAATCGAATAAGTGATTACGGTAAATTATTTGAAAATTATAAGCTGTTAGAGAATATGAATTCACCACAATCATCTCCGAAGCGTCGAAAATCAGCTAGGAATGCAAACAAAGAAAAACGCTCTGAAAATAACTATAGTACATCATTATCAAACACCCCTTCCGTGCCAATGCTTGATTCTACTTCCAACAACTCATCACCTATACCTAATCTTCCTTCATCCAATCCTTCTACGTCAAATAATCCAATTAGTTCATACAGTACTTCCGTTAATGATGTACCTCCTACCAGGCTTGAACGCCTAACAAACCATGATCCTGAATCAGTCGTCAATCCTTCTTCTCCTTATAACGTAACCCCTGTTGAGGTTATCCTTACTGCCGTCCCGCCAAAAAGAATCATTTTCATTTCAAGACTTCCAGCGGATACCACTACTGAGACAATTGACCGTTACATCATATCTAAAATTGGAAAATTTAATGATATTAACATACATAAATTCAATTTTTCGCAACAACGTTCAATTGCATCATTCAAAATTACAACCTCTGATGAAATGTATACTCGTCTTATTGATCCTGAGTTCTGGCCGAAACATACTATAGTTCGTGAATACGTATATAGAGAAAGACAAATGCCTGATAATAATGGTTACATTCATCAAAACTCTGTTAACTTTTCAAAAAACTAAGCACTTTTTGTAATGATACATTATCTATTGCCTATCAAAACGTCCGCGGTATTCGATCTAAAATATCGAAATTGTATGTTGACAGTTTTACCTTTGAACATCATATCTTAGTAATGACTGAGACCTGGTTAAATGAACGTATTTTAAACTCGGAAATTCTGTCAAATAAATACAATATCTTTAGACGTGACCGTATAAGCAACGGCGGTGGAGTGCTCATAGCTGTCTCCAATATATTTTCTTGCCAATTACTGGATCTTGATTCTTCCCTTGATATTGAGTTCATTGCTGTCGAAGTAAAAAACAATTTGAAAAAATGTTTATAACATGCTCATATATTCCTCCATCATCACCGCAAATAATTTATGAAAAGCATAGCCATGCATTAAAAGCAGTTTTACAAAAAACTAAGCCAGAGGATCTAATTTGTATACTTGGCGATTTTAATATACCAAACATGTTGTGGAATTTTTTACCTGGGGATAAATACCTGCTGCCCGAAAATATACACAAATTTTATGAATTATTCTTCGATACACTTTTTGATCTTGGTATTTTTCAAATAAATTGTATCCGTAACACCTATAATAAGTTATTGGACCTGATATTTGTAAATCAAGTGGATGATTGTTACATTCAACGAATTGATCCGTTAACATTTCCCGAAGACCAGCACCATCCAACTATCAAAATTAATGTTTCGTTTCCTACTGGAAACCAAATCATACCCGTGACTCAAAGTGAGAAATCCTTATGTTTTTCGAAAACAAACTTTAAGCAGTTACGTGAACTTATGCATAACACAGACTGGGATATCCTTTTGTCTAGCACTTACGATTTAAATGGTGCTATCGATATTTTTTACAAAAAGCTATACGATTTTATTGATATCAGCGTACCGAAATATGTAATTAAGAAGCTTTCTGGGCCACCATGGAACTCTACAGCTTTGGCAAAGGCTAAAAATGTGAAAAATAAACAATATAAGAAATATAAAAAGACAGGATCTTCCATTGACTACGGAAGATATTCTGTAGCACGGTCTGAATATACTACTATGAATAATATTTGCTATTCAAATTATCTGACAAAACTCAAAAACAACTTTAAACAGAATCCGAAGTCTTTCTTCAAATTTGTCAATTCGAAGCGCAAATCCACCGATTTTCCACCAAATTTAAAGTACGATGATGCTGAATCCTGTGATATAAATGTTATATCTAACATGTTTGCAGACTTCTTCAGTACAACATATTCTACTAAAACATTTAGCGGCAACAACTACCCCTTCGAAATTAATACTAATCAATCAATATCTATTTCACTATTAAACAGCTCTATGGTTTTAAATGGATTGAAAACTTTAAAGTATAGCTATGATTTTGGTCCAGATAATATCCCGAGTTGCATCCTAAGGAAGTGCGCCGATGCTTTTGTTTATCCTCTTACCATATTGTTCAATGCTTCCATAACTCAAGCTGTTTTTCCTGAGGTTTGGAAAACATCGTATATCATTCCACTCTTTAAAAACGGAAATAAATCTGATGTGGCCAATTACCGAGGAATAGCAAAATTAAGCGTGATTCCAAAGCTTTTCGAAAAACTGATTACTGAAAACCTTATCCATTGCATTAGTTCTATTGTTTCACCCTATCAGCACGGATTTCAGAGGAAGTGTTCTACAACAACAAACCTCATTCAGTTCACTACAGTTATAAATCGAGGATTTCTTCAAGGAAAGCAAACTGATGTAATTTACACAGATTTCAGCAAGGCATTCGATAAAGTTAATCATAAATTATTACGATTAAAACTTAAAAACATTGGATTTACAAATAGAAGTTCCGAATGGATTTTTTCATATCTACAAAATAGAACACAAAAAGTATGTTTTAAAAACGCCATTTCGAAGAGTATTATGGTTTCTTCTGGAGTCCCACAAGGAAGTCATCTAGGACCAATCCTATTTTCTTTATTTATAAATGATCTACCTTCATCTATAAAATTTTCAAATATTTTGATCTATGCCGACGATGTGAAAATATTTCTTAGCATTTCGGAGATATGTAAGAATCAGCTGCTTCAAAATGATTTGAATTCGTTTGTTAACTGGTGCAACATTAATCTTATGGAAATTAATTATTCGAAATGCAAACTTATGAGATTCACAAGAAAAAAATTATTGGATACTTGTTACACCCTCGGTGATTATTCTCTGGAAAAAGTTGATACATTCGTTGATCTTGGAGTTGTATTGGATTGTAAACTTAACTTTAAATCTCATATTTCTGTTTCTATAAACAAAGCAAAATCAGTTCTTGGTTTTGTGAAACGTTGGAGTAAAGTGTTTAAGGATCCTTATGTTTCAAAAAATTTATACATGTCAATTGTTCGCCCAATTTTGGAATACTCTTCGGTCATATGGGATCCAATTTATAAAACACACAGCGACCGCATCGAGTCTGTTCAAAAACAATTCCTACTTTTCTGTCTACGAAGTTTGAACTTTTCATATGATAATCTTCCACCATACACTGATAGACTCTCACTGATCAAGCTGCCAACTCTGGAAAGCCGTAGAAAAATGCTAAATGTCTCATTTCTTTATAATGTGATTATGGGTGATATTTCTGCTGGTTTTCTTGTTAACAACATAAATTTCAATGTTCCTCAACGTACTACCCGCCACTATGCACCACTAGCAATTCAATTCTCCAGGATGAGCTATGCAAACGCTGATCCTTTAACAAGAATTTCAAAAGATTTTAACGCGTTTTATAATTTTATCGATTTTACAATGGATATTAATACTATAAAAAGTAAAATAATAATGTTTTTAAATTCTTAATTTTAATTATACAATTATTAGTTATGTACATATATAGTCTGTAAGGAATTATCCATAGACTAATAGATTAAATAAATAAATGTCTTGTACCATGGGGGTTATAAAACGTGTATCTGCACATACAATTTTCTGTCGTAGACTGTAGTGTCAATTACGAATTTCAAATACCAAATTTTAAAAAATTCCAGTAAATAATATCCCTAAAATCATCAAAATAACGCATATCGGGAGGTACCGTTATATGAGGGCTATACGAAGACGTGGACGTTCGGACATAATACACATTTGAGTAAATTTTCGTTCGCAAGCTAGAGTGATTTCTACAGACCGACGGACATTGCTAAATCGACATAGAATTTTAGGCTGATCAGGAATATATACATTGTGGGTTCTAAAATGTATATTTCGAGGTGTTACAAATGGTGTTACAAAGCGTTAAAAATACCAATAAAAATATAAATAAACAAAATCTTTTTGGCGTGACATTGTTACAATTTAACAACCTATATAGAAGTGTAAATTTTTAATTGTTTTGAATTGAATTGTTTTGATATCACCCCGAATTGTATGGAATTTTGCATATACACCCAAATTAGGCCTGAAAAAAAGTATGCCAAATTTGATCGAAATCGGTTCAGATATAGCTATAGCTCCCATATATATTGTTCATCCGATTTCTTATATTTGTTACCCACAACCGTAATATGCACTCCGTAACAACCATAATCAGGGAAATACATGAAATAGAGCTCTGAAATATCTTTGCCAAATTTTATCGAGATCGGTTCAGATTTGGATATAGCTCCTATATATATTTTTATCCGATTTTATATTTTTGTGCACCAAATGGGCAACGAAAGTCCGAACTTAAAAGATACAAATTCTTTGGCATATTTAGTCCTTTGAACTTTAAATTATAATTATAATCATAGCGTGTATGTTTTAATTCTCCATGAAAACCTTTAATTGTTATGTGGAGCTTTACTAAATTAGCAAAGTGGTGTAGGGTATCATAAAGTCGGCTCTGCCCGACTTTAAGACTTTCTTTACGGGTTTTTATTGAAATTGTGCGTTGGAGACCAAATAACGTCCATATTTTTCATCTTAGTATAATTCAATGACGATTAAACAAATGTTCGGTCCCGTGTTTCTTTCTAATATTTGTAATTTTTGTCATGTTTCTGCCACAGTTTCTGACTGAATGAGTCCCAATTTGACTTTTCGGAGTTTATTTCATATAGACGTACATCCCAAATCTAAGTTCACAACCAATTTTCTCTTGAGGATTGCAAATTCAATAGGATACAAAATGTTCTTTGCAGACCATTGGTTAGGAAAGTGGAATTGGGTGTACACATAATGTGGGGACTATACTTAAATAAATGCCTACGTGGACAATTATCTGTAAGATCGTTCTCTACCCCAAAATAGCCTAAATACAATTTTTTATCCAAACCATTTGGTGATTGTGGTCAAAACCAAGATGGGTCCTACTCCGAAAATTGTATGCGAAGAGGTTTTCTATCCCCTTAGAAACAAAGATGCCAAATAAGGGCAAAAAAAAAAAAAATAAATAAATAAATAAAAAAGTAGCCAAGACCACGTAAATAGCTTAAATCGGTTTTTGCAAGAATGGTTTCATCCCAAATTACCAACATTTGCCGAAATTAGTATGAAAATATGGTAAAAAAGTAAAATATACTTAAAATACGGGTTGTACCCTTATCCGGGAGTTATGACCCATATCATGACCTACAAAAGCGATTTAAGGTATATTGAAAGTTAAGGAAGAATTTCTGAAAGGATAGAAATTCTTTTCTTAGTTCTATTTTGCGCCCTTTAAATTCGATATTTCACTGATGAATTTTGCATTTTGATCAGGCCCACGTTTTGAAATGAGCCCCATAACGCTTGGTAATTTTTGTTTGTTTATATGTACTCACATCTTCCAGTTGAAAGCTAAATGGCAATTTAAAACATGAAAGATCGCCATTTAACATGGTATTGCACATTGTTTAATTTTTGATATACATTTTTGATATACATTTTAGAACCCACAATGTATATATTCCTGATCAGCCTAAAATTCTATGTCGATTTAGCAATGTCTGTCGGCCTGTAAAAATCACTCTAGCTTCCGAACAAAAATTTACTCAAATGTGTATTATGTCCGAACGAAATTTACTCAGATGTGTCCACGTCTTCGTATAGCCCTCATATAACGGTACCTCCCGATATGCGGTATTTTGATGATTTTAGGGATATTATTTACCGGAATTGTTTTAAATTTGGTATTTGAAATTCGTAATTGATACTACAGTCTATGACAGAAAATTGTATGTGCAGATACACATTTTATAACCCCCATGGTACCTCATTATATTCGGTATTTTGATGATTTTAACTACATTATAAACGGATTTTTTTCAAGTTTTAAAATAGCTTATGACAAAAGTTGCCTATGCAGGTCCATAGGCCATAGGTATAGACCCTAATATACGGCTACATTCGGTATTTTTAAGATTTTAACAGAATTTTTAACGGATTTTATTTTTTTTTTTAATTGCTCAATTTGTACCATGGCAGAAGAATACAGGTAGATGCATCAACGCTTGGGAGCATTAATATGTCAAAAAAATTTAAATGTTTTTTATACCCTCCACCTTGGAAAGGAGGGTATATTAACTTTGTCATTCCGTTTGTAACATCCTTAAATATTCGTCTTAGACCCCATAAAGTATATATATTCATAATCAGCATAAAATTCTAAGTCGATTTAACGATGTCCGTCTGTCTGTCTGTCCGTCTGTCTGTCTGTCTGTCTGTCCGTCTGTCTGTCTGTTGAAATCACGATACAGCCCACATTATTTGACGTAGAGCTCCAAAATTTAGCAGAGCTATTTGCATTGTGTCTAGGATGGTTGGTATTGAAAATGAGATATATCGGTCCACGTTCTGGTATAGTCCCCATATAACGGTACCTCCCGATATTCGGTATTTTGATGATTTATGCCACGTTTTTTCACGGATTTGTCTTAAAATTGGTATTTGTAGGTCATAGCAGGTCCCTGAGCGTGTGGCAAAACATTGCATGTATGGGTCCAAAATTTGGTATAGCCCCCATATAACGGTACCTCCCCATATTCGGTATTTTGATGGTTTTTGCCACATTTTTTCACTGATTTGCCTAAAAATTTGTATTTGTGGGTCATAATGGGTCCTAGTTCGTGTGGCGAAACATTGCATGTATGGGTCCATGATTTGGTATAGCCCTCATATAACGGTACCTCCCCATATTCGGTATTTTGATGGTTTTTGCCACATTTTTTCACTGATTTGCCTAAAAATTTGTATTTGTGGGTCATAATGGGTCCTAGTTCGTGTGGCGAAACATTGTAATTATAGGTCCACGTTTTGGTATAGCCCCCATATAAAGGGACCTCCCGATATTCGGTAATTTGATGATTTTTGCCACATTTGTTTCACGGATTTGTCTGAAATTTGGTCATAATTGGTTCCAGCTTCGGTAGCGAAACATTGCATGCATGGGTCCATTATTTGATATAGCCCCCATATAAAGGTACCTCCTGATATTCGGTATTTTGATGGTTATTGCCACATTTTTTCACTGATTTGTCTAAAAATTGGTATTTGTGGGCCATAATGGGTCCTAGTTCGTGTGGCGAAACATTGTAATTATAGGTCCACGTTTTGGTGTAGCCCCCATATTACGGTACCTCCCCATAATCGGCATTTTAATGGTTTTTGCCACATTTCTTCTAATGTTTATTTTACCCTAAGGTGGGGGGTATTAAAAGTTTGGCCCGGTCGAACTTAATGTTTTTTTACTTGTTCAAATATAAGTAGATTTGTATATGTTTTCTTATACGACGTCATTCGGAGTTTATTATAATTCGCGTTTTTCAACAATTTTTACAAATTTAAATATTTTTTCATTCAACATTTTCAATTCCAAAATTGGTTTGACAGTTCATTGTCCCAGCAGCTGTGTCGACGCGTCTACCTATATTATTCTACCATGATTTGTACCAAATGGTGGATTTTATTCAAAGATCGGCCCGGCCGAATTTACATTTTTTTTTGCCAAGATATCATTTCGAAATTGTATGAATTGTCAAAATACGTCAAAACGTTCTTGAGTTGTAAGCATATTGACTAATATTCTTTTATATAGTGAAAATAATTCTTTATTTTGTTCACAAAAAGAAAGATTGAATTTAATATGATAAGCTAAAAAGAAAAGATCGTACTTTATATAAAATTGCCAGAAAAAATTAAGTAATTGAAAAAAGAAAAAAACTTTAACTCGTTCGCTAGTAAAATGTTTACAGGACCTTACGATGTTAGGCCTTACTATTATTTTTAAATTCGATTCCATTGCAAGAATTTTCTCTATTTTTCCAATATATAGATAATTTAAGTTTAAATTTTTGTTTGTTTTCACTTTAGTACGGGGGAGAAGATGTTCCGGCGTTTTTAAAATTCACGATTGAACTGAACTTGAAGGAATCAAAAAAACAAGACCAATGGCAAAACCAGATTGTAGGTTTTGCTGTTGGAATTGTTTATATTGCTGAATGGAATTAACCGTTGCCTCGTTGGATGTGTTTGTGTATAAATACCACAATTAGAATATTATAAACCCAAAGCCGCAACGGTTAATTTTTGCCGGCGTTACTACGTTGCTAATTTTGTTTGGTACCCATATACGCCGCCGATGCCGGAAAAGGTCTTGCCTTCTTGAATTATGGCTGAGTAGGTATCGGCTCCAAGTTCAATTTCAATTGGTGTGTTACTCCTAGGGTTCACATCGGCTAATCTTCCACCTGTGAAGTCTCCGGTCGGGTCTTCTAATGTTGGATCGCAGTACGGCCTATATGTTAACTCATCTGTTATGATCGCATGTACTTTAAGCGCCCAACTGGAGCTTTGATTTCTGGCTTTAATTTTAAATGTCGTGAACCTCTGCCCCAGAAATTTAAAGGAACGGAACCCCATCCGCTGAAACGATGCATATGAAATGCGAGACATTGCTGCGCCTTGATTTACCAGAGCTCGTACCGTCGACCAAGAGCTTGAGTCGTCTCCAACCACTCGTACCGTGGCCGTCGGGACTAGGACAAGATTCCATCGCAGTATAGGCGATGGAGATGGTGGCTGGAGGGAGTTGTCTAACTGAGGGGCACCGTGAATCAAGGTGTGATGGCGATAGTCGCAGTGTCGACAGGTGACGAGTGAGCGGCAGTCTGAGGCCAAATGGCTGCGAGCCAAACAATTGCGGCAATAGCTTCTTCTCTCAAGTGTCTCATATCTCTGGTACGGGGTGAGATCAAGGAACCTGCGACAAGATTTTAAGGGGTGGTCCTCTTGACACAGCCCGCAAGAGTACTGCCAGTTTCGAGGTCTTTCTCTTAACTCATCTCTTGGGTCGCGTTGATTCGATCGGCTACGGGAAATTTGTCTTGATCCTGCTCTGTTGGGCTGCCGATTTCTGCTTCCGTTTTGAGACATATGCTCTTCTCTTGCTTCCAACCTGTAGTCTTTGTTAGGCAAATAGGCAGCCATATCTGAGAGAAACAAATGGCGAGTACTAAATTCTTTCTTAAAAAATAATCCGACTAGTCAGTCGGAGAACAATTTGACTAATTTTGAAACGGGTCTGCTTAAGTTGCCACCTACTGTCCGTATGTCAACAACCCTGGTATTTTGGTCACTACCTGGATAAGTTTTTTCAATACGACCTAACTTCCATTCATGCGGAGCCAATCTATCATCTTTTACGACAACTAAATCTCCTTCTTTGATATTCTCTTTCTCATATTTCCACTTAGTCCTTCTGTGAAGTTCGTGAAGATATTCTAACTTCCATCTGTTACAAAAATATTGCGAAATAACTTTGAGTCTTTTCCAACGATTGACTAAGCTTAAATCTGTATCTGAAATGTCTGGTTCAGCTGGGGTAAGAATAGATGTTCCTATTAGGAAATGACCAGGAGTCAAAGGGGAAAGATCATTTGGGTCATCACTAGCAGGACTTAAGGGTCGGGAATTAAGACAGCCTTCAATTCTTGCTAAAATAGTTGTAAATTCTTCAAAAGTAAAATTCATTTTTGGGATACTTTTTCGCAAATGTGTTTTAAATGATTTGACGCCAGCTTCCCACAAGCCGCCCATGTGCGGAGCACCAGGAGGAATAAATTTCCAAGTAAGATTTTGAGTGAAGTTGTTCTGAATCGTGCTAGTTTTAATATTCTTCATGAAAGCTAATCTATCTCGCTTTAGTAGATCAACCGCTCCCACAAAGTTAGTTCCGTTGTCCGAAAATATACAAGACGGACAACCTCGCCGACTAATTAATCTAGAAAAAGCGGCAAGAAAGGCATATGTCGACAAATCGCTTGTGGGTTCTAAATGTATAGCCTCAGTGGCGAAACAGACAAAAAGGCATACGTAGCCTTTTGTAATAAAGCAGGCTATTCCTGAGTAACTTTTAATGTTAAAGGGTCCTGCAAAATCTACCCCTGTGTTTGTAAAGGGTCGAGACAGAAAAGTACGTTCAGGTGGTAGCGAAGCCATTATTTGAGTTTGGGTTTGTTTTTTGTGAATTAAGCAGATTCGACATTTTCGTATGGTTTGTTTGATAAGCGACTTACTCGGGTCATTAATTGATTACCCCCGTGTAAAGTAACCTTATGAGTGAATTCGACTAATAATTTGCTAAGTTTTGCGCCATGTGGTAATATTATTGGGTGACGTTCGCTATATGTAAGAGCTGGCGATTGTACCAATCGGCCATTTGCTCTAATAATGCCCTTTGAGTCTATAAACGGGTTGAGCGTCAACAGAGGACTTGATGGAGAAATTTGAGTCTTTTTCATAAGTGCGTTGAATTCGTCTGCAAATACGAATTTCTGGGTACGAATTATGCAAGATCGTTTTCCATCTTGGATTTCATCTGATGTAAGGTCGTTTGATGAGTTGCGAAGGTGTTGTCTACTTGCTCCAGTATTTTTCCAGAGTCTTAGGGCATATGCGTATGATCGATAAACTTTAGATAAAGAGGAGAAATTTTTTAAAGGGTCATCTCTTTCCGCGAAAAGTGTCATAACTTTTGCCGTTTTGGCTTCCAAATTTGTGTCATTTGGGATTTCATACGATGGCCAACGGTCTTTTGGCCTTCTGAGCCATTGAGGTCCCTGCCACCAGAGATCACTAGTCTTGAGCTCTGCAGGCGAACATCCACGGCTCGCAATATCAGCTGGATTATTTCCGAATCAACATGTCTCCAATTTTCTTGTCCAACATTATTAGCAATTTCCGAGACTCTATTTCCAACAAATGTGCTCCAATGACAAGGAGGCTTTTTTAACCATGCTAAGACGATGGTAGAATCGGTCCAAAATTGTGTCGAATATTTTGATATTTGTAGGCTATTAACAATGGATTTTGCTAACTTGGAGAGTAATACTGCCCCGCATAACTCGAGTCTGGGTATTGATAGTTTTTTAATAGGAGCGACACGAGTATTTGCTGCTAATAAGAATGTATGTGTCTTATGGTCAGTATTTTCCACCCTAATATATAGAGTGGCTCCATACACGCTTTCAGAACCATCTAGCGTGTATTAAATCCATCGAGGAACTCTGAGATATTCAATATCTTTGCTATTTTTGACAAAATTGTTCCAGTTCATTTGAGTTATGGGCTTTAATTGATCATCCCAGTCAATACGACGACCACAGGTGCCAGCCATCCACATGGGTCAAACAATTTAGCTATAGTTGATAAAACTTCTCTTTTTGAAGATATATTTTTATTTTCCATTGAAGGTGGTGTGAAGGAAAAATAATCGATTGAGATATTCCATCGAATTCCAAGGGTCTTAGTTGACGCATCTTCGGAAATGTCTAGCCAATTGAGTGGTAGCAAATGTTCATGTGGAATATCTTGTATTATTTTGTGATCATTTGACGCCCATTTCATTAGTGTAAAACCGGCAGTTAATTCCTTTCGACCTTTTATTGATTCATCTTCAGTGTGACCGCCAGCTAATACATCATCAACATACAAATTATTCAAAATTATATTTGCGGCTCTAGGGTATGATTCTTTTACATCTTCTGCTAGTTTAAGAAGAGTTCTCAATGCTAAATATGGTGCGCAGTTAACTCCAAATGTAACTGTTAGCAGCTCATAATCTTCTACTGGGTTTTCCGGAGACTTTCTAAAGATAATTCTTTGATATTTTGTTTGATTCGAATCCAAAAGTATTTGACGATACATCTTTGTAATATCGGTGTTAAAAGCATACTTAAAAAATCTCCATTTTAGAATTTGTAGTACCAAATCTTGTTGTAAATGGGTCCCGGAAACAATATGTCATTGAGACTTGTTTTGTTTGATGATGGGCAAGAAGCATTGAAGACGACTCTTAACTTTGTCGTGATTCGATTGAATGGGAGAGTCACCACATATCTTCCATCCTTGTTCCGTATTGTTGTTTCAATGAAGTTTTGTTCACAAAATTGGTCTTCTTCTGACCGTAAAACTAGGGGTCTCTTCCACCTCCCAAAAACGTGTAAGTACTTTCTCTATTGAAGTTGTGTTTAGAAGTGATATTTGTTTTCGTTGAAGGATGCTTCCTGGTATGGGTCCTCCAACTATCCATCCAAATTTGGTTTTTTGTGTTAAAATTGATCCAAATGTTTTCATTGGAGTTCCAATTGTGAATATTAATGGTCCTATGTCCATTCCAATAAGTAATTCGATTGGTTGACTAACGTAAAATTTCGGGTCAGCCAGTTCTAATACTGTTACATCTCGAAGTTGTGATTCATCTAAGTTTTGTGGTGGTAGATTTGAAGGTAAGTTCTTTAAAACTGGAGCCCAGACTTCCAGTTTGAAGCTAGGGTCATATTTGGATCTCATAGTAAACAAGCAAGATTTCGTTGAAGTCTCAGAAACAAATTGACTTAAGCCAGTGACATGAACTAAGTTATTCCGTGTAGGTAACTTCAAAAAGTTTTTCATCTTTTCCGAAATAAAGGTGGATTGTGATCCTGAGTCTATTAGAGCTCGGGCATCGTAAAGTTGTCCTTTGGTTTCAATTTGTACTATTGCTGTGAAGAGTAGTGTTCCTCCAGATTGTCGCTCACAAATTTGCTTATCTTGGAGGGTCAAAGTAGTAATAGTAGTTGTTTCTAGGTTTGTAGTGGACTGTATTAGATTTGAAAGAGCAGCAGCACTAGTACTAGGTCGTGCTTCCACTCGGGCTAGGTATGAGTTGGTTGTTTGGGTTTCCGTTCCCTTGTGTAACAAAATGTTGTGTTTCATATTACAAATACGGCAGCCAAAGCGACTTTTGCAATCCTTTACTCCGTGATTTGATGACAAGCAATTGCAGCATAAGTGTGATGTTTTCACGATGAGAATCTGTCATTCACACTCTTTTTCAAAAATTCGCTGCAATCTCTTATGAAATGATTTGATTTGCAGACTTGACAAGTTTGAGTATTTTTCGGCTTATTTTGTTGAGGTAATATTACATTAGTAGGTCTTCCTCCAAAGTTGTTTGTATTTTTGAGACATTTGTTTGAAATGTTTTCAAAAATCTAGGCGTGTGATTGCTATTTGGTTTTTGTTGAGCAAATGTCGATGTAGAGGGCTTTATATTTCCAACTGATTCCAAAGTTTTGAATTTGTTTGTTAAGAAAGAGTCAAACTGTTCCCATTTTGGAATTTGTTTACAATCGCTTAATGAGTTCTCGAATTCTTCTAAAAAGCCTCTAGGTAATTTTGTTGAACAAATGTATATTAAAATCGGATCCCATCCTTTAACATCGACATCAAGCATCCCCAGTGTCTGAATGCTGCTATTAACAGTGCGTTGTAGTTTTTGTATAGTGTGACTTGATTCAGTAGAAACTCCAGGTAGATTAAAAAGTGTCTTGATTTCTTCAGTAATTTGCATCCGTTTATTCTCGTAACGATCTGTGAGATTTTTCCATGCTAATGTAAATCCGTCATTAGTTAGTGGGAGATGTGAAATAATTTCTCTAGCTTCTCCTGCTGTCTTTTGCGTTAAATGGAATAATTTTTCGACATTGCTTAATTTTGAGTTATTTATATAAATTGCTGAAAATAGATCTCTGAAGGTAGGCCATTCCCTATAACCACCTTTAAATTTGTCTGTATCGCTTGGGGGTAGCCGCGATACATTAGTAAAATCCACTTCCCTTCCTTGTTGTGACATCTCTGACTCTCTTTTCATTTTTTCTTGTGTTTTTTCATCCAAAATGTTTTGAATTTGTCCATTTATTGAACTCAGCGCTTTCTTGTCCGACCCCATGGTATCCATATAGTGCTTCCTCAGTTTATTTTTATCGATCGGCTTTCCTTCCTCTTCTGGAACATAATCCCGGCAGTCTATGTATGCTCTTTTGACTTGGTCCCATGCAGAGTCCAACTCCATTCGTGTTGTTTCCAGTGAATGTACCGTGTCATCAGGTTTGGTTATTGAAAAAATTGAAATATAATCCAGAAGATCGTTGACGCAATTTGTAAATTTATCGCTTAAAGTTTTATCCATTTTGAAAGCTGAGCGTTGACCTTAACGAAATATTTGTTTTGTTACAAAAAAGAAAAGTTGCCCAACGAAAAGGACTAACTTGGTTTAGAATTTAAACTTTTATCCAAATTTTTATTTTTAAAATGAGGATAAGTTTCTCTCTCCAATTTTTGTCGACGAAAACGATCTTATCTTATTGGTTTGAATCAAATTATATTTCGTTTCCTTTCAAGAATTTCAAATTTTTTGAAAAATTTCAAAAATTTTCTTTGTATTTGACGCCGGACTGATTTGATTAAAAATGTTTGTTGGGTTGCCAGAAGGAGTCAACTTTTAGCCAAAATGAGCAAAAAGAAAATAAAATCTCTTAAAGTCCACTTACAGGAGGATTTTATTTTTGCAAATCGACAAATAATCCAAAAGTTTTTAAAACAAAAGTGGGTGAACTAGAATTGCAAAAACAGAAACTACCAGAGATGTATTGCTGCAATAAACGATTTTTTTCCAAAAAATCACGAGAGTCTAGTTTGATATTCAAAGAGAAGTTGAAAACTCAAAAAGTTTCAGAGAATTCAAAAAAAAAATTTCAACGAAGGAAAAAATGTGAGTTGGGTTGTCGAACAAAAATTTCAAAATTTTTACTTAAAATCGCTTAATATCCTATAACAGGAGGATTTTATTTTATAAAAGCCAATAACGCTGATTATTGCTGTGAAAATTCGTCTCATCCAACAAATTTTCTAAATTCGCCAAATTTTTTGATAAAATTTTTCAAAGAAATAATTTGGGTCAAAAATCCAAAAATTTGAGCAAAAATTTTAAAAAAATTTGATTTGGCAAAATATTTCAAAAGAAAATAATTTGGGTCAAAATCCGCAAAAGTAGAAAAAACCAGCAAAATATTTCTGCCAAAAATTACAGAAATTAATTTTGGGTCCCAGAAAAATATTAAGCTCTTTAGAGCAACAGAGATTTTGCTAAATTGTAAAAGAGGTTAAAATTATAATAAGAATATGTAATTGTAAATAGATGGGATCGATTTTATGTCTGTCCACCAGACTTTATAAAAAAAATGTATTTTTCCAAAATTTCAAATAAATTTGTGGGTTATGTATCACATGTGTGTCTGTCCACCAGACTCTTGCTTGTTTTCCAATATTTTCTCAAAAAATTGCTTAAAAAATTTTAGGTTAAATGTTGTCTGTCCACCAGACGCTATTTTTTAAACAGTTGTTATTTACTTTTTCATGTTTTCGATAGACGCCAAATTTTTCCAAAAAAATGGCGACTATATTTTCGCTATGTATTTAAATGATGATGTATGTAAATCTCCTTTTTTCAAATATGGGGTTTATGTATTATTAGTAACGCCAATTTTCCAAATCTAATTTACATAGAGGTATATGTGTCAATATGTCGGTCAAATCAGCGTGGACTTCCACGTTCAGCAATTTCCAAAAGAACTCTTCCAGTTAAAATATGGGCAAATTTAAAGTATATAAAAAAAGCTACATTTTTTTCTGTTGAATGTCCGTCCAAGATAGTGGCTTAAAATGAGGTTTTGTGATGTGTGAGTCAAGGCTAGGTGCTTATGGTAAATTTTGAGTCTAAGGGCAGTTTCCAGTTTCAAAAGAAGCCAGCATGTATGTTTTTAATTTATGTTACAAAGCGAGTAGAAGGTTCAAAGCAAATATCAAGAATTTGCCTGCTCCTTTTATGCCTTATTCTCTAAAATAGCTTAAGAATTTCCACGAGTACTCACTTTGTTGCTGGTTTTGGGTCTCAGGTTTGAGTGCTGTTGTTGTGTCGTCACCCCTTCTGTAAATCGGTTTCACAAACTGTTCTGATGTCTCAATGTATTTTGTTCCAAATTGCGTCACTGTATAATGTCTTTTATTTATTTTTTGTATTTTTGTTAGTTTTATAAATCAATGTTTTTTTTTCTCTTTTGTGTTTCACTGTAATGTCACTTCTGTATTCCAACGTATTGTCACTTTTATGTTTCACTGTATTATGCCGATCTTGCTTATATACTCACGGTGTCTATGTATTTTTTCTCTGTAAATGTTCTTTTTTGTTTTTAATTATTTAAAAAACATCACTTTATGTTTATCTGGCACTGAAGGATCAAATGTTTTTCAATTCACCTTTTTTTCCTTTTATTTGTAATTAGAAAATTTTGTTTGTTTTTTGGTTTTGATTTTATTATATTTATTTTCGTTTATATTTTAATTCATGTTTTTTATACAATATAGGTTTTAGTTATTTATTTTTCTTTTTTAAAACAATTCAATTTTAGTCTTAGGTTTAATTTTATTCTATTTATTTCACAATTTTAATTTAGTTTCTAAGTATTCACTTTTAAAATTTATTTATTGACTAGTGTGTAAGTTTTAGTTTTAGTATTACGTTCGTAGTTTATAATTTGGTTTTTAAGTTTTTAGATAATTTAAGTTTAAATTTCTGTTTGTTTTCACTTTAGTACGGGGGAGAAGATGTTCCGGCGTTTTTAAAATTCACGATTGAACTGAACTTGAAGGAATCAAAAACAAAACCAATGGCAAAACCAGTTTGCAGGTTTTGCTGTTGGAATTGTTTATATTGCTGAATGGAATTAACCGTTGCCTCTTTGGATGTGTTTGTGTATAAATACCACAATTAGAATATTATAAACCCAAAGGTTAATTTTTGCCGGCGTTACTACGTTGCTAATGCAATGTTCGCACAAGTCATGAACAGGTACACTTAGTCATTTTACTTTACATTTAGTTAATTATATGCATCCTAGTTCACATTGTTTCAATTTTTACATTTGTTTAGTTTATTCATTTTTATATAAAACAAATTGTGTCACCACAATTGGCGATCCTGCCAGGAGCAGCTGTGGAAAGCGATTTTTTCTTTAAACATCTTAAAGGACTACAAATCTGTGGAAGCGATTGAAAAAATCTAGTTGGAAGAATTGTCTGCAAATAAGAATTTTGAACAAAATTGAGAAACAGCCACAATTGCAGAAATCTGTTTTGTGTCCTATTTGGAATCCTATCGATTAACGATTGTATCAACAGTATAGAATTTAAATCTGCAATCAATTATTCGCGCCTGGTTGGAATCCTGCAAGTTATTATGGTCTTTATAAGCAATCTGGAATTCATAACAACAACAAACCATTCGTAAGTTTGCAGAATTTGGAGATGTGCTGAATTGTATTCCTTACTCTCTGTATCTATTATTTGGATTAGTATTTTAGTAATTATTTTTAACATTTCTTCTGTTATTGTTCCATAATTTTTTTCCCATTTCTTTATTGTTGTGTAAACTCCTTCCCCGAAGCATCATCATGTTAAGATCACCTCATTGAGCAGATGGTCGGGTTTCGAGCGAAAATGATACATCGGATAGTAATGGCACGTTAGACACTAATCCAAACGCACAATCGGTTATCAAATAGTTCTAATATGACATGTCAATCGAATAGGTTTGAGGTTTCTGCTGCTTCTATAAAATTGCCGGGGTTTTGGACAAATTGTCCGGAGGCATGGTTCGTTCATGCTGAAATGCAATTCGCAACTAAAGGGTATCTTTGGATAAGACGAAGTACGAATATGTGGTTACAGCTTTACCTCAGGAGGTTATTATGTCTGTTTTGGATGTCATTAAGAATCCAATAAATAACAACAGCTATGAAGATTTAAAAAGTGTGTTGATAAAACGACATTCTTTGAGCGATAGCCAACGTATAGATAGGATGTTAGCTGATTCTGAAATGGGAGATCAGAAGCCATCAGAATTTTACAGATCCATGTTATTAACGGCTGGAACTCAGTTTAGACAGGATGTTTTAAGAAGACTCTGGTTACGAAGGTTACCAAAAAATCTCAATGTTGCATTAATGGGATCAAATTTGTCTGACATGAACCAGCTGATTCAGTTAGCGGATAATATTTGGGGGGTACTTCAGAAAGAGGAGTTATCTGCGCTAGGAGTATCCGCTGCATCGGGAAATGCATCGCAAGTTCCAGACATGGGTAAGGTAGTAGAAGGCTTGGTTCAGGCTACGAGTAATATTTGCCAAGGGTTTGACAAACTTTCGTTTGAGGTTTCCACAATGAAGCGTCAGTTTGAGGAATAGCAACATCGCGGTAGAAGAGAGGGATTAAGAGGAAACAGGCCACGATCGGAAAGTAGGAAAAGAGGTTGGTTGTGTAGATTCCATTACAGATTCGGCAAAGATGCAAGAAATTGTGAGCAGCCTTGTTCGTATGTTAAAAATAATGATTCAAAAAATTAGTCAAGCCCGTTGTGAAAGCGACTAGCAATGGGTGCGCAGAGATATCAACACGTCGCTTATATGTGTATGACAGATCTAGTAAATTGACATTTTTAGTGGACAGTGGGGCTGATATATAGATTTTGCCGGCATCAAAATTTAGAAATGAAAAGAGAGTCTCCGATGTGGTGTTGACGGCTGCGAACGGTTCAACGATTCGGACATATGGGAAAAAGTAATTGAAAGTGGATTTAGGATTACGCCGTGACTTTCAATTCGGGTTTACATTAGCGAATATAAGTAGGCCGATAATAGGAACGGATTTCCTTCATAAATACGGATTGTTGGTAGATATTAGAAATAAAAGCTTGGTGGATCCTGTGACAAATTTGAAAGTATCCACATGTTTGCAACTATGTTCCATTCAGTTGCCTAGGATTTTTGCTTACGAAGATCAATATACGAATTTACTAAAGGAGTTTCCCTCATTGACATCAGAGCCCGACTATACAAAGCCGGTCAAACATTCGACTGTGCATAAGATTGTAACTAATGGAACGTTACCCTACACAAAACCCAGGCGGTTGGATCATATGAAGTATAAAGTGGCTAAGTTTGAATTTGAGTATCTAGTTAAATGCGGTGTTTGCCGACCTTCTGATTCGAGCGTGGCTTCTGCTCTGCATTTGATCCCCAAGAAGGATCCAGATGATTGGCGTCCTTGTGGTGACTTTAGACAATTAAACGCCGTCACAGTCCCGGATAGATATCCTATACCACATATACACGACTTAAACATGAACATAAACGGGAAACGAGTGTTTTCAACTATAGATTTAGTTCGGGCTTATCATCAAATTACAATGGCTCCAGAAGATGTACACAAGACAGCAATTACGACACCATTCGGTATGTTTGAATTTGTTCGAATGCCCTTTGGGTTGAGAAACTCGTCTCAAACTTTCCAGCGCTTCATAAATGAGGTTTTCAAGGGCCTAGATTTTGTATTTGTTTACATTGACGATGTATTAGTTTTTAGTGAAAACGAAGAGGAACACTTAAAGCATCTGAGTGTGGTATTTAGTAGGCTACAGGAATACGGATTGAACATCCAGCCAGGCAAGTGTGTATTCGGAGCAACAAATGTCGATTTTTTAGGACACCATGTTTCAGAAGAGGGAATTAGGCCACCAGACGAGAAGGTCTCTGCCATTCGCGATTTTGAGAAACCAAATACAGTTAAATTAATGCAGAAATTCATGGGTATGATCAATTATTATCACAGGTATATTTCCGGATTGGCAGAATTGTCTAGTCCTATACATGATATGATAAATAATGCATTGAATAAAAAGAAAGAAAATTATTACGTGGGATGATAGAGCTGAGAAAGCATTCGTCGACATAAAGAAAGCCTTCGCATCACGAATAATGTTGAGTCATTTTGATGGTAAATCGAGACTAACATTGACGGTCGATGCATCAGGCACTGCCATAGAAGGGGTTTTACAATAAGAACGTGGTAGTGTTACGGAGCCTTTAGCATTCTTCTCAAGGAAATTGTCCGATACAGAAGCAAAGTATAGTGCGTTTGATCGCGAGTTACTGGCGATTCATTCAATATAAAACATTTTCGCTATATTCTTGAAGGAAGATGTTTTACTGTGTATACTGACCATAAGCCATTGACACGTGTTTTGGAGTCAAAAACAGAGAGGAGTCCAAGACAGATCCGACAATTAGAATACATTTCCCAATTTACGAATGGTATTCAATATGTGCGGGGGACCTTCAACGTAGTAGCTGATACGCTTTCCAATTTGAATTTACAATTATTGTGTGCTGAGCAGCAAAAAGATGACAATCTGGCAGAGATTACACGAAACAAGGAGAAATATCATAATTTGAAGTTGATTGAAATTCCGTTATTTAACGTCAATGTTTGGTGCGAAGTGTTGCAAGGGACACCGCGACCATACATACCATTAGCGATGCGTAGAATTATATTCGATAAGATGCATTCTGTTTCCCACCATGGTGTTAGAGGTACCCGTCGGATGATTTGTAAGAGGTATTATTGGCCAGGCATGAGCAAGGAAATAAACGTTTGGGCAAAGGAGTGTATAAGTTGTCAGAAATCGAAGATTACTAGGCATACAAAATCGCCAGTGACAAAAATTGATATTCCGAAGGGTAGGTTTGAACATATACACGTCGATATTGTAGGCCCATTGCCACCGTCATGCAACCATCGTTATCTGTTAGCCGTAATTGATAGGTTCACACGTTGGTCTGAAGCAAATCCGCTGAGGGATATTTCGGCTGAAACAGTAGCTCGGGTATTATTTACCAAATAGGTTTCTCGTTTTGGGGTGCCTCTCAGAATAACAACTGACAGAGGTACTCAATTCACGTCAAAAATGTTTACAGAATTGACAAATTTACTTGGTAGTCACAGAATTACTACTTCAGCATATCACCCTCAAGCAAATGGCATGGTTGAGAGGTTTCATCGGCAACTTAAGGCTGCGATAATGGCAAGCAATCAGCAAACAAAGTGGTTTGATGTGCTTCCAATGGTATTATTAGGATTGAAATGTACTTTAAAGCTCAGATGATTTATGGACAAGACTTACGGTTGCCGGGGGAGTTAGTAGTGCCAAGCTCGACGGAGTACAGTACCAAATTTGTAGATAAGTTGAAAGGATATTTCAAAGACATTCGATCCAATATATCTCATCATAAGAATGCTACTAGAGGAACTTATATATCCAAGGATCTTTCTAGTTGTAAATATATTTTTGTTCGGGTAGAAAACGGTCGATCTTTACAGCATCCATATGAAGGACCGTATAAAGTAGTAGAAAGAGATAAGAAATGTTTCAAACTAGAAATAGACGGGAATATTAGAAGTATATCGATAGATAGGATTAAACCGGCCTTTGTCGAGAATACCGAAACTCAGAATGAGATTAAAAAAGTCAAGCGAGTTACCTTTAATTTGTTGGACATTAGTGCTTCAGCAGGGGGAGTAGTGTAGGTACACTTTGTCATTTTACTTTACATTTAGTTAATTATATGCATCCTAGTTCACATTGTTTCAATTTTTACATTTGTTTAGTCTGTAAAAACATTTTCATTCATTCCAATTTTGAGCTTAAATAAAACGTTCGTCATACCCCGAGTTAGGATTTAAAGAAAAAACCAGTAAAGAAAGTCTTAAAATCGGGCGGGCCGACTTTATGATACCCTACACCACTTTGCTAATTAAGTAGAGCTGTCCAAGCAATGTCCTAAAATTTACTCAAATGTGTATTATGTCCGAACGTCCACGTCTTCGTATAGCCCTCATATAACGGTACCTCCCGATATGCGGTATTTTGATGATTTTAGGGATATTATTTACTGGAATTTTTTAAAATTTGGTATTTGAAATTCGTAATTGACACTACAGTCTATGACAGAAAATTGTATGTGCAGATACACGTTTTATAACCCCCATGGTACCTACATTATAAACGGATTTTTTTTCAAGTTTTGCATTTAAATATTTTAATAGCTTATGACAAAAGTTGCCTATGCAGGTCCATAGGCCATTGGTATAGACCCTAATATACGGCTACATTTGGTATTTTTAAGATTTTAACAGAATTTATAACGTATTTTATTTTTTTTTTTAATTGCTCAATTTGTATCAACTGGTGGATTTTATTCAAAGATCGGCCCGGCCGAATTTACATTTTTTTTGCCAAGATATCATTTCGAAATTGTATGAATTGTCAAAATCCGTCAAAACGTTCTTGAGTTATAAGCATATTGACTAATATTCTTTTATATGGTGAAAATAATTCTTTATTTTGTTCACAAAAAGAAAGATTGAATTCAATATGATAAGCTAAAAAGAAAAAAATCGTACATTATATAAAATTGCCAGAAAAAATTAAGTAATTGAAAAAAGAAAAAAACTAACTCGTTCACTGGTAAAATGTTTACAGGGCCTTACGATATTAGGCCTTACTATTATTCTTCAATTCGATTCCATTGCAAGAATTTTCTCTATTTTTCCAATTTTAGAATTTTTGCATTACGACAGGCTCTTTTTATGATTTTTTAGCGATTTTGAAAAAGTAGTTATCCTTTAACTTTGGTTAGACCGCGTTCAATTATTTTGATATCATCTATTATGGTTCGCCACCCCATAATTGGTTTCGCTTTATACTCCCCAAAAAGACTACATATCATATTAGAATTCAAACAGGAAAAAAACACTAAAAATGTTCATTCTATAATCTTAAGTCAAAATGGAAAAAAATCATGCAAAATAAAAAATTACTATTGTACATTTGAAAAGTCAAAATGAAAATTTTGAAATATTTAATTTTTACGCGATTTTTTTGGATTGTATCCTTTTCGCCCAAGAGACAATTTCGAATTTGCCTGAGTCGTTAAATATCTTCATTATCTGGTAAATATAAGGATTTTAGGTAAATCAAGATAGTGGGCGTAAAAGTAAGCATGGTCTATATTTATACCCTACACCACAAGGTGGTCATTATACCCTACACCACAAGGTGCTTATTATACCCTACACCACAAGGTGGTCAGGGTATTATGTCTTTGTGCATTTGTTTGTAACAGGCAAAAGGAAACGAGATAGACCCATAGTTCCTTTTGATGATCTGCATAGAATCACATTCTGAGTCGATTTATGCATGTCCGTCCGTCCGTCTGTCCGTCTGTCCGTCTGTCCATGTATTTTTATATATATATATACCTTATGACATATGTACAAACGTTCGTCATACCCCGAGTTAGGATTTAAAGAAGAAACCTGTAAAGAAAGTCTTAAAATCGGGCGGGCCGACTTTATGATACCCTACACCACTTTGCTAATTAAGTAGAGCTGCGCATAATAATTAAAAGTTTTTATGGGAGAATTCAATCATACACGCCATGATTATAATTATAATTTAAAGTTCAAAGGACTAAATATGCCGAAGCATTTATATCTTTTAAATTCGGACTTGTATTGCCCATTTGGTGCATAATTAATTTGAATTCGGATAGAGATATATATATATATATATATATATATATATATATATATCTAAACCGATTTTTACCAAATTTGACATACTAGCTTCTAGACTCAATTCGGTCGTAAGTGCCAAATTTCATCCAATTTGGGCAAATATTAGACGTTGGGTGCACAATCAAAGCAAATCGGACGAAGTTATATATGGGAGCTATATCCAAATCTGAACCGATCTCGATAAAATTTAGATAAGGTATTTCTGAGCTGTATTTGATATATTTCCCCAAATATTGTTGTAACAGAGTGCATATTACGGCTGCGGAGGACAAAAATAAAAAATCGGATGAACAATATATATGAGAGCTATAGCTATATCTGAACCGATTTCGATCAAATTTGGCATATTTATTTTCAGGTCCAATCTGATCGTACGTGCAAAATTCCATAACATTCGGGCTGTAATTACATGTTTAGTGCACAATACAATGCAGGTCCAATCTGATCGTACGTGCAAATTTCCATAACATTCGGGCTGTAATTACATGTTTAGTGCACAATAGAAGGCAAATCGGACGAAGATATATATGGGAGCTATATCTAAATTTTGACCGATTATCTCCAATTTCAATAGGGTTCGTCCTTAGGCCAAACAAATGATTTGTGCAAATTTCATCTGGATAGGGTAATAAATGCGAACTGTACTTTGTTTACAAAAATACATGGACAGACGGACAGACGGACGGACGGCCATGCATAAATCGACTCAGAATGTGATTCTATGCAGATCATCAAAAGGAACTATGGGTCTATCTCGTTTCCTTTTGCCTGTTACAAACAAATGCACAAATACATAATACCCTGACCACCTTGTGGTGTAGGGTATAATGACCACCTTGTGGTGTAGGGTATAAATATAGACCATGCTTACTTTTACGCCCACTATCTTGATTTACCTAAAATCCTTATATTTACCAGATAATGAAGATATTTAACGACTCAGACAAATTCGAAATTGTCTCTTGGGCGAAAAGGATACAATCCAAAAAAATCGCGTAAAAATTAAATATTTCAAAATTTTCATTTTGACTTTTCAAATGTACAATAGTAATTTTTTATTTTGCATGATTTTTTTCCATTTTGACTTAAGATTATAGAATGAACATTTTTAGTGTTTTTTTCCTGTTTGAATTCTAATATGATATGTAGTCTTTTTGGGGAGTATAAAGCGAAACCAATTATGGGGTGGCGAACCATAATAGATGATATCAAAATAATTGAACGCGGTCTAACCAAAGTTAAAGGATAACTACTTTTTCAAAATCGCTAAAAAATCATAAAAAGAGCCTGTCGTAATGCAAAAATTCTAAAATTGGAAAAATAGAGAAAATTCTTGCAATGGAATCGAATTTAAGAATAATAGTAAGGCCTAATATCGTAAGGCCCTGTAAACATTTTACCAGTGAACGAGTTAGTTTTTTTTTCTTTTTTCAATTACTTAATTTTTTCTGGCAATTTTATATAATGAACGATTTTTTTCTTTTTTAGCTTATCATATTAAATTCAATCTTTCTTTTTGTGAACAAAATAAAGAATTATTTTCACCATATAAAAGAATATTAGTCAATATGCTTATAACTCAAGAACGTTTTGACGGATTTTGACAATTCATACAATTTCGAAATGATATCTTGGCAAAAAAAATGTAAATTCGGCCGGGCCGATCTTTGAATAAAATCCACCAGTTGGTACAAATTGAGCAATTAAAAAAAAAATAAAATACGTTATAAATTCTGTTAAAATCTTAAAAATACCAAATGTAGCCGTATTTTAGGGTCTATACCTATGGCCTATGGACCTGCATAGGCAACTTTTGTCATAAAAAAAATCCGTTTATAATGTAGTTAAAAAAAAATCCGTTTATAATGTAGTTAAAATCATCAAAATACCGAATATAATGAGGTACCATGGGGGTTATAAAACGTGTATCTGCACATACAATTTTCTGTCATAGACTGTAGTGTCAATTACGAACTTCAAATACCAAATTTTAAAAAATTCCAGTAAATAATATCCCTAAAATCATCAAAATACCGCATATCGCGAGGTACCGTTATATGAGGGCTATACGAAGACGTGGACGTTCGGACATAATACACATTTGAGTAAATTTTCGTTCGCAAGCTAGAGTGATTTCTACAGACCGACGGACATTGCTAAATCGACATAGAATTTTAGGCTGATCAGGAATATATACATTGTGGGTTCTAAAATGTATATTTCGAGGTGTTACAAATGGTGTTACAAAGCGTTAAAAATACCAATAAAAATATAAATAAACAAAATCTTTTTGGCGTGACATTGTTACAATTTAACAACCTATATAGAAGTGTAAATTTTTAATTGTTTTGAATTCTGAATTACTAATATCAAAAATTAAACAATGTGCAATACCATGTTAAATGGCGATCTTTCATGTCTAAAATTGCCATTTAGCTTTCAACTGGAAGATGTGAGTACATATAAACAAACAAAAATAACCAAGCGTTATGGGGCTCATTTCAAAACGTGGGCCTGACCAAAATGCAAAATTCATAGGGACTGCAATCAGTGAAATATCGAATTTAAAGGGCGCAAAATAGAAGTAAGAAAAGAATTTCTATCCTTTCAGGAATTCTTCCTTAACTTTCAATATACCTTAAACTGCTTTTGTAGGTCATGATATGGGTCATAACCCCCGGATAAGGGTACAACCCGTATTCCAAGTATGTTTTACTTTTTTTTACCATATTTTCATACTAATTTCGGCAAATGTTGGTAATTTGGGAAGAAACCATTCTGATTTAAGCTATTTTCGTGTTCTTGGCTATTTTTTAATTTTTTTTTTGGCCCTTATTTGGCATCTTTGTTTCTAAGGGGATAGAAAACCTCTTCGCATACAATTTTCGGAGTAGGACCCATATTGGTTTTGACCACAATCACCAAATGGTTTGGATAAAAAATTGTATTTAGGCAATTTTGGGGTAGAGAACGATCTTACAGATAATTGTCCACGTAGGCATTTATTTAAGTATAGTCCCCACATTATGTGTACACCCAATTCCACTTTCCTAACCAATGGTCTGCAAAGAACATTTTGTATCCTATTGAATTTGAAATCCTCAAGAGAAAATTGGTTGTGAACTTAGATTTGGGATGTACGTCTATATGAAATAAACTCCGAAAAGTCAAATTGGGACTCATTCAGTCAGAAACTGTGGCAGAAACATGACAAAAATTACAAATATTAGAAAGAAACACGGGACCGAACATTTGTTTAATCGTCATTGAATTATACTAAGATGAAAAATATGGACGTTATTTGGTCTCCAACGCACAATTTCAATAAAAACCCGTAAAGAAAGTCTTAAAGTCGGGCAGAGCCGACTTTATGATACCCTACACCACTTTGCTAATTTAGTAATGCTCCGAACAACAATTAAAAGTTTTTGTGGGACAATTCAATCATACACGATATGATTATAATTATAATTTAAAGTTCAAAGGACTAAGCTATATTATGGGAGCTATATCCAAATCGGAACCGATCTTGATAAAATTTGGCTAAGATATTTCTGAGCTGTATTTGATATATTTGCCTGAATATCGTTGTTACGGAGTGCATATTACGGCTGTGGGTAACAAATATAACAAATCGGATGAACAGTATATATAGGAGCTATAGCTATATCTGAACCGATCTTCACCAAATTTGACATACTAGCTTCTAGACTCAATTCGGTCGTAAGCGCCAAATTTCAACGCTTTTGGGCAAATTTTAGACATTTGGCGCACAATCAAAGGTAAATCGGACGAAGTTATATATGGGAGCTATATCCAAATCTGAAACGATCTCGATAAAATTTAGCAAATGTATTTCTGAGCTGTATTTGATATATTTCCCCAAATATTGTTGTTACAGAGTGCAAATTACGGCTGCGGAGGACAAAAATAACAAATCGGATGAAAAATATATATGGGAGCTATAGCTACATCCGAACAGATTTCGATCAAATTTGGCATACTTATTTTCAGGTCCAATCTGATCGTACGTGCAAAATTCCATACTATTCGGACTGATATATATGGGATATATATGGGAGCAATATGTAAATTTTGTCCGATTATCTCCAATTTCAATAGGGTTCGTCCTTGGGCCAAACAAATGATTTTCATCTGGATAGGGCAATAAATGCGAAATGTACCTAGTTTACAAAAATACATGGACAGACGGACGGACGGACATGCATAAATCGACTCAGAATGTGATTCTATGCAGATCATCAACAGGAACTATGGGTCTATCTCGTTTCCTTTTGCCTGTTACAAACAAATGCACAAATACATAATACCCTGACCACCTTGTGGTGTAGGGTATAAAAATTAATTCCCATCTTACGGTAATGAGTGTAAAATTGTAATTATCTTTGACTATTCTTATTATGAATATTTATTTCTATTTAGAAATTATTTAGAGTCATTAAGTACAATAAAAATTGTGTCGCTTACATAAGTCAGATCTGTGATTTATTATGCTTTAAAATAAGCATTAAAGACTAAAATTATGGGCCGGCAACGCGGAAAGGGTCAGCTATATATATATATATATATATATATATATATATATATATATATATATATATATATATATATATATATATATATATATATATATATATATATATACTGGCTGGCCTAGTTTTTTTTTGGCTGCATAGTTTTTAAAGCAAAGTATTTCACAGATCTGGCTCACATAAGTTGCATGATTTTGTGTATAAATTATGACCCGACTAAATACAAAAAAGTACGCATTGCAAAAATGTCAATACAGGTTCACTTATCAGGCGATTTATAGTGTTTCAAAAACCTTATAGTATTTTTCAGCCAGAGGTTTTAATCTGAGAGTTAAAACCCTAAATAGTGTACCATAGTGATATTGGTAGCGTAGCCCGACGTCAAGGAAGTGGACGGAAGAAAACAGCAACATCAGCAGAAATTGGTCGAAAAGTTAAGAAGCTACTTGATCGAAACCCGCGTTGCCGTGGCCGAAAAATGGCTCGTGACCTGAACATATCTCAATATTCCATTCAGAAAATATTGAAAAATGCCGAATATTATCGTGAAAATATTCTGGTGGATGTACTTAAGTGTTGGGCACGCAAACATTTTGGCCGCAGACCTTGGACATTCCAACAGGACTCAGCACTATCGCAATCAGCACGCGCCACCCAAGAATGATTACACAATGAGGTTCCTCGATTTTTATTTTCAGCGCACAATGGCCACTAAAATTTCGGGATACCAATCCGTTGGACTATTGTGCCTGAAATACCAAAGTGTCGATCACCTCAAGCAAGCACGTCGCCGGGAATGGACCAAAAAACCGCATAGCAACATTCGGGCAGGTGACGGTTTCATTGTAAAATTTGATGCTATTTCCCACATTTTTGTTTTCAATAACATTTAAAAAAATATGTAAAAATTATGGCGTTTGACTTTGTTGCAGTTTTTGTGTTGTTCAGTTCAGTGTTGTTCTTTTTAAAATCTCAAATTACCAACATTTGAGGAATTTGACAGAGGCTATGTCATTTGAGGGAGGCTATATCAGAATATAGACCGACTTGATACATCTTTTCTACTTCATGTAACTCCTAGGACTGTTTAAATTTAAAACTCTCAATATATACATATTGAGGTGATCGACACTTTGGTATTTCAGGCACAATAGTCCAACGGATTGGTATCCGGAGATTTTAGTGGCCATTGTGCGCTGAAAATAAAAATACTGAATAAAATGGAACTTTTTTGTAATTTTTTGATAAATGATTTATAACCTTACGAGATCTTCTAAATACCTCAAATCGGTCAAATTAGAGAACATTTGGTCGACGAATATTAGGAAACTTTTTACGGTGCATTTTATATAGCTTAACCATACTCAAAGCCTTTAAATATTTTGCTGTATGCTCCGCAAAGGTTACGATAGAGTTTTAAATTTAAACAGTCCTAAGGGTTACATGAAAGGAAAAATGTTTGCATTTGCAGACGCTCCCCATTTACTGATATGGTTGCGGAATCATTATCTAGATACAGGATTGAATTATAAAGGACAAGTAATTAGTAGCAGAACAATTGAGGATTTGTTGAAGTACACGTTGTATTGGCCACTATCAAAAGAATAAACAAAGCACCAATCAAAAATTTTATTACAACCATTTGCTTGGATTTATTAATATTAGACTATTTTACGGAGATCAAATATTTCACATCTTTATAATTCAGTTAGATGTCCACAGTGGTCTCAAAAAACCCTTCTCCCTTCTTCAACTCCCATACTTTATGGCAAATCTGAGGGTATCCCATTTAATATCCTCCATCAGCCACAAACAAATATCAGACTCGAACAGTATCAGTTTAATCCTAAACTAAAGCTTAGTTTTCTGAGAAATACTAAACAGTTATATTCAAAACATTACATTTAATGACATATTGGGAAGGTAAGCATTTTAAAAATAGTTAAAGGTGCCTTAAATAATAGCAAACTATTCTATAGCGAATTGGTATATGCCGTTGTGGCTATTTTTTACCAAGAACCAGGGAAATGGTGTATATATCCTGCTCAACAAATTATTCCCAAAGCAAAAAAAGTGTCAGACCTTACTGTTCGTTTTCTACCCATATATTAGATGTTAGAACGCTGTCTACACAAACATCTTGGGAAGAATAACTTTCCGCAGCACCGGATTAATTTTATTAAAATCAAATAGAAAAAGTACTCCTGTTTACTCGTCGTAATCACCACCGTTCGTGAAACATACATTCAACCTACTGTATTGGAATTTGGAAAACACTTTTGTATACGAAACATCCTCCATAAATTGCAATCACCTGCCTGAAAAGCATATATATATATATATATATATATATATATATATATATATATATATATATATATATACTAGCTGGCCCGGTCCGCGTTGCCGGCCCGTACTTTTAGTCTTTAAAGCATAATAAATCACAGATCTGACTTATGTAGGCGGCACAATTTTGATTATAAGTAATGACTTGATTATGAGTAATGACTAAATATAAATTAATATTCATGGAAAAAATTATAATTACCGTCGGTTTTAGATATTTTGAATAGCCTGATTTTATTTTTCAGCTATAGGCTTTAATTTGAGTGTTAAATACCTATATGATAAAAAACATCTATAATAGCCCCATGTGAAAATTCAACTCAATTTTTGGTATTGTAAAAAGCATTCAAATGAGCTATAATTTGAAATTTGTATTTCCAACGTTTAAAATCCCGTACTGCGTGGTATTCAGTTTTGTCCACCTCATACTTGAAGAATAGCCAAAAAAATTACTCTTTTACCCCGATTACCGTAAGATGGGCATTAATTGTTTGTTATTTAAATTGTGCGATGGAGATCCAATAAAGTAACTTTATTATTTCGTATTTTTTTCATGTTTCTGCCACAATTTCCGACTGAATGAGTCCCAAATTGACATTTCGGAGTTTGTTTCATATAGACGTACATCCCAAATCTACGTTCCCAACCAATATTCTCTTGGGGGTTACAAATTCAATAGAATATCAAATTTTCTTTTCTGGCCACACATTGGTTGGGAAAGTGGACTTGGGGGTATACTAACGTGGGGACTATACTTAAATAAATGCCTATGTGGATAATTATCTGTAAGATGATTTTCTACCCCAGGGTTTTTTACCCCAGGTAGCCTCAAGACTAAGATGCGCACTTTTCCGAAAAATAAAACTTTATAAGAGGTTTTCTTCCCCCTTAGAACCAAAGATTTCATATAAGGGCCAAAAAATGAAAAAAGTGGCCAAGACCCCGAAAATACCTTATATCATATGATGGTGATACCAAAACGTGATAATTTTTTGCAAAGATGGTTTCTTCTTAAATTATCAACATAAGCTAAAATTAGTACGAAAAATATGGTTAAAATGTAGAAAATACTTGAAATCGGGTTGTTCCGTTATCCCATATCATGACCTGCCAAAGCGATTAAAGGTATCTTGAATGTTTAAGTAGAATTTCTATTTTGCGTTCTTTATAGTCGGTATTTGACTGATTGCAGTCCCAATGTATTTTGCATTTTGTGTTCTCATTTGACAATTTATTGTCATATGAAAGAAGCAGGCCCACTTTTTGAAATTAACCCCATAATGCTTCTTCGGTCATTTTTGTTTGTTTAAATGTGTTCGCATCTTCCAGCTGAAGCACGATGTAGGTCCTGGAGTAGAAAGCATTTAACATCGTATTGCGCCCTCATTTCATTTTTAATATTATTCATTCAGATTTCAAACCAATAAAAAAATGTACACTTCAATATAGAAAAAAGAAAAAGAATCTTCAACCGGCTTACTGACTTTTTTGCGACAAATTTTTAAAGGTCCTTACGAAGTTTGTCGGTAGAATGTACTATTATTTTGAAATTCGATTCCATTGAAAAATTTTCGATTTTTCCCGATTTTAGAATTTTCATATGAAGCGACAACGGATAAAATTGTTATTTATAGATTTTATGTATTTATTGGGTATTACGAATAAATACATAAAATCTATAAATAACAGTTTTATCCGTTGTGGCTTTATACTACCCATAAAAACCTACACATCATATTAGATTTCAAAAAAAAAAAATAAATAAAATAAAAACACTACAAATGTACATTCGAAAATAGTAAGTCAAAATGGAAAAAAATATGCAATATAAAACATTACTATTGTACATTTTAAAAGTCAAATTGAAAATGTTCAAATTTCATATTTTTACGCGATTTTTTTTTGGTTTTATTCTTTTCTGCCAAGAGGCAATTCCGAATTTGTCTAAATCGTTAAAATCAGACCGGCGGTCTTTATGTTATAAGAGTAGTAACTAACACAACTTTCTTTTACATATAGAGAGATAGATTTAAAAGTAAGCGCGTTTCTCAGCCCCTAAATAAGTACTTAGGGTTGGATGGAAAGCCAACAGCATCTCGTGTAATAATTTCCAAACCTATATCTTAATTATCTGGCAAATATAAAGATTTAAGATAAATCAAAAAAGTGGGCGTAAAAGTAGGAATGGTCAATATTTTTTTCTTTAAAAACCTAACTCGGGGTATGACGAGCGTTTCTACAAACAATTATGCAAATCGGTCCATCAACTTTTATCCAGGGATTTATTTGGGGGCTGAGGAATTGACCACGCATACTCTTATCTATATATATAATAGCCAATTGTTGTTCGTTGGTAATTGAATCAGTTCAGAACGGCTGGAACAATTGGGATATTTTTTTAATGTTCGTCCTACCACGAGTTTGGTTTTTATGTAATGAAAAAGTGCCTACTCCCAATTTTACGTCCATTTTTCGATTTACCTAAAATCTTAATATTTGCCAAAATAATGAAGATATCTGTTCCACAGTTAGTATGCAACGTAATCTTGATCTCCCTCCAAGCCTAGGTATCTGCGTGGGTCAGAGGAGCTGCCCACACCCACGTTTTTAGATCTATATGTAAAAAATTAAAAAATATATAGTAAAACTTCAGTTGAGGATGACTGGGTCGATTTAACTCATATTTTCTTTTGGTTATTTGTAAATACACTGGAAACTTTTGAGAAAAGTCTCTAGAAAAATTGCAGAACTGAAATTAACTATTCTATTTGGATATGGAATTTTGTGTAGAATTGTTTCAGAATGCCTTTTGGAATTAAAAATTCTTCTTGAAAAAAAAAAAACGAGAAATTTTGCATATTTTCTTTACATGTCGTTATGGTTACCATACCAACATTTTCAGTTTGATTAAAAAATACTTTTCGAAGCATCAAAACATTTAAAAGCTCAACGTGCTTTTAAACAGTAAATGCCGGTATTGATTTCACAATACTCAAAACATTAAATGTCAAATTACAGTTCGTTCGGTAGAAATTGTAACAAAAACAAGCCGTAATTTAATTGACAAATATTTCTACTCTTTAACATACTTTATGGGACTTCTAACTTTTATAAACCGATGACACCTTATTTATGATAGTTAAATTAAAGCCATATTTACAGGATTTCTATTTAAAAACTCCAAAAAATTGATAAGATATGGAAATAATCCATCCAATGCAAAATTCGTTCGGACTGCAATCAGTGAACTAGCGAATATGAAGAGGCATATATATATTGTAAAATATATAAATATATATATATATATATATATATATGTATATATATATATATATATATATATATATATATATATATATATATATATATATATATATATATATATATATATATATATATATATATATATATATATATATATATATATATATATATATATATATATATATATATATATGTATATATACTAGCTGGCCCAGTCCGCGTTGCCGGCCCGTGGTTTTTATCTATTATGCATAAAAGCATAATTATTCACAGATATGACTGATATAAGTGTTCACTTACTGGTCAATTAAAAGTGTTTTAAAATACCTGTACCCATATTTAAGCCGTGGGCTTCAATATTTAAACCGTGGGCTTCAAATGTGTGGATGTGGTATACAAATCTATTAAAAAGTATATATCAATCGTATCCCCTTGTAAGGGATCAAATTAATTTTTAGTATAGTAAAAATCGTAACAAAATTTTCCAGTCAAATGAGCAGTAATTTGGAATTTACTGTATTTTGTACACCTCATGATTGAGGTCTGAATGATTTAAGAATATCCAAAGCTAATTACTTTTTTAAACCCATTAGCTCCTCAGATTGTGCATTAGAGTCCTCATAAGTCCCCCTAATCATGTCGGCCCGTTTGTCCGCCAAAAGGTGGACTTGAGGAGGTAGTATTACATGAAGAAATTTGTAGATATGTTGAAATTTTTGTGTAAGATTTTCACCCCCCAAAAACACATTTTTAGCCAAATCCTTTGAAATATGGTAAAATCAGGAGTTACCTTTACATGGGCCCTACTCCGAAACATCGACCTACATTGAAAACTTTCTTCTACCCCCTATAATCCGAAAAAATTCGCATAATTTAAATAAGTAAAAATAGTTTTATCCACCTCCTAATTGAGGGCAGAATGATTTCATAGTCGAATATAATAACTATTTTACACCCATTACCGTAATATGGAAATTAATTTTATTTGCCATTTCAATTGTAAGGTCGAGACCCCATAAAGTCCATATTTTTCATCATAGTATAATTCAATGACAATTCAACAAATATTCGGTCCCGTGCTACTTTCTTATATTTGTAATTTGTTCATGTTTTCATAATTTATTTCATATAGATGTTCATCCCAAATACATCTCTTGGGGGTTACAAATTCAAGTGTGAAAGTGGACTTGCGGATACTCCAATGTGGGGACTTTACTCAAATAAATTAAATTTTTTAGCCAAATCAATTGATGAATGTGGTCAAGACCAATATGAAAATTTCAAATTTTATGCGAAGAGGTTCTCTACCCCCTTAGAAACAAAGAAGCCAAATAAGGGCCAAAAAATGAAAAAAAGTGGCGGATACCCCAAAATAGGTTAAATCATACGATGGTTATATAAATATGAAATCGGGTTGTACCCTTATCCGTGAGTTATGATGATTTAAGGTTATATTGAATGTTTGGGAAGAATTTCTGGAAGGATAGAAATCCTTTTCTAACTAAGAGTCCCATTCGCTCTACTATTTTCCACCCTTTATATTTGGTATCTTACTGATTGTACTCCCAAAGAATTTTGCGTTTTGAGCTCTCATTGGACGGATTATTGTCACATGAAAGAAGAAGGTCCACGCTTTGAAATGTGTCCCATTAGGCTTTTTCGGTAACTTTTGTTTGTTTAAATGTGTTCGCATCTTCCAGCTGAACCACGATGTAGGCCCTGGAGTTGAAAGGAAGATGTCAGTTAACATCGTATTTCGCAGTTATTTCATTATTTTTGTGAAAAATTGTAAATAGTGAAAAATTATTCTTTATTTTGTTCACAAAAAATCCACTGAATTCAATAATACAAATTGAAAAAAATTTACAAAAGAAGAATAACAAATTGAAAAAATCTTCAACTTGTTCGCTGCTTTTTTACAGCAAATGTTTAAAGATCCTTACAAAGTTTGTCAATAGAATGTACTATTATTTTAAAATTCTTTTCCATTGAAAATTTTTTTCGATTTTTTTCCCGATTTGAGAATTTTTGCAATGATATCTCTTTTTTCGTGATTTTTTTTAGCGATTTTGAAAAAGAAATTATCTTTTAACTTTGGTGTGACCTATCATCTATTCCGTTTAGCGACATTATTCACCGGAATTTTCAAATTTCAAATTTATATATATATATATATATATATATATATATATATATATATATATTTTGATGATTTTCGCTACATTATAAACAGATTTTTCTTCAAGTTTCGCATTAAAATATTGTAATAACTTATGACAAAAGTTGCCTATGCAGGTCCACGTCGTCGTATAGGCATTCGGTATTTTTAAGATTTTATCAGAATTTTTAACGGATTTTATTTTTTTGGAAATTGTCAAATGGTGGAGGGTGTTAAAAGTTCGGCCCGGCCGAACTTATAGCTTGTTTACTTGTTAATAAAAAAATTCAGTGTAGTAAAAATATTTGTTGAATCGTCATTTAATTATACTATGGTGAAAAATATGGACTTTATGGGGTCTCCAACTTACAATTTAAATGGCAAACAAAATGAATTCCCATCTTATGATAATGGGTGTATAATAGTAATTATATTTGACTATTTTGAAATCATTCTGCCCTCAATAATGAGATGGATAAAACTATTTTTACTTATTGAAATCACGCGAATTTTTTTTTCAGTTTGACATGTTATGTTGTTTTGCCTCTATTTATCATCTTGTATTATAAACGGTGGAAAAAGTTTTCAATGTAGGTCGATGTTTCGGAGTGGAGTATAAAGGTACCTCCTGATTTTACCATATTTAAAAGGATTTTGCTAAAAATTTGTATTTGTGGGGTGAAAATCAACATATCTACAAATTTTAGAATTTTCTCCATGTTATAGTACCCCCTCAAGTACACCTTTTGGCGGACAAACAGACCGACATGGTTAGAGCGACTTATGAGGACTCTAATGCACAATCTAAGATGCTAATGGGTTTAAAAAGTAATTAACGTTGGCTGTTCTTTAATCATTCAGCCCTAAATAAATAAATAAATTTTGCTACGATTTTTACCATACTAAAAATTAATTTGATCCCTTACATGGGGATACAATCTATATATATAAAAATCAATTGTTGTTTGTTGGTAACGGAATCAGTTGAAAACGGCTGGACCGATTTGCATAATTTTTTGTACAAACGTTCGTCATACCCCGAGTTAGGTTTTTAAAGAAAAAAATATTAACCACGCCTCCTTTTACGCCCACTATTACGATTTATCTAAAATCTTTATATTAGCCAAAATAGTGAAGATATCGGTTTGATAATTATTACACGAGATGCTGTTGGCTTTCCATCCAACTCTAAGTACTTATTTAGGGGCTGAGGAACTCGCCTACTTTTAAATCTATCTCTCTATATGTAAAAGAAAGTTTTGTTAGTTACTACTCTTATAACATAAAGACCGCCGGTCTGATTTTAACGATTTAGACAAATTCGGAATTGCCTCTTGGCAGAAAAGAATAAAATCCAAAAAAAAAATCGCGTAAAAATGTGAAATTTGAACATTTTTATTTTGACTTTTAAAATGTACAATAGTAATGTTTTATATTGCATTTTTTTCCATTTTGACTTACTATTTTCGAATGTATATTTGTAGTGTTTTTTTTTTTAATTCTAATATGATGTGTAGGTTTTTTTGGGTAGTATAAAGCCATAACGGATAAAACTGTTATTTATAGATTTTATGTATTTATTCGTAATACCCAATAAATACATAAAATCTATAAATAACAATTTTATCCGTTGTCGCTTTATGTGAAAATTCTAAAATCGGGAAAAGTCGACAATTTTTCAATGGAATCGAATTTCAAAATAATAGTACATTCTACCGACAAACTATGTAAGGACCTTAAAAATTTGCCGCAAAAAATCAGCGAACCATTTGAAGATTCGTTTTCTTTTTTCTATATTGAAGTGTACATGTTTTTATTGGTTTGAATTCTGAATGAATAATATTAAAAATGAAATGAGGGCGTAATACGATGTTAAATGCTTTCTACTCCAGGACCTACATCTTGCTTCAGCTGGAAGATGCGAACACATTTAAACAAACAAAAATGACCGAAGAAGCGTTATGGGGTTAATTTAAAAAAGTGGACCTGCTCCTTTCATATGACAATAAATTGTCAAATGAGAACACAAAATGCAAAATACATTGGGACTGCAATCAGTCAAATACCGACTATAAAGAACGCTAAATAGAAATTCTTCCTAAACATTCAAGATACCTTTAATCGCTTTAGCAGATCATGATATGGGTCATAACCCCTGATAACGGAACAACCCGATTTCAAGTATATTCTACATTTTAACCATATTTTTCGTACTAATTTTAGCTTATGTTGATAATTTAAGAAGAAACCATCTTTGCAAAAAATTATCACGTTTTGGTATCACCATCATATGATTTAAGGTATTTTCGGGGTCTTGGCCACTTTTTTCATTTTTTTGCCCTTATTTGACATCTTTGTTTCTAAGGGGGAAGAAAACCTCTTCTTATAAATTTTTATTTTTCGGAAAAGTACGCATCTTAGTCTCGAGGCTACCTGGGGTAAAAAAACCTTGGGGTAGAAAATCATCTTACAGATAATTATCCTCATAGGAATTTATTTAAGTATAGTCCCCACGTTAGTATACCCCCAAGTCCACTTTCCCAACCAATGTGCGGTCAGAAAAGAAAATTTTGTAATCTATTGAATTTGTAACCCCCGAGAGAATATTGGTTGGGAACGTACGTCTATATAACGTAAATTGTGGCAGAAACATGAAAAAAATACGAAATTATAAAGTAACTTTATTGGATCTCCACCGCACAATTTAAATGATAAATAATTAATGCCCATCTTACGGTAATCGGAGCAAAAGAGTAATTTTTTTGGCTATTCTGACAACATTCTGCGTTCAAGTATGAGGTGGACAAAACTGAATACCACGCAGTACGGGATTTTAAACGTTGGAAATACAAATTTTAAATTATAGCTCATTTGAATGCTTTTTACAATATCAAAAATTGATCTGAATTTTGACATGGGGCTATTATAGATGTTCTTTATCATATAGGTATTTAACACTCAAATTAAAGCCTATATCTGAAAAATAAGATCAAGCTATTCAAAATATCTAAAACCGACGGTAATTATAATTTTTGCCATGAATATTAATTTATATTTAGTCATGGAGTCATTACTCATAATCAAGTCATTACTTATGATCAAAATTGGAGTAATTATAATGGAGTCATTACTTATAATCAAAATTGTGCCGCCTACATAAGTCAGATCTGTGATTTATTATGCTTTAAAGTCTAAAAGTACGGGCCGGAAACGCGGACCGGGCCAGCTAGTTGATATATACTTTTTAATAGATTTGTAGAGCACATTCACACATTTGAAAAATGTAAAACACTTTTAATGGACCAGTACGTGAACACTTATATCAGACATATCTGTGAATAATTATGCTTTGAAAAATATGCATAATAGACAAAAACTACGGGCCGGCAACGCCGACCGGGCCAGTTAGTAAATATAAAAAACACTACAAATGTACATTAGAAAACAGTAAGTCAAAATGGAAAAAAATCATGCAAAATAAAACATTACTATTGTACATTTTAAAAGTCAAAATGAAAATGTTAATATATCACATTTTACGCGGTTTTTTGGATATTATCCTTTTCGGATAGGAGACAATTCCAAATTTGTATGATTCGTTAAAATCAGTCCAGCGGTTCTTTCTTTTATATATATATATATATATATATATATATATATATATATATATATATATATATATATATATATATATATATATATATATATATATATATATATATATATATATATATATATATATATATATATATATATATATATATATATTGTATTTGTAATGTATACTATAGAAAATAGTGGAGCAATTTTAAAATTTAGTACGAAACGAATTCATATCCGAATTCATAACACTTAAACGAACCCGTAACCTTAAATCACAGGTAACGTCATACGGGGACTATGTGCTATCGTCAGCAAAATAGTGGAGCGAATTTAAAATTTAGTAAGAAACGAATTCATATCATCGGAAAAATCTTCCGAACCCTTAAACGAACCCGTAACCTTAAATAACAGGTAACGTCATATGGCGACTATGTGCTATCGTCAGTAATTGCACTGCGACGCAGACAATCATGAGGTTGGGAAAATTTTCGGTTGGTAGATAAAAATCCCAAAGGGTCCATTTTATATAGCCTCAAATATTTTCCTCTATACTTAATGTGACCATACGTCCCGCTTTGAGGTTATCTGTCCCGCTGTCCCCAGCGAGAGCAAAAATGTCCCGCTTTCGAAAATACTGGATATTGATGAAAAATACATGAGTTATTTTTTCCCCGTGAACATATAATTTATTTGCATAGTTTTTTTCAAGCAACATTAACATTAAAATTAACTCGAAAGATTAAATTAAATTAAATTGTTCTGGTATCTTTTCATCGCGGAGTCGGAGAAGGCGAGCAAAGTCAAACAATTTATTTTCAATGTTAGTGATTCTAACATTACAATAATGCCTAAACGCAAGTGTACTTTTAACATTTCTTTGCAAAATAAGTATCCATTTATAAAACAAAGAAGTGGTGAATCAGACGTTACGTGTGAAAAATGTCGCACTGATTTTAGTGTTGGACATGGTGGTGCCAGTGATATTGAGAAGCATTTAAAATCGGAAAAAACACAAGCTTTCTGATCAAGCTGCCGCTTCAAGCTCGTCAATGCTTTCTTTTTTTAAAAGAACAAATTTGGCGACTTCCAAAGACTTGGATATAGCTGCAGCGGAGGGTGCGTGGGCGTACCACACAGTGCAAGAAAACCACAGTTTTCGTTCGAATGACTGTGCTTCAAATCTAATACAAACATGTTTTGAGCAAAAATTTAGATGTGCCCGTACAAAATCACAAGCTATAGTTGTAAATGTGCTGGCACCTATGGCGATGGACGAATTGAAAGAACACCTTCACCAAGGCAACTGCATATCTTTATTAACCGATGCTTCCAATCATGGCTCAATAAAATTATTCCCTGTTTTAGTTCGCTTTTTTGAACCATACGAAGGCGTGAGAGTCAGGATTTTAGAGTTTCAAAAGCAGCCAGGCGAATCATCTGATATAATTGTGGATTATTTGAAAGAAGTATTATCTTGCAATGATTTGAATAAGAAAATTGTGGCATTTTGTGCAGACAATACAAACTGCAATTTCGGAGGAAAGAATAGAAAAGGGATAAATAATGTTTACGCGAAATTGAACCTATCCGTCGGAAGGCAGCTCATTGGGATTGGGTGTGGAGCCCATATAATTCATAATGCTATCAAAACAGCCGCAGATTGTCTCCCTGTTGACTTCGAATGCATCATTGTGAAAATTTATTCATTCTTCTACATCTACAGCATTCGGGTAGAAGTTCTGAAAGAGTTCTGTGATTCCACCGACACAGAGTATCAGAAACTGTTGGGCTACAGTAAAACAAGGTGGCTTGCTTTAATGCCGGCGCTTGAGAGAATTTTAAAAATGTTTCAGCCTTTGAAAACCTATTTTCTGAGCATAGATAAATGCCCTACTATTTTAAAAATGTTTTTCGAAAATCCCAGCTCTGAATTGTGGTTATATTTTTTGCACGCACAGACAGCGATTTTTCATCAAGCCGTGTTGAAAATCGAGGGACAAAACGTGTCCGCAATAGAGTCTGCGAATGAAATTAATCGTCTCCGAGATAACTTAGAACTTAAAGAGAATTCGATTTTCCTTCCTCATTCCGTCCGCAATCTACCGGTAAAATTACAAAAAACTGACGTTGCTGTTGATGAGCAGAATGTGAAAACTGCGGCAGCGGATTTTTATAAGACAAGTAAAGAATACTTGGAACAGTGGTGCCAGTTCAATGCACAACTAGCAGTATTTGAATGGTCAAATTTGAGAAAAGTCCCTACTTGGGAAGACGTACAGAATGTGACGGATTTGCTGATCACACAAAGATTTCTTAGCAGTAGCCAAGATACGGAGGTGTTCGATGAGTTTTCGCTTATTTCCAGTTACGTCACAGTTGAACAAATCAAAAGCTGGAACGATGAGAATGTTGCTACTGAAGACCGTTGGGTGGAGCTGTTTAAACACTTCCGTGCTAATAATCTCAACTGCACAAACTTTCGCACAATTATTGAGTATGTTTTATGTATGCCTGGAAGTAACGCACCTGTCGAAAGAGTTTTTTCCATAATGAATAAAATATGGACAAGTGAAAAAATGCAGTTAAGTGTGACAGTTTTAAAAGCTATTTTAATTACTAAGACTAACATCAACAAACAATGTAATCAGCTCCATTCCTACTTGAAAACTAGACCCGATATTTTAAAACTAATTTGCTCTGCTGACAAATATAAAACAAATACTTAGACATAAGACTAATTTCATAAATTAGATTTATACGTATTCTCTCCGTTTTTGAATAAAATTTGTTTTGAAATGCATAATTTTTTTTTTTTACAAAATTCCGCAGGCGTCCCGCTCTGACGAAAAATATAAATGGTCACATTATCTATACTCCGCAAAAGTTAAGATAAAGTTTTAAATTTGATGCAGTCCTATGGGTTACATGAAGAATCATTTGTACAAAATATGTATTCCTTAAATGTTGGTAATTCGAGATTTTAGAAAGAACAAAACATTCTTTCAAATAATTATAAGTCTAGGACCAAGCTTTGGTATAATCATTATATGATGCCATTATGGCATCCGCTAATTTCAACTATTTACAGGGCCTTGATCACAATTTCAATTGATTTTTCCCTTATTTGGCTTCTTGGTTTCTAAGGGTAAGAAGACCTCTTCGGGAAAAATTTTCAATGTCAATGTTTTGGAGTACCGCCCATATAAAATTACCTCCTGATTTTACCTATTTCAAGGGTTTTTGATTATAAATATTTTCGAATTGATTTGGCTTAAAATGTGTGCTTAGGCTACTTTGGTAGAGAACCATCTTACATGGGACTATTATAAACAGTTGATGTATACTGTTTAATATATGTGCTATATTATTTGGCTTTCCAACTCTCGAATTAAAACCTCTGGCTGAAAAATAGAATCAGGTTTTTTGAAACACTATAAATCGTCCGTGAAAGTATATTGACATTTTTGAAATGCATATTTATTTCTCTTTAGTCGAGTCATCATTTACAATAAAAATTGTGCCACTTATGTGGGCCAGATCTGTGAATTATTTTGCTTTAAAACTTTGCATTAAAGACTAAAACTACAGACCGGCAACGCGGTCTGGGCCAGCTAGTCGGTTTATAAAAGTAAGAAGTCCCATAAAGCATGTTAAAGAGTAGAAGTATTTGTCAATTAAATCATGGCATGTTTTTGTTACAATTTCTACCGAACGAACTGTAATTTGACATTTAATGTTTTGAGTATTTTGAAATAAATACCGGCATTTTCTGTTTAAAAGCACGTTGAGCTTTTAAATGTTTTGATGCTTCGAAAAGTATTTTTTTAACAAAATTGAAAATGTTGGTATGGCAACCATATAACGGCATGTAAAGAAAATATGCAAAATTGCTCGTTTTTTAAGAAGAATTTTCAATTCCAAAAGGCATTCTGAAACAATTCTACAATTCCATATCCAGATAGAACAGTTTGCAATTTTTCTAGAGACTTTTCTCAAAATTTTCTTTTTTGAAAACGTTTCCAGTGTAATTACATATAACCAAAAGAAAATATGAGTTAAATCGGCCCAGTCATCCTCAACTGAAGTTTTACTGTCCTTTTTTTTAATTTTTTTACATATAGATCTAAAAACGTAGGTGTGGGCAGCTCCTCTGACCCACACAGATAACTAGGCTTGGAGGGAGATCAAGATTACGTTGCATACTAACTGTGGAACAGATATTTTCATTTTTTTGGGAAATTTAGGTAAATCGAAAAATGGACGTAAAATTGGGAGTAGGCACTTTTTCATTACATAAAAACCAAACTCGTGGTAGGACGAACATTAAAAAAATATCCCAATTGTTGGCTGTTATACATATAGATTAGAAGTATACGTGGAGCGAAAGTCAATAGTATCTCGTGTAATAATTTTCAAACCGATATCTTCATCATCTAGCAAATATAAAGATTGTAGATAAATCAAAAAAGTGGACGTAAAAGTAGGCGTGGTCAATATATTTTTTTAAAAAACCTAACTCGGGGTTTGTTCAAAAAATTATGCAAATCGGTCCATCAGTTGGGAACTGATTCCATTACCAACGAACAACAATTGATTTTTATATATATAGACTAGCTGGCCCGGTCCGCGTTGCCGGCCCGTACTTTTAGTCTTTAAAGCATAATAAATCACAGATCTGACTTATGTAGGCGGCACAATTTTGATTATAAGTAATGACTCCATTATAATTACTCCAATTTTGATCATAAGTAATGACTTGATTATGAGTAATGACTCCATGACTAAATATAAATTAATATTCATGACAAAAATTATAATTACCGTCGGTTTTAGATATTTTGAATAGCTTGATCTCATTTTTCAGATATAGGCTTTAATTTGAGTGTTAAATACTTATATGATAAAGAACATCTATAATAGCCCCATGTCAAAATTCAGATCAATTTTTGATATTGTAAAAAGCATTCAAATGAGCTATAATTTGAAATTTGTATTTCCAACGTTTAAAATCCCGTACTGCGTGGTATTCAGTTTTGTCCACCTCATACTTGAACGCAGAATGTTGTCAGAATAGCCAAAAAAATTACTCTTTTGCTCCGATTACCGTAAGATGGGCATTAATTATTTATCATTTAAATTGTGCGGTGGAGATCCAATTTACGTTATATAGACGTACATCCCAAATCTACGTTCCCAACCAATATTCTCTTGGGGGTTACAAATTCAATAGATTACAAAATTTTCTTTTCTGACCACACATTGGTTGGGAAAGTGGACTTGGGGGTATACTAATGTGGGGACTATACTTAAATAAATTCCTATGAGGATAATTATCTGTAAGATGATTTTCTACCCCAAGGTTTTTTTACCCCAGGTAGCCTCAAGACTAAGATGCGTACTTTTCCGAAAAATAAAAATTTATAAGAAGAGGTTTTCTTCCCCCTTAGAAACAAAGATGTCAAATAAGGGCAAAAAATGAAAAAAGTGGCCAAGACCCCGAAAATACCTTAAATCGTATGATGGTGATACCAAAACGTGATAATTTTTTGCAAAGATGGTTTCTTCTTAAATTATCAACATAAGCTAAAATTAGTACGAAAAATATGGTTAAAATGTAGAATATACTTGAAATCGGGTTGTTCCGTTATCAGGGGTTATGACCCATATCATGATCTGCTAAAGCGATTAAAGGTATCTTGAATGTTTAGGAAGAATTTCTATTTTGCGTTCTTTATAGTCGGTATTTGACTGATTGCAGTCCCAATGTATTTTGCATTTTGTGTTCTCATTTGACAATTTATTGTCATATGAAAGGAGCAGGTCCACTTTTTTAAATTAACCCCATAACACTTCTTCGGTCATTTTTGTTTGTTTAAATGTGTTCGCATCTTCCAGCTGAAGCACGATGTAGGTCCTGGAGTAGAAAGCATTTAACATCGTATTACGCCCTCATTTCATTTTAAATATTATTCATTCAGAATTCAAACCAATAAAAACATGTACACTTCAATATAGAAAAAAGAAAACTAATCTTCAAATGGTTCGCTGATTTTTTGCGGCAAATTTTTAAGGTCCTTACATAGTTTGTCGGTAGAATGTACTATTATTTTGAAATTCGATTCCATTGAAAAATTGTCGATTTTTCCCGATTTTAGAATTTTCATATAAAGCGACAACGGATAAAATTGTTATTTATAGATTTTATGTATTTATTGGGTACTAGCTGGCCCGGCCCGCGTTGCCGGCCCGTACTTTTAGTCTTTAAAGCATAATAAATCACAGATCTGACTTATGTAGGCGGCACAATTTTGATTATAAGTAATGACTCCATTATAATTACTCCAATTTTGATCATAAGTAATGACTTGATTATGAGTAATGACTCCATGACTAAATATAAATTAATATTCATGACAAAAATTATAATTACCGTCGGTTTTAGATATTTTGAATAGCTTGATCTCATTTTTCAGATATAGGCTTTAATTTGAGTGTTAAATACCTATATGATAAAGAACATCTATAATAGCCCCATGTCAAAATTCAGATCAATTTTTGATATTGTAAAAAGCATTCAAATGAGCTATAATTTGAAATTTGTATTTCCAACGTTTAAAATCCCGTACTGCGTGGTATTCAGTTTTGTCCACCTCATACTTGAACGCAGAATGTTGTCAGAATAGCCAAAAAAATTACTCTTTTGCTCCGATTACCGTAAGATGGGCATTAATTATTTATCATTTAAATTGTGCGGTGGAGATCCAATTTACGTTATATAGACGTACATCCCAAATCTACGTTCCCAACCAATATTCTCTTGGGGGTTACAAATTCAATAGATTACAAAATTTTCTTTTCTGACCACACATTGGTTGGGAAAGTGGACTTGGGGGTATACTAATGTGGGGACTATACTTAAATAAATTCCTATGAGGATAATTATCTGTAAGATGATTTTCTACCCCAAGGTTTTTTTTTACCCCAGGTAGCCTCAAGACTAAGATGCGTACTTTTCCGAAAAATAAAAATTTATAAGAAGAGGTTTTCTTCCCCCTTAGAAACAAAGATGTCAAATAAGGGCAAAAAAATGAAAAAAGTGGCCAAGACCCCGAAAATACCTTAAATCATATGATGGTGATACCAAAACGTGATAATTTTTCGCAAAGATGGTTTCTTCTTAAATTATCAACATAAGCTAAAATTAGTACGAAAAATATGGTTAAAATGTAGAATATACTTGAAATCGGGTTGTTCCGTTATCAGGGGTTATGACCCATATCATGATCTGCTAAAGCGATTAAAGGTATCTTGAATGTTTAGGAAGAATTTCTATTTTGCGTTCTTTATAGTCGGTATTTGACTGATTGCAGTCCCAATGTATTTTGCATTTTGTGTTCTCATTTGACAATTTATTGTCATATGAAAGGAGCAGGTCCACTTTTTTAAATTAACCCCATAACACTTCTTCGGTCATTTTTGTTTGTTTAAATGTGTTCGCATCTTCCAGCTGAAGCACGATGTAGGTCCTGGAGTAGAAAGCATTTAACATCGTATTACGCCCTCATTTCATTTTAAATATTATTCATTCAGAATTCAAACCAATAAAAACATGTACACTTCAATATAGAAAAAAGAAAACTAATCTTCAAATGGTTCGCTGATTTTTTGCGGCAAATTTTTAAGGTCCTCACATAGTTTGTCGGTAGAATGTACTATTATTTTGAAATTCGATTCCATTGAAAAATTGTCGATTTTTCCCGATTTTAGAATTTTCATATAAAGCGACAACGGATAAAATTGTTATTTATAGATTTTATGTATTTATTGGGTATTACGAATAAATACATAAAATCTATAAATAACAGTTTTATCCGTTATGGCTTTATACTACCCAAAAAAACCTACACATCATATTAGAATTAAAAAAAACACTACAAATGTACATTCGAAAATAGTAAGTCAAAATGGAAAAAAAAATATGCAATATAAAACATTACTATTGTACATTTTAAAAGTCAAAATAAAAATGTTCAAATTTCACATTTTTACGCGATTTTTTTGGATTCTATTCTTTTCTGCCAAGAGGCAATTCCGAATTTGTCTAAATCGTTAAAATCAGACCGGCGGTCTTTATGTTATAAGAGTAGTAACTAACACAACTTTCTTTTACATATAGAGAGATAGATTTAAAAGTAGGCGAGTTCCTCAGCCCCTTGTTATGCTGGAGTTAATGTCAACGCCGTCGACGACGCCGAAAAAGTTGAAACAGATTGAACTTTTTCGGCGTCGAATTTCTTACGGCGTTAAGATTAACTGCTCTCATAAAATTTCATACGATTCATTTTTTTTGACATTTGACGCCGTCGACGACGTCGACATTAACTCCAGCATTAGCATTACAAAATCTTTCGAGTTAAATTTAATGTTAATGTTGCTTGAAAAAAACTATGCAAATAAATTATATGTTCACGGGGAAAAAAATAACTCATGTATTTTTCATCAATATCCAGTATTTTCGAAAGCGGGACATTTTTGCTCTCGCTGGGGACAGCGGGACAGATAACCTCAAAGCGGGACTGTCCCTCCCAAAGCGGGACGTATGGTCACATTAAGTATAGAGGAAAATATTTGAGGCTATATAAAATG